>NC_086451.1:390107732-390707732 GCF_028390025.1 Pseudophryne corroboree
CACGCATGCTCCTTAGAAATGATACAATCTGCATAACTCCACCCTCCTGGCCTTCTGACTGGTTTGTGCTGCTAGAATATGTAAATGCAGCTCTCCTACCCACACCCAGAAGTCTCCTCAGCCCCACCCTCTGCTCTGGCCTCAAATTCCTTCCTTCTGTAACAAAGTATCTGGAATCTGACAAATTCTTCCCCTAAATTTAGAAGCAACAAAAAGACCGGAAATTAACTGAACAGAAATAAATATTGGGATACTTTGTTGTTTGAAGTAGGTTTCAGAGTTTGGGATTATTGAAGAACTAGGACAGAAGCGAAAACAAAAACAGAAAACGAATGTTTTATTGTGAATTTGGGTGGCGTGTACTTTCCACTGCATATTTGCCGGGCTCCAAGTAAATAGTCTGCCAATGGCAACGCTGAAAATACTGAGGCGGATTCTGAGTCAGATGGAACTCTGTGCACGGATGCTAATAGTAAGCTTAAGCATACAGCGCATGCGAAGACACACATTTATGCATTCTCACATATGCGATTCGGAATCAGATGGATATTTGCGAGGGATGGGCGTTTCGGGCCAAGAACTTCTCGTTTTAAAGCCGTACAGAACCTTGCATTATCATAATGTAGAAAATTATCCGTAGCATCACGCAAACTTTGCGTCTAAGAAACATTGTCTTCCAGTATAACAAAAAAAAAACTAATTAATTAGTATAGTATGGAGGTTACATATATTATTTACTTAAAATAAGAGTTTACTTACCGATAATTCTATTTCTCATAGTCCGTAGTGGATGCTGGGGACTCCGAAAGGACCATGGGGAATAGCGGCTCCGCAGGAGACTGGGCACAAAAGTAAAAAGCTTTAGGACTACCTGGTGTGCACTGGCTCCTCCCCCTATGACCCTCCTCCAAGCCTCAGTTAGGATACTGTGCCCGGACGAGCGTACACAATAAGGAAGGATTTTGAATCCCGGGTAAGACTCATACCAGCCACACCAATCACACCGTACAACTTGTGATCTGAACCCAGTTAACAGCATGATAACAGAAGGAGCCTCTGAAAAGATGGCTCACAACAACAATAACCCGATTTTTGTAACAATAACTATGTACAAGTAATGCAGACAATCCGCACTTGGGATGGGCGCCCAGCATCCACTACGGACTATGAGAAATAGAATTATCGGTAAGTAAATTCTTATTTTCTCTAACGTCCTAGTGGATGCTGGGGACTCCGAAAGGACCATGGGGATTATACCAAAGCTCCCAAACGGGCGGGAGAGTGCGGATGACTCTGCAGCACCGAATGAGAGAACTCCAGGTCCTCCTCAGCCAGGGTATCAAATTTGTAGAATTTAGCAAACGTGTTTGCCCCTGACCAAGTAGCTGCTCGGCAAAGTTGTAAAGCCGAGACCCCTCGGGCAGCCGCCCAAGATGAGCCCACTTTCCGTGTGGAATGGGCTTTTACAGATTTTGGCTGTGGCAGGCCTGCCACAGAATGTGCAAGCTGAATTGTACTACAAATCCAACGAGCAATCGTCTGCTTAGAAGCAGGAGCACCCAGCTTGTTGGGTGCATACAGGATAAACAGCGAGTCAGATTTTCTGACTCCAGCCGTCCTGGAAAAATATATTTTCAGGGCCCTGACTACGTCCAGCAACTTGGAATCCTCCAAGTCCCTAGTAGCCGCAGGCACCACAATAGGCTGGTTTAAGTGAAAAGCTGAAACCACCTTAGGGAGAAATTGAGGACGAGTCCTCAATTCTGCCCTGTCCGTATGAAAAATTAGGTAAGGGCTTTTATAGGATAAAGCCGCCAATTCTGAAACACGCCTGGCTGAAGCCAGGGCTAACAGCATGACCACTTTCCATGTGAGATATTTTAAGTCCACAGTGGTGAGTGGTTCAAACCAATGTGATTTTAGGAATCCCAAAACTACATTGAGATCCCAAGGTGCCACTGGAGGCACAAAAGGAGGCTGTACATGCAGTACTCCCTTGACAAACGTCTGAACTTCAGGAACAGAAGCTAGTTCTTTTTGGAAGAATATTGACAGGGCCGAAATTTGAACCTTAATGGACCCTAATTTGAGGCCCATAGACAGTCCTGTTTGCAGGAAATGCAGGAATCGACCCAGTTGAAATTCCTCTGTAGGGGCCTTCCTGGCCTCGCACCACGCAACATATTTACGCCAAATACGGTGATAATGTTGTACGGTCACATCCTTCCTGGCTTTGATCAGGGTAGGGATGACTTTATCCGGAATGCCTTTTTCCTTCAGGATCCGGCGTTCAACCGCCATGCCGTCAAACGCAGCCGCGGTAAGTCTTGGAACAGACATGGTCCCTGCTGGAGCAGGTCCTTTCTTAGAGGTAGAGGCCACGGGTCTTTCGTGAGCATCTCTTGAATTTCCGGGTACCAAGTCCTTCTTGGCCAATCCGGAGCCACGAGTATAGTCTTTACTCCTCTCCTTCTTATGATTCTCAGTACTTTTGGTATGAGAGGAAGAGGAGGGAACACATACACTGACTGGTACACCCACGGTGTTACCAGAGCGTCCACAGCTATTGCCTGAGGGTCCCTTGACCTGGCGCAATACCTGTCCAGTTTTTTGTTGAGGCGGGACGCCATCATGTCCACCTTTGGTTTTTCCCAACGGTTCACAATCATGTGGAAGACTTCTGGGTGAAGTCCCCACTCCCCCGGGTGAAGATCGTGTCTGCTGAGGAAGTCTGCTTCCCAGTTGTCCACTCCCGGAATGAACACTGCTGACAGTGCTATCACATGATTTTCCGCCCAGCGAAGAATCCTTGCCACTTCCGTCATTGCCCTCCTGCTTCTTGTGCCGCCCTGTCTGTTTACGTGGGCGACTGCCGTGATGTTGTCCGACTGGATCAACACCGGCTGACCCTGAAGCAGAGGTCTTGCCTGACTTAGGGCATTGTAAATGGCCCTTAGTTCCAGGATATTTATGTGAAGTGACGTTTCCATGCTTGACCACAAGCCCTGGAAATTTCTTCCCTGTGTGACTGCTCCACAGCCTCTCAGGCTGGCATCCGTGGTCACCAGGACCCAATCCTGAATGCCGAATCTGCGGCCCTCTAGGAGATGAGCACTCTGTAACCACCACAGGAGAGACACCCTTGTCCTTGGAGACAGGGTTATCCGCTGATGCATTTGAAGATGCGATCCGGACCATTTGTCCAGCAGATCCCACTGAAAAGTTCTTGCGTGGAATCTGCCGAATGGAATCGCTTCGTAAGAAGCCACCATCTTTCCCAGGACCCTTGTGCATTGATGTACTGACACTTGGCCTGGTCTTAGGAGGTTCCTGACTAGGTCGGATAACTCCCTGGCTTTCTCTTCCGGGAGAAACACCTTTTTCTGTACTGTGTCCAGAATCATCCCTAGGAACAGCAGACGTGTCGTCGGAATCAGCTGCGATTTTGGAATATTTAGAATCCATCCGTGCTGTCGTAGTACTACTTGAGATAGTGCTACTCCGACCTCTAACTGTTCCCTGGACCTTGCCCTTATCAGGAGATCGTCCAAGTAAGGGATAATTAAGACGCCTTTTCTTCGAAGAAGAATCATCATATTTTAAACTTTTACACTAAGCAGCTCAGGAGAGCCCCTTAGCCTGCACCCGTCTCGTTCGGGCACAAAAATCTAACTGAGGCTTGGAGGAGGGTCATAGGGGGAGGAGCCAGTGCACACCAGGTAGTCCTAAAGCTTTTTACTTTTGTGCCCAGTCTCCTGCGGAGCCGCTATTCCCCATGGTCCTTTCGGAGTCCCCAGCATCCACTAGGACGTTAGAGAAATACTGAATTTTCTGAAGGGCTTTACAAACGTGAACAGACTCTGCCTTAAAACAGAACAGTATTATACAAAAAAACAAAAGGAGGTATGAGGTTCCCTTCTTCTATGCTCAAGATCTATAGGAGAATAGGGGCTTACTACATGAGGGTAAATGCCATTGGATGAGTACTGGTCCAGCCAAACTGCAATGGAGAGAAAGAACAGCATTTGGGAGTAATGTGTTTCAGCATAGACACGGAACAACTACATACTGTATACTGGGTGTGGAAGGGGGGAGAGATTAAAGCAGAATACTTTAGTAAATAAAGACAACGGATGGGGATGTGATAACCTCCCCTGAAGATATGGGCTTTCAGGGAACATTGGAAAGTGTGGAGGCAAGGGGGAAGTCATCCTGTAGCAGGGAGGGAATTCCGAGGAGAGGGCGCAGCAAGCCTGTAAGCGGGAATGGGAGGAAGTAATATGGGAGGATGAAAGGCAGAAATCTTGAGCAGGGTGGAGGGGATAAGACTAGTGAGGAGACGTACTGCATGTAGTTTTGCTAATGGTTTTGTATTTTAGATGTCATAGAGAACAGGTAACCAATGTAATGACGGCAGAGCAGCAGGACGTTTTTATTTCCCAGAAAATTAATCTAGCCACAGTATTCAACATGGGGCGGAATTCTGGTTAAAGGAGGACTAGCAAGAGAAGAATTACAGTAGTCACTCCGATTATTCTTCATTTGCAAATCTCTTTTTTACATTTGTATGTTTATGGGGATTTAAGTATATATAGTAACTGTATATTGTACTGGTATGCTCTGCACAGTAGGTTACATATATCATTTCGAAATAATGATTTTTGTAACTTGCTACATTTTTAATATGTTTGTTACAGCAACAATAAAAGCAGGTGTCTGTGACTGCCCCCTACTGCTGAGAGCAGACAAACATCATTATATGTCTTAAGGCTGCAACGCAACCGATTATGCAACGTAAATATCACAACTACCTGTATGTTCCGTCATTCACAAGATGTCAGAATTTCAGCACTTGTTCCAGGGCACGGATCAAGGAAAAGAAACGTTCCAGGATGGTTGGTAACAACGGTGGAAAAAAGAAACAGAGCTAGAAAACTTTCATGCCAAACTTTTACAAATGTGCCTAACAATCATATATACATATATAAGTCCATAAGCCGGCACTCCATTCAATCATGCAACGTGCTCCGGTGCTACAATCCAAAACATGTAAACAGCCCAGAAGTGATCGGCACTCGGAGTCAGCAATAAATCAAACATGTGTGTACTATGGTCAAGTACTTTCGGGTTTGTAGACCACACTAAGAAAATATCAGCAACAAGTATACAGTCCAACTTACCCCACTTAAATCCCCTCCATCACGCCGTCAAACGCCGCTGGGCTCCGGGACCCGCTGACCGGAAGTCTCACATCATGACGGATGCGCGCAAGTTGGACTGTATACTTGTTGCTGATATTTTCTTGCAGTGTGGTCCTGAGTGCGAAAGCACTTGACCATAATACACGCATGGCTGATTTACTGCTGACTCTGAGTGCCGATCTCTTCTGGGTTGTGTGTGTGTGTATATATATATACATACATATATACATACACACATATATATATATATATATATATACACACACACACACACACACACACATATATATATATATATATATATATACACACACATACATATATATATACATATATATACACACACACACGAACAAAGCAGACACACTTGCAGAGACTATAATAGCACTATTTCTATTGTCTTATCAAATTGGCCATTCCCACCACCTCCAACAGGAAGCAGTTTCATTTCTTATATTCATTTTAATAGACATCAATCAACTTCTGCTCTAGCACTTAGCTCAGCCATAGAAACAATGCAATAAAGTACCTGGGGTACTGGCTATTAGGATAATTAATATGTGAAGGTAACACCTCGGGGTCATTCAGTCCAGATCGCCTAATCCCTGTTTATCCCTGCAGCGATGAGAAGGTTAGAAACTTCCCATTGCTGCAGCTAAAGCGGTCTACAGATCCAGCTCTTTGGTCTGATTGAGAAAGATCTGGTTATACTGTGGGGTATATGCAATTGCCGGCGAATCGCTGCAATTTTTCGCCCGTTTTTTAATTCGACACAATTCGACCGTCGAATTCCGGCAAGTGGGTGCCGGAATTCAACATATTCAATAAAAAACGGATTCGACAGTCCCGCTGTCGAAAAACGGCCGATTTGACGGATTTTGATTAGACTTGTAAAAAAACGGGGAAAACCACGAAAAAAAATGGCGCGGGGTCCCCCCTCCAAAGCATAACCAGCCTCGGGCTCTTCGAGCTGGTCCTGGTTCTAAAAATGCGGGGAAAAATTGGGCAGGGATCCCCCATATTTTTAAAACCAGCAGCGGGCTCTGCGCCTGGTGCTGGTGCAAAAAATACGGGGGACAAAAAGCGAAGGGGTCCCCCGTATTTTTTACACCAGCATCGGGCTCCACTAGCTGGACAGATAATGCCACAGCCGGGGGTCACTTTTATACAGCGCCCTGCGGCCGTGGCATTAAATATCCAACTAGTCACCCCTGGCCGGGGTACCCTGGGGGAGTGGGGACCCCTTCAATCAAGGGGTCCCCCCCCCAGCCACCCAAGGGCCAGGGGTGAAGCCCAAGGCTGTCCCCCCCCATCCAAGGGCTGCGGATGGGGGGCTGATAGCCTTGAGAAAATTGAAAGAATATTGTTTTTTCCAGTAGTACTACAAGCCCCAGCAAGCCTCCCCCGCAAGCTGGTACTTGGAGAACCACAAGTACCAGCATGCGGGTGGAAAAACGGGCCCGCTGGTACCTGTAGTTCTACTGGAAATAAAAAACCCAAATAAAAACAGAAGACCCACACCTTGAAAGTAAAAGTTTATTTCATACATGCCGACACATACATACTTACCTATGTTGACCCGCCGACTGCCACGCCCCCCTCGTCACTGAAGAATCCGGGGTACCTGTGAATAAAATTATACTCACCTGATCCAGTGTCCGGATCTTTTTAAATAATCCTCGTACTTGGCAAAACAACAAAACGGCAACCCGGACCAAACGGACTGAAAGGGGTCCCATGTTTACACATGGGACCCCTTTCCACGAATGCCGGGACCCCACGTGACTCCTGTCACAGAGGTCCCTTCAACCAATCAGCGAGCGCAACGTCGTGGCACTCTGCTGATTGGCTATGCGCGTCTGAGCTGTCAGACAACGCATCGCAAAGCCTTACCATTATATTCAATGGTGGGAACTTTGCGGTCAGCGGTGAGGTCACCCGCGGTCAGCGGCTGACCCCACCGCTGACCGCAAAGTTCCCACCATTGAAACTAATGGAGGGAGCTGTGCGATGCGCTGTCTGCCAGCAGACGCGCATACAGCCAATCAGGAGAGTGCCACGAAGTGGCGCTTCCCGATTGGCTGAAGAGACCTTTCTGTGACAGGAGTCACGGGGGTCTCTGCATTCGGGGAAAGGGGTCCCATGTGTAAACATGGGACCCCTTTCAGTCCGCCTGGTCCGGGTGTTAGGTTTTTTTTTTTGCCAAGTACGTGGATTATAATAAAAGACAACAGGACACTGGATCAGGTGAGTATAATTTTATTTTCAGGTACACCGTGGATTCTACTTGGACAAGTGGACAGAGGTCGGCGTGTGAACATAGGTAAGTATGTGTGTGTCGACATGTGTGAAATAAAGTTTTACTCTCACGGTGTGCGTGTCCTGTTTTTATTTGAATATTTTATTTCCAGTAGAACTACAGGTACCAGCGGGCCCGTTTTTCTCCCGCATGCTGGTACTTGTGGTTCTCCAAGTACCAGCTTGCGGGGGAGGCTTGCTGGGACTTGTAGTTCTTCTGGAAAAAAAAATATTCTATCATTTTACTCAAGGCTATTAGCCCCCCATCCGCAGCCCTTGGATGGGGGGGGGGGGGGGGGGGGGGGGGAGGACAGCCTCGGGCTTCACCCCTGGCCCTTGGGTGGCTGGGGGGGGGGGGGGACCCCTTGATTGAAGGGGTCACCACTCCTCCAGGGTACCCCGGCCAGGGGTGACTAGTTGGATATTTAATGCCACGGCCGCAGGGCGCTGTATAAAAGTGACCCCCGGCTGTGGCATTATCTGTCCAGCTAGTGGAGCCCGATGCTGGTGTAAAAAATACGGGGGACCCCTTCGCTTTTTGTCCCCCGTATTTTTTGCACCAGCACCAGGCGCAGAGCCCGCTGCTGGTTTTAAAAATATGGGGGATCCCTGCCCAATTTTTCCCCGCATTTTTAGAACCAGGACCAGCTCGAAGAGCCCGAGGCTGGTTATGCTTTGGAGGGGGGACCCCACGCAAATTTTTTTCTGATTTTTAAAATTCCACTTAAAAAAATAAATAAATAATTTAAAAAAATATATAAATATTACTTGTGCCTCCAAAATAGACAAACCAAGTACCTAATCCCTTCTAATATAAATAGATATGCTATTACCAATAAAAAAAAAAACACAAAAAAACCCATGTTTTAAATTTTTTTTATTAGATTCCGCCAGCAAAGTGTGGCGGATTGAAAATGACGAATTTACTGTCTAAAAGCACTGTTGTCGAATTTACAAACTTCAATTGAATATACTTTTGTCGAATTGCCGCATTTGTACCATTGCAGAAATGTCGAATTTGACAAATGTCGAATTTCAAAAAGTCGAATTTGGAAAGTCCGTTTTTTTGACGCAAAGTACTGAATTGCATTGTCGAATTTTTTTTTTGGGCGAAAAAGTCCCGTTTTTCGACATTTTCGGGAATTCGAACGCAATTGCATATACCCCTGTATGTCCAATGTGACACACATGGGCATCCAAATTGAACAGGTATGACTGGCATCATGGGGATTATGTGCTGGAGCTCTGTTAGTGTCTATCACTGGATTGCACATACTGTACATAGCACATGCGATCACCAGCCAAAAGCATATTCATCAAGACAGATCTTTAAGGAATTTTGCCAATCTCTGACAGATAGAGCATCACAAACACACAAATACAAAAATGTGCCTATATCCACCCTTCCGGTAGATTTCCAAACCAGAATTTGGAACTCGCTGAAAAATACCGAGTGGTTTGAGACGAGAATGGTAATTGGAGACCCTCCCATAATACTGGCAACTTGAGTGCTGGTAGTGTCGTGGGGCCCCAGCCTCCTCATATCTCCACAATAAATGGTTCAGCAGGCTTTTTGAGATTTAATTTATTCTGCACTCAATTTTAAACAATGACTATAAGAAGAGCATAATGTATATGATACGGTTACCTGCTTATATTTACTGTTCGTTGCGGAATCATCTTTGACTGATACAACGGTTTTCTCAATCGTCATATGATGTTACCTGTATATACATGATACCTTTCACTGGTAATACAAATGCTCTTGTACTATGAAGCAATGCATTAATAAAAATATGTTATATCATAAAAAAAAATAAAAAAAAAATATTGTGCCTATATATTGATTTGGTTGGCCAATTTGGTTATTTCATATGAAACTGGACAAAGATTGCATTGTGTATAGCCCAATCTGGACAAAAAAAAAAAAAAACTAATTCCCAAAGCACACTGCAGTAGGCCAGCAAGAGACATACATCCTACATGCTAATAGTAATGCAGAGTGTTACATACAAACATATAGTAAGCCACCAGCCATGACAAGGCTCCTCTGCACTAGTGCTCCTAGTCTACATGAGAATAGCCCCTACTATGAGTCATATTTCGGTATTTCTAAATCGAGAGCTAACTTTTCTAGGGTGCTATAATATGGCACTACAGAAATCAGCATACTCTCTCTAGCTACTGATCCCATACATGCCACAAGAGCCTAAAGGGCAGATTTAATAAAGCTTCTTACGTTTTACTGCACATTAATATAGGAAACCTGTGAATTTAGGTGCTTGGGAAGAGTCCCGAGCCAGTCAGATAGGAGAGGAAAGAAGACTCAATTGTGGGATGCTCTTATATATGGTATGATAATATAAAGAGATTACACCCTATTAATATTAGAGGTGGGGTATGGCTTACCGTCGCTGGCGGTCAGCATACCGACCGTGGAATCATGGCAGCAGAATGCAAGCAGGGGGGAATGGGGGGTTGTTGTGGTATTGTCTGGATTTAGAGGGGGACGGGATGTAGCAGTCGGCCGAAGGTCACATAAGTACATCCCAGTATTAGTACATTTGTGTATTCAGGTGATTATATAGACTGTACATCATGGGTCTTCAACCTGTGGCCCTCCAGCTGCTGTGGAACTACACATCCCAGCATGCCCTGCCTCAGTTTTAGCATGCCTTAATAGCAGAACTGTGGCAAGGCATGCTGGGATGTGTAGTTCCACAGCAGCTGCAGGGCCACAGGTTGAAGACCCATTCTAGTCACAATAATTACATCAATCAAAAAGGCTCGCAAATGTGAGTACTACAATCTTCAATCAAAAAAATCACACTATTGTCACACTAAAGACATATATAAGTCCCAAAACAATTTGCTAAATAAATATATATATATATATATATATATATATATATATATATATATATATATATATATATATATATATATATATATATATAAGATCTCAGTATGGCGTTTTTAGGAGTATACTTTCCCTATATATTGTTACAAATATTAACAGACACACTGGTCTTGTGCGGAATCTCTCCCCTCTTTGCTCTTACAATTGTCCTGTCAGTAAAAGAAATATGCATGGAAATTCTGCAGATTATTTTGGCAAGAAGCATATTAATTATTGATGGGGATGAATCTAGCAAGTGGCTGCACACTTCCATTCCATTAGAGCAATACTTTTTAGTTATGTCTCAGACACTACCAATATGGCAGTATGCTTCAACTTGCTCAATCTGACCGTAAACTACTTAGCCAGGTTATAAATGTACTTAGAAGAGCCACTTCTGCAGGTAAGTCAATGAAAATATGTATGTAGTCCCACTCAGTGAGTATTATTGCTCCCTACTCCACATGATGGGGATGATGCGGAGCGTAACTTGCAAGTTTTCCCACTGCTGGAGAACGGAACGCGTGCAAGTCCAGGAAATGCAGAGCCGTACGCATGTCAACCGCATATACACTTATTAATGAAGAGGTGTCATTGGGATGTTACAAGGCCTTGGGCAAAGGTCAGTAATGGCGTGACATCGGAACTGCGAATAGATGGAAGTACAGTAAGCACAAATACACCTGGGTGGAGGAGTAGCTTTTGCAGCTAGTACAGGGCAGGCGCACCCTGAAGATAATACCTAGTAGCAAACCAAGCGTACACACAGGAGGCTGACGCATCATAAGGTTTGGGAGCAACATACTCCCGTTTTCTGTCCAGCTCTGCATCAGGACTGTTAACTTTGCAGTCTTGTTACATTTCTTGTTACACTATCTCCACATGCAAGCTTATGTGAGGAAAGCAGACTCTGTACAGTGGCCATTCAGCTTCCAGGAGAAAAAAACCTGCAATTCACCCTGTGGAGTCAGACGGTCAACTTTCAGTCAACTCCCTGGTATTGGTTTGGAATGGCTTTAAGACGGCATGTATGGAATATTCAATTTCCCAATGGTCTACAGCAGGGGTGGGGAACCTCCGGCCCGCGGGCCGCATAAGGCCCGCGAAGCCGTTTGCTCCGGCCCACCCGCTTCTCTCAGTGAGACACGCCGCCGCTCAGTCCGGCGGCAGCGTGTCTCAGCTGTCAGTGTCAGGACAGGGAGGAGAGCGCGGCGGCGGCGTGTAGAACTTGAAACCAGCCGCCGGTCGTGAGCCAATCAGAGCTCGCGGACCGGCAGCCAATCAGGAGCCGCGGCTGCTGGTCCGCGAGCTCTGATTGGCTCTCGAACCGGCGGCTGGTTTCAAGTCCTACACGCCGCCGCCCAACATAGCCGCGCTCTCCTCCGTGTCCCCGCCGAAAGGAGCGGTAAGCTGCACGGGGGGGGGGGGGGGCACTGTGGGGGCATCTATATACCTGGAACTGTGGGGGCATCTGTATACCTGGCACTGTCGGGGGGCATCTGTATACCTGGCACTGTCGGGGGGCATATGTATACCTGGCACTGTCGGGGGGCATATGTATACCTGGCACTGTCGGGGGGCATATGTATACCTGGCACTGTCGGGGGGCATATGTATACCTGGCACTGTGGAAGGCATATGTACACCTGGCACTGTGGGGGGGGGGGGGGGCGCATTTGTATACCTGGCACTGTGAAGGGCATTTGTATACCTGGCACTGTGAGGGGCATTTGTATACCTGGCACTGTGAGGGGCAATTGTGGATCTGGCACTGTGAGGGGCAATTGTGGATCTGGCACTGCACTATTGGGGGCATATGTGTATCACGTCCCATTTTAACTGGCCACACCAATTTTTTGGGGCGTGCGCACCTCCGGCGCGAACACACAGTACCTCTAAGGGGCAGACCTACTGGGGGGCAGGGTAATTTTTTAAGTTGAGAATTTTTGTATGGCCCCCGAAGGATTTTATAAATATCCAAATGGCCCTCGGTAGAAAAAAGGTTCCCCACCCCTGGTCTACAGCAAGGATTCCATGAAAGAAAAACCCTGCAGTGCCATCTGGTGGCTGTATTCCCTTGTAGACGATTCCCTCATCGGTACATTTGAACAACTGGTTATTCGTGATGTAGACAAATTAGAAACAAAACCTAGAACTTTAAATTTAACAGGAACCGAAAAGACGGCACTCAAAGACCTCAGTAACAACAGAGATCTAGTCATAAAACCGGCAGATAAAGGGGGTAGGGGGGGGGAATAAACTCAAGGAAGGGTCGGAAACAGGCATACTCACCAAGAAAGAATATGAATTTCTGAATATCACCAATCCCGTTCTTCCTGTCTTCTACTACCTGCCAAAGATACACAAAGACAAACTTAATCCCCCAGGACGTCCAATAATATCAGGAATAGGTTCACTAACATCAAACCTATCTCAATACATAGATTCATACCTCCAGCCATATGTACAAACACAGAAGTCCTACATTAGAGACACGACCGACATAATCAGGACATTAGGTGACGTCACATGGTCAGAGAATTATTGGATCTGTACAAGTGACGTCACCTCCCTTTACACAGTCATAGATCAGAAACAGGGCCTAGAGGCAGTGGGCCATTTCTTATCAGATCCAACCATGGAAGCGAAGCAGACACAGTTCATTTTAGACTGCATTCATCATATCTTGCAGCACAATAATTTATTTTTCGAAGGCACACACTATAGGCAGACCACAGGGACAGCGATGGGGACTAGGTTTGCTCCAAGTTACGCCAACCTGTTTATGAGTAGGTGGGAGGACAACAACATCTGGTGTGGGCGTGATTTTGGAGCAGGCCTGGTCCTCTGGAGAAGATTCATAGACGACGTGGTCTTCATCTGGCAGGGAACAGAGGAGAGTTTACAAGAATTCTTGACATATATCAACTCAAATGAAAACAACCTAGTCTTCACCATAGAGTATAGCCGAACAGCAGTTAATTTTCTGGACATAACGATCTTTATAGAGAATTCAACCATACACACTAAAACGTATCAGAAAAGCGCAGATGTAAACAGTTATATCTTGAACACTAGTGGACATCATCCCAATTGGTTACGGAATATCCCAATAGGACAATTTAAGCGAGTTAGGAGAAACTGCACCAAGATGGAAGATTTCCAAATGCAAGCGGTAGAAATGAAAAAAACATTTCATGGAGAAAGGCTACAAAGAAGAGACAATCGAGCAAGATCTGCATACAGTAACAAAGCTAGAAAGAGATACTCTTCTCACATACAAAAACAAAGAAGACACTAGTGGTAAATTCAAAACAGTGTTTTTGACACAGTACAGCACAAATAACAAGCAACTAGAGAGAATATTGTACAAACACTGGCACATCCTCTTAGAAGATGAGATACTGGCAAATACACTTCCACTCAGACCAAAAGTAGTGTATAGAAGAGCCCCGGATCTAAAATCTAGATTATCACACAGCCATCTTGGAAAGCCAGAACTAACACAGAGTACAATAACAGGGGAGAAACTCAGCAAAGGTTTCTTCCATTGCGGGACATGTGCCTACTGCAAGATGCACAAGAGTAGTACCAAGAAAACAATCGGCTTTGATTCAAAGAATACGGGGGAAAATTTGACATACAAGATCATATATCGTGTCAAAGTAAAGGGATAATCTACCTCATAGAATGCCCATGTCATCTGCAATACGTAGGGAGAACCATAAGACCCCTAAAAATGAGAATATCAGAACATATGAGGAATGTTCAAATAAGATTTTGAGGGCAGATATTGTCCTAGTTCAGGAGACCCACTTCCGGCACTCTCCTTCGGCCCCCCATATGAGAAATAGGTTCTTCCCCACCGCGTACTATTGTAATTATTCCCACTCTAAGTCCAAGGGGGTAGCCATCCTTTTCGCTAAACACATACCCGTCACCAATGTTGTGGTTCACAGGTTGGAGGAGTACTTGTTTGCTCAATCTTCAACACAACTTTTACCATTGTCAACATATATGCCCCTAACCAAGGTCAGTATGCCTTCCTCGAGGCTGTTTTGGACAGGGTGGAAGCGCTGAAGCAGGGGATCCTGATTGTGGGAGGCGACTTCAATTTGACTCTTGACTGCACCCTTGACACTTCCTCCGGGCCCACGCCACCGCAACGCCGCTTGTCCGGGAAGGTGGGACGCCTGTTACACCTCCATCAGCTGGCAGACATCTGGCGTATTCTCCACCCGTCTGACCAGGATTACACGCATTTTTCAGTTCCTCACCGCTCTTATTCCAGACTGGATCTTATTCTTCTTGGCCATAGACATCTGTCCCTGGCCCGTGACGCTACCATTGGCCAAATAACATGGTCCGACCACGCCCCAGTGCGACTTGACATTGCCTTCGGACCCTCACTCGCCCAGCGACGTTCGTGGTGCTTCAACGAATCTCTACTGCATGACCCGTATTGCAAAGCCCAACTTGATGAAGCCCTTGATATGTATATCATGTGCAACGTCTCTCCCGAGGTCTCTGACTTGACGGTCTGGGAGGCCCATAAATGCGTAATCCGGGGTAAGTGCATCCAGTTGGGCTCCTATCTAAAGAAACAACGTCTGGGCCAAATTGAGGGACTCCTGCAGCAAACAGAGTCACTCGAGGCTGCCCACAAGGCTACCCTCTCCCAGGACACCTACATAGATCTGCTCTCTGCCCATTCGTCTCTGAATAAATTGCTTTTGGATAAAGTGAAATTCTCCTTTCGGAAGTGTCGCAATCGGTATTATCAATGGGGCAACAAGCCGGGCAAAATGCTTGCCCGGGCTCTCCGGAGCCGGAGGGCGCTCTCGTTCATCCCCTCCATAAAAGACGCGCATGGGCGCTCCTTCCATGACACGGATAAGATCGCGGAGACTTTCTGTTCATACTACACTTCCCTCTACAACCTCCCTTCTTCCGACCCGACCGGAGCTAGATCATGCGACGTGGGTGCTTACCTCACAAAGACAGGCTTCCCTAAACTCTCTGAGGAGGAGGAGGGGGAGGCGTTGGAAAAGCCCTTTACTTCCCATAAACTTGATGAGGCCATCAAATCTACTCCCTCTGGGAAGAGTCCGGGCCCTGACGGATTCCCCATCACTTACTATAAGGCCTTTCGGGACAAGCTGCTTCCTCTCCTCTTAGACGCGTGCAACACTGTTTCTGATACTTTTCCTTTCTCTAAGCAGTCTCTTGAGGCTCACATTGCAATTATTCCTAAGGAAGGCAAAGACCCCACCCTGTGCCCCAGCTACAGGCCTATATCCCTTCTTAATGTGGACGTCAAACTTTACGCCAAACTCATAGCCAATAGGCTCAGGTCCCTCCTACCCTCCCTTATACATAGCGACCAAGTGGGGTTTGTCCCTGGCCGGGAAGCAAAGGACAATACGTCCAAGATCATTGCACTCATGCACCATGCTTCCCTACAGGGCAACCCGGAAGTCCTCTTATCCACCGACGCTGAAAAAGCGTTTGACAGAATAGATTGGGGCTTTCTGGCCGGGGTGCTGCGGCACATGGGTTTGGGTCCGATCTGCTTGCATCGCATCTTGGCTCTCTATACCTCCCCTTCGGCCAGAATCGTGATGAACGGTTCCCTGTCGGGGTCGTTCGCTATTAATAATGGAACTCGGCAGGGCTGCCCTCTGTCCCCCATGATTTTTATTCTCTGCATGGAGGCCCTAGCTAGGTCTATTAGGTTGAACCCCGACATTTCAGGGATTAGGCTTCAGGATACTGACTACAAGCTTGCTCTCTTCGCTGATGACCTTCTGGCTATAGTCACGAATCCTGTTGTTTCCTTACCTAATCTGATGGCAGAGTTCAAGCTCTTTGGCGAGCTCTCTAACTTTAAAATCAATTATTCAAAATCTGTGGCCCAGAACCTTACTGCCCCGTCTGCCATGGTATCGGGGCTCCAAGCGGCACTCCCCTTCACCTGGCACACTTCTCAATTGAAATACTTGGGGACCACTATTACCAGGGACCTTTCCCGTCTCTTTGACTCCAACTTCACTCCCCTTCTAGCCAAGCTCTGTGCGGACCTCCAGTCATGTACTTCCAAATCCTTTTCTTGGTTGGGTAGATTGGAGGTCTTCAAGATGAACTCTCTCCCTAGAATCCTATACTTACTGCAGACCCTGCTGATTTTGATCCCTTCCACTTGGTTTAAGGAGATCCAACGGTTATTCAGAGAGTTCATCTGGGGGGGGGGCAAGAGACCTCGCCTGAAGTTCTCCACGATGGTCAGGCAGAGAGGTAAAGGCGGCCTTCGTCTGCCAGATATCCGCGGTTATTATCAGGCCTGCCACCTCCAACGGATTCTTTGGTGGTCCAGAGCCGCTTCATCGAAACAGTGGGTGCAGATTGAGAGCCAGGCGCTTTCCCTGCCTATCGTCGTTGCTCCGTGGCTAATCGCCCTCCCAGCAACCTCCCATCCCACTGTTGGCCCCACTTCGGCATGCTGGAAGGTGGTGAGGAAACTCCCCTCTGTGTCCTCGCCTACTTCCTCCTACATGTCTTTCTTATTTAATGAACAATTCCCCCCCGGGAATGGATCCGCGGGCCTTTCAGCACTGGTTCGGCCTAGGCCTCTGTAGGGTCGGGCAGCTGGTGGACGGGGTTGTCTCCTTTTCGGATTTACAGGCGAAATGGCACTTGCCACCTGGGGACTTTTGGCACTACTTACAAGTCCGGCACTTCTTGGTCTCCCAAGGTAACCTGGGAGGGAGGCCCACAGCCCTTACGCCGTTCGAGCGCCTCTGCGATGGTTCGTCATCCCTGACTCACTCTATCTCCCTGCTATATAACCTGCTCTTGGCTGACTCTAGCACAACTCTCCCATCCTATACTGAGACGTGGGACATAGACTTCGTACGGGAGCTCGGGGTGATGTCTGGGAGAAAATATTTAAACTGGCCCATGCTTGCTCTCCTAGCACACTGGTTGTTGAGACCCAGTACAAATTGATTTCTCGATGGTACAGGTGCCCTGACATTCTTTCTAAAATGGGTCTGGGCCTCCGACACCTGCTGGCGTTGCTCTTCCGGCCCAGGAAACCCGCTCCACATATGGTGGTCGTGTCCCTTACGCCAACCGTATTGGAAGGAGGTACTTTCACTCACTGCTGACATAACGGGGGAGACGGTGCCGAAGGATCCTCTGTTTTGGCTGTTCCATTACTCGTCCAGACCTGTCTCGAGCTACAAGCACTCCCTGCTATGCCATCTCAACAACGCCGCCAAAAGCGGTGACCCCTGTCCGTTGGCGCTCCTCCTATCCTCCAACTGTTAGGGACTGGCTGACCAGGATAGATTTATATATGGACTTAGATGATATAATGACCTCCGCTGATGGAGACTACTCGTCCTTTAGGGACAAGTGGGCCCGCTGGCTACTTTTTAAAGACTCCCCAACCTTTAGGTCCATCCTCGCTTCCTGCTCGCCCCCGTCTTCATAGACGCTTCCTTCCCTCAATGTACTGCTCTCCACTCTATGGCTAGCGGGAGGTCCGCGCATGGACCAGATGAACTTGACTCTGTACCTGACTTTGCTTCTGATGCTCCTTTTCTTTCCCCTCTTTCTCTGTTCTTCTCTGTACCTCTTTTCTTTTTCTTTCCTTTTCTTCTCCACGTAGCTTTTTGTTTTTGATTAACACGACCGACATGATATGTTTGCCTCCAAATAGTATATATCTGTGTGTTGTGTTGTTATATTACTTTGATATAGGCCTTTCCGCTAATGGCTAAAGGTGGCTTAACAGTCCTCCAGTTATTTTGCGATAATGTTTTCCGCCACGATTGTCTGTATGTTACTGTTTGTTACTGTAATTGGTCTTTCAATAAACACATTTTGCACTAAAATAAGATTTTACTTACCGGTAAATCCATTTCTCATAGTCCGTAGAGGATGCTGGGGACTCCGTAAGGACCATGGGGATAGACTGGCTCAGCAGGAGACATGGGCACTTTAAGAAAGAATTTAGTTCCTGGTGTGCACTGGCTCCTCCCTCTATGCCCCTCCTCCAGACCTACAGTTAGAGAAACTGTGCCCAGAGGAGATGGACAGTACGAGGAAAGGATTTTGTTAATCCAAGGGCAAGATTCATACCAGCCACACCAATCACACCGTATAACTTGTGATAACTACCCAGTTAACAGTATGAAAACAACATATCAGTTCAAGACCGATGCAACTATAACATAACCCTTATTGAAGCAATAACTATATACAAGTATTGCAGAAGAAGTCCGCACTTGGGACGGGCGCCCAGCATCCTCTACGGACTACGAGAAATAGATTTACGGGTAAGTAAAATCTTATTTTCTCTAATGTCCTAGAGGATGCTGGGGACTCCGTAAGGACCATGGGGATTATACCAAAGCTCCCAAACGGGCGGGACAGTGCGGATGACTCTGCAGCACAGATTGAGCAAACATGAGTTCTTCCTCAGCCAGGGTATCAAACTTGTAGAATTTTGCAAAAGTGTTTGAACCCGACCAAGTAGCAGCTCGACACAGCTGTAGTGCCACCTTCCTAGTGGAATGGGCCTTGACCGATTTTGGTAACGGCAAACCAGCCGTAAAATGCGCTTGCTGAATCGTGTTACAAATCCAGCGAGCAATAGTTTGCTTTGAAGCAGGGGCACCAATCTTGTTGGATGCATACAGGACAAACAGCGCTTCAGTTTTCCTGACTCTAGCCGTTCTGGCTACGTAAATTTTCAAAGCCCTGACCACATCAAGTAACTCGGAATCCTCCAAGTCACGTGTAGCCACAGGCACCACAATAGGTTGGTTCATATGAAAAGATGAAACCACTTTTGGCAGAAATTGCGAACGGGTCCGCAATTCTGCTCTATCCAAATGGAAAACCAAATAGGGGCTTTTATGTGACAAAGCCGCTAATTCAGACACTTGCCTAGCCGAAGCCAAGGTTAATAACATGACCACCTTCCACGTGAGATATTTCAACTCCACCGTTTTAAGTGGTTCAAACCAGTGTGACTTTAGGAAACTTAACACCACGTTAAGATCCCAAGGTGCCACCGGAGGCACAAAAGGAGGCTGAATATGCAGCACTCCCTTTACAAAAGTCTGAACTTCTGGGAGAGAAGCCAATTCTTTTTGAAAGAAAATGGATAGGGCCGAAATCTGGACCTTATTGGAACCTAATTTAAGGCCCAAATTCACTCCAGTTTGTAGGAAGTGAAGGAAACGGCCCAGATGGAATTCTTTCGTAGGAGCATTCTTGGTCTCACACCAAGAAACATATTTTCGCCATATACGGTGATAATGTTTTGCTGTTACTTCCTTCCTAGCCTTCATCAGCGTAGGGATAACCTCAACCGGAATGCCCTTTTCTGCTAGGATCCGGCGTTAAACCGCCATGCCGTCAAACGCAGCCGCGGTAAGTGTTGGAACAGACAGGGTCCCTGTTGCAACAGGTCCTGTCTTAGAGGAAGAGGCCACGGATCTTCTGTGAGCAGTTCCTGCAGATCTGGATACCAGGTCCGTCTTGGCCAATCTGGAACAATGAGGATTGTTCTCACTCCTTTTCTTCTTATTATCCTCAACACCTTTGGTATGAGAGGAAGAGGAGGAAATACATAGACTGACAGGAACACCCACGGTGTCACTAGGGCATCTACCACTACTGCCTGAGGGTCTCTTGACCTGGCGCTATACCTCTGTAGCTTTTTGTGGAGGCGGGACGCCATCATGTCTATCTGTGGCAGTTCCCACCGACTCACAATCTGTGCGAAGACTTCTGGATGAAGTCGCCACTCTCCCGGGTGTAGGTCGTGTCTGCTGAGGAAGTCTGCTTCCCAGTTGTCCACTCCTGGAATGAACACTGCTTACAGTGCGCTTACATGATTCTCCGCCCAGCAAAGAATTCTGGTGGCTTCCGCCATTGCCACTCTGCTCCTTGTGCCGCCTTGGCGGTTTACATGAGCCACTGCGGTGATGTTGTCTGACTGGATAAGAACTGCTTGGTCGCGAAGTAAGGTCTCCGCTTGACATAGGGCGTTGTATATGGCCCTTAGCTCCAGAATGTTGATGTGAAGACAAGTCTCTTGACTTGACCAAAGACCCTGGAAATTTCTTCCCTGTGTGACTGCTCCCCAACCTCGGAGGCTTGCGTCCGTGGTCACCAGGATCCAGTCCTGAATGCAGAATCTGCGGCCCTCGAGAAGGTGAGCACTCTGCAGCCACCACAGTAGTGACACCCTGGCCCTGGGGGACAGGGTGATCAACCGATGCAACTGAAGATGTGACCCGGACCACTTGTCCAGTAGGTCCCATTGGAAAGTCCTCGCATGGAACCTGATGAACGGAATGGCCTCGTATGATGCCACCATCTTTCCCAGGACTCGAGTGCAATGATGCACTGACACCTGTTTTGGTTTCAATAGGTTCTTGACCAGAGTCATGAGTTCCTGGGCCTTCTCTATCGGGAGATAAACCCTCTTCTGGTCCGTGTCCAGAATCATGCCCAAGAAGGGTAGACGAGTCGTAGGAACCAACTGCGACTTTGGAATATTGAGAATCCAGCCGTGCTGTAACACTTTCAGTGAAAGAGATACGCTGTTCAGCAACTGCTCTCTTGATCTCGCTTTTATGCGGAGATCGTCCAATTACGGGATAATTGTGACACCTTGCTTCCGCAGGAGCACCATCATTTCCGCCATTACCTTGGTGAAAATCCTCGGGGCCGTGGAAAGCCCAAACGGCAACGTCTGAAATTGGTAATGACAGTCCTGTACAGCGAATCATAGATACGCCTGATGAGGTGGATAAATGGGGACATGAAGGTACGCATCCTTTATGTCCAGTGACACCATAAAATCCCCCCCTTCCAGGCTTGCGATGACCGCTCTTAGCGATTCCATCTTGAACTTGAACCTTTTCAAGTATAGGTTCAGAGATTTTAAATTCAATATGGGTCTGACCGAACCGTCCGGTTTCGGGACTACAAACATGGTTGAATAATAACCCCTTCCCTGTTGAAGGAGGGGAACCTTGACCACCACCTGCTGAAGATACAATTTTTGTATTGCGTTTAACACTATTTCCCTCTCTTGGGGGGAAGATGGAAGGGTCGATTTGAAATACCGGCGAGGAGGCACCTCTTCGAATTCCAGCTTGTAACCCTGAGACACAATTTCTATTGCCCAAGGATCCACCTGGGAGTGAACCCACATGTGGCTGAAATTCCGAAGACGTGCCCCCACCGGGCCCGACTCCGCCAGTGGAGCCCCAGCGTCATGCGGTGGATTTTGCAGAGGCCGGTGAGGACTTCTGTTCCTGGGAACAAGCTGTGTTGTGCAGCTTCTTTCCTCTGCCCCTACCTCTGGCAAGAAAGGACGCAATTCGGACTTTGTTTCTTTGTGAACGAAAGGACTGCATTTGATAATGCGGTGCTCTCTTAGGCTGTGAGGGAACATAAGCAAAAAATTTGACTTTCCAGCTGTAGCTGTGGAGACCAGGTCCGAGAGACCTTCCCCGAACAATTCCTCACCCCTGTAAGGTAAAACCTCCATATGCCTTTTTGAGTCGGCATTAACGGTCCATTGCCGAGTCCACAGGACCCTTCTGGCAGAAATCGACATAGCGTTTATTCTAGAACCCAGTAGACTAATGTCTCTTTGAGCATCTCTCATATATAGGTCAGCGTCTTTTATATGCCCCAGGGTCAATAATACAGTATCCTAATCTAGGGTATCCAATTCCTCAGATAAGGTATCCGTCCATGCCGCTACAGCACTATACACCCATGCCGATGCAATTGCCGGTTTTAGTAAGGTACCTGAATGTGTATAAATGGACTTCAGGGTAACCACCTGTTTCCGGTCAGCAGCATCTTTGAGGGTAGCCGTATCCTGGGACGGCAGGGCTACCTTTTTGGATAAGCGTGTTAAAGCTTTGTCCACCCTAGGTGAGGATTCCCATTGTAGCCTATCCGTTGGCGGGAAAGGATACGCCATAAGAATCCGTTTGGAAATCTGCACTCTCTTATCTGGAGATTCCCAGGCTTTTTCACATAACTCATTCAGTTCGTGTGAGGGGGGAAAAGTTACCTCAGGCTTCTTTCCCTTATACATATACACCCTCGTGTCAGGGACAGGGGTTTCCTCTGTGATGTGCAAAACATCCTTTATTGCTATAATCATATATCGAAGGGATTTAGCCAATTTTGGCTGTAACTTTGCATCATCGTAATCGACACTGGAGTCAGAATCCATGTCGGTATCTGTGTCAACAATTTGGGATAGTGGGCGCTTATGAGACCCTGACGGTCCCTGTGACAGAGGGTCAGGCACGGGTTGAGACCCTGACTGTCCCAATGCATCAGCCTTGTCAATCTTTTATGCAAAGAATTAACATTATCATTTAAAATCTTCCACATATCCATCCAATCAGGTGTCGGCGCCGTCAGCGGAGACACCATATTCATTTGCTCCCGCTCCTCTCCCACATAGCCTTCCTCATCAGACATGTCGACACAAGCGTACAGACACACCACACACACACAGGGAATGTCCTTTCTGAAGACAGTTCCCCCACAAGGCCCTTTGGAGAGACAGAGAGAGAGTATGCCAGCACACACCCCAGCGCTATAATATCGCAGGAATAACACAGTAACTTAATGTTAACCCAGTAGCTGCTGTATGTATAGTTTTTGCGCCTAATTATGTGCCCCCCCCCCTCTCTTTTCAACCCTCTTCTACCGTGTATCAGCAGGGGAGAGTCCGGGGAGCTTCCTCTCAGCGGAGCTGTGGAGAAAAAATGGCGCTGGCGAGTGCTGAGGGAGAAGCCCCGCCCCCTCGACGGCGGGCTTCTGTCCCGCTTATACAGTAATTTTGGCGGGGGCTCATACATATATACAGTGCCCAGCTGTATATATGTGTACTTTTGCCAACATGAGGTCCCAAATGCTGTCCAGGGCGCCCCCCCCCCCCCCTGCGCCCTGCACCCTTACAGTGACCAGAGTATGTGAGGTGTGTGGAGCAATGGCGCACAGCTGCAGTGCTGTGCGTTACCTCTAGTGAAGATCATGAAGTCTTCTGCCGCCTGTGAAGTCTTCTTTTCTTCTCATACTCACCCGGCTTCTATCTTCCGGCTCTGCGAGGGAGACGGCGGCGCGGCTCTGGGACGGACGGCGAGGGTGAGATCCTGCGTACCAATCCCTCTGGAGCTAATGGTGTCCAGTAGCCTAAGAAGCAGGACCTAGCTTCAGAGAGTAGGGCTGCTTCTCTCCCCTAAGTCCCTCGATGCAGGGAGTCTGTTGCCAGCAGAGCTCCCTGAAAATAAAAAACCTAACAAAATACTTTCTATCAGTAAACTCAGGAGAGCTCACTGAAAAGCACCCAGCTCGTCTGGGCACAGTATCAAACTGAGGTCTGGAGGAGGGGCATAGAGGGAGGAGCCAGAGCACCCCAGGAACTAAATTCTTTCTTAAAGTGCCCATGTCTCCTGCGGAGCCCGTCTATCCCCATGGTCCTTACGGAGTCCCCAGCATTCTCTAGGACGTTAGAGAAAAAGGGATTAGAGACCCATAACCTATCCAACCATTTCAGAGAGACACATGGGAGTAACCCTGCAGGCATGAAGATCCTAGGCATCCAGCTAGTATCACCCAACTGGAGAGGGGGGGACTTCCCGAAACAAATTAACAAAGAAGAGCTCAAGTGGATTTTCACATTGAAGACTCTGAAACCTCACGGACTGAATATAGACAATGAGGTGAGGGCAGTGATAATGAGTTAATTATTCCATAATAGATCAGCTGAATTTACATGTACTGTATACACTACTGTTCACTTTATTCCCGCAATACAACCAATAAAGGGACATCGTACATTTGAACAATCACAATGTAGATTTATAGTCGAGAGCGAATTATTATAAAATAATTAAAGCTGTCAGTCAAGTAAGAGGAATAAAAACTGTTCTTTATGATACTCCACGATCACAGACACCCAGTTCTGTATATATTTCATATTTATTTTAAGTTCGAGCTTTTATGCCACATTTATTCTCCAATTTAATTATATTCAATTTAATTTAATTTATCTACTATATAATTTTTAACTCTGCATGTATTCTTATTTGTATTAACTTTTAATTTTTATTTTAATCTATCCCAATACATCTCTATGATCAGTGTCTTTTTCCCCCCTTCTTTTATTTCACAAATAACGCTTACAGCTATGCCTGTACGACAATTCTAACACAATTCCCCTTTTTGATGATGTAACGAGTTTTGGGCATAAAAAGCCCACAACCAACATGGCCACTAAGGACTCACCGACGAAGACCCACATGGGTCCATACACGTAGGAGCAGCACAAACAGCAGCAGTGTGTATTATCATCACTGCACAACTACACAGAGACATTTGGAATCTGTCACAGCCCAGCCGTTTTGACGATCAGTGACCCCGGGGGTTCACAGGAAAGAGTCGAGCCCGGAGTCACGTGACCGCAAACCCTCTAACCAGGAAGAATATTCAGCACCAGGAGCCACAGGAACGAAAGTGAAACTAAGTGGAGACGGACGCCGGGAAGCACCTCAGGAGACGCAGGTAACCGCTCTGTATAGGGGGAGTGGCGCGGCTGACAGTCCCGGCTGGGTCTGAAAGCTAGTGTCACTTTCCCTGCAGAGACAGGCCCGCTTCCCTCTGTTCTGGCTAAAGGACGGCGTCTGTATTAACAGGCGCTTTCCGGCTGCACAGTTGGAGGTAGAAGAGCGGCCGGTCCGGAGCGATCATCATACCGATCCCTTTGAGTCCTTTCCCCCCATTCATCCACCAGGGGTACCCCGTTCACTGTATACGCCGCTGGAACCAAGGATCCCCTCTAAGTTGTTCTGCTTCAAACAGACTTTTTTCCAAAACAGACTCATTTACTAAGTTGGAGCATTACCAGGCTGGGACTGTATCAAATGTTTACAACTGCATGCAGATATAGACAGTGACAAAACGAGGAGGTGGGATGCCACGCTCCGTCGCAGCACCAGGTTTCGACTTTATAAAACAGCGTTTTGCTTCTTCACGAAAAATAAGTTTTTTTTTCCTCTCTCCTTTATTATATTTTGTATTTTATTTCATTTATATTCTTTTCTTGTTTATTCAGATATTTCTGGTACATTATTAGATTGCAATAAATTTTCTTCTCTAATTTTGGGATATACAGTCATGTTATTAATAGACCCAGTGAATTAGACATTGTTCGTGAGACATTCTCAGGCGCAGTTGCATAACCCTTTTCCTTCTGTTCTTGACTTGTGAGGCTGCGGGTTTGGCCTTATCTGCAACTCTGCTGCCACCACCATTACCCATACTAGGAAAGCGCAGGATACCTAAATATTGTGCTTGTTACATTTCTTGTTACACTATCTCCACATGCAAGCTTATGTGAGGAAAGCAGACTCTGTACAGTGGCCATTCAGCTTCCAGGAGAAAAAAAACCTGCAATTCACCCTGTGGAGTCAGACGGTCAACTTTCAGTCAACTCCCTGGTATTGGTTTGGAATGGCTTTGAGACGGCATGTATGGAATATTCAATTTCCCAATGGTCTACAGCAAGGATTCCATGAAAGAAAAACCCTGCAGCGCCATCTGGTGGCTGTATTCCCTTGTAGACGATCTGTACCTTAAAACTATACAGCACATGAATCCACTGCTGAACTAATGTTACAAAGTGCTGAGTTGCTACCCCAAACAAAACTACCACTACTAACAGCACCTTTAACCTCATCAATGATCAACACGGAAAACTTTCTGAAGAGGAGCCGCGCAGCAGGCCCTGTCCTACAATTAAAAATCACCAGACTGCATTCCTCTGCCCTTAGTCTGATGTGAATGCACTGACTAGTCAGAGAACCCTTTCCAACCAGCTGCATACAACTACAGCCTAAAGGACAGGGGTAGATGGCTTTTATTGGGACACTAGGGGCTAAATGTAATACCCCCGAGTTGCCGGATTTTGTGCGAGTTTAAAGCAGCAATCATTACAACGCCCCTCGGAGGCTATTACATTTAGCCCTAGGTATAATCCTTCTCTTAACTACTATTCTCCTAAGAGACTGGCCACAGTCTGTATTGCATGTGCCCGAAGGCTGAAAATGCTGCATCTGTCATGCTATCTTCTCAGTCAGCAATATATTTAATTCATTTCATAAAGGTGCGTTTTGTACCACACTATTCTAAATAGCCAACACGAGGCCCTGTCACAAGTGTCGCCTGCATATACAGTATCTGTACACATTCACAGTCACTGCTCATTTCTCTTTACATTGTTCAGTATTAATTACCAAACCTTTCATTGCCCTACAGTACAAGATGTAGGCTCTATACAAAATAAGAAAAGGAGATACAGAAAACACCAACAGTTTTGTATGCGTAATACATGAGTAAAGCAGGTGTGACATATTTGTAAACATTCACAATGTCAACAGTATAATATAATATCAACAGTTAAAATGTCAACAATGGGGATTTCAATATAAAGCTAACCCTAAAATCGTGTCGATGTTCAGTGTCGTCATTATGTTAGTGTTTATGTTCTGAATGTGAACACGATGTCTGTTGTCATTCTGAATGCAGACATGACGACTACTTAGGGGTGTATTCAATTGATGTCGGATCCTTTCCGACGGAAAGGATCCAACATTTGAGTATTCAATTAGCGGCCAAATCCTACAGGATTTGGCCATTCCCGACAACATCAATCCAACTTTTTTTTAAAGTTGGATTGACCTCGTCGGAAACGGGGCTAAAACCTGTCGGATTTGACCTCAATTCCGACAAAACACGTGGATCCAAGGCTATTCCGCCGATCCACGTGTTCTCCGACAAGTTGGCAGGAGGATTGAATAGGTCGGAACAGTTTCTGACCTAAAAATAGTCGGAAACTGCTGTCTTTCCGACTACAATTGAATACCCCCCATAGCCAGTAAAGGCCAAATAATATTTTATATGATGAATAAGAAGTCCCAGAGATTATGGGAATTTTCCAGTGATGAGGAAGATAAAGGTGAGTCCAGTTAGGATACTGGGAGAAGCTGCAGACAGATGTCTGGGGGATGTAGTTATGAATACCAGCAGGGAGCCAAGGGATATTGGGTGGGAATAGAACCTGTGGCGAGCACAGTGGCATTGTGGCGGCCGCAATCGTGTTACACACCCATGTCTGGTACAGGAACCTGGAACAGTCAGAGTCAGGAACGCAGGTCACCGTGACTACGGTGTAATATAGAGTGCAGTAGGCTAATAGGAAGTCAGGTACTAGAAAGACTTACGGTCACTGTGAGAGGGATGCCAGAGTATAGAACATTTACATCTTCACAGCTCATAGACGGCGTCTGCCCGAAGACAAAGGAGAAATTGATGAACTTATCTGTGAAACCAGGGAAAGCGAACTAGATGTTTCCACATTAAAATGAAGAGTAAAACCGCAAGGTCAGACATTAATATTACAATACGGCTCTAATGCCATCTCTCCCCTCTTCAGATTTTTAATATGGAAATTATTGAGCTTGATAGTTTGTCTGCAGGCAAAATCAGTACTGACTATAGCTTAGAGATGAATAGCTTGGTACATAGGGTCTAGCCCAGACCTGATCGTAGCAGCAAATTTGTTAGCAGATGTGCAAAACCATGTGCACTGCAGGGGGGGAAGGGGGGAGCTGATAGAACATGTGCAGAGAATTAGATTTGGGTGAGATATATTGTTTCTGTGCTGGGTAAATACTGGCTGCTTTATTTTTACACTGCAATTTAGATTTCAGTTTTAACACACTTTACCCAAATCTAACTCTCTCTGCACATGTTACATCTGCCTCCCTGCAGTGCACATGGGGGGTCATTCCAAGTCGATCGCTAGCTGTATTCGTTCGCTGTGTAGCGATGAGGCAAAAAAAACGGCACTTCTGCGCATGCGGCGCAATGCGCACACGCGTCGTACAAATGCAACGAACAATGTAGTTTCACACAAGGTCTAGCGATGCTTTTCAGTTGCACAGGCAGCCGCAGAGTGATTGACAGGAAGAGTGAGTTTCTGGGTGTCAGCTGACCGTTTTCAGGCAGTGTTCGGAAAAACGCAGGCTTGCCAGGAAAAACGCAGGCGTGGCTGGCTGAACGCAGGGCGTGTTCGTGACGTCAAAACAGGAACTGAACAGTCTGAAGTGATTGCAAGCGCAGAGTAGGTTTTGAGCTACTCTAAAACTGCACAAAAAAAGTTTGCCGCCACTCTGCGATCCTTTCGTTCGCACTTCTGCTAAGCTAAAATACACTCCCAGTGGGCGGCGGCATAGCGTTTGCACGGCTGCTAAAAACTGCTAGCGAGCGAACAACTCAGAATGTCCCCCATGGTTTTGCCCATCTGCTAACAAATTTACTCCTACAATCAGGTCTGAATTAGGCCCAAAGTGACAGAATGCTAACCTGTCTGTCCGGTGCCTAGCATGTACAGCTCTGTCTCACACAGCTATGTGCAGGGCATTTACATAATAAGCAAGTAAGTCAAAATAAATACATGGATGTCTGACTTGCTGGCTTATTTTTAGCTGCCTGTAACTTCTATTTTTATTTTGCATAAAATCATTTTTTAAATTACTTGTTTGCTTAACATTTTAAACAAAACCAAAATCCCATCATCTATGATTGCACATGTACAAAAGTCAACAGACACTCTATAAAATATTACCAGCACATAGATCCAGTTTTCTGCCATTATGGTTTATACACTTGGTTACAAATCCATTTAACCTCATTATTTCCAGGCGGTGGTTCTCAACTTCAACCCTCAAGTATCCCCACCAGGTCATATGTTGAGGAATTCTATCTGTGGAAGCTGGAGGGATAATTACTGACCCAGCAAAACAGATCAGCTCACCTGTGCAGGATTACAGGTATCCATAAAAACATCACCTGTTGGTGGTACAGGTGTAGTATCCTATATCCGAAATACGACTGAGATTGTGGCACCTTTGCTTTCTGATAGTTCAGTGTACACAAACTCGGTTTCATGCACAAAATTATAAAAAACATTGTATAACATTATCTTCATGCTGTGTGTATAATGTGTATATGAAACATAAATGCATTCTGTATCCCTAAGATATCTCAAAATGATATGCAAACTTCCAAAATACGGAAAAATCTAATAACTTCTGGTTCAAAGCATTATGGATATGGCAGACTCAATCTGTAGTTGAGGACTGGAGTTGAACGTTCACCTGGACACAAGCAAAAGGCTGCAACCACAGCTACCAGTTAGCATGTGGGATTTTGAAAGACTGACAGCAGTAGACTTGTATAAGAATCAGTGGATAATTGCTGTTATCAATCTTATAGCTACTGTAGGATCTTTGCCAGCATCTGTTGTAAGGAGACATGGGCCTTTATGAAATCGCGGAGGCGTGCATACGTGTCTGGTCTGTACAGCACTATTATCAGAGCATGTGACATAGATGCGCACTAGGAGACAAAATTCCAGAGCTATTTGCGATAATGACAAGGGATAACCTGGATATTGTGGCAATTACAGGGTCATGGTTCAATGAGAATCATGACTGGGACATAGCCATACGAGGATACAATTTATTTAGGAAGGATAGAATGGGAAGAATCGGAGGAGGGGTAGCAATGTATGTGAAAAAAAAGCATATTTTAATATAAAACACTGAAGACAAAACTGAGGCCCTTTGGGTCACCACAGAAACCGGGGAGAAGGCCATTATTCGCATTGGGGTGATCTATAGACCACCAGGCCAGGATTTGGACAGGAACCTATTGTTGGACATCACTAAAATGGCTTTAAAGGGAGAAGTCCTAATCATGGGAAACTTTAATTTAACTGATGTAAATTGGAAGGGGTCTTTTGCAAGTTCAGCTATAAGTGGCAAATTTCTAAATTCCTTACAGGGAACATCTCTCAAGCAAATAAACTTGAAAGTGTGGTGGTGGTGGTGGATTCTAAAACAGTTAAATGGATAAGAACCTGGTTGCAGGATAGGAAACAGACAGTTGTAGTAAATGGAGTGCAATCTATGGAGGCAAATGTTACCACTTGGACCAGCTCTCTTCAGTATCTTTGTTGGTGACATTGCAAATGGTATTGAAGGGAAATATGCCTTTTTGCAGATGATACAAAGATTTGCAACAGGGTAGACACACTGGGACGGGTAAAACAAATTATTGATGACCTAGCTAGGCTTGTTAAATGGTCAAGAACGTGGCCACTACAGTTGAATTAAAAAAAATGCAAAATCATGCACTTGGGTCTCAAAAACCCAAAGGCTAAATATAGTATCAATGGAAACTACTGAGGAGGAAAGGGATTTAGGAGTCACTATTTCAAGTGACTTAAAGGCAGGAAAGCAATGCAACAAAGCAACGAGAAAAAGGCAAGTCAGGTGCTTGGTTGCATAGCGAGAGGAATCAGTAGCAGGAAAAAAGAAGTAATAATGCCACGGCTTTATCTGGAATACTGTGTCCAGTTCTGGAGACCATATCTCCAGAATGATATAAATACATTAGAGAGTGTACAAAGAAGGGCAACTAAAATGGTGCATGGCCTACATCACAAAACTTACCCGGAAAGGCTAAAAGATCTTAACATGCAGAGTTTGAAGGAGAGAAGGGAAAGGGGGGACATGATAGAAACTTTCAAATATATCAAGGGTTTTAAGAAGGTCCAGGAGGGAAACATTCTTCAAGGGAAGGCAGGTTCAGGGGAAATTTAAGGAAAAACTACTTCACAGAAAGGGTAGTGGACAAGTGGAATAGCTCCCATCAAAGGTGGTAGAGGCCAACTGTAGAGCAATTTAAACATGCTTGGAATAGGCATATGAATATCCTTACAAAGAATTAAGATTCAAAAAGGGTTGAGATTACCTAAAGGATAAAAAAAGGGGCAGACTAGATGGGCCAAGTGGCTCTTATCTGCCGTCAAATTCTGTTTCTATTATCAGAGCATGTGACACAGAAGTGCACTATTATCAGAGCATGTGACATAGAAGTGCACTATTATCAGAGCATGTAACACAGAAGAGCACTATAATCAGAGCATGTGACACAGAAGCACACTATTATCAGGAGCATTTCAATGAGATCATGAGGTCAGACATTTAAATTTTTAAGCAGAACATGAGATTCACCCTCTCGATTTGATCGCTGCATGAGTGTTTGAAACGGTTTGCTGGCTAAAGCACCAGCACACACACCTATGCAATTAATGGGCCAATCAGCCCGATAATTGCATAGGTGTGTACCCAGTTATAGAGGCCATTCTAGGCCAAAGTAATGTTGTTGCGGGTTACATGCAGGTGTGTTCTGCAGTGGGGACAGCAACACTTAAGGAGCTGGTGAATATCAACAGGTGCTGCTTGGCCTGTAATCCCCATTCTTTCCAACACATCAGGGTTTTTGCCTGGTGGGTACAATGTTTTTGGGGCACAGGTGGGCACAACAGTAGTCCCTGTACAGGACAGAGCACAATGTCTGCACATGCTCTGACATGCTGCATAGCTTTTGATGTGCTTTTTAGCTATGCATTTATAAAATCAGGCTAGGAGAGAGAGTTCTTTTCTAGTACAAGAAACAATTCTTGCCTATTACATAAATACAAAAGAACAAACCACAGTCTCGTAGGGGACGGTTAACAGGTGCCATCATCCTGTAGTCCTGCAGGGGCAGGATTCAACACAGTTTCATTTAAGCTCAGTGCAAGCAGACAACAACACTACTACTAGCTCCCTGCACCGGGGGTTCAGCTTCCGAGTCTCAACCATAGCATCAGGTTATTTTTTAACATGGAACCATCATCACACTGATTTTTATTTGATTTTAAATTATGGGCATAAGAACCATCCTGGGTATGTAAATCTGCATAAAAATAAAAATCCCACCCCTCCAATTATTCACCCATGAGAGGCACAGCACTTGCGTACAGTGCGCATGCACAAAGTGGTTTAAAAATATTCCAAAAGGGCGGCGCCATATCTCCATGGCAACCAATCGTTACTGTTCCAGTCCAGTAAAGACCACCAGTGGCAGGGGAGCGGCTCTTCCATCCCAACCCACAATAGTGAGCCCTGCATTGGAAAGTCTTGGCCCTATTTGCTTGGCAGACTCCCACTACACTGTTTGCTGGTCTGCAGCACTAACTCAGGAGAGGTGACCAGCGTCAGAGAGCTAGAACTGCCCCCCAACCAAACTTATTAGAATCCCAAATATTCCTCTATCTGCAAAAGAGTGTCGGAGTTAATGGGCAAGCTAAGGACACTCTATGGTCTAGTCAGGGTGTGTTCCAATATGAATCACCCTCTCTGGAGTTTGTGCAATGCTGATGACACATTCTTAGAGACAGATAAAATGAAAGAGGACAGCGTCCTACCCCAAAGAAAGGCAGCTGGCTCCACATACAGCAGACCTGTGTGTTATGCTGCTCTTCCATACAGATAAACTTGATAAAATAAGACTACTATGTAGATATGTTGTAAAGTGGACATTTTGACTTGGAAGCCAGTTATCTATCTACTAATGCTGTGCACATTAAAGCAACACAACTTAAAGAAACAGGTTCATAACAAACAAGTGCCTGCACAGCGCCCTCTAGAGGCAAAGAGAAGAAAAGGGGACTAGATAACATACTTTATATGATGTGGACAGAGCAAATAATAATAATAATAATAAAATTAAAAAAAGATTGGGGGGTATGGAAGAAAGACGGACCAATATAAAATGTAAAATATTATATAAGAGGCAGTACAGAAAGGGGAGAGTATGGAACTAAAAAGTACAACGGGGTATGTCATATAAAACCAAGGAGGAAGTGGAAGAGGTGATATAAAGTGCAATTGGGGGTTAGAAGGGGGAAGGGCTATATACAGTGTGTTGCAGCATGCTCTCAGTATGAGCACAGATTCTCTGCAATGAGTTAACGTTGACCCCAATTTCCCCTTTGCTCAGTCAGTTCTTTTGCTTACAGTTAAATAGGTTTTCCAACCTTTTCATAAACTTAGCTTCTGGGAATCCAGTTACAGTAAATTCATTGTGCCTTGGTCATTGACCCTCGCCAAGTGAACTTCACTACCCTGCAGGGTTTTGTGTGCAGCATTAAATACTGCCAAGGAGAGGCGGCTAAGATCCTCAAACTCTCTCTGAGTGATGTACATGGGGAATTCCGCAGCTCCACACAAGAAGTAAAAAAAAAAAAAGAATCAGCTAACACAATAATTAAGACATATAAATGTACGTTTCTATCAACACTGACTGCTGTTTTGTAGTTTTCCAGACAAGTGGAATTACGCCATGCAGGAATAAAGGACAAGGTGACGAACATGGTAATTATTATGTATAATGTCACAGGAACACCTAAGAAATTGTCAGCGGGAACAACCTGTGTGTTCAGTGCAATGGTTAACAACCCACTTTCACTAATCCTGTTAAACCAGCGTGTATTGGGGTTTTACATTTACGAGACTTTCAGACGTGGCAAACTAGGACTGTCCGACTATTATCTGACAGTCAATTGCACATGTAGCTAAACCCATATCAGGATATGAGACTTTAATGGTCCCATAACGATGTAACAAAAATGCCGTGGCATGAATGAGCTTTAGAAGATTGCTAAGCTGCTTCACATTGGTAAACCAATGACTGGATCCAACTGCACAGCTGGTCAGTCCAAGGGCGGTATTCAAATGATTTATCACGCCAAATCTCCTTTCTAAAGTGATCACCGTTAAAGCACATACCGCGTCCATAGTAATCAGGTTTAGCTGCATAACGGGTTGGGATTCCAAATGATTGTGCAACGCCCATCAGCAGAAACAGAACGGGTGTGGAAGGGGGTGCAAAGAATTGAATACCATCCCAAGTATCCAAACAGCTGGACCTACACATTTAGGGCAACCAGAGTTCTAGTCACCTGATGTTCTGTCCCATTTAATGGTGCCTTTACGGTTCAGATCCATCCTACAGATGCACCCAGATAGTGGTGGATGGTTTACATCTATTTTGCAAGTTATACAACTGATATCTCTGCTTCTTCTAGATGCATGTTATCAAAATGATTTTTTTTGTTGTTGTCAAAAGCAGTTTGATTCTGTTTGTGCTCTAACAGTCATTGCAGCAGCATGAAAATAATTCCAGCACACGGTTTTCTGTATAACTTATTTAATAAAAGTACTCTGACATTTTATACACAAACGTGTCTGGCTTCTTTGGTGACGGAACACAATGTCATAGCCTGACAGCGGAAGCAGTTACTGTGTATGCAATAGAGGGAGACAATAAGAAAAGGTCCATCTTGTAACACATCACTGAGATAACAGGAGACTATATCTGTCCTAGGTTCCTACCAGAGTACAAATAACTGCTCTTGTTAACGGCCATCCTAGACTCCGCCACCGGCTCACTTGCACGGGTGCTCACGATTCATTGCCATTACAGCAGATCTGCGCTTCTAGTGCTGAGTGACCAAAGAGCAATTCGGCTAACTGTTGGAAAAAGGATCATATATGTATGTCCAGCCCTTGCGGGAGGGAACTCTAGAGGGAAAGACAAGTACAAGATGCTTCATCCTGCATTCACACTATGACGGCTGGACACTTGTACTCATCATAGGTATCAATGGTAGGTTTATAAAGCCGCATCGGACATGCTTTTGGTCTTAAGGCCAGTAGAATGACCCTCAGATCAGAAAGGACCTACGTTAGCCTATCAAAATGGTCTGTTGCCTATATAAAAATGCTTCCACAACTTCAGTGATCTTAAATAGCCTTAGCACCGAGTAGTTCCTGTAACTTTTCCCATATATATATATATTTGTTTATAGAATCTGGATTTATCGGGCACGCGGATTAGAGGTTGTTTATAGTTACAATGAAAAGGGTGATCGCTGCCAAGTAAGGGGCACTTGCCAGCAGCAGCAACGAACTGAAGTGCAGAGAGGTCTATAATATTCTGAGTTGGCATAAGTCTCTTAGCAGGAGCTGCACACTTTAATCCATTTACTTACATAATCTTCATGGTGAGGAATATAAGCCCCGTCTCTGGGTTTCTGGAGGCATATCACTGCCTAGAACCAGGGCGACCTATTTTACATTGTTCCCAAGTCCTGCTGTCAACAGGGAAATTTCACAGGGAATCCTATCTTCCAGAACAACGAGGCAGCTTCAAAGGACACGCAATAGCGGATTAAGTGATTAATTGTTAAAAAAAAAAAAAAAAAATGAAATGAGAAGTTACTGAAAGTCAATCCACACTTTGGATAAGGCCTGAGTTTTCAAAGCTTACCGACATACATTCAACTGAAAAGCATGCAATGTGGTGAGAAAAAGTAAAACCGATTATATAGGAAGTCCAGAGTCTGCTAGCCCAAGTCTGATAAACACCAGAGTAATCAGTGTATTCAGACAAGATGCTGCTCATCCGGAATGCTTGTCTTCGCAAGATGGGCCCATACCGACGGCTGAAAAAACAAACAAACCTGTGAAAAGACCTTACAATTCCGCATGGCGAGAAGGATATACTCATATGGTGGCCAGTAAAGTACAAAAAAGTACAGCGGAATTTTGCATTAATTTCAAGTAAAAGATAAAAGTGGCGGAGTGGTTTAATCAGAGGGTGTCTGCGTTCTCTCCTGACCCCTTTGTGCCCAGTACTGCTGGTAAACCCCATCAAAGAGCTCTTTACATGGAATGACCGCCTTAAGCTTGGCGCAGATGAGAAAGGAGCCTGCCATCTTCCGGTGCAGTGAGTAGGATTCCTCAGGCGGAGGGGTGAGCCTGTGCTTCAGCATGACTGGGATTAAGTTGTGGATCCTTTGGGTGGTGTTCTGTCTGCCGAAATTGAACGGTTCCTCCGACTTAAAAGCCTCGCCTAGAATCATCACCGCGTCTACGTGCGCCTCCTCAAACACCTGGGGAACAGCAAGAATCAGCAACAAAGGTTAATTATGGTAATCGATGCGTGCAAATCTAATTTGGTAGCAGTCACAGCCTCCTCTGGGTCACATTGCCACATAACAGAATGGCTGCCTAATAACACCACCTACATAGAAAATGTAATGAACACTATACTAATGAAACAAAAACAGGTGTGAATTATCCAGTATGCATGCTCCTAAATAAGGAGGGGAGACCAACGTCTCAGACTAGTGTCATGCTACTCTTCCTTCCTGCCAGAAAAGTGCAGCCTTCTGACACTCCTGTATAGTCTCAAAACAGTTAAAAGAAAACATGGTCCTCCTGTTACACAGAAACCAGACAGAACTCTGACAGCTAAGCCAGTGATTTTCAACCTTTTTTTAGTCACGGCACACCGAATAATATTTTAAAATTCCCAGGGCACACCATCAGTTCCCCACAGAGAAAAAAAAAAAAAAAAAAAAAACACACATTGGCCCTCACAGTAAAGAAAAATCCACACATGCATTGGCCTACACAGTTGCTCCCCACATAAATCATGTTGCTCACACATAAATCAATCACATTTCTCCCCACATAAATCGTATTGCTCCCTACATTAATTATTCACATTGTTCCCCCCATAAATCCATATAAATCCTTATTCTCCCCACATAAATCTTATTGTTCCCCACAGGAGAAATAAAATAACAAATATTAGCCCCTACCGGTCAGCTGTCCTCCTCCCTGTCCCTCGGTTGCGGGCGTTCATAGTGGAGTGCTGCAAATACTGAGCAGGGGGCGGTCGGGCAGGTGTGGATGTGGATTGGCAAGGAAAGCTGTGTATGCAGGCGGGAACTGGAAGATGTGTAAGCAGGCAAGTGGGCTGGCTGGGTGGTAGACGCGGCAGCAGTGACCTATGATATCACACCGCCGCGTCTTCAAGTCATAGGTCACGGCCGGAGCACGACTGATCCTCTAAAAAAAAAACCCGGGCCAACAGTTCACTCTGAAGGTGCAGGACACTGCTCTGGCTCCGCGGCACACCTTGTAACTGGTCGCGGCACACTAGTGTGCCACTGCACACTGGTTGAAAAAGCCTGAGCTAAGCGGTTCCATAGTGTTTCCTGAACTCGAGTAAGAAACCATCATGTTTCTGGTGCTCTATTGCTTCATCGCATCCCTGCCTTTCCAATAGAGGCAATAAGAACCTACACTATGTGACGTTAGCTCTAAATAAAACAAATTACAGTGGTGATCCAATTGTCAAGGGCATGGCAAGTATGAAAACGGTTTTGTGGCAGTCAGATCATTTACAAGAGAAGAGCAAAGTACCGGGTGAGTAGAGCACGTCTTATCTGAACAGGGAAGCTGGACCCAAGGTAGCGCTGCAAGGCTTGTCCCATGTGCACCCATTTTGCAGCAAACAGTCAGTATTCTAATATGCATACGCCTAATTATCAGGGCTGTACAAGGGGCAGCAACATAATGTAAAATGAGGGCAGCACATGAGACACATCTTTAAAAATAAAAACTAATGAGCTGTATATACCTGCCCTAGCAATTGTCTGGGATGAAAGGGGATTCAAGGTGTAGTCCTCCAGCTGTTGTGGAACTACACATCCAAGCATGCATTGCCAGAGTTTTGCTAAAAGTGCATCCTAAAATTGTGGCAGGGCATTCTGGGATGTGTAATTCCACAACAGTTGGAGGGAAGTAGGATGAATAATCCTGCTCCCATGATCCACCAGACACTAACCCTAACAAAAACGGTATGTGGGGTATTAAATGGAATACACAAGAACAGGGGGCAGGACAGTTTTACATGAATATTTACATTAAAAGTAGATTTTTGGGGAAAATTGGACATTTCTAGCAGACGGAACAATGAAATATTGCAACAAACAGAACACTACACATACACTACTTTATACTTACACTAAATTGCTGAAACACACAGGACAAGGGGGCTAATTCAGCATCAGGCGCTGATCTGCCGAAATCGCTATGGAGCGATTTCAGCACATCAGCGCATGCACGAGGTCTTAAACTGCATTCATCGACGCTCCATTTAAGGGGCGCAGTCCAGACAACGGAGGCGTGTCCGGACTGTTGCTGCAGCTGCGTGACGTCATACACGGCAATCAAAAAGAGGTCTGGTATCCATCTGCCTTCGCAGCTAGGCTGCGTAGGCAGGGGGCAACTCTAATCATGCAAGCCCTGTGCTGGGCGGCACCCCGCATTCTAGCGAGAAGAGTTGTAGTTTTGCTACTTTTAGCAAAACTACAACTCCCGTTTAATTAGGCCCAAAGTGCGGGACTGAAGAAGGGCTAGGGAGGCTGGAACCATCCAGTTCTGGCAATGGGGCTATATTCCAAGACAAAGACTTTCAGGCAAATATCACAGTTTTATCTAACAGAACAGGCTGTATCTGTTGCTGACTATCCGTACAATTTGTAATGGTCACATTTAATCCAGGAGGAACTCAACACTCCGCTATGATTATAAGAGGCATTTGTTGCTTTATAATCAGAAATTTAACAGATCATCACTTTAAGAGATGTCCCCGGCTTTTCTGCCCATCAAATCCCTAAAACTCACAATGGCCCAGGAGAACGAGGCTGCCTTGGATGTTTTACAGCATAGAACCTACAACAATGAAAACATAACACAGCAATGTCCTGAACAGGCTGCGATACGGACAGCGTGTTCCAAACAGTGCAGACACAAACTATTCTGATGATTCCACATGGTTACAGGAAACAGGCCTCGGCTGATACACACACACACACACACACACACACACACACACACACACTTTGGGTCTATGTATTAAGCCTAGGAGAGAGATAAAGTGGACAGAGATAAAGTACCAACCAGTCATCTCCTAACAGTCATTTTACAAACACATCCTGTAACATGGCAGTTAGGAGCTGATTCGCTGGTACTTAATTGCCGTTCCAGGCTTAGTACATAGACCCCATGTCACTTAGGTCCATGGAGAAAATGTCTGATCAACATCACCAAAGGTCCATGACCAACTCTACATTAAGAACACAGGAGTGGATGTACTATGCAGTTTTATGGGGAGGAGGGGGGGGGGGGGGTGTAGGAATGGTATCAGCTCACATTCTGTGCAGTTGCCATTGCCCATACACCACAGCCAGTGAGAGATCTGTTCCTGGTTGCAGCGGGTGACGGCTTCTGGCTGCTTGTGAGATCTGACACATGCCCAGTGGAGACGGCCGGGATGAGACACACAGCACTAGGCTGATGCACAGGCAGCGATCACCGGAGGGGGCAGTTTTCACTCTCCTGCTTCTGCATCTGAGATGTTAATACATGTCGGCACTGCTGCTTCTTTCTTTGCCTCGGTGAAGAGGTGAAACAGGTAGCATTATACCCGCACGATATGTCCTGCTATAATACATTACCCCCACAATATCTTAACCTATACATTGGAAATTCTTTAACAGTCAATAGGTCAACCTCATATGGTCGACATGCAATAGATCAACCGGTACACAAGGTCACCATGGTCAAAAGGTGGACATGACAATGGTCGACACGTTTTTTTATAGGGGGTTTTCAGGTTTTTCCAACGTTTGCTTGATTTACTCTACTCATGGACTACGAGTGGGAATAGTACCCAGTGGCAAGCGCTGTGGAAGCGTAGCCCGAAGCGTAGCGAGCCAGCAAGGGTACATATTTCCATTAATTTTGCTTAGTTATGGTTAAACCAGAGGTTCTCAAACATGGTCCTCAAGGCCCCCCCACGGTCCAGGTTTTAGGTATATCCATGGCTCAGCACTGATAGTTAAATCAAACTGACCTCAGATACTAATTAAGTCACCTGTGGCCAAGCACGGATAAACTTAAAACCTGGACCGTTGGGGTGCCTTAACCACTTGCCTGGCATGGTCGCATCAGATGCGACCATGCCAGCAAGTGCTTTAACTGCCCTGGTCACACAGGATGCGACCAGTCAGATAAACTGTGTTAGCAGCGGCAGGGAAGGGAAACTTACCGCCGCTGCTGCTGTCAGAGGAACCCAGCCCCCAGTGTTGCCGCGCTGCCGATCTTTGCTGACCGGCCAGCATGGCAGGATCCCCCACCCCGAGCGGCTGCTCCCCTGTGTACCTGGCAGCTGTCCGGAATCTAAAAACTAAAGTCGCTATGGTCGCAATGTTACTGATGTTCCAATGGTCACGATCGATGTTCCGATGTTGGGGGGGGGGAATAAAAAATTATTTTTTTAACTAAAATCATTTTGGATAGGGTTCATTTCATGTTCTTCACCTAATTAACTCATACAAAAAAAAAAAACAATTTCTGAGCATTTTTTGGGGGGAAAATATTGTCAGTTAAGTGGTTAAGTACCGCAGTTGAGAACCTCTGGGTTAAATATACAAAATTAAATATAAACAACCAACAAACTTGTGTCAAACTTTTTTTGTGTCGACCATTGTCATGTCGATCTTTTATACCCGTCGACATTACCCACTGTCTACCTTTTACCTGTTGACATTATGACCCTGTCGACCTAAAGACTGTCTATCTAGACCAAGGGAGGGCAATTATTTCAGTATGGGGGCCCATTAACACTTTCCTGTGAATATTCAATTACCGCACACAAAAATAGGGTTTTATATACCTACCGGTAAATCTTTTTCTCGTAGACAGTAGAGGATGTTGGGGTTCCATTTAGTACCATGGGGTATAGACGGATACACTAGGAGCCACTGGCAGTTTAAGAGTTTATTAGTGTGGGCTGGCTCCTCCCTCTATGCTCCTCCTACCAGACTCAGTTTAGAAACTGTGCCTGAGGAGACGGACATACTTAGAGAGAAGGAAATACACAGATATTGGTGAGATTCACAACAGCTCACACATCAAAAGGAAAGCCAAGCTAACCAACTTGAAATGATTCAGCAACGACTGAACCAACAATACTTAACCAAGTAACAATGCAGGAATACGAAGGACTAGGCGGGCGCCCAGCATCCTCTACGGACTACGAGAAAAGGATTTACCGGTAAGTATATAACATCCTATTTTCTCTTACGTCCTAGAGCAGGCATGTCCAAACTGCGGCCCTCCAGCTGTTGTGAAACTACATATCCCAGTATGCCCTGACACAGCTTTTGCATTCTCTGACAACAAAACTGTGTCAGGGCATGCTGGGATATGTAGTTTCACAACAGCTGGAGGGCCGCAGTTTGGACATGCCTGTCCTAGAGGATGCTGGGGTTCCATTTAGTACCATGGGGATGTACCAAAGCTCCCAGTACGGGAGGGAGAGTGCTGAGGTTCCTGCAGAATAGATTGACCAAACTGAAGGTCCTCAGCGGCCAAATTATCGAACTTGTAGAAGTTAGCAAACGTGTTTGACCCTGACCAAGTAGCTGCTCGGCAAAGCTGTAAAGCCGAGACACCCCGGGCAGCCGCCCAGTAAGAACCCACTTTACGAGTACAGTGGGCCTGAAAAGATCTTGGAACCGGCAAGCCTGCCGTAGAATAAGCATGCTGGATATTAAGCCTGATCCAGCGAGAAATCGTCTGCTTAGAAGCAGCACACCCAACCATGGGATCATAAAGGACAAATAGTGCGTCCGACTTCCTGTGACGAGAAGTTCTCTTCACATATATTTTCAAAGCCCGCACAACATCCAAGGACTTTGAGGAAATCGAGGTGTCAGTAGCTACTGGCACCACAATAGGTTGGTTGATATGAAAAGCCGACAACCTTTGGAAGAAATTGTTGACGCATTCTGAGCTCAGCTCTATCCTCATGGAAAATCAAGTAGGGGCTCTTGTGCGACAATGCCCCCAATTCTGACACACGTCTTGCAGATGCCAAGGCCAACAGCGTGACAGCCTTCCACGTAAGAAACTTTACATCAACCTCCTGTAAAGGCTCAAACCATGCAGATGCCAAGGCCAACAGCGTGAAAGCCTTCCACCTAAGAAACTTTACATCTACCTCCTGTAAAGGCTCAAACCAATCCGAATGCAGGAACTGCAACACCACGTAAAGATCCCAAGGAGCCGTAGGAAGCACAAAGGGTGGTTGGATGTGCAGAACTCCTTTCAAGAATGTCTGAACCTCAGGGAGAGCAGCCAATTGTTTCTGGAAGAAAATGGACAAGGCCGAAATAGGATTTTGGTACTTACTAGGTAAATCCTTTTCTTTGAATCCATAGGGGGCACTGGAGTACTCTTGGGATATGGACGGTTCCACAGGAACTAGGCACTGAATAGTTAAACTTTGACTATACCTCCCCTCCATATCCCAGAGTACCTCAGTGTTTTTTTAATGAGCCGAACTGGAGCTATAGAGGTTGACAATGGAGAAATACATATAACCAAAAAAACGGACAACAATAAAGTTGACACAAAACAAATATGACAACTAACAGTTGACACCAACCCGATAAATTTCTAATTTGAAACAGTCGGTAAGAGTGTGTTACCATAATATTCCCTGCACTTACCACAACCAGGTAACAACTGCTCTGGGTGGGCGTCCAGTGCCCCCTATTGATTCAAAGAAAAGGATTTATCTGGTAAGTACCAAAATCCTATTTTCTTTTTCATCCACTAGGGGTCACTGGAGTACTCTTGGGACGTACCAAAGTTTCCCCCGTGGGCAGGAGAGCTATTTGGCACCTGTAACACTAAACGGCCAAAGCTAGATGCTGATGCCGCAAAAGTATCAAACTTATAAAAGCGCACAAACGTGTGCACTGACGACCATGTAGCCGCACGGCAAAGCTGTGTCGTAGAAGCTCCACGACCAGCTGCCCATGAAGTTCCCACAGAACGTGTGGAATGAGCTGTTACCGATGTAGGCGGCTGTAACCTAGCCTGAAGATAAGCCTGACGTATGGTCAGTTTTATCCATCTGGATAAGGTCTGCTTAGAGGCTGGCCAACCTCTCTTGGCAGCATCATAGAGAACAAACAACGTATCCGTCTTACGAACTGTAGACGTTCGGGATACATAAACGCGTAAAGCGCGTACCACATCCAGAGTTTCAGAATGTCCTGTCAACACAGGAACTACTGTTGGTTGGTTGGTTGGTTGGTTGATGTGAAAAGATGACACTACTTTTGGTAAGAAAGCGGGATTCGTCCGAAGTTCCGCTCTGTCATCATGAAACACCAAATACGGTGGCTTGCATGACAAGGCACCCAAATCTGAAAACCGCCTTGCCGAAGCCAAGGCTAGGAGAAAAATCGTTTTCCCAAGTGAGAAACTTAATATCCACTTCTTGTAATGGTTCAAAATATGAAGACTGTAAAAAATCTAACACCAGATTCAAGTCCCATGGCGCAGTAGGTGGAGTGAATGGAGGCTGTACTCTGAGGACACCCTGCATAAAGGTGTGTACCGACGGTAATAGAGCCAATCTTCTTTGAAAGTAAATTGACAAAGCAGATATCTGCACCTTTAGTGTAGATAAACGTAGACCTCCATCTAACCCCATCTGTAGAAATAACAAAAGACGGGATAACTTGATGTCGGAACCTTCCGAGCTTCACACCGACCTATATAGGCACGCCAAATTCTGTAATAATGAGCTGCCGTAACCGGCTTCCTAGCTCGTAACATGGTTGGAATGACTGATTCTGGAATGCCCTCTTTCCTTAAGAGGGCGGTTTCAACAGCCACCCCGTCAAACGCAGCCGCGCTAAATCGGGGTAAAGGAACGGACCCTGTTGTAACAGGTCCGGACGTAGTGGGAGCGGCCAAGGATAGTCTGCGAGTAATCCGCGAAGATCCGAGAACAAAGCTCTCCGTGGCCAATGAGGCGCCACTAGTATGACTGTGACGGACTCTCTTTTGATCCGTTTTACACCTCAGTCCTTTCGCGGGCGTGGCAGGGGAACGGCCACACCAGGTAGACGAGGTCGGGGACGTGGTTTCCAATGAACCAATACCACTCGTCAGGATACTAAAGTCACCGGTAAGCCAGTGGCATGACGGGCTCCCAGCCCATCTCGGATCTCCTATTGTGGGAGCACGTCTTCAGTCATTCCAGTTGGCGTGGCTTCAGACGTCCACAGATGGGTGGATCCGCAATTTAGTTTTAACAGGTTACAAAATAGAGTTCGACTGTCTCCCGCCAATGCGGTTTTTCAGGACAGGACTGCCTCTGTCAGACGGCAAGAGGGCGATTCTGCAGACTGTCATTCAGTCTCTGCTGGACGCAGCAGTTTTGGTTCCGGTCCCTGTGCACCAACAGGGTCAGGGTTATTACTCCAGTCTGTTTCTGGTACCGAAGCCGGATGGCTCGGTCAGGCCAATATTGAACTTAAAGGGCCTCAATCAGTACGTCACTTACTACAGATTCAAGATGGAATCTCTACGGTCAGTAATTGCAGGTCTAGAGCCACAGGAATTCATGATTGCGCTGGATCTCAAGGATGCGTACTTACACATTCCGATTTGGCCTCCTCATCAAAGCGGCACACCACTTAGCACTTCAGTCCAAGTTGAAAAATATCCATTAACCACAACGCGCTGCTTCCTATTATCTAACCAGTTTTTGACCCAAGTGCATATTGTGCTTCCTATCCCTGATTCTTGTAGCTTGTATATAAGTCTCATGTGTGGTACAGTATCAAACGCTTTGGCAAAGTCTAAAAAGATTACATCCACGTCTTTACCCTGATCTAGGTTTGCGCTTACTGTTTCATAAAAGCCAAGTAAGTTGGTTTGACAGGATCTGTCCTTCATAAACCCATGTTGATTCCTTTTAATGACCTTATTGGTTTCAAGGAACTTCTGAATACTATCTCTTAGAATACCTTCCAATACTTTCCCCACTATAGATGTAAGACTAACTGGTCTATAATTACCTGGTTCAGCTTTACTTCCCTTTTTGAATATAGGCACTACTTCCGCTATACGCCAGTCTTTGGGAACCATACCTGATATAACTGAATCCTCAAAGATCAGAGATAGCGGTTTTGCCAGTTCAGAGTGAAGCTCCATTAGAACCCTTGGATGAATACCATCGGGCCCTGGTGATTTATTAATCTTTAAATGTTTTAATCGGTGACAGACTACTTCCTCGCTTAAATAAGTACCTATCAGTGTGATATTGTCCTTATTGAGATTGTGTGTCAGTCCCTGAATTGGGTCCTCTCTAGTGAATACTGTTGAAAAAAACTCATTTAGTGTGTTCGCTATGTCATTATCATTTTTGAGCGAGAAGTATAAGATAATCATTAGTTAAGGCAGATCTGAGTTCTGTTATCCATACCATTAGAGCCTTAGTTACCCAGATGCCACTCAACCCAGGTCTTAGCAGCACTCCTGCTGCTGTATACATGGACTTCAGCATAACCTCTATTTTACGATCCGAAGGGTCCTTGAGTGTAGTTGCAGCTGGTACTGGTATGGTTAATTTCTTTGTAAGTTTCGACACAGATGAATCCACCAATGGCGGATTTTCCCATGTAGCTGTCACAGACTCTGGAAACGGATAACTAGACCTAAATCTGTGAGGTACAGAAACCCGTTTATCCGGATTCTTCCTTGTTTCTAGTAACATTTTATTAAGAGATTCTGAAACAGGGAAACATATTGGAGTTCTCTGTCGTTTAGTAAAAACGACCTCATCATTTGTCAGAGGCTCCTCGGTTTCTGTAAAATTCAGAGACTGACGCACCGCTCTGATGAGATTAATAATGCCCAGGCTGTCAAAATTGTCACCCTCTGACTGCTGGTCTACTTCGCCCTCCTCACCCACATCTTGTACAGTGAGGTCTGGCGAAGAATCATCAGACAGTAACATAGCAGAAACCGGTAATTTATAATAAGATTTTACTTACCGATAAATCTATTTCTCGTAGTCCGTAGTGGATGCTGGGACTCAGTCAGGACCATGGGGAATAGCGGCTCCGCAGGAGACAGGGCACAAAATTTTAAAAGTTTGACCACTAGGTGGTGTGTACTGGCTCCTCCCCCTATGACCCTCCTCCAAGCCTCAGTTAGGATACTGTGCCCGGACGAGCGTACACAATAAGGAAGGATTTTGAATCCCGGGTAAGACTCATACCAGCCACACCAATCACACCGTACAACTTGTGATCTGAACCCAGTTAACAGTATGACAAACGTAGGAGCCTCTGAACAGACGGCTCACAACAATAACAACCCGATTTTTTTGTAACAATAACTATGTACAAGTAATGCAGACAATCCGCACTTGGGATGGGCGCCCAGCATCCACTACGGACTACGAGAAATAGATTTATCGGTAAGTAAAATCTTATTTTCTCTGACGTCCTAGTGGATGCTGGGACTCCGTCAGGACCACGGGGATTATACCAAAGCTCCCAAACGGGCGGGAGAGTGCGGATGACTCTGCAGCACCGAATGAGAGAACTCCAGGTCCTCCTTAGCCAGGGTATCAAATTTGTAGAATTTTACAAACGTGTTCTCCCCTGACCACGTAGCTGCTCGGCAGAGTTGTAATGCCGAGACCCCTCGGGCAGCCGCCCAAGATGAGCCCACCTTCCTTGTGGAATGGGCCTTGACAGATTTAGGCTGTGGCAGGCCTGCCACAGAATGTGCAAGTTGAATTGTGCTACAAATCCAACGAGCAATCGTCTGCTTAGAAGCAGGAGCACCCAGTTTGTTGGGTGCATACAGTATAAACAGCGAGTCAGATTTTCTGACTCCAGCCGTCCTTGAAATATATATTTTCAATGCTCTGACAATGTCCAGCAACTTGGAATCCTCCAAATTGCTAGTAGCCGCAGGCACCACAATAGGCTGGTTCAGGTGAAACGCTGAAACCACCTTAGGCAGAAAGTGAGGACGCGTCCGCAGTTCTGCCCTGTCCGAATGGAAAATCAGATATGGGCTTTTATACGATAAAGCCGCCAATTCTGACACTCTCCTGCCTGAAGCCAGGGCCAGTAGCATGGTTACTTTCCATGTAAGATATTTCAAATCCACCGATTTGAGTGGCTCAAACCAATGGGATTTGAGAAAATCCAAAACTACATTAAGATCCCACGGTGCCACTGGGGGCACAACCGGGGGCTGTATATGTAGTACTCCTTTTACAAAAGTCTGGACTTCAGGAACTGAAGCCAATTCTTTCTGGAAGAAAATCGACAGGGCCGAAATTTGAACCTTAATGGACCCTAATTTGAGGCCCATAGACAATCCTGTTTGCAGGAAATGTAGGAATCGACCCAGTTGAAATTCCTCCGTCGGGGCCTTCCTGGCCTCACACCACGCAACATATTTTCTCCAAATGCGGTGATAATGTTGTGCAGTCACCTCCTTCCTGGCTTTTACCAGGGTAGGGATGACCTCTTCCGGAATGCCTTTTTCCCTTAGGATTCGGCGTTCAACCGCCATGCCGTCAAACGCAGCCGCGGTAAGTCTTGGAATAGACACGGTCCCTGCTGAAGCAGGTCCCGTCTTAGAGGTAGAGGCCACGGATCTTCCGTGAGCATCTCCTGAAGTTCCGGGTACCAAGTTCTTCTTGGCCAATCCGGAGCCACGAGTATCGTTCTTACTCCCCTTTGCCGTATAATTCTCAGTACTTTTGGTATGAGAGGCAGAGGAGGAAACACATACACTGACTGGTACACCCATGGTGTTACCAGAGCGTCTACAGCTATTGCCTGAGGGTCTCTTGACCTGGCGCAATACCTGTCCAGTTTTTTGTTGAGGCGGGACGCCATCATGTCCACCATTGGTCTTTCCCATTGGACCACAATCATGTGGAAGACTTCTGGATGAAGTCCCCACTCTCCCGGGTGCAGATCGTGTCTGCTGAGGAAGTCTGCTTCCCAGTTGTCCACTCCCGGGATGAACACAGCTGACAGTGCTAACACATGATTTTCTGCCCAGCGGAGAATCCTTGCAGCTTCTGCCATTGCCCTCCTGCTTCTTGTGCCGCCCTGTCTGTTTACGTGGGCGACTGCCGTGATGTTGTCCGACTGAATCAACACCGGCTGACCCTGAAGCAGAGGTTTTGCCAGGCTTAGAGCATTGTAGATTGCTCTTAGCTCCAGTATATTTATGTGAAGAGACGTCTCCAGGCTTGACCACACGCCCTGGAAGTTTCTTCCCTGTGTGACCGCTCCCCAGCCTCTCAGGCTGGCATCCGTGGTCACTAGGACCCAGTACTGTATGCCGAATCTGCGGCCCTCTAACAGATGAGCACTCTGCAACCACCATAGCAGAGACACTCTTGTCCTTGTGGACAATTTTATCCGCTGATGCATCTGCAGATGCGATCCGGACCATTTGTCCAGCAGATCCCACTGAAAAGTTCGTGCATGGAATCTGCCGAATGGAATCGCTTCGTAAGAAGCTACCATTTTTCCCAGGACTCTTGTGCATTGATGCACAGATACTTTTCCTGGTTTTAGGAGGTTCCTGACTAGATCGGATAACTCCCTGGCTTTCTCCTCCGGAAGAAATACCTTTTTCTGAACAGTGTCCAGAATCATCCCTAGGAACAACAGACGTGTCGTCGGGATCAGTTGGGATTTTGGAAAATTCAGAATCCACCCGTGTTGTTGGAGCACTACTTGGGTTAGTGCTACTCCGACCTCCAGCTGTTCTCTGGATCTTGATCTTATCAGGAGATCGTCCAAGTAAGGGATAATTAAGACGCCTTCTCTTCGAAGAAGGATCATCATTTCGGCCATTACCTTGGTAAAGACCCGGGGTGCCGTGGACAATCCAAACGGCAGCGTCTGAAACTGATAATGACAGTTTTGGACCACGAACCTGAGGTACCCTTGGTGTGAAGGACAAATTGGAACATGAAGGTAAGCATCCTTGATGTCCAAGGACACCATAAAATCCCCTTCTTCCAGATTCGCTATCACTGCTCTGAGTGACTCCATCTTGAACTTGAATTTTTGTATGTACAGGTTCAGAGATTTTAGATTTAGAATCGGTCTTACCGAGCCGTCCGGCTTCGGTACCACAAATAGCGTGGAGTAATACCCCTGTCCCTGTTGTAGGAGGGGTACCTTGACTATCACCTGCTGAGAATACAGCTTGTGAATGGCCTCCAATACCGTCGCCCTGTCGGAGGGAGACGTTGGCAAAGCAGACTTTAGGAAACGGCAAGGAGGGGACTTCTCGAATTCCAACCTGTAACCCTGAGATACTACCTGCAGGATCCAGGGGTCCACCTGCGAGTGAGCCCACTGTGCGCTGAAATGTTTGAGGCGACCCCCCCACCGCCCCTGAGTCTGCTTGTAAGGTCCCAGCGTCATGCTGACGCCTTTGTAGAAGCCGGGGAGGGCTTCTGCTCCTGGGAAGGAGCTGCTTGTTGCAGTCTCTTACCCTTTCCTTTGCCTCGGGGCAAATAGGAATGTCCTTTTGCTCGTTTGTTCTTATAGGAACGAAAGGACTGCGGCTGAAAAGCCTGCGGCTTTTTCTGCTGGGAGGTGACCTGGGGTAAAAAGGTGGATTTTCCGGCCGTTGCCGTGGCCACCAGATCCGATAGACCGACCCCAAATAATTCCTCCCCCTTATACGGCATTACTTCCATATGTCGTTTGGAATCCGCATCACCTGACCACTGGCGCGTCCATAAACTTCTTCTGGCAGATATGGACATCGCACTTACTCTTGATGCCAGAGTGCAAATATCTCTCTGTGCATCTCGCATATAAAGAAATGCATCCTTTAACTGCTCTATAGTCAGTAAAATACTGTCCCTATCCAGGGTATCAATATTTTCAGACAGTGACTCCGACCAAGCCACGCCAGCACTGCACATCCAGGCTGAGGCGATTGCTGGTCTCAGTATAACACCCGTATGTGTGTATATACTTTTTAATGTATTCTCCAGCTTCCTATCAGCTGGATCCTTGAGGGCGGCCGTATCAGGAGACGGTAACGCCACTTGCTTTGATAAGCGTGTGAGCGCCTTATCCACCCTAGGAGGTGTTTCCCAGCGCGCCCTAACCTCTGGCGGGAAAGGGTATAATGCCAATAACTTCTTTGAAATTAGCAGTTTTCTATCTGGGGTAACCCACGCTTCATCACACACTTCATTCAGTTCCTCTGATTCAGGAAAAACTATCGGTAGTTTTTTCACACCCCACATAATACCCCTTTTTGTGGTACATGCAGTATCAGAGATATGCAAAGCCTCCTTCATTGCCGTGATCATATAACGTGTGGCCCTACTGGAAAATACGTTTGTTTCTTCACCGTCGACACTGGATTCAGTGTCAGTGTCTGGGTCTGTGTCGACCGACTGAGGTAAAGGGCGTTTTACAGCCCCTGACGGTGTCTGAGACGCCTGGACAGGTACTAACTGGTTTGCCGGCTGTCTCATGTCGTCAACCGACTTTTGTAGCGTGCTGACACTATCCCGTAATTCCATAAACAAAGCCATCCATTCTGGTGTCGACTCCCTAGGGGGTGACATCACCATTACAGGCAATTGCTCCGCCTCCACGCCAACATCGTCCTCACACATGTCGACACACACGTACCGACACACAGCAGACACACAGGGAATGCTCTGATAGAAGACAGGACCCCACTAGCCCTTTGGGGAGACAGAGGGAGAGTTTGCCAGCACACACCCAAGCGCTATAAATATATATAGGGACAACCTTAATAAGTGTGTTCCCTTTATAGCAGCTCAAATATTATAAATATCGCCAATAAGTGCCCCCCCTCTCTGTTTTTACCCTGTTTCTGTAGTGCAGTGCAGGGGAGAGTCCTGGGAGCCTTCCTCGCAGCGGAGCTGGGCAGGAAAATGGCGCTGTGTGCTGAGGAGAATAGGCCCCGCCCCCTTTTCGGCGGGCTTCTTCTCCCGGTTTTTTTGGAACCTGGCAGGGGTTAAATACATCCATATAGCCCCAGGGGCTATATGTGATATATTTTAGCCAGAATAGGTATATTACATTGCTGCCCAGGGCGCCCCCCCAGCGCCCTGCACCCTCAGTGACCGCTGGTGTGAAGTGTGCGGAGAGCAATGGCGCACAGCTGCAGTGCTGTGCGCTACCTCATGAAGACTGAGACGTCTTCTGCCGCCGGTTTCTGGACCTCTTCTCTATTCGGCATCTGCAAGGGGGTCGGCGGCGCGGCTCCGGTGACCCATCCAGGCTGTACCTGTGATCGTCCCTCTGGAGCTAGTGTCCAGTAGCCTAAGAAGCAAATCCATCCTGCACGCAGGTGAGTTCACTTCTTCTCCCCTAAGTCCCTCGTTGCAGTTAGCCTGTTGCCAGCAGGACTCACTGAAAATAAAAAACCTAACAAACTTTTTCTAAGCAGCTCTTTAGGAGAGCCACCTAGATTGCACCCTGCTCGGACGGGCACAAAAACCTAACTGAGGCTTGGAGGAGGGTCATAGGGGGAGGAGCCAGTACACACCACCTAGTGGTCAAACTTTTAAAATTTTGTGCCCCGTCTCCTGCGGAGCCGCTATTCCCCATGGTCCTGACGGAGTCCCAGCATCCACTAGGACGTCAGAGAAAAGAAAAATGAAACTTATCCCCCTTAGTCAAAGAGGATCTGGACCTTTGGTAAGGCTGAGACCCCTTCTGGTAGTTCTAGCGGTCTCACCCTAGATTCAGATCTTGCCGCCTCTCGCTCCTGCCGAGAGGCGGCCAACTCTGATTGCAATCCAGCTAAGACATCTGCTAATATAGCCCATGGCGGGTCCGGGGTTGAAATTAAATTTGAAACCGGAGCAGAAATTGTATTTGTTTCTGAATTTACAAAACATACTTTACATGTGGTAAATCCATCAGGTAATACTCCCTTACAGACATGACAGTAAAACTGCTTTTTGGACTTTGTTGGTGTTTTACTCATTATGCAAACAGACAACACAAAATACAAAGACAAACAACCTGCGCGACTCAGTAAATAGCACTAAGGTGTCTCTATATCTCTGGCCAAGTGTGCCAGTAATATGCCTGATCCCAAAATCCCCCTAACACCCCTGCGCCTTCAATGGTGGAGAGATGTAATCAGGAATTCTGGAAAAGAAAACAAGAAAAACAGGAAGCATGGTTTAATATGTCCCCATGCTCACAGAATATCACAAAAGTGCAAACTTATAACTATGTTGCAGATTTATATTTCTTTTATATGCATTAAAGCACATATATCCTGTTACAAAGGCTTAATCCTCTATGCAGCGCTGCTGGTCTTGTGCTAGGCTTCATACACACTCTATTTATTTAAGTATGTCTCCCCCTCTCCCCCGTGCTCAGTGTACCGCTCTCTGTACACGGAGACCAGGCTATGACACTGCGCCTTCCGGAAGCGCATCGGAGCAGGTGAACATGCCGCATAGAGCCGTGGAGCGCCGGCGTGGCTCCGAGCGGCGGGAGAGGCACATACACAGCGGCGCTGGAAGCGGCGGCGGGCGGCTGCAGGCAGCGGCGGGTGGCACATACACAGTAATCCACACAGCGGGGCGGCAGCATGAGCTGACCGCCCCGAACACATACCTGGACCCTGTGGTGAGGGCAATGACGGGGCTTCTCTGTAAGCACGGTCAGCCTTTTACTGCAGGTGTCCTGCACGTGGTAGTGAGGAAGCTCTTCTAGAGAGGTCCGACACCCACAGCTGCTTCAGCAGCTTTCACTATCCCAGACCCTCGCCTTCTTGCAAGGGGGAAAGGGATTCCAAAAAAAAAAAAAAAAAAAAATTCAGTAATTGTGGATCAAGTTCCACAAGCCTAGTCTCGGTGAGCACCGAAAAAACACTGAGGTACTCTGGGATATGGAGGGGAGGTATAGTCAAGGTTTAACTATTCAGTGCCTAGTTCCTGTGGAACCGTCCATATCCCAAGAGTACTCCAGTGACCCCTAGTGGATGAAAAAGAAATGGACCTTAATGGAGACCAAGCGTAGGCACACATCCACACCTGCTTGCAGAAAGAGGCGAAACAGTCCTAGTTGAAACTCCACCGTAGGAAACTTCATAGTTTCACACCAAGACACATACTTTTTCCAAACTCGATGGTAATGCTTAGACGTTACTCCCTTCCTAGCTTGTATCAGAGTAGGAATGACTTTGTTCGGAATGCCCTTCCAAGCTAAGATCTGGTGTTCAACCTCCATGCTGTCAAACGTAGCCATGGTAAGTCTTGATAGGCGAACGGCCCCTGTTGCAGAAGGTCTTCCCGAAGAGGAAGAGGACTCGGATCCTCCAGCAGTAATTCCAGAAGATCTGCATACCAAGCCCTTCTTGGCCAGTCCGGAGCAATGAGGATCGCCTGAACTCTTGTTCTTTTTATTAGTTTGAGAAGCCTTGGGATGAGTGGAAGTGGAGAGAACACATACACTGACTGTAACACCCACGAAGTTACCAGGGCATCCGCTGCCACTGCTTGTGGGTCCCTTGACCTGGAACAGTACCTCCAAAGCTTCTTGTTGAGGGGAGAGGCCATCATGTCCATCTGAGGTACACCCCATCGGCTTGTTACTTCTGCAAATACCTCCGGGTGGAGGCCCCATTCTCCTGGATGGAGATGGTGTCTGCTGAGGAAGTCTGCTTCCCAGTTGTCCACTCCCGGAATGAAGATCGCCGACAGCGGAACTACGTGCCTTTCTGCCCAGAGGAAGAGTCTTGTTACTTCGGACACTGCAGCTCTGCTCTTCGTTCCGCCCTGCCTGTTTATGTAGGACATTGCCGTGACATTGTCCAACTGAACCTGAATGGCCTGATCTCGTAGAAGATGTGCCGCTTGTAGAAGGGCGTTGTATATGGCCCGGAGTTCCAGAATATTTATTGGAAGGATGGATTCCAGATGTGACCACTTTCCCTGGAAGCTTTCCCCGTGGGTGACTGCTCCCCAACCTCTGAGACTTGCATCCGTGGTTAGAAGGATCCAATTCTGAATCCAGAACCTGCGGCCCTCGAGTAGGTGAGAAGTTTGCAGCCACCAGAGGAGTGAAATTCTGGCTTTTGGTGACAGGCACATCCACTAGTACATGTGAAGATGTGATCCCGACCACTTGTCCAGGAGATCCAGCTGGAAGTACCTTGCATGGAATCTTCTGTACTGTAGAGCCTCGTAGGAGACCACCATCTTTCCCAGAAGGCGAATGCACTGATGAACGGATACCCGGGCTGGCTTCAGGACATCCCGGACCATTGCTTGGATCACCAACGCGGGAGTGAGCGTTTGCCTCGTGGGCTAGAGATCAGTTCCCTCAGGAGCACAATGTCCTGTCAGCGGAGTAGAGAACCATTAACTCTCTAGTAAGTTGGTTCCTACTCCCCCCCCCCCCCCCCCCCCCCTCCTAAGTCCCACAAAGCAGGGAGGCGGTTGCCAGCAGCCTCCCTGTAAAATAACAAACTCTAGAAAACAATAAAACTAAGAAAACTTCTAGGAGCTCCCCTAGCTGTGACCAGCTCCTCCGGGCACATTTTCTAAACTGAGTCTGGTAGGAGGGGCATAGAGGGAGGAGCCAGCCCACACTATTAAACTCTTAAAGTGCCAGTGGCTCCTAGTGGACCCATCTATGCCCCATGGTACTAAATGGAACCCCAGCATCCTCTAGGACGTAAGAGAAATATATTGTTTTTGCTCCCCACTCTCCTATAGATGTCCCACCCCATATGTATTATACATTGATTATTCACATAATAATGGGGAAAGGCCTTCATACAAGCACAGAAACCCCTTTAAGCCAGTAATTTAAAAAACAAACACAAAAAACTGTGCTGAAAACAAAGAAACGGCATCCATTGTATTACCAGCTTCTCTCTCTCCCTCCCTGGGCAGTTACCAGCTCCCTCCATCCTTCCATGGGCACAGTTACCAGCCTGCCTCCCTGGGCACACTTAGCAGCTCCCCCCCCCATACTGGGCAGGCCTAGCATCACTGTCCCGTTGCCACCCATACAGGCATGGACGCCCCGCAGTACCTTAGGAGCTAGTCACCAGTCAACCACTGCAGTCATTGCAACTGCTATCAAACCTCCTGCGTACACCTGCTGCCTTCTGTTCTGCCCCCCACTCCGCCCGGCGCCTGACGTTGACAAGTCATTCCATCCAACTACACCAGTGACCTGACTGGTGGCGATGCGGGTGGGGGGAGGGGTGGGTGCCGCGGGTTGGGGTCTGGAGCCACCGCGGTTGGGGGAGGAGTGGTTGTGGGGGTGCCGCAGGTGGGGGGGGGCAGGCGGTTCGAGGGTGCTGCGGGTGGAGTAGGGGGTCCGTAGCTACCGTGGGTGGTAGAGGAGGTGCTGGAGGAACTGCGAGTTGGGGAAAGGCGGGTAATACTTCTCCTGCTTCACCTCCTGGAAGCAGCTAAGCTGCTGTCCTCCCTTTGGCAGTGGCTCTCCCGGAGACTCGCACAGCAGCCAGTCACTATTGTTAGCGGAGGTGTCCCAGTGCACCGCACTACAGGGAAGAACATGCACTCAAACTATAGCTCCTAGCAGCCCTTAGCACCAGAATGCTTTGGTGCTAAGGTCTGCTGGGAACTGTAGTTTATTTAGTGCGTCTACTTTCCTGTAATGTGGTGCATTGGGACACTGGCGCTAACAATAGTGACTGGCTGTCAGAACTGACTGACTCGCTGAATCAATGTAAAAGGTGAGAGTGCTGTGCAACTGTACACCCAATGCACTGCACAGCACTGTCACCTTTTACATTGATTCAGCATCCAGACATTACCCTCCGGGATATCACCCACTCTATCAGTTACATTAGGGGCTTCCAGGCCGGCAGCCCAGGTGCTGTGTTGCCGAGTCAGGGCTTCTGGGCACGGCTGTGGCGGGGAGGCACTTCTGTGACGTCACGCGCAGAGGAGGCTCCGGGGCTTAGAGAGTATGTGGCGCAGGGAGGGCTATGAAAGCCTTCCGCTGCGCCGCTTTGATACACATCTATGCTGGTGAGCGCAGCAGCTTTTGTTCCACCAGCGCTGCGGCTAGGGGTGGGGATTGTTGATGCTGGTGGGGGCAGGCGGACTGGCAGCAGGACATAGGATGCTGCATTAAAAGGATATTTTTCCCCCTATCTACAGCACAGAGACTTGCTGCAGATGCAGTGGCAGGTACAGTACCTTTTTTTTTTTTTTTTTAAAGGTCTGTACAGATTTTTGTCTCGCCAAACTTCCATTGAAAGTATAGGAAAAAAGGCGTGGCCACGCCACTTTACCCGTGGCCATGCCGCCTTTTCGAATTTGTAGCGATTTTTATGTGTAAATTGTTGGAGGGTATGTTGCTGCAGATGCAGTGGGCCTATTTTGGGGTGTGGACCTGGAGCTGCAGTTCCATCAGCCCCATTGTTAATCCTGCTCTGGGAACACACAGCAGCCAAACGGCAGAGCCTCCCATTGGATTAACCTGTGTGGGAGGGCATTTCTCGCCCAATCAGCTGTGGACTGGGTGTGACAGACCTGCTGCTAAAACAATGAGAGCTCCTAGCCACGTCCAGTGTTATCCACACAGGCACAGATCTGGGCTATTATACAAGAGATTTTCAATAAAATATAATTACGAAGAAGTCTGCAGACACAAATAGGAATAAGGGCACCTTGAAATGCAGAGATTCTTATTGCCCTGTTAAACAGAGACTAGCACAGATTATGACACTGTGGCGCTGATTCGGATGCATCTGCAGACATCTTACAAATAGCTGTGACAGCCTAGTTATTAGCTTATGCCAGAATACGCCCACGTATACGGAACATCAGTGCGTCTGCATGGGGAATGCCTTCCTGCCGCTGTTGTTCCATCTGTAGCCTCAACAGTTATCAACAGTCACTGGACTTGTATCGCTATGTAGGGTGCAGACGTTCCATCTGAAACAGACGTCCCATCTCTATCTGCACGTTACAGAACTTGGCTTACATACCCATAGCACCAGATGGAATATATACGTTATGGTAAGAACTTTCCGTTGATAACGGTATTTCTCCTAAGTCCACAGGATAACAATGGGATATGATGGAGCGACAGCGGATTTGCACCAGTCAAAGCTTTCCGGCCTCCCAGCATGCAACGGGCCCGTCCATATATCCCCGCCCCCTGGCTCAGGCAAATCGGTTGTATTCCAAAGCTCAAGGCAGGTGCATTGGGGGTCATTCTGAGTTGATCGCTCGCTAGCAGTTTTTAGTAGCCGTGCAAACGCTATGCCGCCACCCACTGGGAGTGTATTTTAGCTTAGCAGAAGTGCGAACGGTTGTATCGCAGAGCGGCTACAAAATTTGTGTGTGTAGTTTCAGAGTAGCTCAAAACCTACTCAGCGCTTGCGATCACTTCAGACTATTCAGTTCCGGATTTGACGTCACAAACACGCCCTGCGTTCGCCCAGCCACGCCTGCGTTTTTCTGCACACTCCCCGGAAACAGTCAGTTGCCACCCAGAAACTCCCACTTCATGTCAATCACTCTGCGGCAAGCAGTGCGACTGAAATGCATCGCTAGACCCTGTGCAAAACGACATCGTTCGTTGTGCCCATGCGCAGAACTGCCGTTTTTTTGCCTGACCGCTGCGCTGCGAACAAATGCAGCTAGCTATCAACTCGGAATGATAATTCTGACACACGCCTAGCCGAAGCCAATGCTAGTAGCATGACCACCTTCCACGTGAGATATTTCAATTGCACCGTTTTGAGTGGTTCAAACCAGTGGGATTTCAGGAAACTCAACACCACGTTAAGATCCCAAGGTGCCACCGGGGACACAAAAGGGGGCTGAATATGCAGCACTCCCTTCACAAACGTCTGAACTTCAGGTAGAGAAGCCAGCTCTTTTTGAAAGAAAATGGATAGGGCCGAAATCTGGACCTTAATGGAACCCAATTTTAGGCCCAAAGTCACTCCTGACTGTAGGAAGTGAAGGAAACGGCCCAGCTGGAATTCCTCCGTAGGGGCATTCCTGGCCTCACACCAAGCAACATATTTTCACCATATACAGTGATAATGTTGAGCTGTCACGTCCTTCCTAGCCTTTATCAGCGTAGGAATGACCTGTAAGTCTTGGAACAGACAGGGCCCTTGTTGCAACAAGTCCTGTCTTAGAGGAAGAGGCCACGGGTCCTCTGTGAGCATTTCTTGCAGATCTGGATACCAAGTCCTTCTTGGCCAATCCGGAACAATGAGTATTGTTCTCACTCCTCTTTTTCTTATGATTCTTAACACCTTGGGTATGAGAGGAAGAGGAGGAAATACATAGACCGATTGGAACACCCACGGTGTCACCAGGGCGTCTACAGCTATCGCCTGAGGGTCTCTTGACCTGGCGCAATACCTCTGTAGTTTCTTGTTGAGAAGGGATGGCATCATGTCCACCTGTGGCAGTTCCCACCGACTTGCAACCTGTGCGAAGACTTCTTGATGAAGTCCCCACTCCCCCGGCTGGAGGTCGTGCCTGCTGAGGAAGTCTGCTTCCCAGTTGTCTACCCCCAGGATGAACACTGCTGACAGTGCGCTTACATGATTCTCCGCCCAGCGAAGAATTCTGGTGGCTTCCGCCATCGCCACCCTGCTCCTTGTGCCGCCTTGTCGGTTTACATGAGCCACAGCGGTGATGTTGTCTGACTGAATCAGAACTGGTTGACAGCGAAGCAGGGTCTCTGCTTGACGTAGGGCGTTGTAAATGGCCCTTAGTTCCAGGATGTTGATGTGAAGGCAAGTCTCCTGACTTGACCACAGACCTTGGAAATTACTTCCCTGTGTGACTGCTCCCCACCCTCGGAGGCTTGCATCCGTGGTCACCAAGACCCAGTCCTGAATGCCGAATCTGCGGCCCTCGAGAAGGTGAGCACTCTGCAGCCACCACAGGAGAGACACCCTGGCCCTGGGGGATAGGGTGATTATGGTTTTAATAGGCCCTGACCAGTGTCATGAGTTCCTGAACCTTCTCTATCGGGAGATAAACCCTTTTCTGGTCTGTGTCCAGAATCATGCCCAGGAAAGGCAGACGAGTCGTAGGAACCAACTGCGACTTTGGAATATTCAGAATCCAGCCGTGTTGCCGCAACACTTCCAGAGAACGTGCTACGCTGATCAGCAACTGCTCTCTTGACCTCGCTTTTATGAGGAGGTCGTCCAAGTATGGGATAATTGTGACCCCTTGCTTCTGCAGGAGTACCATCATTTCCGCCATTACCTTGGTAAATATTCTCGGAGCCGTGGAGAGACCAAACGGCAACGTCTGAAATTGGTAATGACAATCCTGTACCACAAATCTGAGGTACGCCTGATGAGGTGGATAAATGGGGACATGAAGGTATGCATCCTTTATGTCCAGAGACACCATAAAATCCCCCCCATCCAAGCTTGCAATGATCGCTCTCAGCGATTCCATCTTGAACTGGAACCTTTATAGGTACATGTTCAGGGATTTTAAATTCAATATGGGTCTGACCGAACCGTCCGGTTTCGGTACCACAAACATGGTCGAATAATAACTCTTTCCTTGTTGAAGGAGGGGAACCTTGACCACCACCTATTGAAGATACAATTTGTGAATTGCAGTTAACACTATTTCCCTCTCTAAGGGGGAAGCTGGCAGGGCCGACTTGAGGTATCGGTGAGGGGACATCTCTTCGAATTCCAGCTTGTATCCCTGAGACACAATATCTATTGCCCAGGGATCCAACTGGGAGTGAACCCACTTGTGGCTGAAATTTCGGAGACGCGCCCCCACCGGGCCTAGCTCCGCCTGTGGAGCCCCAGCGTCATGCGGTGGATTTAGTGGAAGCCGGGGAGGACTTCTGTTTCTGGGAACTAGCTGTGTTGTGCAGCTTCTTTCCTCTGCCCCTGCCCCTGGCAAGAAAGGACGCACCTCGGACTTTGTTTTTCTGTGATCGATAGGACTGCATTTGGTAATACGGTGTTTTCTTAGGCTGTGAGGAAACATATGGCAAAAAATTTGTCTTTCCAGCCGTAGCTGTGGAGACCAGGTCCGAGAGACCCTCCCCAAACAATTCCTCACCCTTGTAAGGTAAAACCTCCATGTGCCTTTTTGAGTCGGCATCACCTGTCCATTGCCGAGTCCACAGGACCCTTCTGGCAGAAATCGACATGGCATTTATTCTAGAACCTAGTAGGCTAATGTCTCTCTGAGCATCTCTCATATAAAGGACAGCGTCTTTAATATGCCCCAGGGTTATTAATATAGTATCCTTGTCTAAGGTATCAAGTTCCTCAGATAAGGTATCCGTCCATGCTGCTACAGCACTACACACCCAAGCCGACGCAATTGCCGGCCTCAGTAAGGTACCTGAATAAATGGACTTCAGGGTAACCTCCCGTTTGCGATCCGCAGCATCTTTGAGGGTAGCCGTATCCTGTGACGGCAGGGCTACCTTCTTGGATAAGCGTGTCAAAGCTTTGTCCACCCTAGGGGAGGATTCCCAGCGTAACCTGTCCGTTGGCGGGAAAGGATACGCCATAAGAATCCTTTTGGAAATCTGCAGTTTTTTATCTGGAGATTCCCAAGCCTTTTCACATAACTCATTGAGCTCGTGTGAGGGGGGAAAAGTTACCTGCGGCTTCTTTTCCCCATACATATGTACCCTCCTGTCAGGGACTGGGGTTTCCTCTGTGATAAGCAACACATCCTTAATTGCTATAATCATATAACGGATGGATTTAGCCAATTTTGGCTGTAATTTTGCATCATCGTAATCGACACTGGAGTCAGAATCCATGTCGGTATCCGTGTCAACAATTTGGGATAGTGGGCGCTTCTGAGACCCTGTCAGCCTCTGCGACATAGGATCAGGCATGGGTTGGGACCCTGACTGTCCTGAGGCTTCAGCTTTGTCTAACCTTTTATGCAAGGAATTAACATTATCATTTAAAACCTACCACATATCCATCCAACCAGGTGTCGGTGCCGTCGGCAGAGACACCACATTCATTTGCTCCCGCTCTACTTCCACATAGCCTTCCTCATCAGACATGTCGACACAAGTGTACCGACACACCACACACACAGGGAATGCCCTTTTTGAATACAGTTCCCCCACAAGGCCATTTGGTGAGACAGAGATAGAGTATGCCAGCACACACCCCAGCGCTATATAACCCAGGAATAACACAATAACTTAATGTTAACCCAGTAGCTGCTGTATATTGTGTTTTTAGCGCCTAATTATGTGCCCCCCCCCCCCTCTCCTTTTACCCTTTTCTACCGTGATCTGCAGGGTAGAGCCTGGGGAGCTTCTCAGCGGAGCTGTGGAGAAAAAATGGCGCTGGTGAGTGCTGAGGGAGAAGCCCCGCCCCCTCGACGGCGGGCTTCTGTCCCGCTAAAATACATATCTTTTTGCCGGGGGCTCATACATATATACAGTGCCCAACTGTATATTTGAGTACTTTTGCCAACAGAGGTCCATATGCTGCCCAGGGCGCCCCCCCCTGCGCCCTGCACCCTTACAGTGACCGGAGTATGTGAGGTGTGTTTGGAGCAATGGTGCACAGCTGCAGTGCTGTGCTTTACCTCATGTGAAGAACGGAGTCTTCTGCCGCCGATTTCGAAGTCTTCTTGCTTCTCATACTCACCCGCCTTCTGTCTTTCGGCTCTGCGAGGGGGACGGCGGCGCGGCTCTGGGATCGGACGACGAGGGTGAGATCCTGTGTACGATCCCTCTGGAGCTAATGGTGTCCAGTAGCCTAAGAAGCAGGACCTAGCTTCAGAGAGTACGGCTGCTTCTCTCCCCTCTGTCCCACGATGCAGGGAGTCTGTTGCCAGCAGAGCTCCCTGAAAATAAAAACCTAACAAAATACTTTCTTACAGCAAGCTCAGGAGAGCTCACTGAACAGCACCCAGCTCGTCCGGGCACAGATTCAAACTGAGGTCTGGAGGAGGGACAAAGAGGGAGGAGCCAGAGCACACCAGAATCTAAATTCTTTCTTAAAGTGCCCATGTCTCCTGCAGAGCCCGTCTATTCCCCATGGTCCTTACGGAGTCCCCAGCATCCACTAGGACGTTAGAGAAAAAATGTATTTTGTCTTTACACCAGACGACTTGCAACCGCCTCACACCCAACTGTAAGTCAGCTACGGTGTTAGAGTTGGCTTCACTTGCTTCCTCGTATTTTCTGTAGGCTCTTTGTAATAGAGTTCCTTTGAAAATAAATCATAATCATATTATATTCTTCAGTCATTATAATATTTCACCAGCAGAGGGCGCTGTCTTACTATTAATCTATAATATGGGGAGGTGCACTCCATGCTCCTCAGTTTTTCTGGCGCCTGCATGAATTTTAAGATGGCCACCAATTAAAAATTTTGGCTGTATGGCCGTGTCTTCTGCTGAAGGGAGCCTAACTTGCTGTTACTGGCCGCCCTGTATGTGCGCTGCAGAACTTCGTCTTCCCGCGGCTGAGGAATTCTCCTCAGCCGCGCGCTCACTGCAGCGTCACTCCAGCGGCTGAGGGTATCTGCTCAGCCACGCGGTAATACTATCTGCCGCTGGCCGGCACGCGCCGGGACCGCTCTCACAGGTCCCGTAGTGGGCGCCTCTCTCTGCTGACAGGGAAGACACAAAGCGCGCTCTTTACTGTGCGCTCCCGATCCCCGCCCCCACACGCGGCTGAAGGATCTCCTCAGCCGCGCGGCACTATCTCACTGCTCCGTCTCCGCTGATCGGCGCGCGCCGGGACCGCTCTCCTCCTCCTCTCCCCAGGACCCGTAGCGGCACCTGCTGACAGGGAATATCGGACCGCCCCAAACCTACCGCTGTCCGGCGCGCCGCTGTGGGGATCTGATTAGTGATCAAATATAGCAGCCTCTATGCTAGCAAAGCCTAATAAAGCCCCATAGGAATATAATAAAAAAACAAAACAAAAAGCTAATGCTACTTGTAATCCTAGGTCTTAAAACAACCAGTACTCACAGTTGTGCCTTGAGAGATGCAGACCCCTTTAGTAGGAATCCTTGTCTCTCAATCCTGAACCTTTTCCTCCTTTTATTAGGGGGACGCAGCTTTCTCTTCTGGTAAAGCCTGCACCCCCTTTCATTTAGGTGGGATTGGGCATTTACAGGTTTGTCTTTTAAAACCTGCACCCTCCCTTTAGTTAGGAGGGATTGGGCCAGTCATAAATGACTAAAAAAATAAATACATAAATAAATAAATCTTCATGGAGCAGGAGCTCCCTTCTGTGCTTGTACCTCCTAGGCACAATTTTCTAAACTGAGGGAGGAGGGATGTGTAGGGGGAGGAACCGGCTGTGCAGACCATGCTAATTTTAGATAGTGCCACACCTCCGGTTGCAAGCTTCACACCCCTACTGTATAGGACTCCAGGTGTCCCCTAGTGGATGAAAGAGAAAATAGTAAGACTATAAAAATAAAATAAGAAAGCTTGGGGCTGCTAACAAACCCAGCAGCCCTCTGACCATGGTCCGGCTCCTGCCGCACCAAACAAAAAACTGATTTGCCTGAGCCAGGGATATATGGACGGGTTGCAAGCTGGGAGGCCAGAAAGCTTTGACCGGTTGGTGCAAATCCGCTGTCGCTTCATCATATCCCATTGTTATCCTGTGGATAACCTGTGGACCCTGCCGCAGTAAGTTCTGTGCACATACGCATGGTCACTGACCAGTTGTGGTGCAGGTTATGGAAAGCGTGGTCCATCGCTCCATTTGTGTGAGTATACCTGATCCAGTGCTTGCTTAGTCACAGATTTCTTTCTACAGAGCGCGTGCAAAATGTCAAAATCCATAAGGTGCGTCCGCAAAGCTGCTTCCATCTGACCTGTGCCCAAAATGCTCTCAGAGACTTACCAATGATCCGTTAGGTATAGGGGAAAAGAACCACTTGAAGAGACAATACGATGGGATGGACCCCTCCCTCAGCTAGATCAGCTATCAGGAGAGATAGCTTGCTGCATAACCTACACCCATCCCACACTGCCCTTTAATATTACTACTGTATGTTAGTAGTTGTAGAGAGAAGAGAGGAAAACAAACACTGGGGCAGATGTATTAAGCCTGGAGACGGCATAAGGAAGTGATAAACCAGTGATAAGTGCAAGGTGATAATGCACCAGCCAGTCAGCTCCAATATGTAAATTAACAGTTAGGAGCTGATTGGCTGGTGCGTTTATCACCTTGCACTTATCACTGGTTTATCACTTCCTTATGCCTTCTCCAGGTTAATACATCTGCCCCATTATTATGTAACTGCTTCGTATACGGTTGACCAAGAAAAATCCAGCAATATGCCCAAGAGACTGGGTCTCAGATTTCTAACACCTTCGGCCCCTAACAGTTTCCAGCGATGTGATCATCATAAAACATCAGCTCACAAAACATTATGCTACTTTATGCAAGTGCCGGGTAGACTTCCAGTAGACTTCCAAATGAATATTTAGAAATGATCAGGGCTAAAATGGATCCCAGCTACTCTACATACTGATGGCTACATGAAATGTGGATCACTGTGGATGTCAGGGTACCTGGAATGAAGAGTTTAGTACAGACCAAACTTCCAATCTCCCACACCGGACATACATGTCCAGACAGAGAAATCGCATCTCAGAGTGCAGGTCACGCATCAAATGTGGGCAATTTTCACCCCAGTAATATTTTCATCCAATATTTATTAATTTTTGCCGGGAACCCATCGTCATCTGAAAATCAGATTAATGTCAACAGATTATGCCAATTTCATCAGTGCCAAAGCTTGATTCCAGAAATTTAGCCAAGAACATAACCAGGCTATAAAGACAAATCTAATGTGTATGTGGCCGCCACAGTGAGTTTCCGTCTGGCCTGCCGCTACTGTTATTACTGCAGGCCACCAGTAACCTCTAGTCAGGGAGTCTGCTCATCCTATCCCCCGCAGAGTACTAAAAAATACTTCCCCAAATGCACAAAGATGCAAACAATTTGGGAGCCAGATTTGGAACACAAGAGTTTAACCGATTGGGTCCACATGTTATCAGCACATGAAGTATTGCTAGGAACATGTGTATGCAGATAGTGAGTGAGCTGACATCATGTACTGTACTTGTTGTCTGTACCAGGGTACAGACTACACAGGGCGTATAACAAGCATTACCCTGATTAATGCTGGAAGTCCTAACCCAGTACCTGCAATTTGCACTGCGAACTTGCACCACTGTGGCCTCCAGTCAACTCACACCTTTTCTCTGGCTGGAGAACGACACTGATCAGAAATGAAAACCCTGTGAATAACCAATCTCAGTCTCTCTTACTGTATCGACAACAACCGCACTCTCCCCTAGAAAACTGTGTCATTCTTTTGCATAGATAATGCAGTTCATAAGAGGGACCAGTAATTTGCCTCCCAATAGCTCTGCTGTTTGGACTACACAAACGATTACATACACATTTTGGCTTTCCTGCTCCCTAATGCAACACGCTCTTCAGGTCCTACAGCCACCACTTACATGCTTTCTTTCTCATGCAGGAGCCACCTCACTGAGTGGGTGGAGATCCAAAGCTGCACCATCTAAGCGCAGGATATGTATAGGAGACACCAACTTATTTGCTGCAGTGTTGGAATACCTCATTATAAGGCAGCGAATCTTCTAGTGCAACAGGAGCAGTCACAAAACACACTCATAAGGGTCCACTGCTGACATTATAATGACACAACATGTGAACAAATACTCCATAAATGCCATGTTTACCTTGGTTTCAAAACCGGTCAGAAATTTAAGATCTCTGGACTTCTGTAGAACTTTTGATCGATCCCCCTCTGCAGCCGCTTTCACAACCTGTATAGGGAAGAAGCACACGCAGTCATCAAATATTGCTAAAGTAATCACGGGAGGGGAGGAAGACGTCTCCACAGCTATGTCATCATGTGGTGGGTGGGTGGACAAAGTGCGTATGTGACTGTATGGGGAGACAGTGCACGAGAAGAATAGAGGTCTGTATCAGGGAGGAGATCATGAGATTGTACATTATGAAGACTCATTCAACCTACCTACCTTACCTCAATATAATCGTCCGTGAACTTGTTCTCAAAGGCTCGACTGGCTCCAAAATCCAACAGCATCATCTAACGGGAAGAGAGTGGCGGTCAGCAACAGACTGGGGTTGGGGCAGGTACATTCTAGTAGGCAGTCATGTCTACTGCTTTCCACAACAACGGTGCCCAATTTTTTATACACAACAGTGGAAAATATGTAAAACCAAATTATACCAACTCATAGCGGGGAATTCAGTTCCTAACATCCGTAATAGCATGGGATGCGTCAGGAGACCGCCGGTCACAATACCTCCACCTACATCCTGCCCCCTCACTATCCTGACAGTCGGCATGCAGACCAACAGGGACTATTCCCACTCGTGGGTGTCCACAACACCCATTCAGTGGGAATAGAACCTGTGGCGAGCGCAGCCCAAAACACCCAAAAGCACATTGCATCCTGCCGGCATTGCAAGTTTTCCATCACACTACTGTAACTGGTAAATGTGTGTCCAGCTGGGCATTGCCTGACCACATATCATGCTAAACTGAACCACTGCACCCCCCCCCACTTCATCCCAAGAGCTCCTAAAACAAAAAAAGTGCAAGGAAGGAATGGCATGTACTGTAACTTGTATATGTTCTCCTGTGAGATCTGGAGCAGAATTTAGCACAGAATATTCCACAACCTGGTTATTTTACAATGCATCAGACTGGGTGAGAGCAGAACACATAGGATGAGGTATGATGTAGACGATCCCATCATAATAAATATCGTATATACTCGAGTATAAGTCGACCCGAATATAAGCCGAGGCACCTAATTTTACCACAAAAACCTCGGAAAACTTATTGACTCGAGTATAAGCCTAGGGTGGGAAATGCAGCTCTAGCCGTACACAGCCCTCAGTGCCAGATATGCCCCCACAGTGCCAGATATGCCCCCACAGTGCCAGATATGCCCCCACAGTGCCAGATATGCCCCCACAGTGCCAGATATGCCCTCATGCTGCCAGATATGCCCCACAGTGCCGGATGTGCCAGATATGCCCTCATACTGCCAGATATGCCCTCATACTGCCAGATATGCCCTCATACTGCCAGATATGCCCCACAGTGCCTGATGTGCCAGATATGCCCCACAGTGCCAGATATGCCCCACAGTGCCAGATATGCCAGATATGCCCTCATGCTGCCAGATATGCCCCACAGTGCCAGATGTGCCAGATATGCCCCCACAGTGCCAGATATGCCCCACAGTGCCTGATGTGCCAGATATGCCCTCATGCTGCCAAATATGCCCCACAGTGCCAGATGTGCCCTCATGCTGCCAGATATGCCCCCTCATAGTGCCAGATGTGCCCTCATGCTGCCAGATATGCCCCCTCATAGTGCCAGATATGTGCCCCCCCCCCCCCCCTCCAAGTGCCAAATATGCTCCCCCAGTGCCTGTTACTTACCCTTCGTCGCTCCTGCGCTGTCTTCTGAAGGAGGGACACGGAGCGCACAGCGCGCGCCACTCCTGTGTCCCTCCTGCATCCTTGGCGGCCGCGGCGGGTCTATTAAAGGAAGTGCCGGTTCGTGAGCCAATCAGAGCTCACGAACGGGTAATTCCTTTAATAGACCCGCCGCTGCCGCCGGAGATGCAGGAGGGACACAGGAGAGGCGCGCGCTGTGCGCTCCGTGTCCCTCCTTCACACTGCACTCCCTGTCACACTGCTCTCCCTGCACTGACTCGAGTATAAGCCGAGGGGGCTTTTTCAGCACAAAAAAAAGTGCTGAAAAAGTCGGCTTATACTCGAGTATATACGGTATATACAATCACTCAGGTAATAACCATTTTGAGCACATGGGTGACACAACTATAACAAAACATCACAATCGGTATACCAAGAATCATCCATCTTGGGAACCTGGAATGCGTTACTGCACACAACCCTATAGCACAGTCACTTCCCTGCATGGGACATTTCTGCGTGTCTCCCAATGCTGAGCACTTAAGGGGGAGCCCAGGCTGTCCTCACTAGAGATTGGGAGAGCGCTTCAGACTGCATAGAACAGAATAGATTGATGAAGGGGAACAACCACCCCCCACAGCCAGGTTCTAATGTGATGAAAAGCGTCACCCACGTCTTTATCATGAAGTGGGAACTGAAAGGGAAGCCGTGGGTTATTCAGCTATATGGGACTGTAACCGATACTCTATGCTAAAGTCCATCTGAGAACATAAATCTATTAATCCTCCTTCTTACTGGGGAATGCATGCCACACGGGGGTCAGGCTCAGAGACCTTCGCTGCTGCCCACACTCACCTTGTTCTTCTCAGCATCGTAGAAAAAGTTGGACCAGTTTGGATCGGTCTGCATGAAGTGGAACTGAAAGACCTCCTGCAGGCAGAGGCGCAGGACACTGTACGAGATCTACAACGCAAAGAACACGACAACATTTTTGCACCGGTTTATTGAAATCAACGCAAAATTTACTTAGAAGCCTATTCATTTGTTCAAGAGGTTTTTGTTTTAATTTAACAGCTGCTTCTTCAAAGTGGTCTGGTCAATAACAAAGTATGCGCAGTCTGCTTACACAGGTACATTGTAAGGACATTTAAATAACGGATGGATTCAGTGACCCATAGAGATCAGACCATGCAAATGGGTCACATTATGCATAGCGGTAGATGCAGCTGCTGTGGGTCACTGGGAATCGTGGCCAGTCTAGGTCCTCGCTGCCATCTCCTCCTCAATACTAGCCATTCCAAAGATCAGCCCACTCCTCCCCTCTGTCATATGTCTGAGGCCTGCTCTCACTCTCCACTCCACTGATGAAAGAAACCTCTAACAAGCAAAATGGGGTACCAGGGCTCGCTATAATTAGAGGCCTGTGTGGGGCCCACATAAGCCGACAGATGGGAGTGGGCCGTTTCATGGGAATACAGTACACTTAGCATTTGCAGGGAGCTCAGCAAGTTCTGGGTGTAGCAAAGGGAGTGGGAGACCAGCGTTATGTTGCTATGGGGCTTATTACTTTTTAATTACAACACTGCCCTCACCTCTCGAAGTGCCAGTTGCCTCTTAGCTAAGAGATACCCAACTGTTTGTACTGCCAATTAAACTGTAATTAATAACCAGTTGTAGAATGAGAAGTCTGTCATGGAAGAGAACTGCATCATCCAACCTGCACTCCAATACGGGGATGGAGGAAAGGGAGGGGGGGGGGGGGATCCTCCTTTGCAGAGAATGGTTAACGTTATAGATTTTTAATTCTTTGAATTAGATGTAATAAATCCTTATTTGTCTAACATAAAAAGTTCCATTTGATATAATCTAGTGTAGGGTATAAAACTGTTCAAGTTATAATGGAAACGTCTACACAGATGTCCACCTACGTTGGTTTCCTTTACCAGTTTTGAATTTGCTACAGAATGTATATAGCAGACAACGCAAGTAGGGATATGTGGCTGTATTGGCTCTGATTCTCAAGGACAATAAAGAATACGTCCACAAAATATGGCAAAGTGCATTAACTGCTACTCACTGACCCACACAGCCGTTATAAACCCTGTGTAACCCATCATGGTAGTAGGTGCCGCTACGGTTCTTCAGCAGGAAGGCACTCTTGCTGTCCCACAATAACTTGCTGTGACTTCCTTTCATAATCACATGCAACTGCAGTTTTATTTTACATGCTTTACAAGGCAAGCCAAAAATGTACCAACTACAAAAACATGCAGCAACTTTCACCCACACAATCATACACCTTGGAGTCCATTAATAATAGCATAGTGCTGGTTTGGGCAGTGCGAAGGCTCTCGGGGCTTTGTAAAACTACAAGCCTCTCTGAGCTCTGCCAGCCATTAACATGTTTGAAAGAAAATATTTAGAACAGACACGATGAAAGAATCCACACGCTAATCGGGTATTGTGGACAATGGGCGTAAACTTTCAATTTACCTCTAGCAAGTATAAAACAGGAAGAGTGTGAATATTAAAAGATAAATTCGGGGACCATCGATAAAACTAATAGAGATAAGGCCTTTAAGCTACTCAGCAGCCTTCAGGTAGCTTTGTAAAATCAGACTTAAAAGGTTTTGACAGGATAGAGGTAGAGAACAGAACCTATATTCTAGAGAGGAATATCTGTAGTGTGTCTAAAATAAGAGACATAGGGACAGATGTATTAAGCCTGGAGAAGTGACAAAGCAGTGATAAGTGCAAGGTGATAACTCACCAGCCAGTCAGCTCCTAACTGTCATTTTACATATTGGAGCTGATTGGCTGGTGCGTTATCACCTTGCACTTATCACTGCTTTATCACTTCTCCAGTCTTAATACATCTGCCCCATAGGGGTCTATTTACTAAGCCTTGGGGGGGAGATAAAGTCGACGGAGATAAAGTACCAGCCAATCAACTCCTAAATGTCATTTTTCAAAGCCAGCCTGTGACATGTTAGTTAGGAGCTGATTGGTGCTTTATCTTCATCCAAGGAATAGTAAATAGACCTCTAAAAGGAGTCTGCGTAATACAATAGTTAGCAAAGAAACTTACATATAGATCAATCCCCTAACTGTGCCCTCACATGGACCAAAAGTCCAGTCTATACAAGATGAGTTAACAGCGCACACAGGTTTGTGTTTTGCAGCTCTGATTAGATGGTGGCTGACTAAAGTCTCATCTGACCTGGTTGCGGGTATTCTGATCAAGCTCAGCACACTGATCCAGCGGGACCCCAGAGACCAGTTCCATAGTCAGCACCCTCTTCGTAGTAAGATCATCAATCACCTCTGGGACCTTGAAGAAGGAATCATCACTTAGGAGCTGCCTGTGGATTACATAGAAACAGGATTACTCGCGATTCTCCTTTAGCAAAAAGATGATATTTGTGGGTTGCGAGAGGCGAGGACCAATCCCGCAAGAAGGTCACATGACTACAAAAGCCACAATTCCATACCACAATGACATCTGTTCAGATCCTACAAGAGCTGATGTCATATGGTGGTCTTAAGATGTAGGTCTAAGCAGGGGCGGATTGGGAACAAAAAGCGGCCCTGGAAAAATTTGTACTAGTGGCCCCACTTGGGCAGCACCAGAGGTGTAAGGTCTATCCATGGGCCATGGCAGCAGCACCCTCCCCCCAAGACTTTCCAGATAGTGGGGATGTCCATCATCAAGGGGGAAGTTAAAAGGAAATAAAATTTTATAAGCACATTATATGATACACCTTTAGAATTTAGGAAACTATATAATTCTTTAGAAAGATATATTTTCTTGCTTATTACACCAACCGTATCCCAATCACTATTCACTCAATCTTATATGTCAGCCAAGCAGGCAGACAGAGCATACACTGACTAGATCATCTGCAATCACAGGCTAAGTGGCAAAGCCATTTTCATATATGCAAATTGTATGACATCTTATTCATTGGGGGAGATTCAAATGTATGAAAAGTCAGTTGGGAGTCTGGTTTTTCCTATCTAATAGACAGGAAAAAACAGACACCCAACCGACTTTTCAAACATATGAATCTCCCCCATTATGTCTATAAATAGGACCACATGTCCTCAAACAAAACAGGCCCCGCGCGTGCGTCGGCCCACCGGGAATCTTCCCTGTAGACCCTATGCCCAATCCGCCTCTGGGTCTAAGTAACAACCCCATAGCAATGTTCATGTACAGGATACTAAACACGGTGAAGAGAGGACAGCAAGTGTGTTACTGCAGTAGGTTGCACAGGGCTGGACAGGAATTTTAGTTTTTTTAAAATGAAGTAATTATTTAAAATACTTCAAAGATGACAGGGCAACACATCTAGGAATAAGCAGTGTTACTTGTGAGGACTACATCCAAACCAAGAAAATGTTTGCGGTAGTAGGGACGCCTCCCTTCCTATAGAATGTAGAACTAGAACACAGACAGACTGGGTCACTCTGGCTATTAGTATGATTGATGAACTACAGGAACTAAGGGGTGTGCCATCTAATTTCTCTTTATAATTACACAGAAGCCAAAAGTCATTTATGAAAATACAATGCAACGTAATAGCTGAAATAAAAAGAATAAATCCTTATTGGTCAGTGACTTTGAGCAGATAGCATAGTTTTTTGGTGTTGTTGACTCTGCAGAGGGACCAATATAATTTCATACTCAAGGTCACAAATTAGTTTAATTTAAAGTTACCCCCTGCACTAAGGAAAACCATCTTGGGACTTTGGGAGGAACATTGCCCGTCCATAGCCGTGCTAAGGTTTCCCGTGATATACAAAGCCTACTATAATGACTGAGTCACACAGGACCAGTAGCCCTGACATTTGAGACCACTCCCCATCCTATGGCACAGACCTGGCTTTTGGAGTCTAATAGTACGCTATTTGGGAAATGTACAGCAGAATGGAGTCTCACCTGAATCTTTTACTGCACTCTGCCTCCCGCAGGTAGTCGCACTCCCAGGCCAGTTCTTTCTGTAGGACCTGCACGCTGCTGTCAGCAAACAAACCTGCAACAAGACGCAGACAATTATAGGTCTACAATCAGAGATCAACCATACGGTCCATCATCTGTATTCCAATCTAATTCCATAAACTCCCATAGGGCAAAACGTAAGCAACTTTGATCACTTTTACCAAGAGTACCTTACAGACAACAACCACCTGAATACTTCTGTATAACCAGGCGACCAAACGGGAAATAAATAAGATTTTACTCACCGGTAAATCTATTTCTCGTAGTCCGTAGTGGATGCTGGGGACTCCGTAAGGACCATGGGGAATAGACGGGCTCCGCAGGAGACTGGGTACTCTAAAGAAAGATTTAGTACTACTGGTGTGCACTGGCTCCTCCCTCTATGCCCCTCCTCCAGACCTCAGTTAAGGAAACTGTGCCCGGAAGAGCTGACATTACAAGGAAAGGATTTTGGAATCCAGGGTAAGACTCATACCAGCCACACCAATCACACCGTATAACTTGTGATAACCATACCCAGTTAACAGTATGAACAACAACAGAGCATCAACCAACGGATGCCAACATAACATAACCCTTTATTAAGCAATAACTATATACACGTATTGCAGAAAGTCCGCACTTGGGACGGGCGCCCAGCATCCACTACGGACTACGAGAAATAGATTTACCGGTGAGTAAAATCTTATTTTCTCTAACGTCCTAGTGGATGCTGGGGACTCCGTAAGGACCATGGGGATTATACCAAAGCCTCCAAACGGGCGGGAGAGTGCGGATGACTCTGCAGCACCGAATGGGCAAACACAAGGTCCTCCTCAGCCAGGGTATCAAACTTGTAGAATTTTGCAAACGTGTTTGAACCCGACCAAGTAGCAGCTCGGCAAAGCTGTAATGCCGAAAGAACCCACCTTCCTTGTGGAGTGGGCTTTCACCGATTTTGGATGCGGCAATCCTGCCGCAGAATGAGCCTGCTGAATTGTGTTACAGATCCAGCGCGCAATAGTTTGCTTTGAAGCAGGAGCACCCAGCTTGTTGGATGCATACAGGATATACAGCGAGTCAGTCTTCCTGACTTCCAGCCGTTCTGTTAACATAAATCTTCAAAGCCCAGACCACGTCCAGCAACTTGGAATCCTCCAAGTCACGAGTAGCCGCAGGCACCACAATAGGTTGGTTCAAATGAAACGAAGACACAACCTTTGGTAGAAATTGCGGACGAGTCCGCAATTCTGCCCTGTCCATATGGAAAACCAGATAGGGGCTTTTACATGACAAAGCCGCCAATTCTGACACTCGCCTAGCCGAAGCCAAGGCCAACAGCATGACCACTTTCCACGTGAGATACTTTAGCTCCACGGACTTAAGTGGCTCAAACCAGTGGGATTTCAGGAAACCCAACACCACGTTGAGATCCCAAGTTGCCACTGGTGGCACAAAAGGGGGCTGAATATGCAGCACTCCCTTAACAAGCGTCTGAACCTCAGGCAGTGAAGCCAGTTCCTTCTGAAAGAAAATAGATAGGGCCGAAATCTGGACCTTTATGGATCCTAATTTTAGGCCCATAGTCACTCCTGACTGTAGGAAGTGCAGGAATCGACCCAGCTGGAATTCCTCTGTAGGGGCCCTCCTGGTCTCACACCAAGCAACATATTTTCGCCATATACGGTGATAATGCTTTGCTGTCACGTCTTTCCTAGCCTTTATCAGCGTAGGAATAACTTCATCCGGAATGCCCTTTTCCGCTAGGATTTGGCGTTCAACTGCCATGCCGTCAAACGCAGCCGCGGTAAGTCTTGGAACAGACAGGGTCCTTGTTGTAACATGTCCTGTCTGAGAGGCAGAGGCCATGGATCCTCTGTGAGCATTTCTTGCAATTCCGGGTACCAAGTCCTTCTTGGCCAATCCGGAGCAATGAATATCGTTCTCACTCTTCTTTTTCTTACAATTCTCAGCACCTTTGGTATGAGAGGAAGAGGGGGAAACACATAGACCGACTGGAACACCCACGGTGTTACTAGTGCGTCCACAGCTATCGCCTGAGGATCCCTTGACCTGGCGCAATACCGGTTTAGCTTTTTGTTGAGGCGTGGCGCCATCATGTCCACCTGTGGGAGTTCCCATCGATTTGCCAGCAGCTTGATGAAGTCCCCACTCTCCCGGGTGGAGGTCGTGTCTGCTGAGGAAGTCTGCTTCCCAGTTGTCGACCCCCGGAATGAACACTGCTGACAGTGCTTGCACGTGATTCTCCGCCCACCGAAGAATCCTGGTGGCTTCTGCCATCGCCACCCTGCTTCTTGTGCCGCCCTGTCGGTTGACATGGGCCACTGCAGTGATGTTGTCTGACTGAATCAGCACTGGTTGGTCTCGAAGCAGAGGCTCCGCTTGGCTTTGAGCGTTGTATATGGCCCTTAGTTCTAGGATATTTATGTGCAGACAAGTCTCCTGACTTAACCACAACCCTTGGAAGTTTCTTCCCTGAGTGACTGCTCCCCATCCGCGGAGGCTTGCATCCGTGGTCACCAGGACCCAGTCCTGTATGCCAAACCTGCGGCCCTCGAGGAGGTGAGCACTCTGCAGCCACCACAGAAGAGACACCCTGGCCCTGGGGGACAGGGTGATCAGCCGATGCATCTGAAGATGAGATCCGGACCACTTGTCCAACAGATCCCACTGAAAGATCCTGGCATGGAACCTGCCGAAGGGAATGGCTTCGTATGACGCCACCATCTTTCCCAGGACTCGCGTGCAGTGATGCACCGACACCTGTTTTGGTTTCAGGGAGGCCCCTGACTAAAGCCACGAGCTCCAGAGCCTTCTCCTCCGGGAGAAATACCTTCCTCTGGTCTGTATCCAGAATCATGCCCAGGAAGGGTAGAGGCGTCGTAGGTATCAGCTGCGACTTTGGAATATTCAGAATCCAGCCGTGCTGCCGCAACACTTCCTGAGAGCGTGCTACGCTGATCAGTAACTGCTCCCTGGACCTCGCCTTTATGAGGAGATCGTCCAAGTATGGGATAATTGTAACTCATTGCTTCCGAAGGAGCACCATCATCTCCGCCATCACCTTGGTAAATATTCTCGGTGCCGTGGACAGGCCAAACGGCAGCGTCTGGAATTGGTAATGACAGTCTTGTACCACAAACCTGAGGTACTCTTGATGAGGCGGATAAATGGGGACATGCAAGTAAGCATCCTTGATGTCCAGCGACACCATGAAATCCCCCTCTTCCAGGCTTGCAATGACCGCTCTGAGCGATTCCATTTTGAACTTGAATTTCTTCAGATAAATGTTCAGGGATTTTAAATTCAAGATGGGCCTGACCGAACCGTCCGGTTTCGGTACCACAAACATAGTGGAATAGTAACCCCTTCCCTGTTGAATGAGGGGAACCTTTACCGCCACTTGCTGGAGATATAGTTTGTGAATGGCCGCCAATACTACCTCCCTTTCCATGGGGTAAACTGGCAATGCCGATTTTAGGAAACGGTGAGGGGGCGTCACCTCGAATTCCAGCTTGTATCCCTGAGACACAATTTGTATAGCCCAAGGATCCACCCGTGAGAGAACCCACTGGTGGCTGAAATTTCGGAGACGCGCCCCCACCGCACCTGGCTCCGCCTGTGGAGCCCGAGCGTCATGCGGTGGATTTAGTGGAAGCCGGGGAGGACTTTGGTTCCTGGGAACTAGCAGCATGGTGTAGCTTTTTCCCTCTACCCCTGCCTCTGGCAAGAAAGGATGCACCTCTGACTCTCTCTTTGCTTTTTTGTGAACGAAAGGACTGCATTTGATAATACGGTGCTTTCTTCGGTTGAGAAGGAATATATGGCAAGAAATTTGACTTCCCAGCTGTAGCTGTGGAAACTAGGTCCGAGAGACCGTCCCCAAATAATTCCTCACCCTTATAAGGCAAAACCTCCATGTGTTTTTTCGAGTCGGCATCCCCTGTCCATTGCAGAGTCCATAAGACCCTTCTGGCCGAAATGGACATTGCGTTTATTCTAGAGCCCAGCAGGCAAATGTCCCTCTGGGCATCCCGCATATATAGGACAGCGTCTTTGATATGCCCCAGGGTCAGTAGAACAGTGTCCCTGTCCAGAGTATCTATCTCCTCCGAGAGATTATCAGTCCATGCTGCTACCGCACTACACATCCAGGCCGAAGCAATTGCTGGCCTCAGTAGAGTACCAGAATGTGTATATACAGACTTCAGGATAGCTTCCTGCTTCCTATCCGCAGGATCCTTCAGGGCGGCCGTATCCTGAGACGGCAGAGCCACCCTCTTAGATAAGCGTGTCAACGCCTGGTCTACCCTAGGGGAGGATTCCCAGCGTAACCTATCCGTTGGCGGGAAAGGATACGCCATCAGTAATCTCTTGGAAATTACTACTTTCCTATCAGGGGAGTCCCACGCTTTTTCACATAATTCATGTGAAGAGGGAAAAGTCACTTCTTGCTTTTTCTCCCCATACATATAAACCCTCTTGTCAGGGACAGGGTTTTCCTCTGATATGTGCAATACATCCTTCATTGCTATAATCATGTAGCGGATGGCTTTAGTCATTTTAGGCTGCAACTTTGCATCATCGTCATCGACACTGGAGTCAGACTCCGTGTCGGCATCTGTGTCCACCATCTGGGACAGTGGGCGCTTATGAGACCCTGGCGGCCTCTGAGCTGTGGGATCCGACATGGGTTGAGACCCTGACTGTCCCAATACATCATCTTTATCCAACCTTTTATGCAAGGAGCTTACATTATCATTTAACACCTTCCACATATCCATCCAATCAGGTGTCGGCACCGTCGGATGTGACACCACATTCATCTGCACTTGTTCTGCCTCCACGTATCCTTCCTCATCAAACATGTCGACACTGACGTACCGACACACCGCACACACACAGGGAATGCTCTGACTGAGGACAGGACCCCACAAAGGCTTTTGGGGAGACAGAGAGAGAGAGTATGCCAGGCACACACCCCAGTGCTATATAACCCAGGGATTACACAGTACCTTAGTGTTTACCCAGTAGCTGCTGTTTTATATAAAATGCGCCTAAATTTATGTGCCCCCCCTCTCTTTTTCACCCTTTTTCTACCTTGATACTGCAGGGGAGAGCCTGGGGAGCTTCTTTCCAGCGGAGCTGTGGAGAGAAAATGGCGCTGGTGTGCTGAGGAAGAAGGCCCCGCCCCCTCAGCGGCGGGCTTCTGTCCCGCTTCTATGTGTAAAAAATGGCGGTGGCTCGCACATATATACAGTGCCTGGCTGTATATATGTGTTATTTTGCCAAAGGTACTCTAATTGCTGCCCAGGGCGCCCCCCCCCTGCGCCCTGCACCCTACAGTGACCGGAGTGTGCGGGTGTGCTGTGGGAGCAATGGCGCACAGCTGCAGTGCTGTGCGCTACCTTAAGTGAAGACAGGAGTCTTCTGCCGCCGATTTCGATGTCTTCTTGCTTCTGCCGGCTTCTGTACTTCTGGCTCTGCGAGGGGGACGGCGGCGCGGCTCCGGGAACGGACGATCAAGGTTAGGTACCTGTGTTCGATCCCTCTGGAGCTAATGGTGTCCAGTAGCCTAAGAAGCGCAACCTAGCCGCAGTTAGTAGGTTTGCTTCTCTCCCCTCAGTCTCTCGTAACAGAGTCTGTTGCCAGCAGAAGCTCTCTGAAAATAAAAAACCTAAATAAAATACTTTCTTCTTAGCAAGCTCAGGAGAGCCCACTAAAAGCACCCAGCTCTGGCCGGGCACAGATTCTAACTGAGGTCTGGGGGAGGGGCATAGAGGGAGGAGCCAGTGCACACCAGTAGTACTAAATATTTCTTTAGAGTGCCCAGTCTCCTGCGGAGCCCGTCTATTCCCCATGGTCCTTACGGAGTCCCCAGCATCCACTAGGATGTTAGAGAAATAGGAGGTATATAACAACAAGTAATAGAAACACTCACACTAGCAATAATTCTAACGTAAAAAGGGTACACAGCTAAACACAGGAACAAAACTTCCTCAATTTAGATGTAATTCTATATATTATTTAATATGTGTGTGTGTAATCTATATTTATTTACTAAACACACACACACACACACACACACACATATATACTGTACATATCCTCTGCTCACCTTAACACGCTTACTTAGTTTTCCCTTAACTTCAATCAGTGCATTATACTACCCTTATATTTTCTTATTAAACCTTTAGTTAAAAAAAAAAAAAAAAGGCCTTACCATCTATCACAGCGCATAATCTGTGCTCCACATTTATTTCATATATTTCTATAAATATTGTATTACTTCTATTTCACACTTGGATATTTCTACCTTAATATTATCTATGTATGCTATCCATTAGTGAATAGTTGTGAACATTAATCCCTACCCCTCTTTCTCTTACCTATCCTTACCCCTCCCTTATGTGCCTAGTTTTATATTTGCGTACCTATATATGTATGCAGGCAAGCACAGTGCACTTCCCCTTTTTTTTATTTTTTATTAATCTATTATCCCTTCCAGCTATTATACTTACCTCATAGGAGATTCTCTCTTATTCTTGCTTTGGAGCACCCAGTGCTAGCATCCAAAATCTCTTAATATTCCAGCTGCTGCCGCCCTTTCCGTTACAGTACATAACAAACATCTACAGTCTCCCCATATAAAACCAAAAACAAACATTCACATACAATACACATACACATTTCTGTTGCTGTGCTCTCACCGATTTCCCCCCCGTCCGCATACATTAATTCCCCTTCATGTTTAGGCATCCATTGCCTCTGTAGTATTGCATCCATATTGATAGTACACCGAATCCGTCCATTTAGAACACATTTTGTTAAATTTCTCTCTATTCCCTCTACATATATATATACATATATACATATATATATATATATATATATATATATATATATATATATATATATATTTATATACACATATTTCTCATGTCTAACTGTAGAGTTAATCAATGCCAAAAAAGAGGAAAATTCCGGTTCCTCAGGCGCCATCCATGCACGTGCTATAATAACTTTAGCCACGGCGCATACATTATTAACATATAATGCGTCTGATCGAGCACCTGCTCCCCATACTTCAGCTGCTAACAGGCACATTTTAGATGTCAGCAACATGGGTGCAATACCTGTAGATACCAATGCTTGTTTTACCTTAGACCAAAACTTCTGGCCTTCCCCACAATCCCATAGTAAATGGCATATAGTGCCCACTCCATATTTACATTTCGGGCAGGTGTTTACCTTTCGTCCTCCGTATCTAAACATTTTCACCGGAATCATGTATGTTCTATGAAGAATAAATAATTGGATTTGTTGAAATCTAATGCTTGTGGTAGCTACTCGGGGAAGTGCTCTAGCTGCATTCCATTCATCAGCATTCATAGGACCTAGATCTGCTCCCATTTAGCACATAACTCAAGTAAAGGGTCCGTGTGGTGCTTTTCGGACAAGAAAGAATATGTTCGTGAGGCAACCTTCTGTCTTTCCAGACCAGATTAAAAAAATACGAACAGGAGAAGGAATCAAATTAAAAGGAGAAATCTGCAAATTGAGCCTGAATAGCATGCCTCATTTGTAAATTCCGAAAAAAATATGATTGTGGTAAATCGTATTCATCTTTTAATTGCTGAAAGGACTTCAGAACCCCATTAGCGTATACTTGGCCCACCGAATTTCCCTCCATAACTCGTAATTCCCTTAACCGACTAGAATGCCAAAGAGAAGTCTCTGGGTCCATTTCAGAAAAGCCCACTATATCCTGTGCTTTGTGCCATAATTCTACCGCCCGAGTTAAAATAGCAGGGCATCCGGTAGGTGGTCTACCACTCAATAATAATTGTAGCAGAGAGCATCCCAGTAACACTTGTTTTATAAGAGCAATATGCAGAGAGTCGATCCTATTATCCTGGATCCACCTTTTAATGTGAGTTAATTGCGCAGCATAATAATTTAAAATCAGGTAGAGCTAATCCTCCATCATCTTTAGATCTAGTTAGAATATCTAGCTTAATGCATGGACGTTTATTGGCCCAAATAAATGAGCTAAGCATACTATTCACTTTCCTAAAGAAAGAAGCAGGGAGATACACCGGTGACTGCTGAAGAATATATAATAATTTAGGAAGTGTCACCACCACAATGCTTTTGTACCCGACGAGTAGTTCCCTGCCAGCGCAGCTCCTGTGCGCTGGCAGGTGGCTAACCGCTACATCCCGGGTCGCAGCGACTGTGTGACATCATTCTGCGCCCTCCCCCCCCCCCCCCACAGTGTGCGCACTGTGCATAGTAATTCCGACTGCGATCGCTGCAGCGATGCAGTCTGACTTACCCCCGAAATCAGTACGGTCTCCTGGCAAGTCCTAGTTGCATTGCATCACTGCTAAGACATTTTCAGGTGAAAAAGAAGCCCGTCGCTAGCAGTCTCGCACAGGAACTGGTGAACCGAGAAAGGCTGTTTGACACAACTGCAGCAATATCGTATGAGGACACATTCGTATATACAATTGCAGGACAAATTCTATAAGTGATTCTGCTTACCGTCAGGCACAACAACGCTTAACTTCAGAATGGATAGCAGATTATCCACATCACTCTTAATACTTTGAGCGATTCCAGGATACTGGACAGAAAAACAAGGTAATATGTTACATGGAGATAGTACACTAGCATGAGCTACAAGTTATGCACTTACTGGAACAGAGAATAGTTCAAACTGGATATTACCCAAACTAACATACAGATGTGTCCTCATACTTCTAGCCTGACGCAGCAGTTCCTGTGCAACTCGGGTATCTGTTTTTTTCCCCTCAGGAAAACACTGTAACATAGCATTTTGCATGCAGATACAGCCGCACACAAAATATAGGCATGCTGCATATGAGTTTAATCAAGAGTATGCTTGTATGTCGACTTCGCACAGCAATGGGAATAAGATGCATTTTCGGGGGAACAAATAAAAAAATAAAGTCGCCTGGCGTTAGAAAATGTGCTCATGACTAAGCGCGACTAGAAGGGCTGTTTAATATGACTGCAGAAACGATGAGAGGACACATCTGTAAGAGCATTTTTAGTACTAGATGTTAAAATCCATTTCTCTTACTTACTCTGAGGGACACTAACAACCATGGGGTGTAGAGGGCGCTATGAGGAGCTGTCACATCAAACTATACATGTCTATAGCCAAGATCTCTTATCTGCGCCCCATCAGTAATCTCAATGAAGCTTAAACTTAACATTCATAGGAGAGTCTAAACCAGTGATGGGCAACAGGTGGCCCTGGGGCCGTATGTGACCCTTCAAGCCTTCACTAGCAGCCTCCAGCTCCTTCCTACCTTGTTGTCATAATTGTTTGTTATAATTTATAATGATTGTGTAAAATGACTGCTGATACGTTATTACAGAAAGTGGTCTCTCACTGAGTAAAAGCATAAATGTAACTCAGTAGTTACATAAGTAGTAAACTCAGCCCGTGAACTATATCAGGTTGCCTCTCACTTGTTTAAACAACTGAACTCTCTAACCTGACCGTGACTAAACACAGAGTTTACAGCAAGAGGGTGGAAGCACAGTGTACCCAGAACAGTAAGTACCAAAATCCTGTTTTCTCTGTCCTCCTATATTGTCACTGCCTACAATGGGGACACTACAAAGCCGCCATAGCAGAGGGTATTGCCCAGCCACATTAGCCGGCCTGATCGCAGGTGGCACAAACGTGTTAACCCATAGGTCTGGGACCTTATCCTGGATTCTACGGGTTAACGTGCATTAGCAGGGTAATTTTCCGGGTGAGAAAAAGGGGCTGTAATTGAATAGCCCTGGGCGTTAAAGCCTGAGGCTACCACCCGTTTACCCCAGCTGTAAATTACCATATCTAAGTAAATCCCCCACCACCGTGTTACACATGCACAGTGTAAGTTTAGGGTTTTTTGCTCAGTAGCAAAAAAATAAGATTTTAAACCTACCGGTAAATCTTTTTCTCCTAGTCCGTAGAGGATGCTGGGGACTCCGTAAGGACCATGGGGTATAGACGGGATCCGCAGGAGACATGGGCACTCTAAAGACTTTCGATGGGTGTGCACTGGCTCCTCCCTCTGTGCCCCTCCTCCAGACCTCAGTTAGAGAACTGTGCCCAGAGGAGACGGACAGTACGAGGAAAGGATATTGGTTAATCTAAGGGCAAGATACATACCAGCCCACACCATCCACACCGTACAACTTGGAACATACGAACCAGTGAACAGTATGAAACAAAAACAGCATCAGCCAGAGACTGATCAAAACCGTAACATAACCCTTATGTAAGCAATAACTATATACAATTCTTGCAGAATTCAGTCCGCACTGGGACGGGCGCCCAGCATCCTCTACGGACTAGGAAAAAAAGATTTACCGGTAGGTTTAAAATCTTATTTTCTCTTACGTCCTAGAGGATGCTGGGGACTCCGTAAGGACCATGGGGATTATACCAAAGCTCCAGACCGGGCGGGAGAGTGCGGATGACTCTGCAGCACCGATTGAGCAAACAGGAGGTCCTCCTCAGCCAAGGTATCAAACTTGTAGAATTTAGCAAAAGTGTTTAACCCCGACCAAGTCGCCACTCGGCAAAGCTGTAATGCCGAGACGCCTCGGGCAGCCGCCCAAGAAGAGCCCACCTTCCTAGTGGAATGGGCCTTTACCGAATTTGGCAACGGCAATCCAGCCGTAGAATGAGCCTGCTGAATCGTTACAGATTCAGCGAGCAATAGTCTGTTTAGAAGCAGGAGCGCCAACCTTGTTGGCTGCATACAGGACAAACAGTGCCTCTGTTTTCCTAACCCGAGCCGTCCTGGCTACATAAATTTTTAAGGCCCTGACTACCTCAAGGGACTTGGAATCCTCCAAGTCACCCGTAGCCACAGGCACCACAATAGGTTGGTTCATATGAAAAGATGAAACCACCTTAGGCAAAAATTGAGGACGAGTCCTCCATTCTGCTCTATCCACATGGAAAATCAGATAGGGGCTCTTGTGAGACAAAGCCGCCAATTCGGACACCCGCCTTGCAGTTGCCAAGGCCAACAACATGACCACCTTCCAAGTGAGAAATTTTAATTCAACTGTTTGAAGAGGCTCAAACCAGTGAGATTTTAGGAACTGTAACACCACGTTAAGGTCCCATGGTGCCACTGGGGGCACAAAAGGAGGCTGGATATGCAGCACTCCCTTTACAAAAGTCTTGACTTCAGGGAGAGAAGCCAATTCCTTCTGAAAGAAAATTGATAGGGCCGAAATCTGTACCTTAAAGGAGCCTAACTTTAGGCCCATATCCACTCCTGTCTGTAGAAAGTGGAGAAAACGGCCCAGATGGAAATCTTCTGTAGGAGCAGTCTTGGCTTCACACCAAGATACATACTTCCTCCAGATGCGGTGATAATGTTTCGCCGTCACCTCCTTCCTAGCCTTAATCAGAGTAGGGATGACTTCCTCCGGAATACCTTTCCCCGCTAGGATTTTGTGTTCAACCGCCATGCCGTCAAACGTAACCGAGGTAAGTCTTGGAACACGCAGGGCCCCTGCTGCAACAGGTCTTCCCTGAGAGGAAGAGGCCACGGATCTTCTGTGAGCATCTCCTGAAGATCTGAATACCAGGCCCTTCGAGGCCATTCTAGAACAATGAGTATTGTCTGCACTCTTTTTCGTCTTATGATTCTCAGTATTTTTGAGATGAGCGGAAGAGGAGGGAACACATAGACCGACTGAAACACCCACGGTGTCACCAGGGCGTCCACCGCTACTGCCTGAGGGTCCCTTGACCTGGCACAATACCTCTGAAGCTTCTTGTTGAGGCGTGACGCCATCATGTCTATTTGCGGAAGTCCCCAATGACTTGTTATCTCTGCAAAAACACCCTGATGAAGTCCCCACTCTCCTGGATGGAGATCGTGTCTGCTGAGGAAGTCTGCTTCCCAGTTGTCCACTCCCGGAATGAAGACTGCTGACAGAGCGCTTACGCGATTCTCCGCCCAGCAAAGAATCCTGGTGGCTTCCGCCATTACCACTCTGCTCCTCGTCCCGCCTTGGCGGTTTACATGAGGCACGGCTGTGACGTTGTCTGATTGAATCAGAAACGGTAAGTCGCGAAGAAGATTCACCGCTTGTCGTAGGCCGTTGTATATGGCCCTCAATTCCAGTACGTAGATGTGTAGACAAGCCTCCTGGCTTGACCATAGTCCTGAAAATGTCTTCCTTGCGTGACTGCTCCCCATCCTCGGAGGCTCGCGTCCGTGGTCACCAGAACCCAGTCTTGAATGCCGAACCTGCGACCCTCGAGAAGGTGAGCACTCTGCAGCTACCACAGGAGAGACACCCTAGCCCTGGGGGACAGGCTTATTTTCTGATGTATTTGTAGATGGGACCCCGACCACTTGTCCAGAAGGTCCCACTGAAACGTCCTCGCATGGAACCTACCGAAGGGGATGGCCTTGTAGGTCGCCACCATTTTTCCCAGTACTCGAGTGCATTGATGGACTGACACTCTTTTTGGTTTTAGCAGGTCTCTGACCATGTTCTGGAGTTCCTGGGCTTTTTCCATCGGGAGAAAAACCCTCTTCTGTTCAGTGTCCAGAATCATGCCTAAGAAAGATAGCCGAGTCGTTGGAATCAACTGTGACTTTGGTAGATTTAGAATCCAGCCATGCTGCTGCAGCACTCTCAGGGAGAGCGACACGCTTTTCAGCAATTGATCTCTCGATCTCGCTTTTATCAGGAGATCGTCCAAGTACGGAATAATTGTGACTCCCTACCTGCGCAGGAGCACCATCATTTCCGCCATTACCTTGGTGAAAATCCTCGGGGCCGTGGAAAGCCCAAACGGCAACGTCTGAAACTGGTAATGACAGTCCTGTACAGCGAATCTCAGGTACGCCTGATGAGGGGGATATATGGGGACATGAAGGTATGCATCCTTTATATCCAGTGACACCATAAAATCCCCCCCCTTCCAGGCTGGAGATAACTGCCCGGAGCGATTCCATCTTGAATTTGAACTTTTTCAAGTACAGGTTTAGGGATTTTAGATTCAGAATGGGTCTGACCGAGCCATCCGGTTTCGGGACCACAAACAGGGTTGAATAGTACCCCTTCCCCTGTTGGACTAGGGGAACCTTGATAATCACTTGCTGTTGACACAGTTTTTGAATTGCACTAAAACTATTTTCCTCTCTGGGGGAGAAGCTGGTAAAGCAGATTTGAAAAATCGGCGAGGAGGCACCTCTTCGAATTCCAGTTTGTAGCCTTGGGATACAATTTCCATTGCCCAAGGATCCACGTCTGACTGAACCCAGACCTGGCTGAAAAGTTGAAGACGTGCCCCCACCGGCGCGGACTCCCTCAGTGGAGCCCCAGCGTCATGCGGTGGATTTAGTAGAAGCCGGGGAGGACTTCTGCTCCTGGGAACTAGCCGTAACAGGCATTCTTTTCCCTCTGCCTTTACCTCTGGCGAGGAAGAGCCCCGACCTCTTCTGGATTTATGCGACCGAAAGGACTGCATCTGATATTGTGGTGTTTTCTTTTGCTGTGGGGGAACATAAGGTAAAAAAGTAGATTTACCCGCAGTAGCTGTGGAAACCAGGTCCGCTAGACCCTTCCCAAATAAAACCTCACACTTGTAAGGCAAAACTTCCATATGTCTCTGAGTCGGCATCACCCGTCCATTGGCGGGTCCACAGGGCTCACCTAGCAGAAATTGCCATGGCATTGGCTCTTGAACCTAACAGCCCAACGTCTCTCGCAGCGTCTCTCATATATAAGGCTGCGTCTTTAATGTGACCCAAGGTCAATAAAATGCTATCTCTATCCAGGGTGTCAATGTCAGATGACAAGTTATCTGCCCATGCTGCTACTGCGCTACAAACCCAAGCCGACACTATTGCCGGTCTGAGCAAGGCGATCAGCAGGATCCTTGAGGGCTGCCGTGTCTGGAGACGGTAGCGCCACCTTTTTGGACAAGCGCGTCAAAGCCTTGTCCACCCTGGGTGAGGATTCCCACCATAACCTGTCCTGTGCAGGGAAAGGATACGCCATAAGAATTCTCTTGGGAATCTGCAGTTTCTTGTATGGAGTTTCCCAAGCCTTTTCAAATATCGCGTTCAGCTCATGAGATGGGGGAAAGGTTACCTCAGGTTTCTTTTCCTTAAACATGCATACCCTCGTGTCAGGGACAGAGGGGTCATCTGTGATATGTAAAACATCTTTTATTGCAATAATCATATAATGAATACTTTTGGCCACCCTTGGGTGTAACCTCGCATCATCGTAGTCGACACTGGAGTCAGAATCCGTGTCTGTCTCAGTGTCTGCTACTTGGGACAGGGGACGTTTCTGAGACCCTGGAGGGCCCTGTGATACAGCCAAAGCCATGGATTGACTCCCTGTGTTTTCTCTGGACTCTACTTTGTCCATTCTCTTATGTAATAAAGACACATTTGCATTTAAAACATTCCACATATCCAACCTATCAGGTGTCGGCGTCGCCGACGGAGACACCACAATCATCTGCTCCACCTCCTCCTTAGATGAGCCTTCCGCTTCAGACATGCCGACACACATATAGAGAGAGACAGACAGACCCCCAATAAGGCCCTTTGGAGAGACAGAGTGAGAGTGTGCCAGCACACACCCAGCGCCACCGGACACTGGAATAAAATCCCAGTCAGTACAGCGCTTTTATATAAATATACTCACTGCGCCAAATAAATGTGCCCCCCCCCCCCCCTCTTTTTTGCCCTCTGTACATGTGTTCAGCAGGGGAGAGTCCGGGGAGCCAGCTTCTCTGCAGCGTACTGTGGAGAAAATGGCGCTGGTTAGTGCTGAGGAATCAAGCTCCGCCCCCTCACCGGCGGGCTTCGATCCCGCTCAAATCTTTATACTGGCGAGGGTGTTTGTAATATACTGCCTCCGCAGTATATATCTATGCCAGTGTCCCTAGAGGTTTCATAATTGCTGCCCAGGGCGCCCCCCCTGCGCCCTGCATCCATACAGTGCCGCTAGTGTGTGTGTGTGTGAATGTGGGAGCAATGGCGCGCAGCGTTACCGCTGCGCGGTACCTCATTAAAGATCTAAAGTCCTCTGCCGCCTTTGAAGTCTTCTTTCTTCTCATACTCACCCGGCTTCTATCTTCCGGCTCTGTGAGGAGGACGGCGGCGCGGCTCCGGGACGAACGGCGAGGTGGGACCTGCGTTCCGACTCCCTCTGGAGCTAATGGTGTCCAGCAGCCTAAGAAGCAGAGCCTATCATTTAAGTAGGTCTGCTTCTCTCTCCTCAGTCCCACGATGCAGGGAGCCTGTTGCCAGCAGTGCTCCCTGAAAATAAAAAACCTAACAAAATTCTTTTTCAGAGAAACTCAGTAGAGCTCCCCTGCAGTGCATCCAGCCTCCTCTGGGCACAGTATCTAACTGAGGTCTGGAGGAGGGGCATAGAGGGAGGAGCCAGTGCACACCCATCTAAAGTCTTTAGAGTGCCCATGTCTCCTGCGGAGCCCGTCTATACCCCATGGTCCTTACGGAGTCCCCAGCATCCTCTAGGACGTAAGAGAAATAAATATATAAATAAATCGCTCAGCTACGTAAACGTTGGCATGGGGGGGGGGGGGGGGGAGGAGTATTTCAATTGTTGTGGGTGTCTAAAAATCCTAAGTGGGACTGTTTAGACACCCATACAATTGTCAGGATTCAGTAGATGTTTGAGCGCCAATGAATGTCGGGCCCAAATAGGGATTATCTGCATAAAACAGCTAAACCCATCTAAAGTCCTGCTTTGGGCGTCCAAATGGCCTACAGTGCTGACTTAGCGCACATTTGTTCTCCATCTCAGGAGACTGCGAGAAGAAATGCAATTCCCACGGCTAGCCGGTGTCCAAGTAGAGCAACAATTGAATTGCTCCGATTGTTTACTAGACAGTAACATGTACATTTAGGGGAAGTTATTTAGAAGTGACCTTAACCACTTTCACAATGGTCAACCCTTCACGGCCAGAGCAATGCCCTTGTTTTATCGGTTTCCTGACTGTCCTGTCTGAAACAAGCACGCTGGTTACCAAAAGCACAAGTCACCAAATCTACTACCAATTTTAGTAGATGTTTTGGTGACCAGCAGATGGTTACTTAAGGTAGATTTTGCACACAGGAGCAACATCATGGATTTAACAAGTGATGAAAACCAAAATGAAATAACTCTGTACAGTAAGCTCACCTGGATCTTCATAGCTACCTCGCGCCCATCCAGCAGCCTGGCAAGATGGACCTGGCCAATAGAGGCTGCTGCAAAGGGTTTCTCCTCAAAATAGGCCAGTTTTTCTCTCCAGCCAGAACCCAGCTCCTCCTCCAGCACTTTCTGTAAACACACAAATAACACACACAGTTCTATCTGCTTCCTCTGCTATTCCGGTCCAGAGACCACCGGCGGGACTACTAGTGGTGCGTAAGCATACAGATATACTCACAGCTGTCTGCCAGGAAGGCATAAAGTCTGCGCTCTGTCTCACTCTCTCAAAGATCTTCTGCAGCTCTGGACTCAGGAAGCTGTTATCTGCAAACAAACACATGAGCCAGATATCATTGAAGTGAGACTGGAACAGGAGCAAGACAGGGTTGACATGGAACGCTTTTAGCAGCCTCCAAATAGAGAACCCCTCTGTAGGGTCAAAGTTGCTTTAATGAGTTTCTTTAATGAACCCAAAGAATGGAGAATGGGTGTTCCAAGAAAAGGGGGAGGAAGGGTACCTTTTAAAGCTTTATGGCATGACAGGTGAAATTGTAAATTAATATCTTTGAGCATAATGCCGTATTACTATCACTATACTGCTACATCATAAGAGATCAATGAAAAGTAAATGCAAGCAAGTCTTAAAGAAAACGCGCTTAAAACCGCAGCTTACAATTTAATACTGCCTAGCACAGTACATTATATATACTAGCTCGCTTTAGGTTATTCTTCTGTACAGTCTATGAGCAAACTCAGGGGGTTGCAGAAGCCATCATCTCTCATTAATCCACTAGGGTACATTGGAGATCTTAGACAGCTTGGGTGTGAAGGATGCAAACCGGAGGTAACAATATATAAAAAATAATTATGTACAGCTGGCCCCTCTCCCATCACACCCGCTAATCCCTCCAGTTTGAAAAATTGTGCTGGAGGTAGCAGCACAGGAAAGGAGCTCCTGCTCCATAAGGAATCTATTTTTTGCTTAAATATAAGAGAGCCGATCCAGCCTGTGTGAAAGAAGGGTGAAGGCTCCCTATACTATACTTGACGGAATCCCAAAAGCAACATTTAGAATGGGCTGCGGCCTTTTCCAAAACTATGGAAGAATTCCTAATTAGAATCACGCCTCCTGCACAAGTAGAAAAAAAGTGTGTGTAAGGCGGTAAAAAGACCACTCCCTCTCCTACAGGAAGAGTCGGAGGAGGGTCTCAGAGGATGAAGAGGAGGGAGAGTCAGTAGAGGCGATAATTGAGGCCTGTCCTCAGGAGGAGGATACTGACGTTAAGGGGCTAGAATCCCTTATTGAAGCAGTAAAACAGGTCCTTAACTTCAAGGAGGAAGAGGTTAAGGAAGTTCACGGCTAATTACCTACTGCCTAAGGGGGTCATGTCTAAGTGGGAAGTTCCTCCGATTGTGGCCGCATCCCTTGCTAGACTGTCAAAGAAGAAAAATCTTACAGATACCGAACGTGACTACTCTAAAGGATGTGTCAGATCGCAAATTGGATACGGCATTAAAAATAGGATTTTAATTACCTACCAGTAAATACTTTTCTCGTAGTCCATAGAGGATACTGGGGTTCCATTTAGAACCATGGGTGTATGGACGGGTCCACTAGTAGTCATGGGCACTTTAAGAATTTGATAGTGTGGGGTGGCTCCTCCCTCTATGCCCCTCCTACCAGACTCAGTCTAGGAAACTGTGCCCAAGGAGACGGACATACTTTGAGAGAAAGATAGATAAGGATAGTAGCGAGATTCCGAACCAGCACACACAAACAAGAGGAAAGCCATCCTAACCAAACTTGAAACAGGAACAGCAACAGCTGAACCAAACAACGTAACAGTGCAGGAATAATGAATCACCGGGCGGACGAACTATGAGAAAAGGATTTACCGGTAGGTAATTAAAATCCTATTTTCTCTTACGTCCTAGAGGATACTGGGGTTCCATTTAGTACCATGGGGAAGTACCAAAGCTCCCAAACCGGGTGGGAGAGAGCCGAGGTTCCTGCAGAACTGATTGACCAAACTGAAGGTTGTCAGAGGCCAAAGTATCAAACTTGTAAAACTTAGCAAACGTGTTCGAACCTGACCTAGTAGCTGCTCGGCAGAGCTGTAAAGCCGAGACACCCAGGGCAGCCGTCCAAGAAGAACCCCCCTGACCTAGTTGAGTGGGCCTGAACAGATTTCAGAACTGGCAAGCCTGCCGTGGAATAAGCATGCTGGATAGTGAGCCTGATCCAGCGTGAAATAGACTGCTTTGAAGCCAGACACCCAATCTTACTGGGATCATAGAGAATGAACAGCGAGTCGGATTTCCTGTGACAAGTTGTCCTCTTAACATACACCTTCAAAGCCCTCACAAAATCCAAAGACTTTGAAGTAACAGAGGTGTCCGTAACAGCCGGAACCACAATAGGTTGGTTGATGTGAAACGCAGACACCACCTTAGGAAGGAATTGCTGACGAGTTCTGAGTTCAGCTCTGTCCTCATGGAAAATTAAGTAGGGGGTCTTGTGAGACAACACCCCTAGCTCAAACATATGTCTCGCTGAAGCCAAGGCCAACAGTGTGACTGTCTTCCACGTAAGATATTTAACATCTACCTCCTGTAACGGTTCAAACCAGTCTGACTGGAGGAACTGCAGCACCAAATTGAGATCCCAAGGTGCCGTAGGAGGCACAAAGGGAGGTTGGATGTGCAGAACACCTTTCAAGAACATCTGGACCGCAAGAAGAGAAGCCAATTGTTTCTGAAAGAAAATGGACAAGGCCAAAATCTGGACTTTTGAGCCCAGACGTAGGCCCACATCCACACCAGACTGCTGAAAAAGCAGGAAACGTCCTAGATGAAATTCCACAGCAAATATTTTATGCCCTCACACCAAAATACGGTGCTAATGTTTAGACGTTACCCCCTTCCCGGCTTGGATCATAGTCGGGATGACTTTGTCAGGGATGCCTCTCCTGGCAAGAATCAGCTTCCATGCCGTCAAACGTAGCCATGGTAAGTCTTGATAGACGAACGTGCCCTGTTGCAAAAGATCCTCGCGAAGAGGTAGAGGCCACAGATCTTCGAGGAGCATCTCCAGGAGGTCCACGTACCATGCACTTCTTGGCAAGTCCGGAACAATGAGAATTGCTTGAACCTTTTCCGTTTTTATTCTTTTCAGAATTCTTGGGATCAGAGAAAGTGGAGGAAACACGTACACCATCTGATAGACCCATGGAGTCGTAAGAGCGTCTACTGCCACTACATGTGGGTCTCTCGACCTGGAACAAAACCGCTTGAGCTTCTTGTTGAGACGAGAGGCAATCATGTGGATCTGTGGATATCCCCATCGACTTATCAAGTACTTAAACACGTCCGGGTGAAGGCCCCAGTTCCCTGGGTGCAGGTCGTGTCTTCTGAGGAAGTCTGCTTCCCAGTTGTCTACTCCCAGAATGAAGACCGCAGACAACGCTGCAGCGTGTTTTTCTGCCCCGAGGAGAATTCTTGACACCTCTGACATTGCTGCTCTGTTTTCCGTTTCGGCCTGTCGTTTTATGTACGTCACTGCCGTCACATTGTCCAAATGGACCTGAATGGCCCGATCTTGAAGATATGAAGCCTGCAGAAGGACGTTGTATATAGCCCTGAGTTCCAGAATGTTGATTGGAAGGACGACTTCCTGGCTTGACCATCTTCCTTGAAACTGCACCCCCTGGGTGACTGCTCCCCAACCTCTGAGGCATGCGTCCGTGGTTAGCAGAATCCAATTTTGAATATCGAACCGTTGGCCCTCGAGCAAATGAGAAGTCTGTAGCCACCACAGAAGGGAGATCCTGGCCTTTGGCGACAGACGGATCCTCTGGCGCATGTGAAGATGCGATCCGGACCATTTGTCCAACAGATCGAGTTGGAAGGGTCATGCATGAAACCTTCCGTACTGAAGAGCCTCGTAAGAGACCACCATTTTTCCCAGAAGGCGAATGCATAGGTGCACCGATATCCGGGTTGGTTTCAGGACATCTGGAATTAATCGACTGGATTACCAATGCCTTTTCCAACGGAAGAAAAACTTTCTGCGACTGTGTGTCCAGTATCATTCTCAGAATATGGAAGCCTCAGAGTTGGCTCTAAGTGAGTTTTCGGAAAAGATTCAGAATTCAGCCGTGATCCAGGAGTAGATGGGTTGTGAAGCCAATGCCTTTCCCTGGACGAAGCCTTTATCAGAAAATCGTCCAGGTACGGAATTATGTTCACTCCCTGCTTGCGAAGGAGAAACATCATCTCTGCCATCACCTTGGTGAACACCCTCGGTGCCGTGGAGAGACCAAAAGGTAGAGCCTGGAACTGGTAGTGACAGTCCTGCAGTGCAAACTGTATTTAAGCCTGGTGAGATCGAAATGTGAAGGTACGCATCCTTGATGATATCCAGAGACACTAGGAATTCCCCCTCCTCCAGACCGGAGATCACCACTCTCAGAGACTCCATCTTGAATTTGAACACTCTTAAGTACGGGTTCAATGATTTTAGATTCAGAATTGGCCTTACCGAACCGAACCGTTTGGTTTCGGTACTACAAACAAGTTGGAATAATACCCCTTGTTTTGGAGATGAGGTGGAACTGGAACAATGACCTGTGTTTGTACTAGTTTTTGAATGGCATCCTGTAAGGTTATATTTTGCCTCCTGTGAAACTGGTAAGCCTGATTTGAAGAATATGTGAGGTGGGAGTTCCTCAAACTCCAGCCTGTAACCCTGGGAAATAAGATCTATGACCTAGGGATCCTGGCATGATGTTGTCCAGATGCAACTGAAATTTTTTAGTCGGGCTCCACCTGCCAGTCTTCCAGGCATCGCGGTCAACCGTCATGCTGAAGGCTTTGCGGAAGCAGAGCTGGAGTTCTGTTACTGAGAACCGGCAGTTGCTGGTTTGCGTGGTTCACCCATAGTGCCTCTGTTGGCTGTAGAACAGGGGTGGGGAACCTCCAGCCCGCGGGCCGTACAAGGCCCGCAAAGCCGTTTGGTGCGGCCCACACGCTTGTGTGTCAGCGAGACACGCCACCGCTCAGACCGGCGGCGGTGTGTCTCAGCTGTCAGGGCAGGGAGGAGAGCGTAGCTATATGTCTGGCGGCAGCGGCGGGTACGATCTCAAACCAGCCGACGGTTTGCGAGCCAATCCGAGCTCGCAGACCAGCAGCCAATCAGGAGCTGCCGGTCCGTGAGCTCTGATTGGCTCACAAACCAGCGGATGGTTTGAGATCCTACACGCCGCCACTGCCCTACATAGCCGCGCTCTCCTCCCTGCCCTGACCCCCTGACAGCTGAGACACACCGTCTACGGACGTAGCAGCAGCGGTGAGCAGCACAGTGGGCTTCGGGGGGGGGGGGGCATGTGTGGGGGCATTTTTGTATCTGGCACTGTGGCGGCATATGTGTATCTGGCACTGCACTGGCATATGTGTATCTGGCACTGCACTGGCATATGTGTATCTGGCACTGCACTATTGGGGGCATATGTGTATCACGTCCCATTTTAATTGGCCACACCCATTTTTTGGTGCGCACACTCAGTACCTCTAAGGGACATAACTACTGGGGGACAGGGTAATTTTTAAGTTGTTCATTTTTGTATGGCCCCCGAAGGATTTTATAAATATCCAAATGGCCCTTGGTAGAAAAAGGTTCCCCACCCCTGCTGTAGAAGATCCTCTGGCTTTGCCCTTAAACTTGGCAGTCCGAAAGGACCGTAGAGAAGGTCCTGAGTAGGTCTTTCTAGTTAGGAGAGCTGCAGAAGGAAGATGTGTAGACTTACCCGCAGTAGCTTTGGAGATCCATTTGTCTAGTTTGTCTCCAAATAAGGCCTCTCCTGTGAAGGGTAGGCCTTCCACGCCTTTCCTGGGTGCTGACACTGCCCTAGCCGTGATGCGTGCATTAAGAAAACCCACTTCTTTTATGGCTTCCACCATAAAGTTCGCAGTCCTGTATGTGTTGCAGGAGTAAAACAATCTCACCCCTAGATAAGGAATCCAACCCCTCAATTAGGTTACCTGACCATCTAGCTTTAATAAAACACGCACATGCTATAGAGGGTCTCTATGCCACCCCAGCAGCCGTATACAAGGATTTGAGTGTAGTCTCAATCTTGCGATCAGCCGTGTCTTTCAGGAAGGCTGCACCAGGGGCAGGCAACACTATTTTCCGTGACAGCCTGGATACTGATGCATCCACTATCGGTGGATTTTCCCCAATTTTTCCTATCCTCTGGAGGAAAAGATGAGATTAACCTTTTAGGGATTTTAAATTTCTTATCAGGATTAACCCACGGTTCTTCAAACAGGGTATTCAATTCCTTTGACACAGGAAAAGTGACTGGGGATTTCTTTTTTACATTAAAATAAGATTCCTCACACTCCTCTGCCACTTTATCAGGAATTTGCAGGACATCTCGGATAGCTTCTATAAGAGCCTTTATTCCCTGTGACAGAGCAGCATCCCCCCTTCTGAATCCACCTCCCCATGTCAGACTGCAGGATATGGGCCAGAGTTCGCTTTTGTGGACAAATGGCAGGGGACTGAGACGCTTGTTTGGGGGCTGAGGGCCTGAGCTGACGGGAGGCAGCCTCAGTTGTAGGGGCTGAGATGTACCGGAACCTGGGAGGTTGTATCAGACCCCTGGACATGTAAGTAACATGAATAATAACTGCCCGAAGGCGTGACCACGACAACTTGGATAAAAGTCAATGATGTTTATTATGACAACACAGCAGCAGTAAAAGAAAACGTAAAAGTCAGCAAAGAATAAATACAGTTCCTGGGTACTACAGGATGGCAGGAGCCACAGGGCACTGGTAGTGTGAGATAGTTCTTATGATCTTCTAGATGGAAAGTCCTTACCAGGCCCGACTGTAGCAATGGAGATAACCCAGGATTGTGCCAGCTGGTGTTCCAGGAAAAGCTGGGTTGCTGAAGATAAAACGGCTGCTGTGGATACTGGCTGGAACCAGACTGTTGTTAGCACGGAGTGGATACTGGCTGGAACCAGTTAAATAATAAATGAACTTGGGAGCGATGAAATATGAACTGAAATGTAGAACTTGAGAGCGGAGAAATAATAATACCGGTGGAGAGTGGTAAAGTGTAGAAAGGACACCGGCCCTTTAAGAGAAGCTGTACTCTGCTGGAAGCTGAGCTGGAAGCAGGTAACGTTGTAGCTGGAAACAGATGAATCCACAATGGATTGGAGAGTCAGGCTACACCGCAGGTGGAATGCTGGTGCGGGTCTCTATGGTGGAAGTCTTGAGAAAGGAGCTGGAACCTGGAAGACAATCACAGGAGAGAGACAAACAGGAACTAGGTTTGACAACCAAAGCACTGACGCCTTCCTTGCTCAGGCACAGTGTATTTATACCTGCAGCAAGGAAGGGATTGGCTAGGCAATTATGCAGATTATCAATACTGAGAACAGATTGGTGGAAATGATCAGCTGACAGAATCCAAGATGGCTGCGCCCATGCAGACACTTGGAGGGAAGTTTGGTTTGTAATCCATGTGGTAATGAAAACAGTAATGGCGGCGCCGGCCACCGGAGACAGGAGGCGCCAGGCTGACAGATGCACATCCAACCACGCGGACACAGCGGAGGCCGCGGCTGACGTAATCGCCACTCAGACACTCTGCATGCAGAAGTTCAGGGACGGCGGCGGAGGCCGCGGGAGACGCCATGCCAGGTGTAATATGGCGTCCACTGTGACAGCGTCCCAGAGTGACAGGAGAGGATACAGGAATGTACACATCAGGATAACAGATGGGATCCGGTCCTGGAGCGCTGAGCCAGCCTTAGGAGGCATCTGATGGGTAAGAAATGGCGTCCAGATACCCGGATCGTGACAGTAAGGTTCTACAGAACTAGACAGTCTCTCTGCATCTTTGTGTGCGGCTTCTAGGAAAGATGGTAGCATCCTTCGAAGCGAAACAAAATAAAAACAAAATGTGAAACAAAATGTGTGTGTGTGTGTGTGTGTGTGTGTGTGTGTGTGTGTGTAGGGAGGAGAGAGGGAGGCGGTGCTGCTGCTGTTACTGCACATGGCAGGCTGTGATCACCAGGCTGTTTGCTGGAGAGAATAGAGGAAGAGAGCCAGAACCCTGACACTAAGGGTTAGCAGCAGGATTTTGGAGCAGGCTTCCTACAACGACACACTGTCAGAGCAAAGCATGCGCTTGTTGGTCATTTCTCTCCATCCGATGAGTTACCTGATTTGAAGAGAATTCTTAAACACCACACTTTCCAGTGTTGATATTCAAGCAATGTAACCATCATATAGATTTGCTATAAACCAATTATATCAGATAAGAATGACAATGTGAAAGACACTGAGGTCCAATTCCAGATTAGCGTAAAAGAAATCAATATGCCTCATATGAATTTTACCATCTATGAGAACAAGTCAGACTCCATCGTGTAAGGTCTTTTTCTTGAGGGTATAAAAATAGCGCCACGTGGTGCCACATCCATTTTGTTTCACATATTGCAAACCACGGTGAAAGGTTTTTTGGTATCCAAGGGCTGCTATTAGTATTTAAGCGCACAAGGGGTCTATTTTTTCTTTTGTTTCAATCCTTCGAAGCGATCCAGACCTTTTCAGCTGAATTTGATTGCTCAGGAGGCAGGCAGGCATTTACTTCTGCACCGAAAGATTTGCTTGTTGCCCCAAGCCATGACCTCTTTGATTTGATGGTTGGTCCACAGGAACTTGGCGGCGGGAAAGAGGTTTGGAATTTGGAAGATTCCGACAACAGATGACAGTCTCAGAGGTTGGGGAGCAGTTCTGGTCAGCCATCGGTTTCAGGGAAGATGGTCACCACAGGAGAGCAGTCTCCCAATAAATGTATTGGAATTGAGAGCCATTCACAATGCCCTTCTTCTAGCGGAGGACCTGGTATGAGCTCAGCACGTGATAACACAGTCGGACAATGTAACGGCGAAAGCATACATAAACCGTCAGGGAGGAACAAGAAGCCACATGGCATTAAAAGAGGCCACAAAGATTCTGTCTTGGGCAGAAAAGCGCAACATAATCCTGTCGGCAGTCTTCATTCCAGGAGTGGAAAATTGGGAAGCAGACTACCTGAGTCGTCAGGATATGCATCCAGGGGAGTGGTGTCCACACCCTCAGAAATTCGAGGCAGTGGTACAAAAGGTGGGGTCTACCGCAGATAGACATGATGGCCTCGCGAAAAAAAATCAACTACCAAGGTATGTGGCCAGAACGCAGGATCCAGCAGCAGAGGCGGTGGATGCGCTGACGATTCCCTGGGCATACGAACCAGTGTACATCTTCCCGCCGTTTCCCCTTTTACCAAGAGTGTTGAAAAAGGCCAAACGGGAAAGAAAGTGGGTGATTTTAATAGCACCAGACTGACCTTGCAGAAGATGGTACTCAGACCTGAGGAAACTCCTGGCGGAAAATCCTTGGAAGCTGCCGCAGAGAGAGGACCTGTCGTCACAAAGTCCATTCCTTCACCAGATCTGAACTGTCTACGTTTGACGGCGTGGCTCTTGAGACCAGGATATTAAGAGACAGAGGTATTGTGAGATCAGCTATTCTTACTATGTTAGCTGCAAGGAAGCCAGTCACGGCTGCACACTACTATAGAATAAAGAAGTACATGGACTGGTGCCAGCCTAAGGGTTGGAATCCGAGAGAATTTCATCTTACTAGACTGTTAAGGTTTCTCCAAAATGGTTTGGATGGCGGTTTGAGATTGGGATCCTTGAAGGTACAGGTCTCGGCCTTTTCTATACTTTTCCAGCAACGTCTGGCGGTCTTACGGGAGGTCCAGACATTTTTACAGGGTGTGTTGAGAATCCAACCACCCTTTAGACCTCCCACGGCCCCGTGGGATCTAAATTTGGTCTTAGAATTTTTGAGATTGGCGCTTTCACACCTTTGGAAAGGGTGGATAGCAAATATATGAGCTCGAAAGCTGTCCTGTTCCTGGCCTTAGCATCGGCAAGAAGGGTCTCAGAATTAGGTGCCCTGTCATGTAAAAGTCCTTTCCTAATGTTCCATGAAGACAGAGCAGCACTCCGTACAAAGACAGAGTTTTTACCTAAGGTGGTTTCGGGTTTCCACATAAATCAACCGACTGTGTTTCCCTCTTCCCAAGGATTGCCTGAGTGGGACATGTCTTTGGATGTGGTCAGAGCGTTACAGTTGTAAGTTCAGGCTACGGTTTCTATTAGGAAATCAGATGCTTTGTTCGTACTGTATGATGGCCCCAAGAGGGGTTGGCCAGCTACATAGCAAACCTTGGCCAGGTGGACACGGCTAACTATCAAACAAGCATATCTTGCTTGTGGTAAGAGTGCCATTTCGGGTAGGTGCCCATACCACTAGATCAGTAGGAGCTTTGTGGGCTGCAGCTAGAGGAGCTTCCACTACTTAACTTTGCAGAGCTGCAACGTGGTCGTCAGCACACACGTTCACTCGTTTCTACAAGTTTGATACATTTGCATCTAGGGATGCAAATTTTGGACGTTTGATTCGTCAGGCTTTGGCCAGCACTCCCGCCCACAGGGGTATCTTTGGGACGTCCCCAGCTGTCTAAGATTTCCAGTGTCCCCTAGTGGATCAATGAGAAAAGAGCATTTTGGTGCTTACCAATAAATCCATTTCTCTGAATCCACTCGGGGACACTGGACGCCCGCCTCGATGCTGTCATCCTTTCATGTTCTGGTTAAATTTAGTTCAAACAGTTGGACTGTTATGTTCATAATTCTTGGTTGCTGTTTGACTTGTTGATACAGTTGGTTCCTTCCCGTACGGTGTTAGGTTTTCACGTTCTCTCTTCTCTCTGTCAATTTTTTAAACTGGAGGGATTAGGGAGGGGTGAAGGGGGAGGAGCCAGCTGTGCATAATTATATTTTATATATTGTGCTACCTCCAGTTTGCATCCTTCACACCCCAGCTGTCTAAGATCTCCAGTGTCCCCGAATGGATTTAGAGAAATGGATTTATCGGTAAGTACCAAAATCCTCTTTTTGATTGCTGCCCTTTTCCGGACATAACCACGTTCCAATTACATCATACTCTCCCCCTGATCTCACCACTATTAGAGGAACAGTATCACACAGTAATTCGACTGACAGCAGAGCTCTAGCTGTAATAAGGAAATTATAGGGAAGAGAAAACAGTGGCACGTTTCATGAACGGTGAGCTCTGCAAGTAGTCTAACTAGCTACAGCACAAAAAACAGACAAAGGGCTAAATGTAATATCCTGAGAGATGCAGGAGGTACAGGATTTCCTGCGAGTCTGACCAAACTTTTAAAGCGGCGATCCTTTACATGGCATAACCATGTTGGTTTTTCCGTGAAAATGGTTGCAGCTTTAAAAATGTGGCCAGACTTGCACGAAATCCCGCACTTCCTGCTTCTTGCAGGATATAACATTTAGCCCATAGCCTTTTATGAAAGAATCCCTTAGGGGTATATTCAATTGAAGTCGGATCCATTCCGACATTCATTTGTCGGAATGGATCCGACTTGGGTTATTCAAAGTCATCTCAATTCGACTTTTAAAAAAGTCGAATTGAGATGCTGGAGCTAGACGGGGGAGAGCCGCGGGCAGACTGGGGAGAGCAGCGCTACAGCAGCGGCTATGGAGCCGGGTGGACGCTGCTGTGAGCGGCGGCTGGACGCTGCTGTGAGCGTCGGCTGCGACATCCTCCAGCACTGCTCTCCCCCCGTCTGGCTGCCCGCGGCTCTCCCCGTCTGGCTGCCCGCGGCTTTCCCCCGTCTCCTCCACAGTCCCTCCTCTCAGTCCGACATTTTTTTTTATGTCGGACTGAGATGGTCGGAAACGGGCAAAATCCTGTCGAATTTGGCACCGTTTCCCTCAAAAGTACGTGAACCGGCTGCTATACCGCCGATTCACGTACTATTCAACAAGTCGAATTCCCAGACTTGTCGAATAAAAACAGCTGGGATTGAATAGGTCGAATCACGATTCGACCTTAAAAAGTCGTAAACTGCCGTCTTCTCGACAGACGGCAGCTTTCGACCCTAATTGAATATACCCCTTAATATTTAAAATTGACAAAAAACAAAAAGGAGGAAAATATGAAATTAGAGTCTCTTAAAAAACAAGAAAACACATTATAAATAATTTAACCTGCATGGTGTAATCTGAAACTACTGGATAAAAATAGCAGCATAATAAGCGATTGCTAGGAATTCAGATACAAGCTCACGTGTTATGAAGGAAGCACTCAGAAAGAACCAGCAGACAATGGAAGAGAAAGGAGTTCTTCAGCATCAGAGATAGGAAAGCTCCCAAATAAATACATTGTGCAAATGAGACATTAGTAGTGCTCTCAGAGTAATTACATTGGCATTGATATTTTGTATGAGCACTTTCTATCTTTTACAGTAAAATAGAGATCCAAGCAACCAGACAACCCAATTCACAGATCCACATATAGTCACCTTGAATACTGAGCATCTGTCCAATCTTCAGTGCAGCCCCCCGAACTTTACACAAGGTGTCCACGAACCGCTCTACGTTGGCCTCACTCATAAACGTGTTCGTTTCCAGGACAGAGCGGCTAGCTATGGGATAATGAGACATCAGTCACACAGTCCATCAGAAGTTTCATAGGTATGTTTTACTCTGCCGGTCATGTGACCCCACTAGTACCTCGGACACGATAAATAAAAATACTAATATCTATGCTAGTATAGGTATAAAAACAAAACAAAAAAAACAACACTTTTACTCTGGATTAAGCTGGCAGACTCAATCCGCCAAGTCTTTTGTGGAACGGCTATTCTTATGATCATTATATGTAGTCTATGGTATTTATTTACATAAAAGTAGTAAGTTCTTGAAAGCAGTGCAAATTTTACATTTATTAAAAACATATCAACACACTTCCGACATTCCCAGAACACGCCATAAGACGGACAATCTCCGTGCGTTCGCTAAGACACCTCCCTGTCACCAACCAGGAACGCTCACTACATTGTCAATACACTTTTCCCAGCATGCGCAACTGCGACTCTGTATGGACACAATCAGGACGCATGCCAGTGTGCCTGAGACACATGCGCAGTAGCAAACAATAAAAATGGCTACACTACATCAGACATCGGCAGTACATCCACCTCTGAATAAGGCCCCATATCTAGTATTGGGACTAAAACTAATATTAATGAGAAAAAGGAAAAGAAAAAAAAAAAAAAAAAACAGAAAAAAGGTGAATCATTCAGAACATCTAAATTTACAATTCAAAAACTTATAAAGTGCTCCATCATAATTTATACACTTTACAGAGAGTGAACAAATGCTGATACCGCTATATAAAAAGGAAGAGTGAACCCTGACATATAAACCCAATAATTTCAGTCAGCAGGCAATAGCAGAATAATAAGTGTTGCATACAGATATAATCTGAGAGATTATACAGAGAACTGGTGGCAGCAGTTGGGAATATATTTTTGTCGCCTGTGGTGTAACTTGGTGCCGCAATTCGTATTTTTGTGTAATATTGCTTTATGCTTGCACGTGGTTACAGGGTGTAATGTGAAGAGAAGGCCTAGGGCCCACGGCATCTGCTCATTTAACCCTTTCATTAAATGGAGAGTCTCAGCCTACACATTTCCTCCAGGACAACTGCTTACAGGTAGCAGAGAATGCCAGCGGTGTCTATTAGGTAGCTGCCTTTCTCTGCCGGCACTGAGATATAGGAGGAAATGTATCAAAGCTTGGCGAGAGATATTGTGGAGAGAGATACAGTGCCAATCAGCTCCTAACATTCATTTTACAGGCTGTGTTTGAAAAATGACAGAAGCTGATTGGCTGGTACTTTATGTCTCACCAAGCATTCATAAATATCCCCATTAATCACTATCTATGTATGCACTCACTGTCTGACTTCTTTTCCTGGCTCAGAGACTGTTTCGCTACCTCTGTCAGAGCACCGATTCCAAGGCTGACAGCCAAGCCTACACAGGTATTGGGGGGGGGTTGGGAGAGAGATAAAATTAGTAGATGTTGAACAACTGAAGAAGCACATATGAGATGCAAGTAGATAGATATAAAATTACCCCCAAAGTTTGCCATGCGACTGATGCGAGATACAGGTACTTTCCTCTCTCTAGCCCGCTCACTCAGCTGTGAATAAATAAAGTATTAATGTCATGTGATCCTCACACTTACATAGCACAATACTGCCCACCACCATCATAGAAACCCACAGTAATTGATAGCAAACATTGAACAATCTGTAGAAGGAGGAGAGTCTGATAACGTGGACCTTTAACAGAAGGACTGTTATGAGGATAGATAGATAGATAGATAGATAGATAGATAGATAGATAGCATATTTGTAAATATGGAAGATACACAATCAACAGCACATTCTGTCTGGGTTGGTTCTAAATCCAAGATGGGTAAGGGACCTCTGACGCCATCAGAGGGCGGAGCCACGGGCGAACAGGGTACCCGAAATGTTCACCCGCCACGCTTCGGGCTCGGTGGCCTTTAGGCCACTTGGATCTAGCATCTACCATTCTGTCTGTGCTGCCACATCTCAAATAGAAGATATAATACAATGTTGCTGAAAATACTGAGAACAGGACAAGCGCCACCTAGTGGCTGCATCAATTTGTGCACAAAAGAATACCAAGTCTGAAATATATATGAGAGAGAGAGAGAGAGAGAGAGAGAGAGAGAGAGAGAGAGAGAGAGAGAGAGAGAGAGAGAGAGAGAGAGAGAGAGAGAGAGAGAGAGAGAGAGAGAGAGAGAGAATTTAATAGCAAAACAACTCTCAATCCATTTATTTAAAGCACGGAGCCATAGTTGTAAACAAGATATTTATCGGAAGTATCCAATAAGGCATAGTAATTAGTCCCAGCTCTGGTGATCATTACTATGCCTTATTGGACTAGAAAACTGTTCATGCTGCTTCTGATAAGTATCCTGTTTACATATGGTGCTGTGCTTTAAATAAATGGATTGAGATTAATTTATTTATTTTTAACATATATAATGGTGTGTATATTTTAATGACTGCACCATGCTTCATAAATTACATCTAGGGGCAGATTTAAGGAGCAGGTTGTCAAAGTCGTCGATGACAGCTAGTATTGACTGATAGATTTAAAATGGCAATCAGGCTTGCTTTGCATCTATTCCAACTGTCGTTAATCCTATTTCCGTTTTAACACTGTCAACAATGATAGTCTTCCACAACCTGCTCATTAGTAAATCAGACTGGGGGTCACTCTGACCCGTTCGCTCGCTGCTTTTTGCTGCAGCCGAGCGAACGGGTCCCTACTGCGCATGCGCTGTAGTGCGCCGGCGCATGCCAGATGGCCGAAGGGCGGGAGGGGGCGGAACGGCGCCATTTGGCCACCGTTTCGTGGGAGCGGTCCGGCCAACGCAGGCGTGGCCGGAACGAACGGGGAGCGGACCGCAGCGGCTGCGTGACGTCACACGCAGCCGCTGCGGGCCGGGGAGCAATGAGTAGCTCCCGGCCAGTACGCTAAAGCTGCGCTGGCCGGGAGCTACGCTTGGGCGTTCCCCCGCATCTCAGTGTGATTGATCGTAGCTGTGCTAAATTTAGCACAGCTACGATCAACTCTGAATGACCCCCACTGACCGATGTGCTATGCAGCACCTTTTACAGAGTTCCTTTTTTCAAAAATAATGTTCCCCAGTTTATTCAGTCTGATCATTCTGCTGACTTATTGCTGATCTACTATCTGCACCAAGAGAATATAATTAGAACAGTGAACAGTTGGGTTCCAAATATTTAAGGGTTATTCTTTGGCAGCTCATATGATCTTGGGTTTCAGAACACTAGTAAAGCGCGTCTAAATTGGTCTATAATTGTTTTTAGTCATCATACAATGGTTTTACTCTCATTCTTTTTGTGTTGTGGATTCTGAATGCATCATAACCTATTTCTTATATTTACTGTAGGTAAACACATTGCAGAAGCTTACAAGGATTTCCAAATGCTGGTAACAAACACTCGTGACAAAAATACAATTAAAAATGCAAACAGCATATAAAACGTCAGGTACACATCTAAGCGATGTGTTTTCGGCTGGTCCAGATTGAGGCGGGACCCTGCATCGTGCCGTGCATACACAATTGCACGATGAAGGGATCATTGGCATGATGTACAATGCAATGCCTAATTCGGTAGCATGGTATCATACAAGATCTGGTAAGCACATGTTGCATGCGACCTTTGGGAGCGTGCAATCGGGCATACACACTGTACAATACTGCAGATATGTTGTTACGATTTGGCCGGAAACGATATATCACACAGATATTGGTCAGGTGTGTAACCACCCTAGATGCCCATACACCTAAAGATTTATCTTCCAATCTGGCTGGCTGGCACGAAAATCTGGTAATGGATGGGAGCAAATGACAGTTGGCCATTTCAAATGGTCAACTGTCATTTACTCCCATCCATTACCAGATTTTCATTCCAACCAGCCAGATTGGAAGATAAATCTTTAGGTGTATGGGCGAGTTTCCTGGACATGGCCAGGAATCATGTAGACAGTAGAAGAGTCTTAGGTCGCTGAGACTCTTAGGTCGCTGATACAGTGAGAGATCTGGCTAAGTGCTTAAATTCGGCCCCAAGTGGTACAACTGTAAATACATATACATATTGATTTAACCTTGACCCTACTAATACATTTATCTATTTTGAGGCACTGTATCTATGCAAAGCAGCTAGATCAGGTTTAAATGTGTTGTTCCAAACGTAATCCTTTTCTGACCTAGACATCAAGAGACTTGCGTATCTGGGTGCAAATGTTGGGGCAGATGTATTAACCTGGGGAAGTGATAAAGCGGTGATAAAGCAGCGATAAGTGGAAGGTTATAACGCACCAGCAAATCAGCTCCTGTCAATTTAAATCATTGAGCCGATCGGCTGGTGCATTATCACCTTGCACTCATCACTGCTTTATCACTTCTCCAGGCTTAATACATATGTCCCGTTGTGCCCATTGCAGTCCCATGCACCCAATAATTTTGGTTTACTTTATGCTTTTAATAAGGAAGCCATTTCTTATTTGTGTATCCAATATTGATGCTTTCATGTTAAGGAAAAGTTGTGTGATTGATGCTAGTTTCTAAAACTTTTATATTACACCTAACAAGAGTATAGGTTGAATATTGGGGATCAGTACTAATTGCCGCCGGTCGGAATCCCGGCGGTCGAAATACCGACGCCGGAATCCCGACCACACAATCCCGACAGGGGTGGTGAGCGGAACGAAGCCCCTTGCGGGCTCGCTTCGCTCGCTACGCTCGGCACACTATTATATTCTCCCTCTATGGGTGTCGTGGACACCCACGGAGGGAGAATATGTCGGGATTGTGGCGGTCGGGATTCTGGCGTCGGTATTTCGACCGCCGGGATTCCGTCCGGCGGCATCCTGACCGCATCCCGAATATTGTTGTATAATACCTGCTCTGTTACAAGAAACTGTAGGAATTGAGAAAGACTCGACATTAACGATTAGGTGTATTTACATTTCATCTTTCTGTCAAAGCAGTCAATCACGGAACTATAGGAGTTACTGCTAAACCAGCCTGATTTAGCATTATTTTTATTGCCATTTTAAAGCGCTCATTCAAAGCTAAATAAATATACCCCTAGGACTTCATGGTGGCTTTGTATTGCTTTTATGGAACCTTGCCATGGTAATACAGTTGAATACTGGAGTAAAAAATAAAAATAAAATTATGAACAGTTAACCTGTTCAGAAATTCCTGGCGCAGGTAAAATTATAATTGATAGATTGGTTAAATAGGAAGTGGATGAATAATCACCCATATACTAAAGCCTGCAGTTAGTGAAAAAGCGTGGTGAGGGCTTAATAAAAAATGAAAACAGAAGATCACTGCACTAGTTTTTTGTTAAATTATTATAATAATTTTTCCTAAGTGATATATGCTTCCCATTTAAAGCACAAGTGTCACACATATGGTTAAGTTATTTTATTATTAGTGATACAATAGTTGTATATGCGTTCGATCAGAATACTGGAGTACACATATTTTGATGTGGCTCTCAACCTGTAGTTATGTTGTGGTATTGCTGTGTGGTATTGTACTTTGGGACTTCTATCTGGAACAGAGAACATTTTTGTAACTTTATAGAATGTTTTGCTTAGGTTCACTGTCGCACCCTCTCTCGTTTACCACTTTGTTGAAAAACTATGCTTTCTTATACGAAAAGCCAAGAAGAATGACATTTCTGTTGTTTTTGCCAAGTTGAGGTCATGGGTTGGCACTGTGTTGAGGTCAACTTGAGCTGTGTTTTTCTGCTAAATTATCTCTTCTACTAGTTTTTTTTAAAGGTTTCTTAGTAGTGGGCTTTCATGTAAATGGTGCACAAATGTGACCTCTCTGAGGTTAGTATGTGTAGGTTTGGAGTTTAACACCACAGATCTATGGAAGGGATCTGGATGTGATCCCGGGAGTCGAAATCCCCACAAGGACCACCATCCCAGAACAATCCCAAACGAGTGTGGACCGGGCTGCCAGGCAGGTAAGCCAGGGGTTCGGAAGGGTTAGGTTTAGGCTGCGGAAAGGAAGGGGGGGGGGGGGGGGGGGGGGGAGTGTAAGGTAAGTATACTTACCTTCCCCATGTTGGGACTCCAAACATCGGGATGCTGCAGTCGGTCTTGGTAGTAAGTTCTTTTTAAAGGTGAAAAAGATCCGCTTTGTATCAAAATGCTTTGGTGGGGACAGTTTGATGCTGAGGAGGAGTGGAACTTACTACCACCAAGAAGGTCTGTGCTGCAGAGGAACGGGGCCTCCATCTTTTTAACTCAGCTTCATGTAATTCTACCTGCTTTATGTACTGTACCTATTTTTACCGTATGTCAAGTGTGTCACTTTTAAAACATTAAAAAAGGACTCTACACTATAATTTGCTTTTTTTTTTATATGTGTCATATACAGTGGGACATAGAGAAGCATTCTGAGGACGTCACAAAGATATACTTGATGGGCCAGTTGCAACACTACTTTCTGTGAGTGTAATCAGTTGGGGACTTCCCCGTGATTATCACTTGGTGGTGGACAACGAATCACCTTTACTAATTAAAGATTGTTGTGTGGGACATTTTTTATGACAATCACCCAAATCTCTTTGTAAAAAAGGAGCACTATGTACTAAAGCGCCCAAACTTACAGTTGAATAGTTTTTTTCTCATTTTATATTTGTCTCCAGTTCCTTTGCCTTTTGCGGATCATAATCATTTAAGTCCCTTTTTTGTTTTGTTTTGGATGAGCTAATTATTATTATTATTATCATTTATATGGCGCCACATCTTCTATTCTTTACGGTTTGTTTAGAGTCAGAGTTTGTGGTTGGTTTGTTTTTTTACAATCTTTTATGCCTGTTATTTTGTATTTTTAATATCTGGAATTTAACATGTTTCTAATATTTTGATCCAGCTATAATTCTGTACTTTCTGGATTGAATGTATGTTGCTTAAGGATTTGAAGCATTCCACTAGATACAGTTTGATCTGTGCCAGAAATCTAAAGTACACCTTGTGGTAAATGCCAGTTCTGACTAAACACCACCTGGAGTAATAGGATCATACACGTTCCTCACACCATAAAATGTTTTCAAAAACCCTGTGGTAAATGTGGAAAGAATATTTAAACATTTGACCACTGACCGAACCACCAAGTAAACAAAGCGCTTACTTTTAAGAATCATGGGGCATATGAACGCTCTCCAAGGCTTAGTATATATGCCCCATAGTTTGAAATGTCTCGCTGTTGTAGCCTGTGTGATTTATCAACTGAGAGGTTGGTGCACCAGGTCCAATACAGGCAACGATCAATGTCTGAGCCTGTTTCCATCAGAAGAACCAAGAGATTAAGTGGTCCCTGGCCCGGGTGTAGAGGTTGATCACCGTGGGCCAGATTCAATTATACAATTTTAATCACCGCATGCTAACTGATCTGCCGGGGATATTTATATTATAGCCCGCAGGCAGCAGTTAATACTGATTTCTGTTTGAGCCTGAGGGAAGCTTGAACAGAAATCCGCGTTAAATGCAGTGATCTCGGGTGCCCCAAGTCTGTAAACCAATAGCTCCGGGAACTTATTTATTAGACGTGTAAATTTACAGCGCAGGGAAAGAAGGCTGTAATTGAACAGCCAAGGGTATTAAAGCCGAGTGTGGATCATAGGGTCGACAGTAACTAGGTCGACCACTATTGGTCAACCGTTAGTAGGTCGACACCTGAAATAGGTCATCACGGTCATTAGGTCGACATGAACAAGGTCAACATGGAGAAAGGTCGACAAGAGTTTTTTTTTTTTTTTAATTGATGTCGTTTTCTTTGTAAAGTGACCGGGAACCCCAATTAGTGCACCGTATTCGCTCGCCATGCTTTGGGCAAGGTGCCTCGTGCAGGTTACTATTCCCAATCGTAGTCCACGTGTATCATAAAAGTATATTTAAAAAAAAAAAAAAAAAAAAAAGTTCAAAAAAGGTGAAAAACTCATGTCGACCTATAGACCATGTCGACCAGTAATGGTCGACAAATTAGTGTTGATCTAAGTGCAGTCGACCTAAAGACCGGATCCCATTAAAGCCTGAGGTAACCACCCATTTCACTGTGTAGTAAATGAACACATTTAAATAAATCAGGCCTTAAAAAGGCCTATCTCTGGTCTACCCTCGCGATGTAGCTCGCCAACATGGGTGGAACTCATGGCTCCATCCATTGTATCATACTAGCTGCTTTCATCTTGATCTGAGCGCCGATAATGCCCTGCTGATGATGATTCCGGTAGATCACCACAAAGCCGATGTCCATCTGAACACTGAGGGGGAAATACAACATCCATATGCTCCTAGCTACTATACATGTAGTGAGTTGAGGTAACTTATATGCATGTAGTCCTTCCACATAGAGCATATGCGCACCTTTAGGCTGAACTGAAGCTGGACTATAAAATAAAGAATGAAGGCAGAGAGAAGAGTTTATTGAAGTCTAGTAAACAGCGAGAACCTGGGAGGACAAGAACAGGTGAACAAGAAAGAGGTCAGTAACACAATGAACGAACAGACAGCAGCACTTTTGCCATTTACTAAGACTATTCTCCCACCTTCTGCCGCTTAGGTCTCCCATGATCCTCTGCTCCACCCTGCAGTTTCGCCTCCCTTGCTCTCTCCAGTTCCTCAGCTGTCAGGCCTCTAACTGTGCCGTAACTTCTGACTTGCCCCACGCTTGGTCCAGCCATGCCCAGCCCATTCTTCTGCTGCTCACCAGAGGCTGTCCTTGGAGGCGAGGCGTCTTCTACTGGCGAAAACTCTGACATCACACTCCAAGAGTCATCGCTGACCTCGGGAGATAATGGGCGCTCCCTGGAATCCATCTTGCGGAGCTACACAGAAATACAATGGAAGCAAAGATATATTTCAGCTGGGTGAGTAAGCCTAATGGTTATCCTTTTCAGTCAAAATAGAGATCATCTGCAAGTGCTTTAGAAAATAGTGGTACTCACACTACTATGTACAAGACTTAAAAGAACAGCAACAGTTTTTAAGAGCTTCTGTTACTTAAACACAGTGGAAGCAGCCATCACCAGGAACGTGCGACACCACTGAAGAAAATCACACAGCTACTGGCTCCATTTACAAAATGGCTGCTGCGCTACTGACAGGTATATGTTTAAAACTGCAGTATTTTCTTTGTCAAAGGTGCAATAGAATTAAATTCCATTAACCGACGAGGGTTGTATTAGTCATTTAACCAAAGTGCAAAATAATAGCTTGTCACCTTCAATGGCAGAACAAACCATTTTACTACCGCCCATGACTGTCTAGGCTGGTCCACAGGGACCCCTAACAGTACAGATCTCCTAGGTGGAGCGGATGCAAAAAAAAATTTTTTTTTTACATTCATAATGTCACCATAATCAGAACGCCAACAGAATATTCCTGGTGGTCCAGTGGTGGCTTACCTGGTTTGATGGCTCCAGTGGTATCTTCCGGGACCTGGCGGCCTGCTGACGGTGATTTCTGGCTGTTCCTACGTTGCGTATCACTAAACCCTTACATGCCCTACCGTAGCCTAACTCTAACTCTCCCACAGCACAACACTAACCCTCTCCTCCCACAATCTAACTTTCCCCTCCCTCAGCCTAACCCTCCCGTCCCGCAGCCTAATCCTAACCCTCCTGTCCCGCACAAACCCCCCCCCACCCACCCCTTGGTACTTTGAGAATGTCGGCATTTTACATATTCACATTGTTAAAATGTTGATATGTTCCATGTTGAAATATCAACAATGCCAACAGTGTAAATGTTGACCTAATGACTGCATCCGGTTGTTGCACAGGTGTATTCATTACTCACATTTAACAGATCCACTTGTGATGCTGAGGAGATCTGCACAACATGCACTGTTAGGGGGCCCGGAGGACTGCAGTTGGGAAACACTAACAAATAAAACCCCAAACCCGACTACATGAAGCACTCTTGCTTACCCCTAGAAATTCATTTCCCCCCACTGCTTCTTACCGCTTATACAAGCTGATTATAGAGTGGGCAATGCACCTAGTATAATATAGATGCTGTTGCTCAGTAGCTGATAGCAGTGCGTTGTCATCACTACCATACTACTTGTACTAATTACTAATAACAGCGCTGTGTGCGATACCAAGGACAGATCCTATGTCCGAACCTTGCATATAGGGTAAGAAATAGTGGCAGGGGAATGAACTATATATAAGGGAGGGCAGTGAGGGAGACGGGAATTTAGGGTTGGGAAAAAATGTAATCACAATAGAGGGCTACAGGTGCTGAAAAATTAATTATAGAGACGGATAATTTCACTCAATAGGAAATATAAAGCTTACATCTGGGAGACCAAATTGTAAACCTACCTGACAACTGGGAACACACCTCACAATGCTCTATATTACATGTTTACGTCTAGCATGGGAAGCACATTCTGCTGCGACAGTACTGTTCCTTCTCACCTGCATGTTTGTGAAAGCGGTCCCCACACATCGCTCGGCAGAGGACTGCACAGACTTAAACCCACTTCCCAATGTGGAGGTAGCAGCCACCATACGCAGTGATTCACAGCCCCTCTTCACCACAGCTTGCGCCACACGGGACGCTCCCTGTAACACCATTACGACCTCTCCCCACATCTTAGAGGACAAAGACGTAAAACTCAGGATCAGAACAGTGTTTCTTATGTAACCATAAATACATATTATGCAATCACACGCACAGGTCTCATGAGAACTCCCTGTCCTGAGCTCTATGCAAAATCAGATATTTAAAAAAAAAAAAAACGTGTCCTATGCTGCTTTCTATTATACACCATGTGTGCCCCTTATTACCTTCTATTATGAAACACATGTCCAATATAGCAACACGCGTGTCATATATCACTTTCTATTATGCAACACGTATGCCCCATATAGCTTTCTGTTACACATTATAACATTCGTGTCCCATACTGATTCCTATTATATACACCATGATGTAGCGCTATTTTCTCTATATCCTTACAGTGTGTCACATATCATGAAAGGCCTGTGATTCTACACTAGGGTACACCAACTTTTGTGTTTGGTTTTAAGAGTGTACTAATGTATGTTGTGCTGACTGTAGATTGTGGTGTAATCTAATGTACTGCATTGTGAAGAAATATATACAAACATTTATACACACACATTAGAATGAACTATATAAAATAGAAGCCAGCTCTGTGAGTTGGAGGGTTGGGGTATTTATGTATTTGGAGGCCACAGATGGAAACTGGGGTCACTCACTCACCTTCTGCTCTGGTTCCAGAACTCACTATACGCTCACCGCCATCTTTGAATCGGGCAACTTCTATTCCAATCCAAACACAAACCTCGGTACTGCGACCGCTCGCTCACTCACTGTGCCGGGTGCTCACAGTCACAGCCAATCAGCAGCACCGTGTGACAAGGCCACCTATCACAAAACTTGTTCTGCAATGTGCGCTGTGTGATTGGCTGCCGGCTAGTGACGGTCTGAAGGTTAGGAGCGGCAGGACGTATGTACGCGCCTAACTCGAGGTCACATGATCTAGCTGGCCTTATATAGAGATCTAGCTGGCATTATATAGAGCTGCTTTGCACGTATGGCTATGCGATACGCAGACATACGGTGTGATGGTGTGTGCGTGTCATTAATGCGGGTCAGCAGGTGACCTGATAGGTTTATCTGTAATGTCATGTACAGTGACACACCAGTCCGCTGCAGCACATGTATGTGTCGTGTCTTGCCTTGCCTGAGTGACCTGTTCGTTATATTTACTATGCAGTGATAATAACACCTTTTCTCTTACGTCCTAGAGGATGCTGGGGACTCCGTAAGGACCATGGGGTATAGACGGGCTCCGCAGGAGACATGGGCACTGTAAAGCCTTTAGATGGGTGTGCACTGGCTCCTCCCTCTATGCCCCTCCTCCAGACCTCAGTTAGATTCTGTGCCCAGAGGAGACTGGGTGCACTGCAGGGGAGCTCTACTGAGTTTCTCTGTAAAAGACTTTTTGATAGGTCTTTTATTTTCAGGGAGCACTGCTGGCAACAGGCTCCCTGCATCGTGGGACTGAGGGGAGAGAAGCAGACCTACTTAAATGATAGGCTCTGCTTCTTAGGCTGCTGGACACCATTAGCTCCAGAGGGTCGGAACGCAGGTGTCACCCTCGCTGTTCGTCCCGGAGCCGCGCCACCGTCCTCCTCACAGAGCCGGAAGATAGAAGCCGGGTGAGTATGAGAAGAAAGAAGACTTCAAAGGCGGCAGAAGACTTCGGATCTTCTATGAGGTAACGCGCAGCGGTAACGCTGCACGCCATTGCTCCCAACACACACACACACTGGCGGCACTGTATGGGTGCAGGGCGCAGGGGGGCCGCCCTGGGCAGCAATTATTAACCTTTTAGGGACACTGGCAGAGATATATACTGTGGAGGCAGTATATGGCAAAACCCCCCGCCAGTATAAAGATTTGAGCGGGATCGAAGCCCGCCGGTGAGGGAGCGGAGCTTGATCCCTCAGCACTAACCACCGCCATTTTCTCCACAGCACGCTGCAGAGAAGCTGGCTCTCCGGACTCTCCCCTGCTGAACACATGTACAGAGGGCAAAAAAGAGGGGGGGGCACATTTATTTGGCGCAGTAAGTATATTTATAAAAGCGCTGTACTGACTGGGATTTATTCCAGTATCCGGTGGCGCTGGGTGTGTGCTGGCATACTGTCACTCTGTCTCTCCAAAGGGCCTTATTGGGGGACTATCTCCATATATATATATATATATATATATATCTATCCCTGAGTGTGTGGGGGTGTCGGTACTTGTGTGTCGGCATGTCTGAAGCGGAAGGCTCATCTAAGGAGGAGGTGGAGCAGATGATTTTGCTGTCTCCGTCGGCGACGCCTGGTTGGCTGGATATGTGGAATGTTTTAAATGCAAATGTGTCTTTATTACATAAGAGAATGGACAAAGCAGAGTCCAGAGAAAAGTCAGGGAGTCAAGCCATGGCTTTGGCTGTATCACAGGGCCCTACAGGGTCTCAGAAACGTCCCCTGTCCCAAGTAGCAGACACTGAGACCGACACGGATTCTGACTCCAGTGTCGACTACGATGATGCGAGGTTACACCCAAGGGTGGCCAAAAGTATTCATTATATGATTATTGCAATAAAAGATGTTTTACATATCACAGATGACCCCTCTGTCCCTGACACGAGGGTATGCATGTTTAAGGAAAAGAAACCTGAGGTAACCTTTCCCCCATCTCATGAGCTGAACGCGATATTTGAAAAGGCTTGGGAAACTCCAGACAAGAAACTGCAGATTCCCAATAGAATTCTTATGGCATATCCTTTCCCTGCGCAGGACAGGTTACGGTGGGAATCCTCGCCCAAGGTGGACAAGGCTTTAACGCGCTTGTCCAAAAAGGGTGGCGCTACCATCTCCAGATACAGCAGCCCTCAAGGATCCTGCTGATCGCAGACAGGAAACTACTTTAAAATCAATTTATGCACATACGGGTGCCTTGCTCAGACCGGCAATAGCGTTGGCTTGGGTTTGTAGCGCTGTAGCAGCTTGGGCAGATACCTTGTCATCTGACATTGATACCCTAGATAGGGATAGCATTTTATTGACCTTAGGTCATATTAAAGACGCAGTCTTATATATGAGAGACGCTTCCAGAGACGTTTGGCTGTTAGGTTCAAGAGCCAACGCCATGGCGATTTCTGCTAGGCTAGCCGTGTGGACCCGTCAATGGACAGGTGATGCCGACTCAAAGAGACATATGGAAGTTTTGCCTTACAAGGGTGAGGTTTTATTTGGGGAAGGTCTCGCGGACCTGGTTTCCACAGCTACCGCGGGTAAATCTACCTTTTTACCTTATGTTCCCCCACAGCAAAAGAAAACACTGCAATATCAGATGCAGTCCTTTCGGTCGCATAAGTCCAGAAGAGGTCGGGGCTCTTCCTTCCTCGCCAGAGGTAAGGGTAGAGGGAAAAGAATGCCTGCTACGGCTAGTTCCCAGGAACAGAAGTCCTCCCCGGCTTCTACTAAATCCACCGCATGACGCTGGGGCTCCACTGAGGGAGTCCGCGCCGGTGGGGGCACGTCTTCGACTCTTCAGCCAGGTCTGGGTTCAGTCAGACGTGGATCCCTGGGCGATGGAAATTGTATCCCAAGGCTACAAGCTGGAATTCGAAGACGTGCCTCCTCGCCGATTTTTCAAATCGGCTTTACCAGCTTCTCCCCCAGAAAGGGAGATAGTTTTAGCTGCAATTCAAAAACTTTGTCAACAACAAGTGATTGTCAAGGTGCCCCTAATTCAACAGGGGAAGGGGTACTATTCAACCCTGTCTGTGTTCCCGAAACCGGATGGCTCGGTCAGACCCATTCTAAATCTAAAATCCCTAAACCTGTACTTGAAAAAGTTCAAATTCAAGATGGAATCGCTCCGGGCAGTTATCTCCAGCCTGGAGGGGGGGGGATTTTATGGTGTCACTAGACATAAAGGATGCATACCTTCATGTCCCCATACCTGAGATTCGCTGTACAGGACTGTCGTTACCAGTTTCAGACGTTGCCGTTTGGGCTTTCCACGGCCCCGAGGATTTTCACCAAGGTAATGGTGGAAATGATGGTGCTCCTGCGCAAGCAGGGAGTCACAATTATCCCGTACTTGGACGATCTCCTGATAAAAGCGAGATCGAGAGATCAATTGCAGAAAAGCGTGTCACTCTCCCTGAGAGTGCTGCAGCAGCATGGCTGGATTCTACATCTACCAAAGTCACATTTGATTCCAACGACTCGGCTATCTTTCTTAGGCATGATTCTGGACACGGAACAAAAGTGTGTTTTTCTCCCGATGGAAAAAGCCCAGGAACTCCAGAACATGGGTGGTCATTCCGAGTTGTTCGCTCTGTATTTTTTTTCGCATCGCAGCGATTTTCTGCTAACTGCGCATGCGCAATGTTCGCACTGCGACTGCACCAAGTAACTTTGCTATGCAGTTAGGTATTTTACTCACGGCATTACAAGGTTTTTTCTTCGTTCTGGTGATCGTAATGTGATTGACAGGAAGTGGGTGTTTCTGGGCGGAAACAGGTCGTTTTATGGGAGTGTGTGAAAAAACGCTACCGTTTCTGGGAAAAACGCGGGAGTGGCTGGAGAAACGGAGGAGTGTCTGAGCGAACGCTGGGTGTGTTTGTGACGTCAAACCAGGAACGACAAGCACTGAACTGATCGCACTGGAAGAGTAAGTCTCGAGCTACTCAGAAACTGCACAGAGAAGTCTTTTCGCAATATTGCGAATCTTTCGTTCGCAATTTTGATAAGCTAAGATTCACTCCCAGTAGGCGGCGGCTTAGCATGTGCAAAGCTGCTAAAAGCAGCTTGCGAGCGAACAACTCGGAATGAGGGCCATGGTCAGAGACCTGTTAAAACCGAAAAAAGTGTCAGTCCATCAATGCACTCGAGTACTGGGAAAAATGGTGGCAACCTACGAGGCCATCCCCTTCGGCAGGTTTCATGCGACGACGTTTCAGTGGGACCTTCTGGACAAGTGGTCGGGGTCCCATCTACAGATGCATCAGAAAATAAGCCTGTCCCCCAGGGCCAGGGTGTCTCCTGTGGTGGCTGCAGAGTGCTCACCTTCTCGAAGGTCGCAGGTTCGACATTCAAGACTGGGTTCTGGTGACCACGGACGCGAGCCTCCGAGGATGGGGAGCAGTCACACAAGGAAGACATTTAAAGGACTATGGTCAAGCCAGGAGGCTTATCTACACATCAACGTACTGGAATTGAGGGCCATATACAACGGCCTACGACAAGCGGAGACTCTTCTTTGCGACCTACCGGTTCTGATTCAATCAGACAACGTCACAGCTGTGGCTCATGTAAACCGCCAAGGCGGGACAAGGAGCAGAGTGGCAATGGCGGAAGCCACCAGGATTCTTCGCTGGGCGGAAAATCACGCAAGCGCTCTGTCAGCAGTCTTCATTCTGGGAGTGGACAACTGGGAAGCAGAATTCCTCAGCAGATACGATCTCCATCCAGGAAAGTGGGGACTTCATCAGGGTGTTTTTGCAGAGATAACAAGTCAATGGGGACTTCCACAAATAGACATAATGGCGTCACGCCTCAACAAGAAGCTTCAGAGGTATTGTGCCAGGTCAAGGGACCCTCAGGCAGTAGCGGTGGACGCCCTGGTGACACCATGGGTGTTTCAGTCGGTCTATGTGTTCCCTCCTCTTCCGCTCATCTCAAAAATACTGAGAATCATAAGACGAAAAAGAGTGCAGACAATACTCATTGTTCCGGATTGGCCTCGAAGGGCCTGGTATTCAGATCTTCAGGAAATGCTCACAGAAGATCCGTGGCCTCTTCCTCTCAGGGAAGACCTATAGCAGCAGGGACCCTGCGTGTTCCAAGGCTTACCGCGGTTACGTTTGACGGCATGGCGGTTGAACACAAAATCCTAACGGGGAAAGGTATTCCGGAGGAAGTCATTCCTACTCTGATTAAGGCTAGGAAGGAGGTGACGGCGAAACATTATCACCGCATCTGGAGGAAGTATGTATCTTGGTGTGAAGCCAAGAATGCTCCTACTGAAGATTTCCATCTGGGCCGTTTTCTCCACTTTCTACAGACAGGAGTGTATATGGGCCTAAAGTTAGGCTCCATTAAGGTACAGATTTCGGCACTATCAATTTTCTTTCAGAAGGAATTGGCTTCTCTCCCAGAAGTCCAGACTTTTGTAAAGGGATGCTGCACATCCAGCCACCTTTTGTGCCCCCAGTGGCACCATGGGACCTTAACGTGGTGTTACAGTTCCTAAAATCTCACTGGTTTGAGCCTCTTCAAACGGTGGATTTAAAATTTCTCACTTGGAAGGTGGTCATGTTGTTGGCCTTGGCATCTGCACGGCGGGTGTCCGAATTAGCGGCTTTGTCTCACAAGAGCCCCTATCTGATTTTCCATGTGGATAGAGCAGAATTAAGGACTCGTCCTCAATTTTTGCCTAAGTTGGTTTCATCTTTTCATATGAACCAACCTATCGTGGTGCCTGTGGCTATGGGTGACTTGGAGGATTCCAAGTCCCTTGATGTAGTCAGGGCCTTAAAGATTTATGTAGCCAGGAAGGCTCGGGTTAGGAAAACAGAGGCAATGTTTGTCCTGTATGCAGCCAACAAGCTTGGTGCTCCTGCTTCTAAACAGACTATTGCTCGCTGTATCTGTAACACGATTCAGCAGGCTCATTCTACGGCTGGATTGCCGTTACCAAATTCGGTAAAGGCCCATTCCACTAGGAAGGTGGGCTCTTCTTTGGCGGCTGCCCGAGGCGTCTCGGCATTACAGCTTTGCCGAGCGGCGACTTGGTCGGGTTCAAAAACTTTTGCTAAATTCTACAAGTTTGATACCTTGGCTGAGGAGGACCTTATGTTTGCTCAATCGGTGCTGCAGAGTCATCCGCACTCTCCCGCCCGGTCTGGAGCTTTGGTATAATCCCCATGGTCCTTACGGAGTCCCCAGCATCCTCTAGGACGTAAGAGAAAATAAGATTTTAAACCTACCGGTAAATCTTTTTCTCCTAGTCCGTAGAGGATGCTGGGCGCCCGTCCCAGTGCGGACAAAATTCTGCAATACTTGTATATAGTTATTGCCTACATAAGGGTTATGTTACAGTTTTGATCAGTCTCGGGCTGATGCTGTTTTGTTTCATACTGTTAACTGGTTCGTATGTTCCGAGTTGTATGGTGTGGGCTGGTATGTATCTTGCCCTTAGATTAACAAAAATCCTTTCCTCGTACTGTCCGTCTCCTCTGGGCACAGTTCTCTAACTGAGGTCTGGAGGAGGGGCATAGAGGGAGGAGCCGGTGCACACCCATCTAAAGTCTTTAGAGTGCCCATGTCTCCTGCGGAGCCCGTCTATACCCCATGGTCCTTACGGAGTCCCCAGCATCCTCTACGGACTAGGAGAAAAAGATTTACCGGTAGGTTTAAAATCTTATTTTCTCTAACGTCCTAGTGGTTGCTGGGCACTCCGTAAGGACCATGGGGAATAGACGGGCTCCGCAGGAGACATGGGCACTTTAAGAAAGAATTTAGATTCTGGTGTGCTCTGGCTACTCCCTCTATGTCCCTCCTCCAGACCTCAGTTTGAATCTGTGCCCGGACGAGCTGGGTGCTGTTCAGTGAGCTCTCCTGAGCTTGCTGTAAGAAAGTATTTTGTTAGGTTTTTTATTTTCAGGGAGCTCTGCTGGCAACAGACTCCCTGCATCGTGGGACTGAGGGGAGAGAAGCAGCCCTACTCTCTGAAGATAGGTCCTGCTTCTTGGGCTACTGGACACCATTAGCTCCAGAGGGATCGTACACAGGATCTCACCCTCGTCGTCCGATCCCAGAGCCGCGCCGCCGTCCCCCTCGCAGAGGGTCGGAAGACAGAAGCCGGGTGAGCATAAGAAGCAAGAAGACTTCGAAATCGGCGGCAGAAGACTCCTGTCTTCACTGAGGTAGCGCACAGCACTGCAGCTGTGCGCCATTGCTCCCACACACACCTCACATACTCCGGTCACTGTAAGGGTGCAGGGCGCAGAGGGGGCGCCCTGGGCAGCAATTGGGACCTCTTTGGCAAAAGTTTAGCATATATACAGTTGGGCACTGTATATATGTATTAGCCCCCGCCAAGTAAATGTATATTTCTCTATCGTCCTAGTGGATGCTGGGGTTCCTGAAAGGACCATGGGGAAATAGCGGCTCCGCAGGAGACAGGGCACAAAAAGTAAAGCTTTAGGATCAGGTGGTGTGCACTGGCTCCTCCCCCTATGACCCTCCTCCAAGCCTCAGTTAGATTTTTGTGCCCGGCCGAGAAGGGTGCAATCTAGGTGGCTCTCCTAAAGAGCTGCTTAGAAAAGTTTAGCTTAGGTTTTTTATTTTACAGTGAGTCCTGCTGGCAACAGGATCACTGCAACGAGGGACTTAGGGGAGAAGAAGTGAACTCACCTGCGTGCAGGATGGATTGGCTTCTTTGGCTACTGGATATTAGCTCCAGAGGGACGATCACAGGTACAGCCTGGATGGTCACCGGAGCCTCGCCGCCGGCCCCCTTGCAGATGCTGAAACAAGAAGAAGGTCCAGAATCGGCGGCATGAAGACTCCTCAGTCTTCTTAAGGTAGCGCACAGCACTGCAGCTGTGCGCCATTTCCTCTCAGCACACTTCACACGGCAGTCACTGAGGGTGCAGGGCGCTGGGAGGGGGGCGCCCTGGGAGGCAATGAAAACCTATTTTTGGCTAAAAATACCTCACATATAGCCTCCGGGGGCTATATGGAGATATTTAACCCCTGCCAGAATCCGTTAAGAGCGGGAGACGAGGCCGCCGAAAAAGGGGCGGGGCCTATCTCCTCAGCACACAGCGCCATTTTCCCTCACAGAAAGGCTGGAGGGAAGGCTCCCAGGCTCTCCCCTGCACTGCACTACAGAAACAGGGTTAAAACAGAGAGGGGGGGCACTAATTTGGCGTTAGAAATATATAAAAAAGATGCTATAAGGGAAAACACTTATATAAGGTTGTCCCTATATAATTATAGCGTTTTTGGTGTGTGCTGGCAAACTCTCCCTCTGTCTCTCCAAAGGGCTAGTAGGTCCTGTCCTCTATCAGAGCATTCCCTGTGTGTGTGCTGTGTGTCGGTACGTGTGTGTCGACATGTATGAGGACGATGTTGGTGAGGAGGCGGAGCAATTGCCTGTAATGGTGATGTCACTCTCTAGGGAGTCGACACCGGAATGGATGGCTTATTTAGGGAATTACGTGATAATGTCAACACGCGCCAAGGTCGGTTGACGACATGAGACGGCCGACAAACAATTAGTACCGGTCCAGACGTCTCAAAAACACCGTCAGGGGTTTTTAAAACGCCCGTTTACTTTAGTCGGTCGACACAGACACAGACAGGGACACTGAATCCAGTGTCGACGGTGAATAAACAAACGTATTCCTTATTAGGGCCACACGTTAAGGGCAATGAAGGAGGTGTTACATATTTCTGATACTACAAGTACCACAAAAGAGGGTATTATGTGGGATGTGAAAAAACTACCGTAGTTTTTCCTGAATCAGATAAATTAAATGAAGTGTGTGATGATGCGTGGGTTCCCCCCGATAGAAAATATGGGCGGTATACCCTTTCCCGCCAGAAGTTAGGGCGCGTTGGGAAACACCCCTTAGGGTGGATAAGGCGCTCACACGCTTATCAGAACAAGTGGCGGTACCGTCTATAGATAGGGCCGTCCTCAAGGGTCCAGCTGACAGGAGGCTGGAAAATATCATAAAAAGTATATACACACATACTGGTGTTATACTGCGACCAGCGATCGCCTCAGCCTGGATGTGCAGAGCTGGGGTGGCTTGGTCGGATTCCCTGACTAAAAATATTGATACCCTTGACAGGGACAGTATTTTATTGACTATAGAGCATTTAAGGATGCATTTCTATATATGCGAGATGCACAGAGGGATATTTGCACTCTGGCATCAAGAGTAAGTGCGATGTCCATATCTGCCAGAAGATGTTTATGGACACGACAGTGGTCAGGTGATGCAGATTCCAAACGGCACAAAGGTGTATTGCCGTATAAAGGAAGAGGAGTTATTTGGGGTCGGTCCATCGGACCTGGTGGCCACGGCAACTGCTGGAAAATCCACTGTTTTTACCCTAAGTCACATCTCTGCAGAAAAAGACACCGTCTTTTCAGCTTCAGTCCTTTCGTCCCTATAAGAGTCATATCTGCCCAGGGATAGAGGAAAGGGAAGAAGACTGCAGCAGGCAGCCCATTCCCAGGAACAGAAGCGTTCCACCGCTTCTGACAAGCTCTCAGCATGACGCTGAGACCGTACAGGACCCCTGGATCCTACAAGTAGTATCCCAGGGGTACAGATTGGAATGTCGAGACGTTTCCCCTGCGCAGGCTCCTGAAGTCTGCTTTACCAAGGTCTCCCTCCGACAAGGAGGCAGTATGGGAAACAATTCACGAGCTGTATTCCCAGCAGGTGATAATTAAATTACCCCTCCTACAACAAGAAAAGGGGTATTATTCCACACTATATTGTGGTACTGAAGCCAGAAGGCTAGGTGAGACCTATTCTAAATCTAAAAAAATTTGAACACTTACAAAGGTTCAAATCAAGATGGAGTCACTCAGAGCAGTGATAACGAACCGGGAAGAAGGGGACTATATGGTGTCCCGAGACATCAGGGATGCTTACCTCCATGTCCCAAATTTGCCCTTATCACTAAGGGTACCTCAGGTTCGTGGTACAGAACTGTCACTATCAGTTTCAGACGCTGCCGTTTGGATTGTCCACGGCACCCCGGGTCTTTACCAAGGTAATGGCCGAAATGATGGTTCTTCTTCGAAGAAAAGGCGTCTTAATTATCCCTTACTTGGACGATCTCCTGATAAGGGCAAAGTCCAGGGAACAGTTGGAGGTCGGAGTAGCACTATCTCGGATACTGTTACAACAGCAGGGGTGGATTCTAAATATTCCAAAATCGCAGCTGATCCCGACAACAAGTCTCCTGTGCTTAGGGATGATTCTGGACACAGTCCAGAAAAAGGTGTTTCTCCCGGAAGAGAAAGCCAGGGAGTTATCCGAGCTAGTCAGGAACCTCCTAAAATCAGTGCATCATTGCACAAGGGCCATGGTAAAAAAATGGTGACTTCCTTCGAAGCAATTCCAGTCGGCAGATTTCATGCAAGAACTTTTCAGTGGGATCTGCTGGACAAATGGTCCGGATCGCATCTTCAGATGCATCAGCGGATAACCCTATATCCAAGGACAAGGGTGTCTCTCCTGTGGTGGTTACAGAGTGCTCATCTTCTAGAGGGCCGCAGATTCGGCATTCAGTTTTGGATGTTGGTGACCACGGAGGCCAGCCCGAGAGGCTGGGGAGCAGTCACACAAGGAAAAAATTTCCAGGGAGTGTGATCAAGTCTGGAGATTTTTCTCCACATAAATATACTGGAGCTAAGGGCAATTTACAATGCTCTAAGCTTAGCAAGACCTCTGCTTCAAGGTCAGCCGGTATTGATCCAGTGGGATAAAACATCACGGCAGTCGCCCACGTAAATAGACAGGGCGGCACAAGAAGCAGGAGGGCAGTGGCAAAAACTGCAAGGACTTTTCGCTGGGCGGAAAATCATGTGATAGCACTGTCAGCAGTGTTTTATTCCGGGAATGGAAACTGGGAAGCAGACTTCCTCAGTAGGCACGACCTCCACCCGGCAGAGTGGGAACTTCATGGGGAAGTTTTCCACATGATTGTAAACCGTTGGGAATTACCAAAGGTGGACATGATGGCGTCCCGTCTGAACAAAAAACGGGACAGGTATTGCGCCAGGTTAAGAGACCCTCAGGCAATAGCTGTGGACGTTCTGGTAACACCGTGGGTGTACCAGTCGGTGTATGTGTTCCATCCTCTGCTTTTCATACCTAAGGTACTGAGAATTATAAGACGTAGAGGAGTAAGAACTATACTCATGGCTCCGGATTGGCCAAGAAGGACTTGGTACCCGGAACTTCAAGAGATGCTCACAGAGGACTTATGGCCTCTGCCGCTAAGAAGGGACTTGTTTCAGCAAGTACCATGTCTGTTCCAAGACTTACCGCGGCTGCGTTTGACGGCATGGCGGTGGAACGCCGGATCCTAAGGGAAAAGGCATTCAGGAAGAGGTCATTCCTACCCTGGTCAAAGCCAGAAAGGAGGTGACCGCACAACATTATCACCACACGTGGCGAAAATATGTTGCGTGGTGTGAGGCCAGGAAGGCCCCACGAAGAAATTTCAACTCGGTCGATTCCTGCATTTCCTGCAAACAGGAGTGTCTATGGGCCTCAAATTGGGGTCCATTAAGGTTCAAATTTCGGCCCTGTCGATTTTTCTTCCAGAAAGAATTGGCTTCAGTTCCTGAAGTCCAGAAGTTTGTCAAGGGAGTATTGCATATACAACCCCCTTTTGTGCCTCCAGTGGCACTGTGGGATCTCAACGTAGTTCTGGGATTCCTCAAAACACATTGGTTTAAAACCAGTCAAATCTGTGGATTTGAAGCATCTCACATGAAAAGTGAACATGCTCTTGGACCTGGCCTGGACCAGGCGAGTGTCAAATTGGTGGTTTTTTTCTCAAAAAAGCCCATATCTGTTTGTCCATTCGGACAGGGCAGAGCTGCGGACTCGTCCCCAGTTCTCTCCCTAAGGTGGTGTCAGTGTTTCACCTGAACCAGCTTATTGTGGTGTCTTGCGCCTACTAGGGACTTGGAGGACTCCAAGTTGCTAGATGTGGTCAGGGCCCTGAAAATATAGGTTCCAGGACGGCTGGAGTCAGGAAAACTGACTTGCTGTTATCCTGTATGCACCCAACAAACTGGGTGCTCTTGCTTCTAAGCAGACTTTTGCTAGTTGGATGTGTAATACAATTCAGCTTGCACATTCTGTGGCAGGCCTGCCACAGCCAAAATATGTAAATGCCCATTCCACAAGGAAGGTGGGCTCATCTTGGGCGGCTGCCCGAGGGGTCTCGGCTTTACAACTTTGCCGAGCGGCTATTTAGTCAGGGGCAAACACGTTTGTAAAATCCTACAAATTTGATACCCTGGCTAAGGAGGACCTGGAGTTCTCTCATTCGGTGCTGCAGAGTCATCCGCACTCTCCCGCCCGTTTGGGAGCTTTGGTATAATCCCCATGGTCCTTTCAGGAACCCCAGCATCCACTAGGACGATAGAGAAAATAAGAATTTACTTACCGATAATTCTATTTCTCGGAGTCCGTAGTGGATGCTGGGCGCCCATCCCAAGTGCGGATTATCTGCATTACTTGTACATAGTTACAAAAATCGGGTTATTATTTGTTGTGAGCCATCTTTTCAGAGGCTCCGCTGTTATCATACTGTTAACTGGGTTCAGATCACAGGTTGTACAGTGTGATTGGTGTGGCTGGTATGAGTCTTACCCGGGATTCATAAATCCTTCCTTATTGTGTACGCTCGTCCGGGCACAGTATCCTAACTGAGGCTTGGAGGAGGGTCATAGGGGGAGGAGCCAGTGCACACCACCTGATCCTAAAGCTTTACTTTTTGTGCCCTGTCTCCTGCGGAGCCGCTATTTCCCCATGGTCCTTTCAGGAACCCCAGCATCCACTACAGACTCCGAGAAATAGAATTATCGGTAAGTAAATTCTTATTTTAAGCGGGACAGAAGCCCACCGTCGAGGGGGCGGGGCTTCTTCCTCAGCACTCACCAGCGCCATGTTTTTTCTCCACAGCACCGCTGAGAGGAAGCTCCCCAGCCTCTCCCCTGCAGTTACACGGTAGAAGAGGGTAAAAAGAGAGGGGGGGCACATAATTAGGCGCAAAAATCAATATAAACAGCAGCTACTGGGTTAACATTAAGTTACTGTGTTATTCCTGGGTTAATAGCGCTGGGGTGTGTGCTGGCATACTCTCTCTCTGTCTCTCCAAAGGGCCTTTTGGGGGAATTGACTTCAGATGAGCATTCCCTGAGTGTGTGGTGTGTCGGTACGTGTGTATCGACATGTCTGAGGTAAAAGGCTCTCCTAAGGAGGAGATGGAGCAAAAGTGTGTGAGGGTGTCTCCGTCGACAACGCCGACACTTGTTTGGATATGTGTAATTAAGTGCTAAGGTGAATTTATTGCACAAAAGATTAGAGAGCAGACAGGGAATCTACCCATGTCTGTCCCTATGTCGCAGAGACCTTCACAGTCTCTCAATGATCACTATCCAAAATAATAGACACTGATATCGACACGGAGTCTGACTCCAGTGTCGACTACGATAATGCAAAGTTACAGCCAAAATGGCAGAAAAGTATTCAATATATGATTATTGTAATAAAAGATGATTTGCATATCACTGATGACTCATCTGTCCCTGACACAAGGGTACACATGTTTAAGGGGAAGAAAGCTGAGGTAAATTTCCCTCCTCTCATGATGAAAAAGAGCGGGAATCTCCAGACAAGAGACTGCAGTTCCCCACAAAGAATTCTCAGGGAGTATCCTTTCCCTACTAGGGCCAGGATACGATGGGAATCTTCCCCTAGGGTGTCACGTTTGCCCAAAAGGTAGCCCTGACTTAACAGCTATCCTCAGGGATCCTGCAGATAGCGTGCACATTCTGGTACACTACTCAGACCGGCGATTGTGTCGGCATGGGTTTATAGCGCTGTAGCAGCGTGGACAGGTACCTTATCAGCAGAGATTGAGACCCTAGTATGTATATACAGGTTGAGTCTCCCTTATCCAAAACGCTTGGGACCAGAGGTATTTTGGATATGGGATTTTTCCGTATTTTGGAATAATTGCATACCATAATGAGATATCATGGTGATGGGACCCAAGTCTAAGCACAGAATGCATTTATGTTTCATATACACCTTATACAGACAGCCTGAAGGTAATTTTAGCCAATATTTTTTATAACTTTGTGCATTAAACAAAGTGTGTGTACATTCACACAATTCATTTATGTTTCATATACACCTTATACACACAGCCTGAAGGTCATTTAATACAATATTTTTAATAACTTTGTGTATTAAACAAAGTTTGTGTACATTGAGCCATCAGAAAACAAAGGTTTCACTATCTCAGTCTCACTCAAAAAAGTCCGTATTTCGGAATATTCCGTATTTCGGAATATTTGGATATGGGATACTCAACCTGTATATGTGTGTGTATATACAGGTTGAGTCTCCCTTATCCAAAATGCTTGGGACCAGAGGTATTTTGGATATCGGATTTTTCCGTATTTTGGAATAATTGCATACCATAATGAGATATCATGGTGATGGGACCCAAGTCTAAGCACGGAATGCATTTATGTTACATATACACCTTATACACACAGCCTGAAGGTCATTTTAGCCAATATTTTTTGTAATTTTGTGCTTTGAACAAAGTGTATCTACATTCACACAATTCATTTATGTTTCATATACACCTTATACACAGAGCCTGAAGGTCATTTAATACAATATTTTTAATAACTTTGTGTATTAAACAAAGTTTGTGTACATTAAGCCATCAAAAAACAACGGTTTCACTATCTCACTCTCACTCAAAAAAGTCCGTATTTCGGAATATTCCGTATTTCGGAATATTTGGATATGGGATACTCAACCTGTATATATATATATATATATATATATATATATATTAAAGATGCTGTCTTAAGAAATATATATATAAAACATGCCCAAAGAGACATTAGTCTACTGGGTTCTAGAGTCAACGCTATGTCGATTTCTGCTTGACGTGTCCTGAAGAATATGCAATGGACAGGTGATGCTGACTTAAGAGGCATATGGAAGGCTGAGGATTGTGTGGAGAAGGGTTCTCGGACCTGGTCTCCACAGCTATAGCTGGTAATTCTGATATTTTGCCTTATATTCCTGCACAGCCTAGGAAAGCACGACATTATCAAATGCAGCCTTTCGAACACAAAGAAACAAGAAAGTCCGAGGTGCGTCCTTTCTTGCCAGAGGCAGGGGCAGAGGAAAGAAGCTGCACAACACAGCTAGTTCCCGGGAACAGAAGTCCTCCCCGGCCTCTACAAAATCCACTGCATGTCGCTGGGGCTCCACAGGCGGAGCTAGGCCCGGTGGGGGCACGTCTTAGTAAGTTCAGCCACAAGTGGGTTCACTCCCTGTTGGATCCCTGGGCAATAGATATTGTGTCTCAGGGATACAAGCTGGACTTTGAGGAAATGCCCCCTCACCGACGGCCCTGCCGGCTTCCCCCCACGAGAGGGAAATAGTGTTAACTGCAATTCACAAATTGTATCTTCAACAGGTGGTGGTCAAGGTTCTCCTACTTCAACAAGGAGGGGGTTATTATTCGACCATGTTGTAGTCCCGAAACCGGAGACGGTTCGGTCAGACCCATATTGAATTTAAAATCCCTGAACATATACCTGAAAAGGTTCAAATTCAAGATGAAATCGCTAAGAGCGGTCATCGCAAGCCTGAAAGGGGGAGATTTTATGGTGTCTCTGGACATAAAGGATGCATACCTTCATGTCCCCATTTATCCACCTCATCAGGCGTACCTCAGATTTACGGTACAGGGTTGTCATTACCAATTTCAGGCGTTGCCGTTTGGTCTCTCCACGGCCCCGAGAATCTTCACCAAGGTAATGGCGGAAATGATGGTGCTCCTGCGGAAGCAAGGTGTCACAATTATCCCGTACTTGGACGATCTCCTCATAAAAGCGAGATCAAGAGGAGAACAGCGTATCCCTTTCTCTGGAAGTGTAACGGCAACACGGCTGGATTCTATATATTCCAAAGTCGCAGTTGGTTCCTACGGCTCATCTGCCTTTCCTAGGCATGATTCTGGACACAGACCAGAAAAGGGTTTATCTCCCGATAGAGAGAGCTCAGGAGCTCATGACACTGGTCAGGAATCTATTAAAACCAAAACAGGTGTCAGTGCTTCACTGCACTCGAGTCCTGGGAAGGATGGTGGCATCATACGAGGCCCTTCCCTTCGGCAGGTTCCATGCGAGGACCTTCCAATGGGACTTACTGGACAAGTGGTCCGGATCACATCTTCAGATGCATCTATTAATCACCCTGTCCCCCAGGGCCAGGGTGTCACTTCTGTGGTGGCTGCAGAGTTCTCACCTTCTAGAGGGACGCAGATTCGGAATTCAGGACTGGGTCCTGGTGACCACGGACGCTAGCCTCCGAGGGTGGGGAGCAGTCACACAGGGAAGAAATTTCCAAGGTCTGTGGTCAAGTCAAGAGACTTGCCTTCACATCAACATCCTGGAACTAAGGGCCGTATACAACGTCCTACGTCAAGCGGAGCACTTGCTTCGCGACCAACTGGTTCTGATTCAGTCAGACAACATCACCGCAGTGGCTCAGGTGAACCGCCAAGGTGGCACAAGGAGCAGAGTGGCGATGGCAGAGGCCACCAGAATTCTTCGCTGGACGAAGAATCACGTAAGCGCTCTGTCAGCAGTGTTCATCCCGGGAGTGGACAACTAGGAAGCAGACTTCCTCAGCAGACACGACCTCCACCCGGGAGAGTGGGGACTTCATCAGGAAGTCGTCACACAGATCACATATCGGTGGGAACTGCCACAGGTGGACGTGATGGCATCCCGCCTTAACAAAAAACTACATATTGCGCCAGGTCAAGAGACCCTCAGGCAATAGCGGTAGACGCCCTGGTGACACCGTGGGTGTTTCAGTCGGTCTATGTATTTGCTCCTCTTCCTATCATTCCCAAGGTGCTGAGGATAATAGGGAAAGGAGGAGTGAGAACAATCCTCATTGTTCCAGATTGGCCACGAAGGACCTGGTATCCAGATCTGCAACAAATGCTCACAGAGGACCCGTGGCTCTTCCTCTAAGACAGGACCTGTTGCAACAGGGGCCCTGTCTGTTCCAAGTCTTACCGCGGCTGCGTTTGACGGCATGGCGGTTGAACGCCGGATCCTAGCAGAAAAGGGCATTTCGGACGAGGTCATTCCTACGCTGATAAAGGCTAGGAAGGACGTGACGGCTAAACATTATCACCGTATATGGCGAAAAGATGTTTCTTGGTGTGAGACCAGGAATGCTCCTACATGGGAATTCCAGCTGGGCCGTTTCCTTCACTTTCTACAGTCAGGAGTGAATTTGGGCCCAAAATTGGGCTCCATTAAGGTCCAGATTTCGTCCCTATCCATTTTCTTTCAAAAAGAGTTGGCTTCTCTACCAGAAGTTCAGACGTTGTTAAGGGAGTGCTTCATATTCAGCCTCCTTTTGTGCCTCCAGTGGCACCTTGGGATCTTAACGTGGTGTTAAGTTTACTGAAATCACACTGGTTTGAACCACTTAAAACGGTGGAGTTAAAATATCTCACGTGGAAGGTGGTCATGCTATTAGCCTTGGCTTCGGCTAGGCGTGTGTCAGATTTAGCAGGTTTGTCACATAAAAGCCCCTATCTGGTTTTCCATATAGATAGAGCAGAATTGCGGACCAGTCCACAATTTCTGCCAAAAGTGGTGTCATCTTTTCATATGAGCCAACCTATTGTGGTGCCTGTGGCTACTCGTGACTTGGAGGATTCCGAGTTACTGGATGTGGTCAGGGCTTTGAAGGTTTATGTAGCCAGAACGGCTAGGGTCAGGAAAACGGAGTCGCTGTTTATCCTGTATGCATCCAACAAGCTGGGTGCTCCTGTTTCATAGCAAACTATTGCTCATATGATCTGTAACACGATTCAGCAGGCTCATTCTGCGGCTGGATTGCCGCTGCCTAAATCAGTTAAAGCCCATTCCACTAGGAAGGTGGGCTCTTCTTGGGCGGCTGCCCGAGGGGTCTCGGCATTGCAACTATGCCGAGTTGCTACTTGGTCAGGTTCAAACACTTTTGCGAAGTTCTACAAGTTTGATACCCTGGCTGATGAGGACCTATTGTTTGCTCAATCGGTGCTGCAGAGTCATCCGCACTCTCCCGCCCGTTTGGGGCTTTGGTATAATCCCCATGGTCCTTACGGAGTCCCCAGCATCCACTAGGACGTTAGAGAAAATAAGATTTTACTTACCGGTAAATCTATTTCTCGTAGTCCGTAGTGGATGCTGGGCGCCCGTCCCAAGTGCGGACTTCTTCTGCAATACTTGTATATAGTTATTGCTGCAATAAGGGCTATGTTATTGTTGCATCAGGGTTGAACTGATGCTCTGTTGTTGTTCATACTGTTGACTGGGTAAGTTTATCACAAGTTTATACGGTGTGATTGGTGTGGCTGGTATGAGTCTTGCCCTGGATTTCCAAAATCCTTTCCTTGTACTGTCAGCTCTTCCGGGCACAGTTTCTCTAACTGAGGTCTGGATGAGGGACATAGAGGGAGGAGCCAGAGCACACCAGAATCTAAATTCTTTCTTAAAGTGCCCATGTCTCCTGCGGAGCCCGTCTATTCCCCATGGTCCTTACGGAGTCCCCAGCATCCACTACGGACTACGAGAAATAGATTTACCGGTAAGTAAAATCTTATTTTTAGCATAATGAAAAGGTAACACTGTGTAGAGCAATTTACAAAATGGGTTACTGGTGAGAAATTATAGATTTCTGACACGCTTGTGACCATATTGGATGGTGCCAGTTGTCATCGTCGTAGGGCAAGTTACAGAACTGCGCTAGTGATGGTGACCTGCTTTTTATAGGCCAACCCGGGACTCATCCTTACTGCTCCAAAAATGTTAAGGTTTTTAACACTGTATTGCTCCTTCCACCGTTATTTTGTTTGAAAGCTGGAAAAGCAATTTACAAGAAAGTCGGGGCTAATTACGCTATCCCGAGATGACGTTCAACTACACGGACAAATTCCGAAAATCTAATTTCTAAGCTTCTTCAAATAGAAAATGGGAAGTCCACATACTAGTGTAAGGGGAATGTGTTCTGCTTCAGTGAAGTCTGAGGGGGTTTAGAGTGTCATAATCTTGTTAGTCCCAGGCAAACCAGGACATTTAGGCACCCTGAGACTAGTCTTATTGTCACTTTTGAAACGAAGATAATGCCACCTCTGAATGTCGTTATACTTTCTTCCCTTGAAGTACCTGTGCAATGTCCACTTGGACTGTGTGACAAACTCAGGAAAGTTTTCACAGTGACCTTATCGGTTTGTGCACGCTCAGTATGGAGATGCTAGAGGAAATATTTTGTGCGCATTTTTGAGAGTTTTGCCCAACTGCAAACTGTTTTTGGTGAGGAAGCACCATCCCAAACGGTATCCGGATGATAGGTCTCCTGTAATTAAGTTGACAGTCAATAGGTGGACCCCATATGGTTGACATGCAGTAGGTCAACATGTCAAAGGTTGACAGGTTCAGATGGTAGACATGACTATGTCAGGAGCCAGAGGCTTACCTCCAGAGCCAGGGTCCGGGGCCTGCCTGTCCGGCAGCTGGAGGTGCTGCGGGGCTGCAGTGGTAGCTGGAGGCGGTGACTGTGTGGCTTCCAGAGAAGGAGGCGTGAGTCCATGCGTGCGAATAGTCGCGTCATTGTATGTCCTCAGCGCTGGGGGCCGCCATTTAGTCCAATTCACTGTGGCCAATAGCTGGGACTCTGGAACGTCCAGCCAATCTCTGGCAGCTTCCTCTTAAAAAAAGGGGGCAACTCAGTCTATAATGCTGCCAGTGCTTTAAGTTACTACCCAGTGCGGAGGTTCTAGCTCTGAGTTCTCTCAGGAGTTTCCTGTGGTTAGTTCTCTGTGCTCTTTCAGTCTCTTGCTCCGCTCTCCCAGTTTTCCGCTAATCTTCCGCAGTACCGTTGCCAGTGGTCCCTCAGCTCCGTGGTCTGCAGTTGTCCGCCCGCCGGGAGGCGTCCATGGGTGCCTCGTATCCGTAGAGGGGCTTCCCGGTCATCCGCAGTGTTCTTAAGCCACGACTCTTCAGTATTCATTCTTCAGCAGCATTCTTCAGTGTTCTTCAGCCACAACTCTTCAGTATTGTCACGTCAGTATTGTCACTCTTCAGAATTCATTCTCCAGTAGCATTCTTCTGTATTCTTCACCTACAACTCTTCAGCATTCGTTCTTTAGCAGCATTCTTCAGTGTTCTTCAGCCACAACTCTTCAGTAATCATTCTTCAGCAGCATTTTTCAGTGTCCTTCAATCATGACAATTCAGTAACATTCTTCAGTCTCCCAAGTCCTCATTCCTGGAGTTTGCTGGTTCCGTTCTCCTACCTCAGTCCACTAGTTAATCCTTCCACTAGCTCCTCCTTGAACCCCGGGTTATATGAGAAGGAATTACATCTGACCACCTCAGTTTTTTCCTGCTATTGCGTCCACTTCCCCAACACACATTCAGTTATCGGATCCTCATAATCAGCCTGTTGTGACAGACTATGGTCGACACAAGTTTTTATTTATTTATTTTTAAATCCTGTTTTTCCAACTTTTTCATACTTTACTATCCACGTGGACTATGATTGGGAATAGTAACCTTGCATAAAGCATGGTGAACAAATCGAGAAATGCAAGTGGATGTGATAAATTAATTGGGGTCACGTGGTTAAACATACACAATGACACCCAAAAATGCAAAAAAAACCTTTGTCAAACTTTTTTGTGTCAATCATTTCCATCTTGACCTTTTTACTGTGTCGACCATTTGTACCTGTTGACCAACAGAAGTTGTTGATGTGAGTGCAGCTTGGCAAAACAGATGGTGGCTGCTTTTATGGCTATGACTGGGTCATGTAGCTACTGTGCCACTCGTGCAGCAGCACACAATAACAGGGGACCGGTACGCCAACCAATGCCGGCTGCAAGTTCTGTAAGCCATTTCCAAGAGCCTTCAAAGAATTTGCACTCTTGGTGCCCTTCTCCATCACAACAATGCACCTGCGCACAAGTGGTGGATTTTCTGGCCCATTATTAACACATCCAGGAGCTTTGCCATTCACCATACAGTCCAGACCTGGGCCCCTGTGACTTCTTTTTGTTCCCACCACTGAATCGCAAGATATGTGGGATTTGTTATGAGTCACCGAAAAATGCAATGGAGACCTTTATCCAGCGTGTAGAAGACATACCGGCTTCAGACTGGTCCAGCTGCTTTACCAAGTGCTTTGAGCGCATGCAACGTTGCATAGACTCCTCTGGCGAATACTTTGAAAAAAAAAATCAATGTTCACTTTGTAAATATAATACTTTCTCTGACGTCCTAAGTGGATGCTGGGGACTCCGTCAGGACCATGGGGAATAGCGGCTCCGCAGGAGACAGGGCACAAAAGTAAAAGCTTTAGGATCAGGTGGTGTGCACTGGCTCCTCCCCCTATGACCCTCCTCCAAGCCTCAGTTAGGTTTTTGTGCCCGGCCGAGAAGGGTGCAATCTAGGTGGCTCTCCTAAAGAGCTGCTTAGAGTAAAAGTTTTGTTAGGTTTTTTATTTTCAGTGAGTCCTGCTGGCAACAGGCTCACTGCAACGAGGGACTTAGGGGAGAAGAAGTGAACTCACCTGCGTGCAGGATGGATTGGCTTCTTAGGCTACTGGACACTAGCTCCAGAGGGACGATCACAGGTACAGACTGGATGGGTCACCGGAGCCGCGCCGCCGACCCCCTTGCAGATGCTGAAGAGAGAAGAGGTCCAGAAATCGGCGGCTGAAGACTTCTCAGTCTTCATGAGGTAGCGCACAGCACTGCAGCTGTGCGCCATTGCTCTCAGCACACTTCACACCAACGGTCACTGAGGGTGCAAGGCGCTTGGGGGGGCGCCCTGGGCAGCAATGAAAGTACCTATGCTGGCTAAAAATACATCACATATAGCCCCTGGGGCTATATGGATGTATTTAACCCCTGCCAGGTTGTCAGAAAAACGGGAGAAGAAGCCCGCCGAAAAGGGGGCGGGGCCTATTCTCCTCAGCACACAGCGCCATTTTCCTACACAGCTCCGCTGCTAGGAAGGCTCCCAGGCTCTCCCCTGCACTGCACTACAGAAACAGGGTTAAAACAGAGAGGGGGGGGGCACTTATTTGGCGATATTATTATATATTAAGATGCTATAAGGGAAAACACTTATATAAGGTTGTCCCTGTACAATATAGCGTTTTGGTGTGTGCTGGCAAACTCTCCCTCTGTCTCCCCAAAGGGCTAGTGGGGTCCTGTCCTCTATCAGAGCATTCCCTGTGTGTGTGCTGTGTGTCGGTACGTGTGTGTCGACATGTATGAGGACGATGTTGGTGAGGAGGCGGAGCAATTGCCTGTAATGGTGATGTCACTCTCTAGGGAGTCGACACCGGAATGGATGGCTTATTTAGGGAATTACGTGATAATGTCAACACGCTGCAAGGTCGGTTGACGACATGAGACGGCCGGCAAACCAATTAGTACCTGTCCAGGCGTCTCAAACACCGTCAGGGGCTTTAAAACGCCCATTTACCTCAGTCGGTCGACACGGACACTGACTCCAGTGTCGACGGTGAAGAAACAAACGTATTTTCCATTTGGGCCACACGTTACATGTTAAGGGCAATGAAGGAGGTGTTACATATTTCTGATACTACAAGTACCACAAAAGAGGGTATTATGTGGGGTGTGAAAAAACGACCTGTAGTTTTTCCTGAATCAGATAAATTAAATGAAGTGTGTGATGATGCGTGGGTTTCCCCCGATAGAAAATTATTGGCGTTATACCCTTTCCCGCCAGAAGTTAGGGCGCGTTGGGAAACACCCCTTAGGGTGGATAAGGCGCTCACACGCTTATCAAAACAAGTGGCGTTACCGTCTCCAGATACGGCCGCCCTCAAGGAGCCAGCTGATAGGAGGCTGGAAAATATCCTAAAAAGTATATACACACATACTGGTGTTATACTGCGACCAGCGATCGCCTCAGCCTGGATGTGCAGCGCTGGGGTGGCTTGGTCGGATTCCCTGACTGAAAATATTGATACCCTTGACAGGGACAGTATTTTATTGACTATAGAGCATTTAAAGGATGCATTTCTATATATGCGAGATGCACAGAGGGATATTTGCACTCTGGCATCAAGAGTAAGTGCGATGTCCATATCTGCCAGAAGATGTTTATGGACACGACAGTGGTCAGGTGATGCAGATTCCAAACGGCACATGGAAGTATTGCCGTATAAAGGGGGGGAGTTATTTGGGGTCGGTCCATCGGACCTGGTGGCCACGGCAACAGCTGGAAAATCCACCTTTTTTACCCCAAGTCACATCTCAGCAGAAAAAGACACCGTCTTTTCAGCCTCAGTCCTTTCGTCCCCATAAGGGCAAGCAGGCAAAAGGCCAGTCATATCTGCCCAGGGATAGAGGAAAGGGAAGAAGACTGCAGCAGGCAGCCCATTCCCATGAACAGAAGCCCTCCACCGCTTTTGCCAAGTCCTCAGCATGACGCTGGGGCCGTACAAGCGGACTCAGGTGCGGTGGGGGGGTCGTCTCAAGAGTTTCAGCGCGCAGTGGGCTCACTCGCAAGTGGACCCCTGGATCCTACAAGTAGTATCCCAGGGGTACAGATTGGAAATTCGAGACGTCTCCCCCTCGCAGGTTCCTGAAGTCTGCTTTACCAACGTCTCCCTCCGACAGGGAGGCAGTATTGGAAACAATTCACAAGCTGTATTCCCAGCAGGTGATAATCAAAGTACCCCTCCTACAACAAGGAAAGGGGTATTATTCCACACTATATTGTGGTACTGAAGCCAGACGGCTCGGTGAGACCTATTCTAAATCTGAAATATTTGAACACTTACATACAAAGGTTCAAATCAAGATGGAGTCACTCAGAGCAGTGATAGCGAACCAGGAAGAAGGGGACTATATGGTGTCCCTGGACATCAAGGATGCTTACCTCCATGTCCCAATTTGCCCTTCTCACCAAGGGTACCTCAGGTTCGTGGTACAAAACTGTCACTATCAGTTTCAGACGCTGCCGTTTGGATTGTCCACGGCACCCCGGGTCTTTACCAAGGTAATGGCCGAAATGATGATTCTTCTTCAAAGAAAAGGCGTCTTAATTATCCCTTACTTGGACGATCTCCTGATAAGGGCAAGGTCCAGAGAACAGTTGGAGGTCGGAGTAGCACTATCTCAAGTAGTTCTACGACAGCACGGGTGGATTCTAAATATTCCAAAATCGCAGCTGTCTCCGACGACACGTCTGCTGTTCCTAGGGATGATTCTGGACACAGTCCAGAAAAAGGTGTTTCTCCCGGAGGAGAAAGCCAGGGAGTTATCCGAGCTAGTCAGGAACCTCCTAAAACCAGGAAAAGTGTCAGTGCATCATTGCACAAGGGTCCTGGGAAAAATGGTGGCTTCTTACGAAGCGATTCCATTCGGCAGATTTCACGCAAGAACTTTTCAGTGGGATCTGCTGGAAAAATGGTCCGGATCGCATCTTCAGATGCATCAGCGGATAACCCTGTCTCCAAGGACAAGGGTGTCTCTTCTGTGGTGGCTGCAGAGTGCTCATCTACTAAAGGGCCACAGATTCGGCATTCAGGACTGGGTCCTGGTGACCACGGATGCCAGCCTGAAAGGCTGGGGAGCAGTCACACAAGGAAAAAAATTCCAGGGAGTGTGATCAAGTCTGGAGACTTCTCTCCACATAAATATACTGGAGCTAAGAGCAATTTACAATGCTCTAAGCTTAGCAAGACCTCTGCTTCAAGAACAGCCGGTATTGATCCAGTGGGACAACATCACGGCAGTCGCCCACGTAAACAGACAGGGCGGCACAAGAAGCAGGAGGGCAATGGCAGAAACTGCAAGGATTCTTCGCTGGGCGGAAAATCATGTGATAGCACTGTCAGCAGTGTTCATTCCGGGAGTGGACAACTGGGAAGCAGACTTCCTCAGCACGACCTCCACCCGGGAGAGTGGGGACTTCATCGGGAAGTCTTCCACATGATTGTGAAGCGTTGGGAAAGACCAAAGGTGGACATGATGGCGTCCCGCCTGAACAAAAAACTGGACAGGTATTGCGCCAGGTCAAGAGACCCTCAGGCAATAGCTGTGGACGTTCTGGTAACACCGTGGGTGTACCAGTCGGTGTATGTGTTCCCTCCTCTGCTTCTCATACCTAAGGTACTGAGAATTATAAGACGTAGAGGAGTAAGAACTATACTCGTGGCTCCGGATTGGCCAAGAAGGACTTGGTACCCGGAACTTCAAGAGATGCTCACAGAGGACTCATGGCCTCTGCCGCTAAGAAGGGACTTGCTTCAGCAAGTACCATGTCTGTTCCAAGACTTACCGCGGCTGCGTTTGACGGCATGGCGGTTGAACGCCGGATCCTAAGGGAAAAAGGCATTCCGGAAGAGGTCATTCCTACCCTGGTCAAAGCCAGGAAGGAGGTGACCGCACAACATTATCACCACATGTGGCGAAAATATGTTGCGTGGTGTGAGGCCAGGAAGGCCCCACGAAGAAATTTCAACTCGGTCGATTCCTGCATTTCCTGCAAACAGGAGTGTCTATGGGCCTCAAATTGGGGTCCATTAAGGTTCAAATTTCGGCCCTGTCGATTTTCTTCCAGAAAGAATTGGCTTCAGTTCCTGAAGTCCAGAAGTTTGTCAAGGGAGTACTGCATATACAACCCCCTTTTGTGCCTCCAGTGGCACTGTGGGATCTCAACGTAGTTCTGGGATTCCTCAAATCACATTGGTTTAAACCGCTCAAATCTGTGGATTTGAAATATCTCACATGGAAAGTGACCATGATGTTGGCCCTGGCCTCGGCCAGGCGAGTGTCAGAATTGGCGGCTTTGTCTCACAAAAGCCCATATCTGATTGTCCATTCGGACAGGGCAGAGCTGCGGACTCGTCCCCAGTTTCTCCCTAAGGTGGTGTCAGCGTTTCACCTGAACCAGCTTATTGTGGTACCTGCGGCTACTAGGGACTTGGAGGACTCCAAGTTGCTAGATGTTGTCAGGGCCCTGAAAATATAGGTTTCCAGGACGGCTGGAGTCAGGAAAACTGACTTGCTGTTATCCTGTATGCACCCAACAAACTGGGTGCTCTTGCTTCTAAGCAGACGATTGCTAGTTGGATGTGTAGTACAATTCAGCTTGCACATTCTGTGGCAGGCCTGCCACAGCCAAAATATGTAAATGCCCATTCCACAAGGAAGGTGTTCTCATCTTGGGCGGCTGCCCGAGGGGGTCTCGGCTTTACAACTTTGCCGAGCTGCTACTTGGTCAGGGGCACACCCTGGCTGAGGAGGACCTGGAGTTCTCTCACTCGGTGCTGCAGAGTCATCCGCACTCTCCCGCCCGTTTGGGAGCTTTGGTATAATCCCCATGGTCCTGACGGAGTCCCCAGCATCCACTTAGGACGTCAGAGAAAATAAGAATTTACTTACCGATAATTCTATTTCTCGTAGTCCGTAGTGGATGCTGGGCGCCCATCCCAAGTGCGGATTGTCTGCAATACTTGTACATAGTTATTGTTACAAAAATCGGGTTATTATTGTTGTGAGCCATCTTTTCAGAGGCTCCGCTGTTATCATGCTGTTAACTGGGTTCAGATCACAGGTTGTACAGTGTGATTGGTGTGGATGGTATGAGTCTTACCCGGGATTCAAAATCCTTCCTTATTGTGTACGCTCGTCCGGGCACAGTATCCTAACTGAGGCTTGGAGGAGGGTCATAGGGGGAGGAGCCAGTGCACACCACCTGATCCTAAAGCTTTTACTTTTGTGCCCTGTCTCCTGCGGAGCCGCTATTCCCCATGGTCCTGACGGAGTCCCCAGCATCCACTACGGACTACGAGAAATAGAATTATCGGTAAGTAAATTCTTATTTTTTGTGCATCCAGAAATGTATTGTACACCCCTCATGCTGTTTAGTACCGCTGGAGTAAGCGTTTCACAGTTTAGTAAACTGACTAAAGACGATTCCCATGACTTCCCAAGAGAACATGATGGAATCGCATATGGGATTTACAATCAGATATAACATTAAAACCACCTGCCTAAGATTGTGTTGGTGTGGTTGGGTTGCTTCTGGTCATAACTGTAAGACTTAATGTGACACTTTTTAGCACTTAAAGTGCTTTTTATTAATGTAACACTTTAATTGCTACTTCTCATCTGTGTAACACTTTTAGCACATAAGCTGCTGCCACTTCTTATTAATTTGACATTTTTTCACACTTATCTGCTACTTCTTACTAGTTTGGTGCCATGGGGCAGTTGGGTTGTGCTGGCGTGGGGGGGTCCCGTGTTCTGGACTTGAATGTTATGGACCCACCAGATTAGGTCACCTGGTCATGGTAGGTGGGCCCAAATTTGTAGCCACACATTATGCTATGAACCTCAGTTTACACCATGTTCAATTGCAGAGTTTATTCTAATTATTCTGATTACCATTGTTCTTAGCGCTTAGAGTGTGCGCCTGCATTTTTCCGTTTTTTTCTAGTGAGAGATTAGAGCAGTATAGAAAAACCTAGCAAACAATTCAGACTGTGTCAAAGACAACAGTGTTAGCAGAAAGGTAAGGGGGAGATAAGGCTTAACAGGGTGCTTGATAAATATTTGTTTCTCTTGTCCTAGAGGATGCTGGGGCCCACATTAATACCATGGGGTATAGACGGGTCCATTAGGACCCATGGGCACTTTAAGAGATCAATAGTGTGGGCTGGCTCCTCCCTCTATGCCCCTCCTACCAGACTCAGTTTAGAAAATGTGCCCGGAGGAGCCGGTCACAGCTAGGGGAGCTCTCAGGAGTTTTTTTAGTTTTGTTATTTTAATTAAATCTTTAGGTACAGGAAGGCTGCTGGCAACAGCATTCCTGCTTCGTGGAACTTAGGGGGGGGGGAGTAGGAACCAACTCTAGAAGTTAATGGTTCTCTATCTCCGCTGACAGGACACTGAGCTCCTGAGGGTGATGATCGCAAGCCCACGAGGTGACTGCTCACTCCCGGAGCAAGGCCGCCACCACCTAACAGAGCCAGAAGTAAGAAGAGTGGTGAGTACAGCGCCGACGTCCCGGTTAGCAGGTCGCCGGCAGGTATGGCGGCACAAGGGTGGGAGCGCAGCTCTGACAGGCTGCGTTCCAGGAAGGCTCATCAACACTTTGTGTAGGCGCTTGGAGGGGCATCCTGGGCCAGCGCAGTCACCCCTAAACTGGTCACAGTTGCTAACAGGGGCTAATCCCACTGTTAGCATAGAGACCTCTGGCCAGTATAATCAAATTTGTGTGGGAAGCCGTGCGCCATTGCGGGGGGTGGGGCTTCTCCTCAGAGCGGATCCAGCACTCACCAGCGCCATTTTCCTCCCTGCAGACACAGAAGAAACGCTGACTGGGAGCGCTGACCCTCCACATAGCTCCAGTTACTGCGGTACCAGGATGTTATAGACAGGGATGGAGTGAAGTGTTAGTAATAATCAACCTATTAAGGGTGGTTTCTCAGCGCCGGGCTTTTATCATAATAACTGCTCCAAAGGGCGCTGTGTGGTTGGCTCCTTAGACTCTGTGACTCTCTGAAGGTACTCTGGGGGGAAACTGTATCTGACATTTTCGTGTGTGTGTGTGTGTGTGTACCCCACATTACCATGTCTAAGGACTCTGTGTCCTGTGCTGCAGAATGTTTATCTTCTCCTGAGGAGTCTATCCCATGTACTCAGGACTGCAATATACTGTCTCAGCCTTCTGAATCCGAACCCCCATGGGTGGATTCTTTAAGAGGAATGATATCCCAGATTTCTACAAGGATGTCACATACTGAGAAAGAGCACAGTTTTTGAGGAAATCTGTGGAAGGGTTACAGTATTTGAACCCCACTACTTCATCAAAAACCCCACCTACATACCCACAAAAGCATACACTTGCCCAGATAATGCAAACTGACACTGATTCCGACTCTGATACAGGGGACGGTGATGGGGACATGAAGGGAGGGAATACATCCCTTGCAAAAGGGGTGCAACTAATGATTGAAGCCATTAGGGATGTTTTACACATTTCTGAGAACGTACCTGAACAGGTGGAGGAATCTTATTTTACAGAAAATAAGAAATCCTTGCTTACCTTTCCGGCTTCCAAGGAGTTAAACTCTTTGTTTGAAAAATCCTGGGAAAACTCAGAGAAAAAATTCCAGATCCCGAAGAGGGTTCTCATTGCTTTCCCTTTTCCTGAAGAGGATAGAAATAGGTGGGAAAACCCACCTATAGTTGATGCATCTGTATCAAGGTTATCAAAGAAGGTGGTTTTACCTGTTCCTGGTTCAACTGCTTTAAAAGAACCAGCTGAACGCAAGATTGAGAATACACTCAAATCACTATACACAGCTAATGGCGTCGCTTTACGGCCCACTATTGCTTGTGCGTGGATTTCTAAAGCCATAGTAAAATGGTCAGGCACATTGCTAGAAGACTTAGATCCTATGGATAGAAGTGACATTGATTTGTTCTTACGTCACATACAGGATTCTGCAGGGTTCATGGTGGAGGCCATGAAGGACCTGTGCATGCTTAATGCACAGGCTACTGCAATGACGGTCTCGGCGCAATGGACTACGCCAATGGACTGCGGATGCAGAATCCAAGAGAAGTGTGGAGAACCTACCTTTCACAGGTCAGACTTTGTTTGGGGATGCTTTGGATGCATGGATCTCCACGGCAACTGCGGGTAAGTCAACTTTACTTTCCCCAGCAACACCACCAGCTAGGAAGTATTTTCCTTCGCCTACACTGCAGTCCTTTTGGGCCGCAAGATTTAAGAAATCCAAACCCACTCCCGCCTTCTTTAGAGGAGGTCAGGGAAAGTCAAATAAATGGAGTAGCACACAGGCTGTCTGACTCTCCAGCTCAATAATCCTGTTGCCTCATCCTGTCCCCCCCCCCCCCCCCCCGGGCCTGAAAACTGCCCCAAAACCTGCGTGAGGGTGTGTGGGTGCCCTTGTGCCACTCTGGGACCTGCTCATCTAACTCCTGCTGCAGACGGAAGACTTTTGTGTGCTGGGCTCCCGGGACAGATTACTCACGTGGGACGCCGCCATCCTGTCTCCCCGCACTGAGGTATTGCGCCCGGCTGCCGCCCTGTACGCTGCCTGCACCCGCCTTTGCTGCCTCTCCTGGGAGTAACCGGCCAGGGAAGGCTCCGGTGAGCGCTCCTCTCCCCCCTGCTTGTGTCCGGGTGCGTGTCAGCGGGATCTCCCGCTGCGACCCTGACACGTGACCCGCCGCCGCTCTCCTCTCTCACTCCTGCGGCTCTAGCCTCTGATCTCCGGCTCCCTCGTTGAGCCTCTGGACGGTGCGGCTGGGGAGCAGGGCACAGCTTGGAGGGGCTGTATACTTCTCTGTGCCCCCTCTCCAGTCTCTCCAGTCTACATCATAGGTGTTGCCCTGCTGTGCTCTGCACTACACTGGGACGGTGGGCTGCGCTGTATTAACCCCTGGAGGGCCTGCTTGTGGTTCTGCCTCAGTACCCCGCACTCTAGGATCCCCTGGGGCTCAGCTGGACAAGTTGCTGAAGGGCACGTTTGGCCAAGTTGCATGCTGTGTGCGTCCCCTGTGCTGAGGATTCTCCTGCTGAGGCTCATATTTCAGGGCAGATGGCGGCTGGATGTTTCTGATATACTAAAGGTCCACGTGAGCGCCCACTGGTCAGTTTTGATATACTACATTTATCCACAGGCAGCGACTGGACAGTTTTGATAATACTATATTGCATTGCGGGCGGAGACTGGACAATATTGATATACTGCATTTCCCTGATTCCCACCGTCGGCAGGCTACCATGGTTAAACAGCACCAGAATGCTGCGGCCGCAGCAAAACTAGAGAAATACGCCAGAAACCCTCCAGCGCGGCCTCAACGTGGGGAGGAGGCACAGTCGGCCTCGTCTCCGTCACCACCGTCGCCTTCCAATAGCTCCTCCTCTGTGGAGGCCACGGATTCGGCCCTACAGAAAGTACTGGAGGAGGTTACTGCCAGCGAAACCCGCCTGGCAGACGGGATCGGCCAGGTCCAGGCGGACCTATCCATCATTCACCAAGACCTTCAACGGGTGCGGGAAAGGGTCGGTGAAGTTGAAACACGCATCTCCACGCTGGAAGACACGGTATCGCCACTTGGTAGACGTACCGCTGCCCTGGAGTCCCAAATGTCGGAGGTACACAAGAAGATGACAGATATGGAGGGGAGACTGCGGCGGAACAATGTCCGCTTCGTCAGCCTGCCTGAGAAGGAGGAGGGTGCCTCCCCCGAAAAATTTCTTGAACGCTGGCTGCTGGATGCGTTTGGAGCGGAGGAGTTTACCTCACACTTTGCAGTGGAGCGCGCTCACAGAGTCCCAATGCGTCCACTGCCTCCGGGGGCGCCTCCTCGTACATTCATAGCCAAGCTCCTTCATTACCGTGATAGGGATGTGATTTTGAAATTGGCCCGCACCAAGGGTCCTCTCAAGTGGAACGGATCACCGGTCTCAGTCTTCCCTGATTTTGCCATTGACGTTCAAAAAGATAGAGCTCAATTTGTCCCTGTGAAACGCAGGCTGCGTGAACTGAACATCCCCTATGCCATGCTCTTCCCGTCTAAACTGTGGGTGGTTTCAGACGGAGAAACTAAATTCTTCATGACCCCCCGCGAAGCATCGGTGTGGCTGGACAGACGCTTTCTGGCTCGGCGGGCGTTAGCCGCTGACTGATCTCCTGCACTCAGTTCCTCAATTAGAAGTGTATTGCCCCTTGCTTGCATGTTGTGCCATACATGAAGATGGTCTCGGGAGGGGGGGGCTTTCCTGTTGATGTTTTGTGCTGAGTTGCTATGCTGGGTCTATACAGGCTCTCTGCTTGGCGCGTGACATCGCCGGGGTCATATGGCCATGTGTAGACGGGGAGAGTACTGATTGCTTTCTCTGTACTGTTGTTATGTTCTATGTTATGGGTGTTTGTTTTGCTGCATAGTCTCAGACATTCTACATAGCTGGGGTTGTTGCGGGGGCCTGGGGGGGGGTTGAATTTAGCTGGGGGCTTCTCTTGCCTTAAGGTCATTAAATTCTTGACCCCCTCTTGGTTTTCGGGACAGTGGATTCTGGGGTTTTGTTTTTGTGTTGTTGGTTTTTTTTTTTTACTGGTGGGATATGCATGGGTGTTTTCTGCCTTAGTTGATACTGTTGGTGTTTAGGGAATATTGTTTGTTAGGGAACCAGGTATGCTGCAAGTTTTAAGTGGTGTACGGGGTGGGGGTGGGGGTTATTTTAGGAAAATGTTATTGTTTTATTTCCGTTTCCTAACATGTATTGTGCTTGTTTCTGATATGACTGTGTCACAGCTACTAACGGGCTTCGTTTCCCTTATGTGTGTTGGAGTCGGCTGGTCGCGGGTAGTCTGCTTTATTAAAGTGATGCTTTGCTATGGCTTTGGTTAGATTTCTGTCGTGGAATGTGCGGGGGATCAATGATAAAATCAAGCGTTCCCTGGTACTTCGACAGATCAAGCATTATGCAGCAGATATAACCTACTTGATGGAAACTCACTTAGTGGGCACTAAAATTTTGTCCCTTAAAAGGCCGTGGGTGGGCTGGGCTTTCCATTCCACACATACTGCAGCTTCTCGGGGAGTGTCAATCCTAATTAAAAAATCTGTTCCCTTCGCGCTTGATAGTGTGCAAAGAAATCAATGGGGTAGATATGTGTTTCTAAAAGGTAAAATTAATTCTGTTCCCCTGTTGTTGCTGGCTATATATGTGCCCCCCCCCCCCCCCATACTCACACGATGTGCTTAAAAAGGCGTTTGCTTTTATGGCTACATCTCCTGGGGTGGCTGTTATCTGTGGGAGACTTTAACAATGTGTTGAACCACGAGATGGATAGGCTTTCTGCAGCATCCTCCAACCCACAGCCGAAGAGGTCTCCGTTTGCAGACATAGTCTCTGAGCTGGGTTTGGTTGATCCTTGGAGATTGCGGTACCCCGATTTGAGGCAATATTCGTGTTTTTCACACTCTCACTCTTCCTTCTCTAGGATAGACTTGGCGCTCCTTTCCCTGGAGCTTTTGCCAAAGGTTCATAATGTTAAATACGAGACATGGGGTATTTCGGATCACTCCCCTATATCGCTACATGTCGACTTAGATTGTCAGCGGGGACAAGCAGTGTGGCGGTTTAACTCTTTCTGGCTGACGCATATGGGTGAGGGGTCAGAATTGGAGGCTAGCTGGCTAGAAATTTTTGCTTTGAATGACGACACTACCGATGTGTCTCTGCTCTGGGACACCTTTAAGGCTTTTCTGAGAGGTACTTTTATCAAGAGGGTGGGAAGTCTTAAATCCTCCTTTAGAAAACATGAGGCTGAGTTGGAGGCTCGGGTTGATGCTTCAGAGTGGGCATATTTACAGGATGGTTTGGATACTTCTAAGCTGGAATGGCTCCATGCTCGGGGGGAATGGAAGGATTATCTGTGGGGGGAAACCCAGCACAGACTTCTCTTCTCCTCGCATGTCCACTATGCTACTGGGGACAGACCGAGCTCCTATTTGGCTAATCTTGCAAGGGGGGATCGATCCTCTCGTACAGTAGTGGAGGTATTGAACTCGTCTGGGACGGTGCTGGACCGTACCCCCCAGATTGTTGAGGAATTTGTTTCATACTATCAGGCACTATATAGCTCCAAGTTGACCTGTTCCCCGACGGAACTGTGTGATTATTTAAATAAAATCCAACTGCCCCGTATTTCTAGTGAAGCCAGAGCGCTTCTTGATGCCCCATTATCACTGGAGGAGATCGAAATGGCGATCTCTGCTTCCCCTGATGGTAAGGCCTCAGGCCTTGATGGCATTCCATCAGAACTGTATAAGAAACGCTCTAAATTTTTTGCCCCTCAATTACTTAGCTTATTTAATACAATCTTTGCCCAAAACGTGCTTCACCCGTCTATGGCGGAGGCACTAATTATAGTGATTCCTAAACCGGATAAGGACCCCAGGAGGGTTGAATCCTACCGCCCTATCTCCTTACTGCCCACGGATATTAAAGTCCTGGCCAAGGTTTTGGCCTCCAGGCTTAATCAGGTTATAACTCAAATGATTCACCCTGACCAAACGGGCTTTATGCCTGGTAAATCCACGGCTGTTAATTTGCGTCGTCTGTTTACTCATTTCCAGGTTTCTCGGGGGGGGGGGCTGCTCCTCCGCAGTGGCCTCTTTGGATGCCGCGAAGGCCTTTGACTCGGTGGAGTGGGCCTTTCTGTGGGAGGCTATGGATAGATTTGGTCTGGGCCCCAATTTTATCAGCTATGTTAGACTGCTGTATTCCCTGCCCATGGCCAGAGTCTCCATGAACGGGTATGTGTCCCGCTCCTTCCCCCTGTCTAGGGGAACGAGACAGGGATGCCCTCTGTCCCCAACTCTTCGCCATTGCTATCGAGCCTTTAGCATGTTTAATTAGGGCTGCTCAGGATATAGTGGGCATTAGGGTGGGCGCCAGAGAGGACAGAATAGCACTATACGCTGATGATCTCCTATTGTTTATTGATGATTATGTTTCATCCATGCCTAAACTCCTTGATTTGATAACTACCTATGGATACTTTTCTGGGCTTAAAATTAACTGGGATAAATCTACAATTACCCCACTTAGTGGCCCGATCCCGATAGCCCCACTGATCCATACACCGCTTAAATGGGTAGATTCTTTCAAATACTTGGGCATATGGGTGTCAAATGATCCGTGTACTTACGTTTCTCTCAACATTAAGCCGCAGATTGTGTATCTTCGTTCAAAGGTCAAGGTTTGGGGGTCTTTGCCTCTGACGGTTACTGGTAGGGTCAACTTGGTGAAAATGGTGTATTTGCCTAAGCTTCTGTACGTCCTCCAGCAGTCCCCTGTCTATATTTGCCTAAAAATATTCAAACAGATTGATAGCCTGCTATCTTCCTTGATCTGGGCCAGTAGGAGAGCACGGTTGAGGCTTGACATCTTGTCCAGACCAAGATTGCTGGGCGGTTTGGCTCTCCCTATCTTTAAATTCTATTACTTATGCTGCACAGTTGGCACATGTGTGGGAATGGGTGACTGATACTGATACCCTTACTATACACTCGCAAATGCTTCTACAGGAATATCCGGACGGCACTCCCTTACAAATGCTTCTCTGTAGGAACCCTAAATTATCCAAGATCCCTATAATCAAACAGGCCATTCTTGTATGGAAACAGGTACATGTTCTTTTATTAGGCCAAGGTATAGACCCAGATACTCCTTTGGACAATGTCCTTGATTTCCCAGAATTGGCCTCGCTGCAACCTTGGCGGTATGGGGGAGATGGGGTGTGACGTCCCTGGGACACTTATATAATGGCAACGTACTGAAATCCTTCCTGCAGCTCCAGCAGGACTACAACATACCCTATTCTCATTTCTACCGCTACTTGCAATTGAGACATGCGATTAATGCCCAGTTTCCTGATGCCCCTCCAGTCCTTGTCGATTCTCCAGTCAAGTCCCTTTTACAAAGCCTGGGGAATAGACGTTTGGTATCCAATATCTATACTACTGTGCTTCGGCCTCATTACTCTGACCCACTATCCCTTCTCAGGACTAAGTGGGAATCTGATCTGGGCCCCGTTTCTGTCAGATGTGGGAGGGTGCTCTGGGCTCCCCACGACTATCCACCACCACTAGATATCAACAAATCCAATTGTTTATCATACACAGAGTATATATGACACCAATGCGATTGTGCCGCATGGGGGGTACTCACTCCACTAGTTGTCCTAAATGTGGTAATTTGGATGCAGACTTCTGGCACACTCTCTGGCTTTGTCCCAAGATGGCTATATTTTGGTCTGGTGTTATTAACACCCTGGTGTCGACTGGAATTCCATCTTCTGTATGCTCCCCGGTGACTTGTGTGTTATCAGCTATGGAGGAGGATGCCCTGGATTCTCCTGCCAGACGATACGTAATTAACCTTTGTGGCCTGGCTAAGGTGTGTATTGCCAGACTTTGGCTGGCTAAAGATGCTCCCACATTACAGTCCTGGGTTTCACTTGTTAAAGATACAGCTGCTCATGAGAAATATGTATATTTAGCCAGGAAAGCAGGGAAAAAATATCAAGATCTGTGGGGTAGATGGCTTGAGTCCTCTCACTCACTGAATCGGAATGTTTGAGTACCGGCCACTATGTGTCCGAACTCTGGATGTGTAGAGGAATCAGACATTTATCAAGTGACCTGTGTTAAAATATCGGACATAGCTCTGCACCGGGAGAGTCTTCTCTCCTCGTGGCGTTCCCTGGCGCCTGCGACCAGCCGCTCCCATGCCCGCACGTTCTGATATGTTATGTGTTACATAAATATGTTTCTTCGATACAAGTAATTTTTATGCACGATATTTGAATAATCTATGACAACCTGTGACACTTCTTTGAATTTGTAGATGCAGATTTTTGACTTTAAGCCTGCATAGATCTAATGATATTTTTGATATTGGTTATAATGTGGGAATCTGCGTATTCCCTTAATCTGGAAATGTTTATGTGTTGCGTTTTTTTTTCTTTTTTTTCTTTTCCTTTGGTTCTTTTGTTTGTCTGAAATCATGAAAAAATAATAAAAAATATTGGATTAAAAAAAAAAAGTCTTCAGTCACGTTTGGGCGTCGTCATGCCTAGACCCCTAGGTAAAGGATATTGGGGCCCAGGGATAAAGACTGGAGTTTCAACAACTCCCACCTCACAGATTCTGCAAATCAGGCTAACAGATGGAGCTATCCTACAGGAAGCAATTAAAAAATTGGTTCAAACAAATGTCATTGTTCCTGTTCCACTCCACCTACAACACAAGGGTTATTACTCAAACCTGTTTGTGGTACCGAAACCGGACGGTTCGGTAAGGCCGATATTAAACCTAAAGTCATTGAACACCTACTTGAGGGAATTCAGATTCAAGATGGAGTCTCTGAGAGCGGTGATCTTGGTCGGGAGGAGGGGGAATTCCTGGTATCCCTGGATATCAAGGATGCATTTCTTCACATTCTGATCTGGACACCTCACCAGACTTATCTCAGATTTGCGCTGCTGGACTGTCACTATCCGTTCCAAGCACTGCCATTTGGCCTCTCCACAGCACCGAGGGTGTTCACCAAGGTCATGGCAGAGATGATGCTACTCCTCCGAAAACAGGGTGTGAACATAATTCCATATTTGGACGATCTGCTGATAAAAGCGTCTTCCAAGGAAAAGTTGTTGCAGAGTATTGCGCACTCAACTCGTCTACTCCAGGATCATGGGTGGATCCTGAATCTTCCAAAGTCACATTTGGAGCCGACAAGGAGACTGCCGTTCCTGGGAATGATACTCGATACGGAAGTACATAGGGTGTTTGTACCGGTGGAGAAAGCGTTGGTGATCCAATCAATTGTCCGGGAACTCCTGAAACCGGCCAGGGTATCGGTTCATCAGTGCATTCGTCTTCTGGGGAAGATGGTAGCCTCCTACGAGGCTCTACAGTATGGAAGGTTCCATACGAGGTTCTTCCAACTGTATCTCCTAGACAAACGGTCGGGATCACACCTTCACATGCACCAGCGGATACGGCTGTCGCCTAAAGCCAGAATTTCACTCCTCTGGTGGCTACAAACATCTCACCTACTCGAAGGCAGCAGGTTCGGGATTCTGAATTGGATCCTCCTAACCGCGGATGCAAACCTCAGAGTTTGGGGAGCAGTCACCCAAGAGGAAAACTTTCAAGGAAGGTGGTCCAGTCAGGAATCTCTCCTTCCAATAAACGTTCTGGAACTGAGGGCCATTTACAATGGCCTTCTACAAGCAGCACATCTTCTGCAAAATCAAGCCATTCAGGTTCAGTCGGACAACGTCACAGCTGTGTCCTACATAAATAGACAGGGCGGAACGAAGAGTAGAGCTGCAATGTCAGAGGTAACAAGAATCCTCTGGGCAGAAAAGCACGCGGTGGCGCTGTCAGCAATCTTCATTCTGGGAGTGGACAACTGGGAAGTGGACTTCTTCAACAGACACGATCTCCATCCAGGAGAATTGGGCCTCCATCCGGAGGTATTCGCAGAGGTGACAAAGCCGATGGGGGGTACCTCAGATGGACATGATGGCCTCTCGCCTCAACAAGAAGCTTCTGAGGTACTGTTCCAGGTCGAGAAACCCACACACAGTGGCGGTGGATGCACTAGTCACTCCGTGGACGTTCCAGTCGGTGTATGTGTTCCCTCCACTTACAATCATCCCAAAGGTTCTCAAGCTCATAAAAAGAACAAGAGTTCAGGCGATCCTCATTGCTCCAGACTGGCCAAGATGGGCTTGGTATGCGGATCTTTTGGAATTACTGCTGGAGGATCCGAGGCCTCTTCCTCTTCGCGAGGACCTTCTCCAACAGGGGCCGTTCGCATATCAAGACTTACCGTGGCTACGTTTGACGGCATGGAGGTTGAATGCCAGATCTTAGCTCGGAAAGGCATTCCAAAAAAGGTAATTCCAACCCTGATACAGCCTAGGAAGGGAGTAACGTCAAAGCATTACCATCGAATTTGGAAAAAGTATGTGTCTTGGTGTTGTCGAAGTCGAAAATATTACAGGCACATTCATCACATACAAACACCACACAGATGGCCTACATGCGGGTGCTTGTTCTGCCGTGCATGCGCATACTCGCAAGCCACGTATAATCGCTTGCGCGGTCTTGCGTGTTAGCGCGTGGTATGAGTAATTACGGTAGCATATGCATTCGCATGGAAAAGCCACAAAGACATATCTCATATTTAATTCACATAGCACATAATTTACACACAGTCTGCACGCACCACAGCAGTGAGTTTCATTTGTTTAAAAGGTACAACAGAGGGATTCGACTTTACAGGATATGAGGGAACCGAATTAGGTTAGGAGGTGGTGTTTGGTATCCAGCTGTACAGTATTTTAAGAGCAATATTCCGGTAGCAGTTTGCAGAAGATAGCACGCTCCTGCGCATAGATATGCGCAGGAACAGAATATTAATATAACACTGTATTTACTGTACTCTGATATTCGGCGGGAACCCAGTGGATAACACCTGCAAGTGCACCTGGACCAGGCATTGCTCACCTATTGAAACCAACCTATGACCCCTCCTGTACTCTAAATGACCAGCCTTTTGACCTATGGGTGAAGAGATTACAGATTCCATTGTTTCATGATTTGGACTAATGTATAAAAGCCACGCTGCCTGGCCGGTCAGACACATTCTCTGAAGGTCATCTATCCAGATAGACTGAGTACCGGGTGGCGCTGGCGAACAAACATATGCATCCATTGATTGTAGCCTCTTCTCTTATTGTGATTGTTTTATTGTTGTAACCCCCTTTTAGTAAATAACTGTTGGTGGGTCGGGTCCGAACATATTTAAATACAATTGGTGTCGTGTCCCTTTCCTGCTAGGGGTTATAGAGTGTATTCCGCCTCACGTGTAGCTACTCTGTGCTTACAGCATGACGGCGTGCGCACGCAACATGTACGCATCTGTTAGGGGTTTTACACACACACACACGCTTAGCGGTCGCAGCGACTTGCACATATAAGTTAAAGGTATTGCTTTTTCTTTCTAAAAGTTAATCAGCATTAACAATTAGGGACTCCTCCGGTTCAACACACACTCACAGACTTGCAGGCCATAGCAGACTTTGATCTATCAGCAAAGGGTGGAGACGCATGTTAAATAACCTTTTCATTGTGCTGAAACCAGTTTGTGCTGTTAGATCACGTCTGTTCTGTCTGGTTCTAGAGGTGCTGTTGTTGTAATCCGATGGACACAGGAAAAAAGCCGCTTAAAATTTGTGTGTAAATTTTTGGCGCGAAAAGCGTACACATAGCGTACAAATACTTTGCATACTCTCACATATTGTTGCCATAGGTTAACAGTCATTTTAGATCTGTGTGCAGTCGGATACATTTGTTTGCTATATAGATATATTTGAAATAGTGTATTACGGGTGTAATTGTAAAACACAAAACGCAGTTCTGGCCTAGTCGTTAAGGTTTATACAGAACAAGTGTGGGTTGTGTTAGTGAGCGATAGTAGTTTTTATTGCTCACATTTATAGAGATTGTGGGGTTTAAGTGAATTGTGAACGCACGTTTGTACACGTGGTACGGAACATGAGGACAGCGTACGGAAGCGTGCACGTGGCGCATGGTCACACACGTGGCGTAGAGGCACGCACGGTCGCATGTTTACGCAAGGTTGCGTAGAGTTGTGGGCGCAAGGTATAACCACACGATAGCTGTTCAATAATAAGGTGGGATTACATTTAATACTGTAGCACATAACTATCCGATTTCAAAAGCAGGTTACCTTGATATTTTGATACGAAGGGTTAATAGGGGCGCTCATGAAAAAACCCACACACCAAAATCTTACAGGTTCAAATGACAGCCAAGGAATCAATTGTATTGATAAAAGACATATATGTTTATTAATAACAATACTCTACTAAGATAAAATTACTGCTTGAATACAGAAACTGATAAAACACATAAATTAAATTAAGCTTCGATTACAGTGCTCACAATAGGTAAATTTACACTGAACTAAATCTGTATAAAAGTTCAAGGAATATGTATCCAAATGTTGCTGTCCTTTATAAACAATGTAGCTACAGCTACTACAGGTTGAGTATCCCATATCCAAATATTCCGAAATACGGAATATTCCGAAATACGGACTTTTTTGAGTGAGAGTGAGATAGTGAAACCTTTGTTTTTTGATGGCTCAATGTACACAAACCTTGTTTAATACACAAAGTTAATAAAAATATTGTATTAAATGACCTTCAGGCTGTGTGTATAAGGTGTATATGAAACATAAATGAATTGTGTGAATGTAGACACACTGTTTAATGCACAAAGTTATAAAAAAATTAGCATAGAATTACCTTCAGGCTGTGTGTATAAGGTGTATATGAAACATAAATGAATTCTGTGCTTAGATTTAGGTCCCATCACCATGATATCTCATTATAGTATGCAATTATTCCAAAATACGGAAAAATCTGTTATCCAAAATACCTCTGGTCCCAAGCATTTTGGATAAAGGATACTCAACCTGTATATGGAATGCCTTTATGAGTCACAGTGGCTAGCTACACGCATATGGAATTGCCAGCTTAATTGGTTTTACAGATATGAAGAATTACCTCACCGGGAGGGCTGGTGTGCCCGAGCGTCCTCGGGTTAGTCCAGAAATGTGCTCAATAGGTGGAAAGCTGGAGAGTTCGTGAGGTAGCTGAATAGATAAGCCGGCTGCAGGCTTTTATCTTTCAATAAACCTGCTGATGTCACCTTAAAGTGCTGTGCAGATAAATGATAGAAAGCAGGTGTGTGGCCACTGATTCGAGCGCCGTCTGGAAAATCCAGCCGTATGGAAACTACCTTCCAAACTACCTGGACGTGCACCGTCCGCCGGTAGTAAACGGGATGGAGAGTGCTGGAGACAGTTGTCGGGGCTGCACTACGTCTGCGGCTAGATGTAAAGCCAAGTTTGAGCCGCCCGCAGCTGCTGTGGATAAATGCCGGGTGAAGTAGCTGTGACCTGAAGGCGTCCGGAATGTAGATGTTCAGTGAACGAGCATTGGGGGAGGAGTCCTGACGCGTTTCGTCACGTGACCCGTGACTTTTTCAAAGATGATATTTTGTTTAAACTGTACTACCTCTGGGGTAAAGTAGCCAACCAAAGGGAGTGATATTTTTCTGTACAGAAAAAGAAAAACACTGTGTATTTGTGTGAGCTGAAAGTAGGAGTGAGTGGATTGAACCCCGGCAGTCGGGATCCCGTGGTGACACTGAGTAAGTAGAGGCTCGGTGGCGTAAGGATGCTGACTTATGTTAATAATAGAGAAATACGCAAATCGTGACGAGATTTGCAGAGGAGCGTGATATAGAATTGTGCATTGTGAAAGGTTTTGTGTTACGCTCCGGCTGAGGAGCGCAGCTTGTGGATTCGACTCCAGTGGTCGTAGGGTGGATAGGTAACAAGTACCTATCTGCTCTGCGATTGGACCGCGCATTTGTCTGTGCGATACGTGGCGCAACTTGATACCCTTTTGCGAGCTTTTGCGTAAAACCGCGGAATCATTAGCGCCGTGTAGAGCATACGCAAGCGTGATTTGTGTATAGCATAAATAGACGTTATGGTAAGAACTTACCGTTTATAACATGATTTCTCTTATGTCCACAGGTATCCACAGGATAACATTGGGATATGGTTGAGCGACTGCAGAAATGACACCAACACGGTCACAAGCTTTCTGGCCTCCCAGGATGCATGTGGGCTTCCCCATATAATCCCGCCCACTGACTCCGTCAGATCAGTTCTTTCCACACCGATTTAGGCAGGAGCATCAGGTAGAAACCTATTTAGGCGATAAGAACACACATGCACACCCTTCCATACAAGAGGGAAGAGGTTTAGTGATTGTCAAGATCCTCAAATCAGGTGCGTCAGGGTGGGATCCCTGTGGATAACTGTGGACATAAGAGAAATCACGTTATCAACGGTAAGTTCTTACCATAACGTCTATTTCTCTGGCTGGGTCCACAGGATTATCCACAGGATAACATTGGGATTTCCAAAGCCAATTTTAGTGGTGGGGACGCTCCTGATTACACAGGAGGACCTTTCGCCCGAAGTCTGCGTCATGTGAGGCAAAAGTGTCCAAGGCATAATGTCTAATGAATGTGTTTATGGAAGACCATGTGGCTGGCTTACATATCTGTTCTGCTGAAGCACCCTGTTGTGCTGCCCATGAAGGACCTACATTACGTGTAGAGTGTGCAGAGACATTAGCCGGAGTAGGGAGATCTGCATGAGAATAAGCTTCTGATATTACCATTCGGAGCCATCTCGCCAGCGTCCGTTTACTAGCAGGCCATCCTCTTCTATATAAACCGTAGAGGATGAAGAGAGAATCTGTTTTCCTGATGGCACTAGTACGATCTATGTAGATTCTTAAAGCTCGGACTACGTCCAGCGACGCTTCTCCCGCAGATAGTCCCAATACCTGAAAAGCTGGGACTACAATCTCTTCATTCAGGTGAAACTTTGAAACCACCTTTGGAAGATAACCAGATCTCGTTCTGAGAACTGCTCTGTCTGGAAAATAACTTAGGAAAGGAGACTTACACGATAACGCTCCTAAATCTGACACTCTTCTGGCTGACGCCATTGCCAGTAGAAAAAGTACTTTAGCCGTTAACCATTTAAGATCTGCTCTCTTAAGCGGTTCAAATGGAGGACCCTGGAGGAATCTAAGAACTAGATTCAAATCCCAGGGAGCTGCAGGAGGAACAAATGGAGGTTGAATATGTACCACTCCCTGAAAGAAAGTACGTACATCCTGTAAATCAGCAATCTTTTGCTGAAACCATACAGTTAATGCTGATACTTGAACTCTCAAGGAAGCAACTTTCAAACCTTTATCCAATCCTGCTTGAAGGAAATCCAAAATCCTGGATACTTTAAAAGATCTTGGATTCAAATTTTTTCCAGTACACCAATGAATATAGTCTTGCTATATTCTGTTATACACACGAGCTGAAGAAGGCTTTCTTGCTCTAAGCATAGTTTGGATTACTTGTCTTGAAAATCCTCTAGCTTCTAAGATAGAGGTTTCAATAGCCACGCCGTCAAAGACAGACGATCCAGATGGCTGTGCCAACAAGGACCCTGCATTAGCAGATCTGGACGTTGAGGGAGCAGTATTGGTGCTTCCACGGACATCCTTAGTAGATCTGTGTACCAATGCCTTCTTGGCCAAGCTGGAGCTATTAGAATTATTGCTCCTTTTGCTTGCTTCATTTTTCTCACTACTCTGGGTAACAGAGATATTGGAGGGAACAGATATGCCAGACGAAATTTCCATTCTACTGACAGTGCGTCTACAAGGACCGCTCCGGGATCCTTTGTTCTCGATCCGTACTTTGGAACTTTGTTGTTTAGTCGAGACGCCATGAGGTCTATCTCTGGTAGACCCCATCTGTTCACTATTGCCTGAAACACCTCTGGGTGTAATGCCCATTCGGTTTCCTGAATGGTGTGTTGACTGAGAAAATCCGCTTCCCAGTTCAGTATACCTGGGACAAACACTGCTGACAATGCTGGGAGATGGAGTTCTGCCCATCTTAGAATGGGAGTTACTTCCTCCATCAGTCTCTTGCTGCGAGTTCCTCCTTGATGATTGAGGTACGCTACTGCTGTCGCATTGTCTGAGCGAATCTGGACCGGTCTTCCTTGCAGACTGTCCTTTGCCTGAACCAAAGCCATGTAAATGGCCCTTATTTCCAACAGATTTATTGGCAGTCGACTTTCCCTTACGGTCCATTTTCCCTAGAACCAAAGGCTTCCGAGTACCGCACCCCAGCCTTGCAGGCTGGCATCTGTTGTCAGGACTTGCCATTCTTTTATCCAAAAGGGTCTCCCCTTGTTTAAATAGTCTGTCTGTAGCCACCACGCTAGAGACCTTTTTACGTTTACTGGAAACTTTATCATCTGCTTTTTAATCGTCTGATGATTTCCATTTCATTTGGTCAGAATAAGGTGCTGCAATGGTCTGGAGTGGAATTGCGCATATTCCACCATGTCGAAGGTTGATACCATCAGACCCAACAGTCGCATTGCTGCATGGACTGACATTGTCTGGGCGTGCAATGCTTCCTGAGCCATGACCTGCACCTTGACTATCTTTTTCTCTGGTAAGAGAACTTTCTGTAGGTCTGAATCCAATATGGCCCTCAAATGAACCATCCGCTGTGACGGATTCATAGACGACTTTTCCCAATTTATGAGCCACCCGTGTCTCTGTAAACAAACTATTGTCTGTTGAAGATGGCTCAAAAGTAAATCTTGTGAATGTGCTAAGATTAACAGGTCGTCGAGGTATGGGAATATTCTTATCCCCTGTTTGCGCAGACAAGCTGCCATAACCACCATAATCTTGGTAAACACCCTGGGTGCTGTTGCTAGCCCGAAGGGCAAGGCTTGGAACTGAAAATGTTCCTGGAGGATGGCAAACCAGAGGTAACACTGATGAGACAGTGCTATAGGCACATGTAGGTAAGCATCCCGTACATCCAGAGAATACCATGTAATCTCCCGGTTCCATAGCCAACATTATGGAGCATAACGTCTCCATTTGGAACCTTGGAATCCAAATGTATTTGTTCAACATTTTCAGATTGAGAATTGGTCGAAATGACTTATTTGGCTTCTGGATCAGAAATAGATTGGAGTAAAACCCCTGTCCCCTTTGTGATGGAGGTACTGGGACAATCACACCTGACTGCAGTAATTTTTGGACTGCTTCTTGCAGGGCATTTGCCTTCGACTCTATACGAGACCGGCTGGTGCAAAAAAAATCTTTGAGGAGGCTGCCTCCTGAATGGGAACCCATACCCCTGAGATACCACCTTCTGCACCCAAGCATCTGTTGTTGACTGTTGCCATATGTGTGCAAAATGAAGGAGTCGGCCCCCAACCCTGGAATCCTCCAGGCGGAGGCCCGTCTCTTCAGGCTGATGGTTTCTGTTCAGGCTTGGAAGCTGGCTTTTTGCTAGCCCACTGCTTCCTACCCCTGGTTTTGAACTGGGGTTGCTTAGACTCCTCTTTAGCTTTCGCTTTGCTTTGCCAACGAAATGAGCGAAACTTTGAACCCTTGGACTTAGGGTTATAAGTAGCCGGAAATCTGACCTTCTTTGATTCAGCCTCTGATTCTAGGATATCAGATAATGGTTTCCCAAACAATATATTACCAATGAAAGGCAATGCTTCCAATTCTTTCTTGGATTCCGCATCTGCTTTCCAGGTACGTAGCCAAACTGCTCTGCGAGCGGCTACTGTCAAGGCTGAAGCTTTAGAAGCAACTGTACCCATATCAATTGCTGCTTCTTCCAAGTATTGGGCAGATTGTCTTAAACGGCTTAAATGATACTCCTGCTCCCTAGTAGGAGAAGAGATATCATTCTCTAGTTCCTCTATCCATTTGCCCATTGCCTTTGCTACCCAGGCCGAAGCCATAGCAGGTCTTACCACTGCTCCTACTAGAGAAAATACATTTCTCTTACGTCCTAGAGGATGCTGGGGACTCCGTAAGGACCATGGGGTATAGACGGGCTCCGCAGGATACATGGGCACTATAAAGAACTTTTAGTATGGGTGTGCACTGGCTCCTCCCTCTATGCCCCTCCTCCAGACCTCAGTTAGATTTTGTGCCCAGAGGAGATAGGGTGCAGTACAGGGGAGCTCTCCAGAGTTTCTCTGAAAAATAATTTTGATAGGTTTTTTATTTTCAGGGAGCACTGCTGGCAACAGGCTCTCTGCATCGTGGGACTGAGGAGAGAGAAGCAGACCTATTTAAGTGATAGGCTCTGCTTCTTAGGCTACTGGACACCATTAGCTCCAGAGGGAGTCGGAACGCAGGTCTCACCCCGCCGTTCGTCCAGAGCCGCGCCGCCGTCCTCCTCGCAGAGCCGGAAGATAGAAGCCGGGTGAGTATAAGAAGAAAAGTAGACTTCAAGGCGGCAGAAAACTTCAGATCTTCACTGAGGTAAGCGCGCAGCAGTAACGCTGTGCGCCATTGCTCCCACACACTACACACACGGAATTGGCACTGATGGGTGCAGGGCGCAGGGGGGGCGCCCTGGGCAGCAATAAACCTCTGGACTGGCAATAAGGGTACATTAGGCTGTGGAGGCAGTAAATGCAGAGATCCCCCGCCATTTTTTGTATATTAAAGCGGGAACGAAGCCCGCCGCTGGAGGGGGTGGAGCTTGATCCCTCAGCACTAACCGCCATTCTCTACACAGAACGCTGCAGAGAAGCTGGCTCCCCGGACTCTCCCCTGCTGAACTCGGTGACAGAGGACTGAAAAAAGGGGGGGGGGGGCATTTTTAAGGCGCAGTGAGTGTATACACATTGATTATATATATATATATATATATATATATATATATAAAAAGCGCTATCTGGGTTTTATTCCAGTGTCAGTTGGCGCTGGGTGTGTGCTGGCATACTCTCTCTCTGTCTCTCCAAAGGGCCTTGTTGGGGAATTGTTCCCTTATACATAATCCCTGTGTGTGGGGGGGTGTCGGTACGTGCGTGTCGGCATATCTGAAGCGGAAGGCTCGTCCAAGGAGGAGGTGGAGCAGATGAGTGGTGTGTCTCCGTCGGCAACGCCGACTCATGATTGGATGGACATGTGGCATATGTTAAATGCAAGTGTGGCCTACATTACATAAGAGACTGGACAAAGCAGAGTCCAGGGAGAAAGCAGGGAGTCAATCCACGGATTGGACTGGGTCACAGGGCCCTTCTGGGTCTCAAAAATGTCCCCTATCCCAAATAGTAGACACTGGTACCGACACGGATTCTGACTCCAGTGTCGACTACGATGATGCAAAATTACACCCAAGGGTGGCAAAAAGTATTCAGTGTATGATTATTGCAATAAAAGATTTTGCATATCACTGATGACCCCTCTGTCCCTGACACGAGGGTACACATGTTTAAGGAAAAGAAACCTTAGGTAACCTTTCCCCCATCTCATGAGCTTAACGAGTTATTTGAAAAAGCTTGGGAAACTCCAGATAAAAAACTGCAGATTCCCAAAAGGGTTCTTATGGCGTATCCTTTCCCTGCACAGGACAGGGTACATTGGGAATCCTCTCCCAGGGTGGACAGGGCTTTAACACGCCTGTCCAAGAAGGTGGCGCTACCGTCTCCGGACACGGCAGCCCTCAAGGATCCTGCTGATCGCAGACAGGAGACTACTTTAAAGTCTATTTATGCGCATACAGGTGCTTTGCTCAGACCGGCAATAGCATCGGCATGGGTATGTAGCGCAGTTGCAGCATGGACAGATACCTTGTCAGCTGACCTTGATACCCTAGACAGGGATACAATTTTAGTAACCTTAGCCCACATTAAAGACGCAGTCATATATGAGAGACGCTCAAAGAGACGTTGGGCTGCTGGGTTCCAGAGCCAATGCCATGGCTATTTCTGCGAGACGAGCTCTATGGACCCGCCAATGGACGGGTGATGCAGACTCAAAGAAGCATATGGAGGTTTTACCTTACAAGGATGGAGGGTTGTTTGGGGAGGGGCTCGCGGACCTGGTTTCCACAGCTACCGTGGGTAAATCTACCTTTTTACCTTTTGTTCCCCAACAGCAAAAGAAAACTCCACAGTATCAGATGCAGTCCTTTCGGTCGCATAAGTCCAGAAGAGGTCGGGGCTCCTCCTTCCTTGCCAGAGGTAAGGGTAGAGGAAAGAGAACACCTACTTCGGCTAGTTCCCAGGAGCAGAAGTCCTCCCCGGCTTCTACAAAATCCACCGCATGACGCTGGGGCTCCCCTAAGGGAGTCCGCACCAGTGGGGGCACGCCTTCGACTTTTCAGCCAGATCTGGGTTCTTTCAGACGTGGATCCTTGGGCAATGGAAATTGTTTCCCAAGGCTACAAGCTGAAATTCAAAGAGGTGCCCCCTCGCCGATTTTTCAAGTCGGCCTTGCCAGCTTCACCCCCGGAGACGGAAGTAGTGTTAGCTGCAATTCAAAAGCTGTATCAACAGCAAGTGGTTGTCAAGGTTCCCCTGGTCCAACAGGGAAAAGGGTATTATTCAACCCTGTTTGTAGTCCCGAAGCCAGATGGTTCGGTCAGACCCATTTTAATTCTAAAATCCCTAAACCTGTACTTGAAAAAGTTCAAATTCAAGATGGAATCGCTTCGAGCTGTAATATCCAGCCTGGAAGGGAGGGATTTTATGGTGTCACTAGACATAAAGAATGCATACCTTCATGTCCCCATATATCCCCCTCATCAGGAGTACCTGAGATTCGCTGTACAGGACTGTCATTACCAGTTTCAGATGTTGCCGTTTGGGCTTTCCACGGCCCCGAGGATTTTCACCAAGGTAATGGCAGAGATGACGGTGCTCCTGCCAGGTCACGGGACCCTCAGGTAGTAGCAGTAGACGCCCCGGTGACACCATGGGTGTTTCAGTCGGTCTATGTGTTTCCTCCTCTTCCTCTCAGCTCAAAAATATTGAGAATCATAAGACAAAGAAGAGTGCAGACAATACTCATTGTTCCAGATTGGCCTCGAAGGGCCTGGTACTCAGATCTTCAGGAAATGCTCACAGAAGATCCGTGGCCTCTACCTCTCAGGGAGGACCTGTTACAGCAGGGGCCCTGTGTGTTCCAAGACTTACCGCGGTTACGTTGACGGCATGGCGGTTGTACACCGAATCCTAGCTGGGAAAGGTATTCCGGAGGAAGTCATCCCTACTCTGATAAAGGCTAGGAAGGAGGTGACGGCAAAGCATTATCACCGTATCTGGAGGAAGTATGTATCTTGGTGTGAAGCCAAGAATGCTCCTACGGAAGATTTCCATCTGGGCCGGTTTCTCCACTTTCTACAGACAGGAGTGGATATGGGCCTGAAGTTAGGCTCCATTAAGGTACAGATTTCGGCCCTATCTATATTCTTTCAGAAGGAATTGGCTTCTCTCCCAGAAGTTCAGACGTTTGTGAAGAGAGTGCTGCACATCCAGCCTCCCTTTGTGCCCCCAGTGGCACCATGGGACCTTAACGTGGTGTTAAGTTTCCTGAAATCTCACTGGTTTGAGCCTTTTCAAACGGTTGAATTAAAATTTCTCACGTGGAAGGTGGTCATGTTATTGGCCTTGGCATCTGCAAGGCGGGTGTCCGAATTGGCAGCCTTGTCCCACAAGAGCCGCTATTTGATTTTCCATGTGGGTAGACCGGAGTTGACTCGTCCTCAATTTTTGCCTAAGGTGGTTTCTTCATTTCATATGAACCAACCTATTGTGGTGCCTGTGGCTACGGGGGACTGGGAGGACTCCAAGTCCCTGGATGTAGCCAGGGCCTTAAAGATTTATGTAGCCAGGACGGCTAGGGTTAGGAAAACAGAGGCTCTGTTTGTCCTGTATGCAGCCAACAAGGTTGGCGCACCTGCTTCTAAGCAGACTATTGCTCGCTGGATCTGTAACACGATTCAGCAGGCTCATTCTACGGCTGGATTGCCGTTACCAAATTCAGTAAAGGCCCATTCCACTAGGAAGGTGGGCTCTTCTTGGGCGGCTGCCCTAGGCGTCTCGGCATTACAGCTTTGCCGAGCAGCTACTTGGTCGGGTTCAAACACTTTTGCAAAATTCTACAAGTTTGATACCCTGGCTGATGAGGACCTTGCGTTTGCTCAGTCGGTGCTGCAGAGTCATCCGCACTCTCCCGCTTGGTTGGGAGCTTTGATATAAACCCCATGGTCCTTACGGAGTCCCCAGCATCCTCTAGGACGTAAGAGAAAATAAGATTTTAAACGTACCGGTGAATCTTTTTCTCCTAGTCCGTCCCAGTGCGGACTACATCTGCAAGACTTGTATATAGTTGTTGCTTTCATAAGGGTTATGTTACAGTTAGAATCGGTCTTTAACTGATACTGTTTTTTGTTCATACTGTTAACTGGTTGCGTATATTCCAGGTTATATGGTATGATTGGTGTGGGCTGGTATGAATCTTGCTCTTAGATTAACAAAATCCTTTCCTCATATTGTCCATCTCCTCTGGGCACAGTTCTCTAACTGAGGTCTGGAGGAGGGGCATAGAGGGAGGAGCCAGTGCACACCCATACTAAAAGTTCTTTATAGCGCCCATGTCTCCTGCGGAGCCCATCTATACCCCATGGTCCTTACGGAGTCCCCAGCATCCTCTACGGACTAGGAGAAAAAGATTTACCGATAGGTTTAAAATCTTATTTTTTCAAGAAGCTATCTACCCTTCTGTCTGTGACATCATTTAGTGAGATAGATGACAGTGGTAAAGCAGATTTATGCACAAGTCGCAGTACATGTGCATCTACTTTTGGAGGAACTTCTCTTTTCGAACAATCCGCAGCTGGAAATGGATAATAAGAATCTTTTCGGAATCTTATACTTTTTACTGGGCGTCGCCCAAGACTCATCCATCATTTCCGTCAGCTCTTCTGACGCTGGGAATTCAGTTTTAACTGATTTTGTTCGTTTAAACACAGGTGCTTTAGATTTTAACATTGTCTTGGCTGGATCTTCCAAGGAGAGAATAGCCTTCACAGCATTAATAAGTTCAGCTACATCCTCTGAACTAAAACTCTGAGACTGATCATCATACGGAGTATTTGAATTTACTGTATCATCATCTGTTGTATCATCTTGTGTAGTCTGCCACATAGATGTATCTGTCTTAGTCTTAACTGTCCCTTGGTTGCTTGTAGAGGCTACTGGAACCAAGCCGTAGGAAGGGGGCTGCATGTATGGGTTAATTGTGTAACCTAACCCTTGAGGTGGTGCTACCGGGGTTAACCTGTTCGCTATTGAAAATAGAGTCTTCGCGAACATATTCCATGGTGGCTCTGTTGGTGGTTGAACCAACTCCTGTTTTTTACTTTGCTGAAAAGCAAAACAGTTCGCACACAAGCCCTCATAAGTGACTAATTGGTCCATACCAATTAACCCTGTCTTACAAGATAAGCATGCTAGGGATGTAGGAGTGCTTGATAAATTCTCGTCACTTTTGCCGCTCACAGACATGGTAATAATCTGTTAATGACTACACCACAGGTTCTCAAACTCGGTCCTCGGGACCCCACACAGTGCATGTTTTGCAGATCTCACAGAATCACAAGTGAAATAATTAGCTCCACCTGTGGACCCTTTAAAATGTGTCTGTGAGTAATTAATACACCTGTGCACTTGCCGGGTTACCTGCAAAACATGCACTGTGTGGGGTCCCGAGGACCGAGTTTGAGAACCACTGGAATACACAAATTGTGACTGAAAATCACCTATATATGAGTATATAGAAGTGAGATCAATCTGACCACAGTGCACCTGAATTGAGAGTCAGAACAGGACTGATGTTACGTAGAAAAGTCAGCACACATACTAGCAATCAGTCACATGTTAAAGCATTAGACATTGTCATATGAGAATACAACCCCCATAACAACTTATAAATAAGTTGGAAAATTGTACTTCTGTTTCAACTGGTTCTTTTTCAACATAACATGCAGAAAACACAGTAATATACAGATCTCATATGCAATATGTACTAAAAATTAACAATTCATACTAACAAGTAGAGAGAATTTTTAGTACTGTATACCCTTCCTCTGTAGAGCGGGATACAGGGAGACTCACCACACTACCATATCCAAGCAAATGCGCTCGTAAGACGCTGAGTGGATTCAGACGCTACTGATGTACACTACCGCTCCTGATAACTGATAACGGACACAGTCGCTCACTGACGGACACGGACGCTCAGCGACTTCCACGTGTATGCAGACGCTAAGGCCTGCGACTCGGTCTAGGCGGGATCTCTAGTGTACACAACTGCAGCGTCTAAGCTGCGACCGAGTACCCTCGTGGTAGCTTCTGATACGGAAGTGAGGTCATTCAGTTCATGGACGGGAGACGCGCGGAAACTGGTCATGAACTCGGAGGAGGGGCGGCCAGGAGAGCGTCTGAATCCCCCTGTTGACTTAAACTCTAAGGATCGCGGCCTCTACCTAGTCCTGGCGCCTATGATCCCTGGAGCGTAGCGCTGTCGCGCTCAAGATGTTCGGCGCATCAACACACTGTAGTCTCCACCATTACAGTGTAGCTGTGTCCGGACCCCCCTAGTAAGAGGAAATCCATAGACTCACCTTCCCCCCATGCTCCGGCCATAGCCTGGTTACGTCTGCTGGACCTGCTGGAACATCCGACACAGATGCCCGTCGAGATAGCACTGTACCGCGAAGGTAAGCGTTGTTGCGACCCGGTGGGGGGTTGTTGGAGCGACTCTTTCCAGTATGCGTTTAAAACGCTGTTAAGAAAAGTCGCTCAAAAAAAGAAAAATATAGTGAGTCTATAAAAAATAAAATAATAAAAGCTTCAGGCTGCTTTATCTACAGCAGCCCTGTGACCATGTGGCTTCCTGCCGCAGCAAGCAAAAAACTGATCTGACTGAGTCAGTGGGCGGGATTATATGGGGAAGCCCCGATGCATCCTGGGAGGCCAGAAAGCTCGTGACCGTGTTGGTGCCATTTCCGCTGTCGCTCAACCATATCCCAATGTTATCCTGTGGAGAATCCTGTGGACCCAGCCAGAGAAAGGGAAGTTTTCGCTGGTCTCTCTCAGGAAAATCTTCAACGGTAGATATTCACTGGAAAAGGTAAGTCAATCCTAAAAACTTCCAGTGAATAGGAAACCAGGTAGGAGCCTCGCTGGGTTCGGGTCGTTCACTATTGGAGGGAGTCGTGGTACGTCAGCGGAGAAGGAGCGAGTGGAAAGCGCTCGGAGGACTTTCACTGTCATCTCAATTGTGCAGTTGGGGATTGCATTCACAGGCAAAAAGTCAGCGATGGGATCCAATTGCACAAGCGAGGGGCGTTCGGCAGCCAGGGTTCAGGCTGGAGAGCTGCGGCCCAGGAGGTCAGCTCGGTTTATAATGTGTGAGAAGTATGGTTCACACGCGGAGGCTTTTTGCAATGAATGGGTGCGTATGACTGCTGTAGATAGGGCATCATTCCCTAGGGTTGGTAGCTTTGAATCAGAGTATTACAGAGCATAAGGATTAGAATATGTCTGGTCAAATCTAGAAAATAGAATCAGACATACCGACTGTTTAAATCTGTGGCAGCAAAGAGGGGGAGGTGCAAAGGGAACTAGCTCGCACAGCAAGTTCCAAACCTAGCGGGAAAGCGATTGTGAGTGCACCACCACCACCGCCATATGTCGATGGGGAGAAATTGGCTACAACCAATGGTGCATTGGTAAAGAATAGCAAAATGATTAATCAATGTGTTAACCCTAACCCTTGCCAGTTGTATCCCGTTTTGAATTTTCCCCAAGGTTGTGACGAGGATGATGAGCCCAGCACGATATCGGCACTCTCTTTAGCAGCCACCATACAGGATACTCAGGTGGGCACGGCCAAACCACCAAGAGTAGTAGCGATACCCCCCAGCGGAGGGGTTTGTGAGGTTGTGTCCACCAGTAAGTATGGTACCATACATTATGCTGAGACAATAGCCCCCCGTATTATAGAATCAAACAAAAATTATGTGGTTGAGTTAAATCCAGTCAGGGTGATTGCAGTGCCCAATGGAAGAACAGTTAGTCAGGGAGTAACTCCCATCAGGAACATTGCAATGCATTGTCCTTGGTCCCGATCAGAACTGAGATCGATTATGTCAGAATTCCCTGATCCCAGAAAAGATCTAGTCCAGTGATTTTCAACCTTTTTTCTCTTACATCCTAGAGGATGCTGGGGACTCCGTAAGGACCATGGGGTATAGACGGGCTCCGCAGGAGATAGGGCACCTAAAAAGAACTTTGACTATGGGTGTGCACTGGCTCCTCCCTCTATGCCCCTCCTCCAGACCTCAGTTAGATCTTCTGCCCAGAGGAGAATGGGTGCACTGCAGAGAGCTCTCCAGAGTTTCCTGTTGAAGAAGAATTTTGTTAGGTTTTTTATTTTCAGGGAGTCCTGTTGGCAACAGGCTCCCTGCATCGTGGGACCGAGGAGAGAGAAGCAGAGCTGGCTTGTCAAGTTGGGCACTGCTTCTAAGGCTACTGGACACCATTAGCTCCAGAGGGAGTCGGAACACAGGTCTCACCTGGGGTTCGTCCCGGAGCCGCGCCGCCGTCCTCCTCACACATGCCGAAGATAGAAGCCGGATGAGAAGGCAGAAGACATCTTAGGCGGCAGAAAACATCAGATCCTCATGAGGTAAGGCGCCATTGCTCCCAGTCACACACACACAGAGCAGCACTGAAGGGTGCAGGGGGGGGGGGAGGGGGGGCGCCCTGGGCAGCAATAAACCTCACATTTGGGCACATGCAGATTGATTAGGCTGCAGAGGCAGTAAATCTATGATCCCCTGCCATTTTAAATGAAAAATCACTGGGACCGAAGCCCGCCGTCGGGTGGGCGGGGCTTGATCCTCAGCACTAACCAGTGCCATTTTCTCCACAGAAGCTGCATGAGGAAAACGCTGGCTCCCTGGTCTCTCCCCTGCTGAACTTCACAGGCTGGAAAAAAGAGGAGGGGGGCACATTAGCGACGCAGTGAGTGGGAATTGGTATATTATTGACAAAGCCTGCTGGATTGCTTTATCGTATAAACAACCCTTTATGAGGTCTAAGAACACTGTACGCTGAATGCGTGAGAAGTACCGTAAAGGTACGCTATTTGCGTATCGATCGCTTAGCCGTGATCGAGACGCTCAGGCGTCACGTTTACTCACGAGTAAATGATCACAGGCAGGCACGCTATTGGCTATAGACAAACGTAATGCTTCGCTATGGCGTAGCGGACGCTTGAGACCACGAGGAGGTCACCAGCGGCGCAGACGCTCACAACGCTAAACCTTGATATCTATATCTTTGACAATAAAATGCACAGTATACCTTAGTGTGAGGACAGGGTGTAAGTGCAACCTTGTGTAACCTGTTTTAACTACAAAGCTGCTTGAGCGTCACCGACGCTCGTGAACACACTATACTTATGAGAAAATACACAGATACTTGTTTAGGGTCCAAAGCCTATTATATGTATTATAACTAATATACTTGCAAAAAAGGAATCACAGTACAAATGATACACTACAATATAACAGAGACTTCCTAACCAAAATAGCTACACTAGAAATACAATACAATACCGATCTAATACAATACAATACAATACTAGTCAAGGGGAGATATGGGAGAAAAGAGAAGGGAGAGAGAGAGAGAGAGACGGAGAGAGAGATGGAGAGAGACGGAGAGAGAGAGAGAGAGAGAGATAGGGAGAGAGATTAGAGAAATGGCTCACAGAAAGACAATGATTACGGAGAGAAACTTACGCACAAGGGTAACGATCGCAAGCGCTTCTGGACAGCCAGCTTCCCGATTATCAGCAATGAGAACCGTTTGATGAGAAGTGAAAGCTGGATGCCACAGGCCCGTCTTTTATGCTACTCACACAATGCAATCTAATGGTCCCTACAATCTCATTGTCCATTGGACGCAGGAATTCGGCTTCGCATTATAACAAAGGTCACAGGTTGATTCATACAGGTGGGCTGTATCAGTGGTCTTGGTTATGCAAAACCATGGGTGATAACTAACACATTCCTGTCTTCTGGAGAGCTATTGTTTGGCGAATACAAAACAGAATCCTGTCTGGGTTCTGTTCTATATTCATGATGTCCACTTTCAGTTGAGACAATGACATCTCAGCCCTCATTCTCCTGTATACAAATCCAGCCCCATTTGTAAACACAGGTGTTGGCCCTCCTCATTGAGTCTCAAAGCTCAGTGTAATTAAAGACTATTGTACTCCGTCTGCGGGAAAGATACTGATTTGGAGTACAATTGATCTTCAATTACTATTCCGGTGCTTACCTTATGCATGTAAAGTTATGAGGCCCTCCCAACATGCAAACTATTGTTTGGGGGATCTCTGAGGTCAAAGAGCCATTTGAGACCCACTGATACCTGTCTCCACTGTTCAGGTGCATGACTAAGTAAGAACAAATAATAATAAATGGACATAACTTCTTATGTCCATAACTATTCGCACGAGCGATTAATACGCTCCAAACCAACACCGGAATATTGCTATTTAAATACCCTTCCGATGGGTACCAAACACTGCTGTATGATTCCTGTTAGACCCTTCCTACAATACAAAGAGGGATTCCTCCGTTCAGGGTCATTCTATATTAACCAAACTTTCAGAATCTATCAAAGGGACCATGGTCTACAAACTACATTAATTGTGAAAATATGTAACGATTGGGTCGCACGCTACGACTACATACTCCTTACCGTAAATACGCATACCGATGCGAGCGGGTGCACGCATCAGCGGGTATGCGCTATCACGGGAAAGCGCCCGCATGCGCAGCGCGGACCAGCGTGAGGTGCAAATATGGCAGCGTGTATAGGGATATTTTTCTGACTTTGACAGTCCACCCTTTGGCAGTCAATAATAACTGCCACCTTCAAAACATTTCAAAAAGGAGAAAAATATAAGTCAGGGGTTAATTCATTTCCATGGTTGGGTAAGGAAGAAGAGAGGAGTAGGTGTGAAGAGGGTATGACCTAGTGAGATAGCAGAAGTATGTGTGTATGAGTCCATGTTTGGAGGGTCATGTATCATCGTGCCGTACGTGTGGTAAATCAAGCTTCGAGGTATTGCGAAGTATACATTTGAATTCCTTCTTATCCCGTGGTACAGGTCTGTGGATGGGCTGTCAAACTTTACCGAGCTCTTTTCGGCTTTTGAACAGAATGGGGAGCACATTTTAGTTGATGATACATGAATGGGGGAATATGTGATTGCTGATATCTGTGCCTGTATTCCCTATACTATGTGTGTTATTACCTGAGGGTTGTAGAAATGAAGAAAAGACATAATTACGGTAAATGCGGTGGTATTCTATGTCAGGGAAATGTACATCTGTTGTTGAAGTTTTGTTCGGTATCTGTTGAGAGTCGTCTTCTTTGCGCTGTATTGCTCCTTGGGCATGAGCAAATAGCTTTGTCAGTGCCATCAGATTTACAAAAATGTTGGGCTAGCGTGAGTTTAAGAATACTAGGGAAACTGGGGATCCATGGCAAAGTTCATCAAATGTCCATTTCTCAAGTGGTCAAAACTTCATCTTTGGTGCTTGTCTGTTGTCTGTATAGCGTCTCGTCAACTTCCTCGTCCAAGGGGGTCTTTGTATCTTGGGGAAAAGCAGAAAAACAGGTGAAAGAAACGGACCTTATAATCGCATTTTCATCACATCATGGTTTCTATCATTGGGTCATAAATCAAATCCAGGTTAATTACAGTTTCCTCACTCCTCAAGCTCATCACTCTTGTACTTTGTTTGCACCTCATTAAAGCCTGCCCGCATCTAAATATCAATCCAATAGATATAACAACACCTAAGATACATAGGAGAAACTTTCCAACATCCATTATGACTCCTTGAGCCCAGTCTCCTAAACCGGAGAACCAATTTCGCTGGTTCAACCATGACACCCAACTAGTCAGCTCATTTCCTACAGCGGCAAGGGTGAGATTGTGTTTTCGGCGAAATTCCCATTTTAATTGGAGAATATCGTCCATCTTTTGGTCTATGACCTCTACCGGATCCTCGGTGCTATTTGTGATATACGTGCAACACTTTATGCCGTACTGTGTTGCCAATGTAACACAATATCCGCCTGTTACTGCTGTAAGATAATTAAGAACCATCCTATGCTGAACTAGTTCTGTTTTATAAGCTTGAAGTTCTCTTCCAGTGTATCTGAACGTGTCATCATACATTTCAGTGATATTATCTAACAAATTGGCGAGTGCGGAAATGTATCTATAATTCATCACTCCCCGAGCGGTGCGAGTGAAATCTAACGCTACCAGAACCTGAATCCCGGTGGATTCATGGATAAGATCAGAGGCCGGATGCTCTAACCTTTCTGACAGTTGTCTTTTAACTCGGTGCTCGTAATGAGTGTGAGTATAAGGAGCTTGGGCACCACGGTGTATGTCCTTCATTTTGTCATGTGTAACAGTCATCACTTCAGGCAATACTTTTCCAATATAACACAATCCTTCAGAGTTTGGGGCAAGCCACTTGTACGCCTTTCTCCCGCATATGAAATATGCATCATCGGGGAGAACATAAGGGACGGAGAAGGACATTACCATATTACACACCTTCCAGGTGAAATCTCCTGATCCTAATTCTTCCATCTGCTTAATGCACGTATCAGACTGTACGATATGTGCACAGTATCCTGGTGATACTTCTCCAACTCTAGTAATTCTATTTCCTAGGGTGTATCTATACCGGAAAGATTTTCCTCTACTGGCTATGTGGCGTACAAGCTCTGTATCTGTAGGCATTCTATCTGCTCTGTGTGAAAAGGTCATGGTGTGGTTACTCCATGACACTTCCCAATTTCCCGGCTTTCGGGGATTGGAGATGTTGAAACATAAGAGGGACCTATCCACATGGTATTGGTGGAGCTTCAAGCTAGGAGGGCTGGAGATATTAAACCTCCTGTCCACCGGTCTCCCACCACTTAGCTCAAGTACCTCCCCTAACGTTAAAGGAAATGGTACTAGCCCTGATTTGCTATGACCCTGAGGTACTTGAGAGCATACCCAACAATCTGTCTCATTTAACACGCTACCCACTAAGGAGTGATAGTCACTCAATGGATGCCGGTCCATATGGTTATTAAAACTGGATTGGCATTATTGCTACCGAGCCTACAGATACAGTTTTCTTTTTGAACTAACAATCCTTCACAATTGTTTACAAATAACATGGTTGTTAGATCGTGCCCGGTACTCGCCTTTGCTTGGTGATTGGGTTGCTATTGGAAATTTACACCTCCGTCTCAGTCATCAGAACCTTTCTGGATCCTTTCTCGACCTCACTGGTACTCTCACCGAAACAGACTGCTCTGGTCAACATCATGGTTAACGGGAAAATCCATATCACAGTCTCTTGGGGCAAGTCCATCTTACAGGAGGAGAAAAGAAGAAATTTGTAATGGGGGTATAAGAAAATCAGTTTGAGGGGGAGAGAACTCGTTACGATAATAAGTTCTCTCGTCTTGTTGTTCTTCTTGTTCTGCTGTCCTCTCAAAGGTGCTGTCTCTCAGTCTTCCAAACGAACATTCTGGTGATGCAATATTCCTTCCCAACCGACGATCTTTCTGTAAGGAGCAAAAATCTGGCATTACCATTGGTCCAACTGAGGGGTGACATAGCATCTTTAAACCATGGAAACATGAGTGGGAAGAGAGAGACAACAAAAAAAAACAAAAGAGATAGAGAACAATTCATGTGCATATATACATTACATAACTCGACAATAACCATCAATAAGAAAAGAGAAACAAAGCATTTTTAAACATTGTCAACATTAAGAAAGCATTGTTAGCATTAGAAAAACATTGTCAGACTTATTAGGCTGTCATATCTATGTGTCTAATGGTCTCCTTGAGCAGTCCCTCCCCACCAGCACCTGCATTACTCCACTGTCTGTATCTGGCCAGAAATACATTGTGGCGGAGGTCATGCTGGGGTTTGGTAGACTTCTGCAAGGACCAAGTGGATATGCAATGTGTGAATTCTTACCGCTACTAGTCAGAGATGGGGATAGAGAGAGAGAGAAAAAACATTTTTCACAAATACATTTACAACTTTTCACCTGGTCATTCCTGTGTCTTCAGTGAATGACCTCCCACTTTATTAACCGTTACCTCAGGCTTACCATCCGTCGTATGATCACCTTTCTTGACTACCTATCATGGGTGTGGCTCAAAATTCCTCCTATCTGATCTCTGATTATAATGGTGTGTGTTGTAATTTTGCTCATTTCTTGGTCTAGGGGGTCTAACTTTATGTGGGTTATTACAGTTGTTGGCATAATGCCCTTCTCTTCTACAATGGTAACAAATCCTTGGCTTTCTCCATGTGCTAGGGGCCTGGGGTTCCGGTCGACTTGATGCATCCTCTAGTGCTTGGATGTTCAGTGTCATCAACCGCTCTCCCTGCGCTTCCCTGGTTCTTTGGATATTTCGGTCATGCTCGATAGCGGACTCTCTTAATGCCGCCACCGAGATACCTCTCCAATGAGGTATTGAAGTTTGTACCCTAATTTTTAGTGTGTCTTTTAAGTTGTTCGCTAATACGGACACAGCTACCTCTCTGTGGTGTACATTAGTTTCAATGTCATCTATACCTGTGTACCTAGCCATATCCTGCAGAGCCCGGTGAAAATACTCTTCTGCGGATTCACCTTCTTTTTGTCTTATTGTATAGATTTTATTCCACTTTACTACTGTAGGAAAATATTCTTTCAACTGTAGATTGATTCTTTTTACATTATCTTGGTTATACTTGTTTGTTAGTGGCACTTCCTCATCTAGCTTACAATCAGTGATAAATTTCAATGAATCAACATCGGGGGGTAAACATGCCCTCAAAACTGTCCTCCAATCTTTGTTACTTGGCTCTGCAGTATGTCCTAGCACTCTAATGTATCTTTGACAAGCAACTAAGTCTTTCCTGGGATCAGGAAATTCAGACAGAATTGCTCTTAATTCTGTTCGGGAAAAAGGGCAGTACATGGCGATGTTCCTGACAGGAGTGATTCCTGAAGAGTCAGTTTCCCCATTTGGTACTGCAATTACCCTAACAGGATTAAGTCCAGTAATGTCATTCTGAATTGATTCTAAGATATAAGGTACATTTGTTTGTGCGTGATGTATAATACCATACATACCTGTGGACACGACCTCACCTGACCCTCCATTAGGGGGTTTGATTACAGTTTTTACCGACTGGGTCGCGTCCACCTGGACGTCTTGTGTGATGGCTTCTGGAAGAGGTGCCGACATCGTTCTGGGTTCACTTTCTGGTTGGTGTTCCTGAGGAAAGTTTAACATGGGGTGCGACTTGCATGGGTTAATAGTTGTACATTCAACAGTATTACAATTATCTTTGTTACATTTATTACACTTATTCTTATCATCTATACTACAGTTGCTAAGAGCGTTTTTATTGTTCACCCTTGTGCTTTTCTCCGCAACCACAATCCCCTCCATTGCCATCTCTCTCCTCTCAAGATGAAAGTTAGGTAAGTAAGTTACATTTCTTTGCATTTCACCCTCCTGTTGCCATATCTGTAAACAATCATAATGCTTGATTCGTCTCTTTGCTGATTTAATGAGACATATCCTTCTCCTTAAATTATGCAACACCTCTGAGTCAAAACTACCTATCCCGGGAAATGGTACCTTATCCCCCGCAGTCATTCGTGTCCATTCATCACAAAAGGTCTCAGAGTGGGGACCATATTTCCCCCACATTACTAACCGAGCAGACCCTCGGGGTCTGCAAGCCTCTGGAGTCTGAATCCTGACCTCCGACCGTCTCTGTATTGTGCACTTGGCTGCCATTGTGGACCTTTTTAACACAGAAAAACTTCCTAAAATGCACCAAACACAGAACTTCGTTGGAAATCCTTAAAGCTCTTCCACTGAACTTCTTCTGCTCCGGGTATCTCCGGTCCGCCTTCTAGCAGACACGTGTAGCCGTTTCAGGCCCTATTTTTAGAGATTTTCCTGAGAAAATTCCCTTTTCCATTTTTCTTTACACAAATCACGCTTGCATGTGCTCCCTACAACACGTATGAGGGCAATATACGACCTCATATCACGTTGCGTTATTGGTCACACATACAACCGTGCGGTCCAATCGTACCACTTATAGACACTTGTTGCCCATAAATGGTAGGATCATTGGAGTCTCCCTACTGTGCTCCAAAACAGCCAGAGCGTAATACAACGAAAACTTTATCACACTCTGTTGCACGTTTTCACTCAGATCGTGCTCATCACGTTCCACATAGATCACAAAGTTCACAAAGCGAGCACAAAGTCCACAAAGCGGGATTCAATACACTCATACCGTTTTCAAACCAATATCATTCTTATAGTTTTCTGATCAGAAAAATCATTTCCCGTAGTCTGATAGCTCTCCCCAGAGGTATTACAGTAAAGTAAGGTATTTAAACTAAGTTTTTGGAAAGCTGAAATCAATTTGTGCTATTTATCGCCTTGCGCTATTTACCGCGTTGCGCTATTTACCGCGTTGCGCTATTTATCGCCTGTTAAAGTCAACTTGTGGTTTGAGTTACGTGGGCGTACACAGACGCTCCGTTGCGTAATGTACACTGCGTGCGTCGGCCTTTGGATTGCGTACGCAAGTCTCAGTTAGGGACACGTGTACGCAAAGCAAAGATCCACCGTAACACAATTTATACTTTTATCAATGTAGATGATCCCTGATCATCTACCACACACCACACTGACTTCGCCTTATCTCCCAGGCAAACCGTGTGTTGGTCTATACTTTAACTATTACCTCTATTCTTAAACTATGAAATAACAGCAAATCTCTTTTGGCACTTTTCTATCAACTATAAAACTGGCAAACAGGATAGTGATATACGAAAAATGAAATACACAGATGGAAAAGAAATGCAGATATATATATATGTATGCGTGCGTATATACGCAAGACAGAAGAAAAATAAACAGTTTTAAAAAAACACTAGCGTTTTGTTCTTACCTCCGGTTCCCGGATTCCTTCAGCACCCTTTACCTAAGCGAAGCAGACGCTTATCCCATCAGCACTGCGAGACAACCTCCCGCCCTTTGCTGAGGGATAATGTCTGCTGATCTACCTAGTGCAGATATGTGAAGGACTGGACGGCCCCCAATTGACAAAGCCTGCTGGATTGCTTTATCGTATAAACAACCCTTTATGAGGTCTAAGAACACTGTACGCTGAATGCGTGAGAAGTACCGTAAAGGTACGCTATTTGCGTATCGATCGCTTAGCCGTGATCGAGACGCTCAGGCGTCACGTTTACTCACGAGTAAATGATCACAGGCAGGCACGCTATTGGCTATAGACAAACGTAATGCTTCGCTATGGCGTAGCGGACGCTTGAGACCACGAGGAGGTCACCAGCGGCGCAGACGCTCACAACGCTAAACCTTGATATCTATATCTTTGACAATAAAATGCACAGTATACCTTAGTGTGAGGACAGGGTGTAAGTGCAACCTTGTGTAACCTGTTTTAACTACAAAGCTGCTTGAGCGTCACCGACGCTCGTGAACACACTATACTTATGAGAAAATACACAGATACTTGTTTAGGGTCCAAAGCCTATTATATGTATTATAACTAATATACTTGCAAAAAAGGAATCACAGTACAAATGATACACTACAATATAACAGAGACTTCCTAACCAAAATAGCTACACTAGAAATACAATACAATACCGATCTAATACAATACAATACAATACTAGTCAAGGGGAGATATGGGAGAAAAGAGAAGGGAGAGAGAGAGAGAGACGGAGAGAGAGAGAGAGAGATGGAGAGAGAGAGAGAGAGAGATAGGGAGAGAGATGAGAGAAATGGCTCACAGAAAGACAATGATTACGGAGAGAAACTTACGCACAAGGGTAACGATCGCAAGCGCTTCTGGACAGCCAGCTTCCCGATTATCAGCAATGAGAACCGTTTGATGAGAAGTGAAAGCTGGATGCCACAGGCCCGTCTTTTATGCTACTCACACAATGCAATCTAATGGTCCCTACAATCTCATTGTCCATTGGACGCAGGAATTCGGCTTCGCATTATAACAAAGGTCACAGGTTGATTCATACAGGTGGGCTGTATCAGTGGTCTTGGTTATGCAAAACCATGGGTGATAACTAACACATTCCTGTCTTCTGGAGAGCTATTGTTTGGCGAATACAAAACAGAATCCTGTCTGGGTTCTGTTCTATATTCATGATGTCCACTTTCAGTTGAGACAATGACATCTCAGCCCTCATTCTCCTGTATACAAATCCAGCCCCATTTGTAAACACAGGTGTTGGCCCTCCTCATTGAGTCTCAAAGCTCAGTGTAATTAAAGACTATTGTACTCCGTCTGCGGGAAAGATACTGATTTGGAGTACAATTGATCTTCAATTACTATTCCGGTGCTTACCTTATGCATGTAAAGTTATGAGGCCCTCCCAACATGCAAACTATTGTTTGGGGGATCTCTGAGGTCAAAGAGCCATTTGAGACCCACTGATACCTGTCTCCACTGTTCAGGTGCATGACTAAGTAAGAACAAATAATAATAAATGGACATAACTTCTTATGTCCATAACTATTCGCACGAGCGATTAATACGCTCCAAACCAACACCGGAATATTGCTATTTAAATACCCTTCCGATGGGTACCAAGCACTGCTGTATGATTCCTGTTAGACCCTTCCTACAATACAAAGAGGGATTCCTCCGTTCAGGGACATTCTATATTAACCAAACTTTCAGAATCTATCAAAGGGACCATGGTCTACAAACTACATTAATTGTGAAAATATGTAACGATTGGGTCGCACGCTACGACTACATACTCCTTACCGTAAATACGCATACCGATGCGAGCGGGTGCACGCATCAGCGGGTATGCGCTATCACGGGAAAGCGCACGCATGCGCAGCGCGGACCAGCGTGAGGTGCAAATATGGCAGCGTGTATAGGGATATTTTTCTGACTTTGACATTATATATAGAAAAGCGCTATCTGGTCATATTTTTTCCAGTGTTTTTAAGCGCTGGTGTGTGCTGGCATACTCTCTCTCTGTCTCTCCTTAGGGCCTGGTTGGGGTTTTGTCCCCTTATAGGTTAATCCCTGTGTGTGTGGGGTGTCGGTACGTGTGTGTTGACATGTCTGAGGCGGAAGGCTTCTCCAAGGAGGAGGTGGAGCAAATGAGTGGTGTGTCCCCGTCGGTTGTGCCGACTCCGGATTGGATGGACATGTGGCATATGTTGAATGCAAGTGTGGCATCTTTACATAAAAGGCTTGATAAGGCTGAATTAGGGGGGACATCAGGGGGTCAATCCTCGCATTGGACCGACTCACAGGGCCCGTCGGGGTCTCAAAAGCGTCCCTTAACACAAGACACTACTACCGACACGGATTCTGATTCCAGTGTCGACTACGACGAAGTAAAATTGCACCCTAGGGTGACTAAAACCATTCAGTGTATGATTGTGGCAATAAGGGATGTGTTGCATATTGAGGATGAACCCTCGGTCCCCGACACAAGGGTACACATGTTTAAGGAAAAGAAACAGATTATTAACTTTCCCACATCTCATGAATTAAATGAATTCTTTGGAAAAGCTTGGGAGACTCCGGAAAAGAGACTGCAGATCCCCAAAAGAATTTATATGGCATACCCCTTCCCTAAGCAGGACAGGGAGATTTGGGAATCACCCCCCACTGTGGACAAGGCCCTGACGCGCCTGTCCAAGAAAGTGGCGCTACCGTCTCCTGACACAGCGGCCCTTAAGGACCCTGCAGATCGCAGGCAAGAAACTACCTTAAAGTGTATTTATTCTCATACGGGTGCTGTGCTAAGGCCGACAATTGCGTCGGCATGGGTGTGTAGCGCAATTGCAGCTTGGACAGATGAGCTGACAGAACAATTTGATAATATGGATAAGGATACTATATTCTTAACTCTAGCCCATATAAAAGACGCAGTCTTATTTATGAGGGATGCTCAAAGGGACATTGGATTGCTAGCTTCTAGGGCCAATGCCATGTCTATCTCAGCGAGAAGATCCTTATGGACTCGCCAATGGACGGGTGATGCGGATTCCAAAAAACATATGGAAGTACTACCCTATAAGGGTGATGTATTGTTTGGGGTTGGGCTGACGGACCTGGTTTCCACAGCTACAGCAGGTAAATCAAATTTTTTACCATATATTCCCCAACAGCAAAAGAAAGTAACACTCTATCAGATGCAGTCCTTTCGGTCGCACAAGTCCAGAAGAGGTCGGGGATCCTCTTTCCTCGCCAGAGGTAAGGGCAGAGGCAAAAGAGCACCTGCTTCGGCAGGTGCCCAGGAACAAAAGTCCTCCCCGGCTGCTCCAAAACCCACAGCATGACGCTGGGGCTCCCCTGAGGGAGTCCGCACCGGTGGGGGCACGTCTTCAACTTTTCAGTCAGGCCTGGGTCAGTTCGGACCTGAATCCCTGGGTGTTGGACATAGTTTCCCAGGGTTAAAAATTGGAATTCGAGGAGGTGCCCCCGCGCCGATTTTTCAAATCGTCCCTACCAGCTTCCACATCGGAAAGGGATATAGTGTTAGCTGCAATTCAGACGCTGTGTATACAGCAAGTGATAATCAAGGTTCCCCTGCACCAGCAGGGAAGAGGTTACTACTCAACCCTATTTGTGGTCCCGAAACCGGACGGTTCGGTCAGACCTATTTTGAATCTGAAATCCCTAAACCTGTACATAAAAAGATTCAAATTCAAAATGGAATCACTCAGAACGATAATAGCCAACATGGAGGAGGGGGAGTTTATGGTGTCTCTGGACATAAAGGATGCGTACCTTCATGTCCCCATATATGCCCCCCATCAGGAATACCTGAGATTCGCTGTACAGGATTGTCATTACCAATTTCAGACGTTGCCGTTTGGACTCTCCACGGCCCCGAGGATTTTCACCAAGATAATGACGGAAATGATGGTGGTCCTGCACAAGCATGGAGTCACAATTATCCCATACTTGGACGATCTCCTGATAAAAGCGAGATCAAGGGAGAAATTGCTGAGCAGTGTGGCGCTCTCTCTGAGAGTGCTCCAGCAACACGGTTGTATTCTAAATCTACCGAAGTCACAATTGATTCCGACAACTCGACTACCGTTCCTAGGTATGATACTGGATACGGAACAAATGAAGGTGTTCCTCCCAATAGAGAAAGCCCAGGACATTTAGAACATGGTCAGAGACCTGCTAAAACCGAAAAGGGTGTCAGTTCACCAATGCACTCGAGTTCTGGGAAAAATGGTGGCGGCCTACGAGGCCATTCCCTTCGGAAGGTTCCATGCAAGGACTTTTCAATGGGACCTTCTGGACAAGTGGTCCGGGTCCCATCTGCACTTACATCGGAAAATAACTCTGTCCCCAGGGGCCAGAGTGTCCCTCCTGTGGTGGTTGCAAAGTGCTCACCTGCTGGAGGGTCGCAGGTTCGGAATTCAGGATTGGATCCTGGTTACCACGGACGCGAGCCTCCGAGGATGGGGAGCGGTCACACAGGGAAAAAATGTTCAGGGTCTTTGGTCAGACCAGGAGTCCTGTCTACACATCAATGTGTTGGAACTCAGGGCCATTTACAATGGCCTTCGACAAGCGGAGAGTCTACTTCGAAACCTACCGGTTCTGATTCAATCAGACAATATCACAGCAGTGGCTCATGTGAACCGCCAAGGCGGGACAAGAAGCAGAGTCGCGATGGCGGAAGCCACAAGGATCCTTCGCTGGGCGGAAAATCATGTAAGCGCTCTGTCGGCTGTCTTCATTCCGGGAGTGGACAACTGGGAAGCAGACTTCCTCAGCAGACACGATCTCTATCCAGGAGAGTGGGGACTTCATCAAGAAGTCTTTGCAGATGTAACGCGTCTTTGGGGAACTCCTCAAATAGACATGATGGCGTCACGCCTCAACAAAAAGCTTCGGAGGTATTGTGCCAGGTCTCGGGACCCTCAGGCAGTAGCAGTAGACGCGCTGGTAACACCGTGGGTGTTCAAATCGGTCTACGTGTTTCCTCCTCTTCCTCTCATCACAAAAGTGTTGAGGATCATAAGACGAAGAAGAGTACAAACGATACTCGTTGTCCCAGATTGGCCTGGTACTCGGATCTACAAGAGATGCTCACAGGAGATCCCTGGCCTCTTCCTCTCAGGGAAGACCTGTTGCAACAGGGGCCCTGTGTATTTCAAGACTTACCGCGGTTACGTTTGACGGCATGGCGGTTGAACGCCGAATCCTAGCGAAAAAGGGGATTCCGGAAGAGGTCATCCCTACTTTAATAAGGGCTAGGAAGGAAGTGACGGTAAAACATTATCACCATATCTGGCGAAAGTATGTGTCTTGGTGTGAGTCCAAGAATGCGCCTACGGAAGATTTTCATCTGGGTCGTTTTCTCCACTTCCTACAGACAGGAGTGGATATGGGCCTGAAATTAGGCTCTGTTAAGGTACAGATTTTGGCCCTCTCAATTTTCTTTCAGAAGGAATTGGCTTCTCTGCCAGAAGTCCAGACGTTTGTAAAGGGGGTGCTGCACATCCAGCCCTCTTTTGTGCCTCCAGTGGCACCATGGGACATAAACGTGGTGTTGCAGTTCTTAAAATCACACTGGTTTGAACCGCTTACCAAGGTTGAGTTGACATTTCTTACCTGGAAGGTGGTCATGCTGTTGGCCTTGGCATCAGCAAGGCGAGTGTCTGAATTGGCGGCTTTGTCACACAAAAGCCCCTACTTGATTTTTCATGTGGATCGAGCTGAATTGAGGACACGTCCGCAATTTTTGCCTAAAGTGGTTTCTTCGTTCCATATGAATCAACCTATTGTGGTGCCTGTGGCTACAAGTGACCTGGAGGATTCCAGATACCTGGATGTAGTTCGGGCCTTAAAGATTTATGTAGCCAGAACGGCTAAAATTAGGAAAACAGAGGCTCTGTTTGTCCTGTATGCTGCTAATAAGATTGGCGCACCTGCTTCGAAGCAGACTATTGCTCGCTGGATCTGTAATACGATTCAGCAGGCTCATTCTACGGCTGGATTGCCGGTACCAAATTCGGTTAAAGCCCATTCCACTAGGAAGGTGGGCTCTTCTTGGGCGGCTGCCTGAGGCGTCTCGGCATTACAGCTTTGCCAAGCGGCGACTTGGTCGGGGTCAAACACTTTTGCTAAATTCTACAAGTTTGATACCCTGGCTGATGAGGACCTAGAGTTTGCTCAGTCGGTGCTGCAGAGTCATACGCACTCTCCCGCCCGATTGGATGCTTTGGTATAAACCCCATGGTCCTTACGGAGTCCCTAGCATCCTCTAGGACGTAAGAGAAAATAAGATTTTAAACCTACCGGTAAATCTATTTCTTCTAGTCGGTAGAGGATGCTGGGCGCCCGTCCCAGTGCGGAAACTCTGCAAGACTTGTATATAGTTGTTGCTTACATTAGGGCTATGTTACAGTTGGAATAGGTCTTGGACCGTTACTGTCATTTGTTCATACTGTTAACTGGTTATGTATGTTCCAGGTTACATGGTATAATTGGTGTGGGCTGGTATGAATCTTGCCCTTGGATTGCTAAATCCTGCCTTGTATTGTCCATCTCCTCTGGGCACAGTTCTCTAACTGAGGTCTGGAGGAGGGGCATAGAGGGAGGAGCCAGTGCACACCCATAGTCAAAGTTCTTTTTAGGTGCCCTATCTCCTGCGGAGCCCGTCTATACCCCATGGTCCTTACGGAGTCCCCAGCATCCTCTACGGACTAGGAGAAATAGATTTACCGGTAGGTTTAAAATCGTATTTTTACTCGCGGCACACCGAACAATGGGGGTAATTACAAGTTGATCGCAGCAGGACTTTTGTTAGCAGTTGGGCAAAACCATGTGCACTGCAGGGGAGGCAGATATAACATGTGCAGAAAGAGTTAGATTTGGGTGGGTTATTTTGTTTCTGTGCATACTGGCTGCTTTATTGTTACACTGCAAATTAGATTGCAGATTGAACACACCCCACCCAAATCTAACTCTCTCTGCACATGTTAAATCTGCCTCCCCTGCGGCGTGACCACGGCGGCAGAGGACTAGGCAGCAGGATCGAGGAGCTCCCTGGATAATTAATCCTGAAACAATCCTGGGGCCCCGATCCTGCTCTCCTCTGGACTGATCTCCTGCTTGACGGTGCTGGGGAGGCTGTGGAGCGTGTGTACGAGCGCTCCCGGCCCGCGTCAGCGGCCGCCCGGACTCCGGGCCTAGGCCGCAGCTCAGTCCCCGGCCTCGATTTTGAAGCTCCGCCGGGCGCGTGCGCGCGCGCACACGATCGAGCGCCCGAGGCGGACGCGACGACCAGCGGCACAGGAGAGGAGAGGTACCCCACTCCTGTACCCCCAGGGCCACATATAGAAGACAACCTGACACCCTGAAGGCTGGTACAGAGGGGGAAGGAGGGGGAGATCTCTGTGCTGGGCGGCCATTTTAACTGCAGCTCCCTGAGGCACAGAATACAGCAAGGTGCAGTGTGGGTGAAGACTGCACTGGGCTGGAGGACTGGACACTGTCCCAGCTGCCCTGTCTCCTACTGCTTATACTGCTGGCATACCACACACTGGACACATTTATTTATGCCATTGGACCCCCCAGGTCCCCCTTCTCCCTTCACTACAACATCTGGCCATCCCAGTGACTGGCGTGCTGCTGTTACTGCATTTACCATCCACGGTTATACTTTTGATACTGAATAACGGGGCTCTTATTACTGCTGGACCCCCACAAGATGGTGAGGGGCGGCCAGAGCGCGGCCGCGGCTAAACTGGAGAAGTTCGCCCGACAGCCTACATCTCAGTCGACGCAGTCATCTCCTAAGCCTTCCCCCCCTGCCAGAATGGATCCATCGGCTGGGGCCGACTCGGGGGCGAACACGCAGCCGTCTGCACCCTCCATCCAGCAGGTCCTGGAGGCCATAGCGGCCAGCGAGCAACGCCTATCAGACAAGATGGAGAAGGTGCAGTGCGATTTATCACTGCTACGACAGGACGTCCAACGAGTACGGGAGAGGGTGGGCGAAACTGAGACAAGGGTCTCCAACCTGGAAGACCTCAGCGGCCCTCTGCAACAATCGGTGTCCGTAGTTACACAGCAAGTCACAACGATACAAGCCAAACTCCTGGACATGGAGGGCAGACTCCGCAGAAACGTGAGGTTCGTTGGCCTCCCTGAAAAAGAAGAAGGGACACACCCCGAGGATTTTCTGGAATCCTGGTTAAAAGAGGCATACGGTGCTGAATCCTTTACATCTCAGTTTGCAGTGGAGCGGGCTCACCGCGTGCCCTTCCGGCCTTTACCACCAGGTGCCCCACCACGAACTTTTATAGCAAAATTCCTGCACTACAAGGACCGGGACTCCGTCCTGCGCCTGGGACGTGTGAAGGGTCCCCTGATGAGGAATGGAGTCCGGGTGTCGGCATTTCCGGACTTTGCAGCGGACGTCCAAAAAGACCGAGCACAGTTTCTCCCCATAAAGCGACGCCTTCGTGACCTGAATATATCATACTCAATGCTGTTTCCCTCCAGATTGCGAGTGGTGGCGGACGGGGAGACTAAATTCTTCAGCTCGCCCAGGGAAGCGGCGTCATGGTTGGACAGATATGCTCCGGGGGCACGCCAGCTGGCTCCAGACTGACATCGGGTCGCCTTCCTTTATGGGCCTTCAACTCGCAAGTATAAGTCCGGGGAGCTTCCTCCTGTTTAGCAGTTCTGGACTTTACTGAGAAGTGTTATAAACGTATAAACGTATAAGGGTTTAAATATTGGGGTTGTTTGATCTGTACGCCTAGTACAGTGTTGCCGTAGGCTTTGGGTTCTCCAGGGCTAGAGTTCGGTTAGGGAATTAGGTATGCCACAGTTCGGGGAGGTATACGGGGAGGGGGGATGCTGGGGGGCTGCTGTTGGCCCCCCAGTAGTTTTTCTGTTTTATGTTTTGAATTTAAGAAGCCTACATATAAGTCATTCGGAGGGTGTGGCGGGGTTGCACTGTTCTCAGGGGTTTGGCTTGAGGTCCGGGGCCGGTGGACGGCGCGACCGCGCGAGTGAGGAGCCGGGGGGTCGGGTGGTAGATAGGAGTGATGTGCTCCAGCAGATGACTCGGCTGACATGCCTCCCTTAAAAATCTTGTCGTGGAATGTCCGGGGCATTAACAACAAAGTAAAGCGATCCTTAGTGTTTAAGATGATCAAGAAATATGGCCCGGATATAATCTGTTTAAGCGAAACTCATTTAGAGGGAAATAGGCTGTTGTCGCTCCGTAGGCCTTGGGTGGGCTGGGCATATCATTCCTCGCACTCCTCATATTCCCGAGGGGTGTCGGTAATGATAAAGAGGACTGTACAGTTTGAGATGATTAGGGTAAATACAGATCCGCATGGTAGATACGTGTTCTTAGAATGTAAATTATTCTCACGTAATTTTTTCCTGTTGTCTGTGTATGTTCCCCCCCCTTTTTCATACGATGTCCTGCAAAAGGCCGCCCTGTTTGTTGCCTCCTCCCCACACACCCCTGTCGTCTGCTTGGGGGACTTCAACGCTGTGTTGGATGCCTCCTTAGACAGATGGAGGGCGCCCCGGGATCGGGGGACGGGGGGCGGTTTAGCCTCATCGGGATCTAGATTCGCAGAATTTCTAGACGGTATGCAGTGGGTAGACGTCTGGAGAATTCGGAATCCTGGCCTCAGGCAATACTCCTGTTATTCGGGTACACATGGCTCTTTTTCTAGGATCGACCTGGCCCTGGTCTCGCCTGGGCTTTTGCCTGGCGTGACGGATGTCCGTTACGAGGCACGGGGGGTGTCAGATCACTCGCCCCTGGTGCTCTCAATAAATGGGGAATGTCAGAGGGGACAGTCATACTGGCGGCTACACCCTTCCTGGCTGGCCCAGCTGGGCGAATGCCCGGAGTTGGTGTCCACATGGGAGGGATTTTTTGCAGATAACGTGGGATCGGCCCGGGCCCCGGTTGTCTGGGACGCGTTCAAGGCATATTTACGAGGTACAATGATCGGCAAAATTGCAGCCTGCAAGGTGGCTAGAAGGGCGACGGAAAGACAGCTTGAGACTGAGTGTAGGGATCTGGAGATGCGTTACCTGACAGAGGGTACTCCTGAGCTGAAGGCCCGCTGGCTTGTGGCTCAGGAGGCCTGGCTGGCCCACCTTTCAGATATAAATGCACGTTCCCTTTTGTTTAGGGCTACTAACATATATATGCAGGCGGACAGACCAGGTAGCCTGATGGCCCACTTAGTGCACTATGATAGACCTGGGACCACGATAGCGCAAATGCTCGACCCAGGCGGCTTCACGGTGGATGCCACCCCCGACATCGCTCAGATGTTCCTCGGCTACTTCAGAGAAATTTACGACAGTAGACTGACATGCTCCACGGAGGAAATAGACCTGTACCTGATAAACATTCCCCTTTCTAAACTCTCCCATGAGGCCAGGGACGCACTGGACGCACCTCTGACCCTGGAAGAGGTGGTGTCGGCGGTGGAGGTGTCTCCTAGAGGTAAATCCCCGGGTAGTGACGGTATTCCCACGGAACTATATAAACAGTATATAGAATTCTTTGGTCCCCAGCTGCTTGACACGTACGTTAAAATGAGTGTCACTGACAGCCTTCCTCCCTCGATGTCCGAGGCGATCCTTATAATGCTTCCAAAGCCTGGTAAGGACCCCATGTTGTTGGACTCCTACAGGCCGATCTCCCTCATCCCCACTGACGCCAAGATCCTGGCGAAAATTCTCGCGGTCCGTCTCAACCTAGTAATTGAATCCATAATTCATCCGGATCAAACCGGCTTCATGCCTGGGAAATCCACATCCATTAACCTGCGCAGGCTATACACCATTTTGCAGGCCCCCCGCGACTTCCCCTCGGACGCGGCTGTAGTCTCGCTGGATGCAGCCAAGGCATTCGACAGCGTTGAATGGCCTTACCTGTGGGGAGTCATGAGGAGCATGGGCTTCGGCCCAAACTTTATTCAGTGGATTAAATTGCTATACCAGAATCCACGCGCCAGGGTCTTGGTGAACGGCTACATCTCCTCCTCCTTCCCTTTGACACGGGGCACCAGACAAGGATGCCCCCTCTCTCCTGCTCTGTTTGCCATAGCCATAGAGCCACTCGCTTGCCTGATCAGATCGCACCCGGACATCGAGGGAATAGGTACCGGCCCCTGTACTGACAAGATAGCCCTTTATGCGGATGACCTGTTGCTATTCCTTCAAGACTACGCAGTAGAGATGCCCACTGTGCTGCGGGTCATCGAGACATTCGGTGGGTATTCGGGTCTCCGCATAAATTGGACTAAATCATTTATTATGCCCATTATAGGCTCCCTCCCTCAGGTTCCGAAAATATCTCTGCCACTGTGCTGGACAGTTCAGTTCAAGTACCTCGGAATTCTAATTACAAACGACCCATCAGACTTTGTGCCCTTAAACCTCGACCCCCTAGTACAAACAGTAGTGCGCAAATCTAGAGCCTGGGGTAAGTTACCACTGACAATGACGGGCAGGGTCGGCCTTATTAAAATGGTAGTCCTGCCTAAACTATTGTATGTTCTACTACAGTCCCCTGTATTCATTTTTCCAGCCTTCTTCAGGAAATTAAATAGCGTCCTGTCCTCCTTTGTATGGGCCAATAAAAGAGCTAGAATTAAATTAACCACCCTCACCAGACAGAAAAGGGACGGCGGTCTGGCCTTGCCTCACTTCCAACTATATTACTATGCTGCTCAGCTATCACATATCAGTATGTGGCTTCGGGAGGGGGGGGGGGCTGGGCTGGAACGGGCGTTCCTTCAGTGCTACTACCCAGACCTTTCCCCGGCACAGGTCTTGGTGGGGGAAAACCCTTCCAGATCTTTACCTCCTATTGTCTTTCAGGCGATGAGAATATGGCTAGCATTGAGGGGCCTGCTCGGGTATGAAGGCATGGACCCTGACACCCCCCTATGGCACTCCACAATGCTTAATGAGCTGAGGTCCCTAGAGGGCGGGGAGGTATGGGCTCCGTATTCGATAGACTCACTGTCCCAATTATATAGTGGCGGTTCATTGAAATCATTTCAACAATTAAAGGAGGAGTTTGGACTTCCGAACTCTCACTTCTACAGATTTTTACAGCTCAGGCACGCCTTGCAGGCGCAATTTGGAGACTCCCCCCCGGCGCTCCTCCCATTTCCCATCAAAACATTCCTACAATCTTTGGGTCGAGTCAAGGTGATCTCCTTCACTTACTCATACCTCCTCCAAACAATACACGCAGACCCGCTCTCGAATCTTCGGGCGAACTGGGAGCGTGACTTGGGTCCCATAGACGGGGAAGACTGGGAGGGTGCTTTGGGCAATCCGAGTCAGGTCACCAAATCGCTACGGTTTCAGCAGATTCAGTTTTTCATTCTGCATAGGTCATACATGACACCGAGCAGGCTGGCCAGATTCAGGTCTGATAATGTTGATGTTTGTCCCAAGTGCAGGGCTGCCGGAGGCACATTCTGGCACCTCATATGGGAATGCCCGTCGCTACAGGTGTTCTGGGCTGGGGTCAGGTCGATTTTGGAACACACAGGAACACAGAGGGGAATGCTGACTCCGAGATTTTGCATTCTGGGGGTGGGTGACTCGAGTTCTGGGTCCAGATGGGAAAGCATGTATGCCCGCAGCGTATGCGCACTTGCAAAAGTGTGCATCGCGCGGACATGGATGGCCCCCAGCCCTCCCACAATACCTGCTCTTAAAAGTTTGATCAATGATACCCTATTAAAAGAACGATATGTATATATGAAATATAATGCCCTTACCAGATACGAGAAGATTTGGTCTCCTTGGATCACTTCCACATACTCCTCCCTTGCCCTTCAAATGTAGCGGGCACTGGCCATTGATGCAGAAGCGCTGTTTGGGCCCCGGGGCGTTGGGCCGAACCCTTTACCTCTCCTAACGCAGTTACTTAGGTGGTTAGCTGTCGCACCACACCACGCACACATCAGGTTGACTAGGCTTGAGTTTGTTTAGAGGGTTAGTTTGGGGGTAGTGGGGTTGTGGGCTATATACGGCTCAATAGACGGGGTAATTACACATAAGGTGGGGGGAGAAAATCTAAAAAATGTTAAGTATGTGAATCATAACTTGGATACAGACTACATACAATATGCATATTGCGTGAAGGCCGCACGGAAATGGTGATGTGGGGAATAGTATTCATGCATGTATAATACCATAAAGCTGATATGAATGACTGAATAATGTGATTATCCAATATGACCAGAAATGTATCCTGAAATGTCTGTATCTTTAACTTTTGTGGTGAATAAAAATTACTCTATTTAAAAAAAATCTGCCTCCCCTGCAGTGCACATGGGGGGTCATTCCGAGTTGTTCGCTCGCAAGCTGCTTTTAGCAGCTTTGCACATGCTAAGCCGCCGCCTACTGGGAGTGAATCTTAGCATATTAAAATTGCGAACGAAAGATTCGCAATATTGCGATAAGACATCTCTGTGCAGTTTCTGAGTAACTCGAGACTTACTCGGCATCTGCGATCAGTTCAGTGCTTGTCTTCCTGGTTTGACGTCACAAACACACCCAGCGTTCGCCCAGACACTCCTCCGTTTCTCCAGCCACTCCCGCGTTTTTCCCAGAAATGGTAGCGTTTTTTCACACACACCCATAAAACGGCCAGTTTCCGCCCAGAAATACCCACTTCCTGTCAATCACATTACGATCACCAGAATGAGGAAAAAAAAGTGAGTAAAATTCCAAACTGCATAGCAAATTTACTTGGCGCAGTCGCAGTGCGGACATTGCGCATGCGCACTAAGCGGAAAATTGCTGCGATGCGAAGAAATTTACCTAGCGAACAACTCGGAATGACCCCCATGGTTTTGCCCAACTGCTAACAAAAGTCCTGCTGTGATCAACTTGGAATTACCCCCAATATTTTAAAATTCCCAAGGCACACTATCAGTTCCCCACAGAAAAAAAAGCACACATTGGCCCTCACAGTAAAAAAAATCCACACATACATTGACCTACACAGAAAAAACAATCACATTGCTCCCCACATAAAATGAGTTTTATGGTAAGAACTTACCTTTGTTAAAACTCTTTCTGCGAGGTACACTGGGCCCCACAAGGAAAGACATAGGGGTGTAGACTAGAGTAGGATCTTGATCCGAGGCACCAACAGGCTCAAAAGCTTTGACTGTTCCCAGAATGCATAGCGCCGCCTCCTCTATAACCCCACCTCCCTGCACAGGAGCTCAGTTTTTAGTTAACCAGCCCAATGCAGTAGCAGGAAAAGAGACGACAATGGTTAGGAGCCACATACACCACACTCTCACGACAGGAGAAGTGTCAGCGGCTAATGCCATACCAACCCAAAGAAGCTAAGTGCGTCAGGGTGGGCGCCTTGTGGAGCCCAGTGTACCTCACAGAAAGAGTTTTAACAAAGGTAAGTTCTTACCATAAAACTCGTTTTCTGCTGCGGGGTACACTGGGCTCCACAAGGAAAGACATAGGGGATGTCCTAAAGCAGTTCCTTATGGGAGGGGACGCACTGTAGCAGGCACAAGAACCTGGCGTCCAAAGGAAGCATCCTGGGAAGCAGCAGTATCGAAGGCATAGAACTTTATGAACGTGTTCACAGAGGACCACGTAGCCGCCTTGCACAATTGTTCAAGGGTCGCACCACGGCGGGCCGCACAAGAAGGTCCAACAGACCGAGTAGAATGGGCTGTAATGTGAGCAGGAGCTGATAGACCAGCCCTCACATAAGCATGTGCAATCACCATTCTAATCCATCTGGCCAAAGTTTGGTTGTGAGCAGGCCAGCCCCATTTGTGAAATCTAAACAGCACAAAGAGAGAATCAGATTTCCTAATAGAAGCAGTTCTCTTCACATAGATACGGAGAGCCCGTACCACATCCAAAGACCGCTCTTTGGGAGACAGATCAGGAGAAACAAGTGCCGGAACCACAATCTCCTGGTTAAGGTGGAACGAAGAAACCACCTTAGGTAAATATCCGGGACGAGTCCTAAGAACCGCCCGGTCACGGTGAAATATCAGATATGGGGAACTACAAGACAAGGCACCCAAATCTGACACTCTTCTAGCTGAAGCAATAGCCAGCCAAAACACCACCTTAAGGGAAAGCCACTTAAGATCAGCTGAACCAAGAGGTTCGAACGGAGACTCTTGTAACGCCTCTAAAACCACCGACAAGTCCCAAGGAGCCACATGCGGGACATAGGGAGGTTGGATACGCAACACATCCTGAGTAAAGGTATGCACATCAGGTAAGGTTCTCAATCTTTCTCTGAAACCAGACCGACAAGGCAGATACTTGAACCTTGAGGGAGGCCAGACGCAGGCCTAAGTCCAGGCCCTGCTGAAAAAGGTCAACAACTTAGCTATACTAAACTTGGAAGCGTCATAATTGTTAGATGCACACCAAAGTAAGAATGCCAGACCCTATAGTAAATCCGAGCAGAAGCCAGTTTCTGGGCCCGCAACATAGTTTGAATGACCGCCTCAGAAAACCCTTTAGCCCTTAAGACGGAAGCTTCAAGTGCCACACCGTCAAAGACAGCCGGACTAGGTCCTGGTAGAGGAGGTCTGGGCATTGTGGAAGTAGAATTGGACGCTCTAACGATAGGCCCTGCAGGTCTTAGAACCAGTGCCTTCTGGGCCACGCTGGAGCTATGAGAAGAAGAATTCCTCTTTCTTGCTTGAACTTCCGAATTACCCTGGGCAGGAGTGACACCGGAGGGAACACGTACAGCAGCCGAAACCTCCACGGCACTGCCAGCGCATCCACGAATGCTGCTTGAGGATCCCTTGTCCTTGCTCCGAAGACCAGAACCTTGTGATTGTGTCGAGATGCCATCAGATCCACGTCTGGAAGGCCCCATTTTTCCACCAGGAGTTGAAACACTTCTGGATGGAGGCCCCACTCTCCGGCGTGTACTTCCTGACGACTGAGAAAGTCTGCTTCCCAATTCAGGACTCCCGGAATGAATATTGCCGATATGGCTGGTAGATGGCGTTCCGCCCAATGTAGAATCCGTGAGACTTCCTTCATTGCCAAACGGCTTCGAGTGCCGCCTTGATGGTTTATGTAAGCCACTGTGGTGGTGTTGTCCAACTGTACTTGAACAGGACGGTTCTGAATTAAATGCTGGGTCAGGGTCAACGCATTGAAGACCGCCCGCAATTCCAGAATGTTGATCGAGAGGAGAGATTCCTCCTTGGTCCACCGACCCTGCAGGGAGTGTTGCTCCATCACCGCTCCCCAACCTCTGAGACTGGCATCTGTCGTCAACAGGACCCAGTCGGATATCCAGAAGGGACGGCCCCTGAACAATCGTTGGTCCTGGAGCCACCAGTGCAGCGACAAACAGACCTCCGGAGATCATTGAGTCCTGATCCGGTGAGGTAGGCCGTCCCACTTGGCTAGCATTAGCCTCTGGAGGGGGCGAGAATGGAATTGAGCATACTCCACCATGTCGAATGCTGATACCATGAGGCCCAGGACCTACATCGCCGAATGTATCGACACTTGCGGACGAGAAAGGAAGCAACGAATCCTGTCCTGAAGCTTCAGGACTTTCTCCTGAGACAAGAACAACCGCTGGTTGTGAGTGTCCAATAGCGCTCCCAGGTGCACCATGCTCTGAGCAGGGATCAGGGAGGATTTCTTCCAGTTGATGAGCCACCCGTGGGCTTGTAGAAACCGGACAGTCATATCCAGATGACGTAGGAGAAGTTCTGGGGAATTTGCCCGGATTAACAAGTCGTCCAGATACGGCAGTATCCTGACCCCTTGACGGCGGAGTACCACCGTCATTACCGCCATAACTTTGGTGAAGACTCGCGGAGCCATAGTTAAACCAAAAGGTAATGCCCGAAACTGGTAATGGAGGTTGCCAATCGCAAACCTCAGGTATTGCTGATGTGACACTGCTATAGGAATATGCAGGTAAGCATCCTGTATGTCCAGGGAGACCATGTAGTCCCCAGGTTCCAAGGCCAGAACTATAGAGCGAAGGGTTTCCATACGGAACTTGGAAACTTTCACAAACCTGTTCAATGCCTTGAGATTGAGAATGGGCCGGGAGGACCCATTCGGTTTCGGGACTAGAAACAGCGGAGAATAGTACCCCCGGCTCCTCTGAGCAAGAGGCACCTGTATGACGACTCCTGTATCCAGGAGGGTCTGTACCACCGAATGTAGAGTGTTTGCCTTTGTCTTGTCCAACGGGACATCTGTCTGGCAAAATCGATGAGGGGGTCATTTTTGAAGGCTATGGCGTAACCTCGTGTGACGACTTCCCGTACCCAGGCATCTGAAGTGGTCTACAACCATTCCTGGGTATACTCTAGAAGCCGGCCCCCCACCCTGGGGAGGCCCGCCCCGTCATGCGGCAGGCTTATCGGTCTTGGAAGCTGTCTGAAGGGCAGCCCAGGCTCTCTTGGGCTTCGCCTTACCAGGTTTGGAAATGCGGGCCTGCTTGTTGTATGCCTGACCCTTTGCTTTACCTGAAGGACGAAAGGGGCGAAAGGACGTACCTTTAGCCTTCGACACAGAAGGAGCGGTACTTGGCAGACAGGCAGTTTTGGCAGTAGCCAAGTCAGCCACTATCTTATTTAAGTCCTCCCCAAACAGAATATCTCCCTTGAAAGGGAGTACCTCCAGGATTTTTCTAGAATCCAGATCCACAGACCAGGATCTCAGCCACAATATCCGGCGAGCCAGGACTGATGTAGTAGAGGCCTTGGCTGCTAGGATACCTGCATCAGAAGCCGCCTCTTTAATATAGTGAGAAGCTGTGACAATATATGACAAGCATTGTCTAGCATGGTCAGAAGAGATTTCAGCTTCTAATTCTAGGGCCCATGCTTCAATTGCCTCTGCAGCCCATGTTGCTGCAATAGTGGGCCTTTGTGCAGCACCCGTGAGGGTGTAAATCACTTTCAGACAACCCTCCACACGTTTATCCGTAGGCTCTTTTAGAGACGTGACGGTAGTGACAGGTAGAGCTGAGGAAACCACCATCCTAGCCACATGTGAGTCCACTGGAGGAGGCATTTCCCAATTTTTAGACAGCTCTGGCGCGAGGGGATAGCGAGCCAGCATCTTCTTTTGAGGCACAAACTTCTTACCCGGGTTTCCCCAGGGTTGCTGACGTATATCCACTAGGTGGTCAGAGTGAGGTAAAACATGTTTAACCACCTTCTGACGCTTGAACCTATCTGGTTTCTTAGGAGGATCGGATGGCTCGGGATCATCCGTAATCTGTAAAATTAACTTAATAGCCTCCAAAAGATCAGGAACATCCACATGTGAACTACGCTCCCCATCAGCAGTATCTGTGTCAGAATCTGTGGGGTCAGTGTAAGCGCCATCTTCATCAGACGAGGTGTCAGTGACAGCAGTGGATTGTGAGGAGATAAGAGCTCGCTTAGAGGACCCCTTGGTCTTAGGCGAGCGAGAGTCAGACTTTTTATTAGTCAAGGACTGGTTCAACTTCTTCAATTGAGCAGATAAATTATCCGCCCACGGCGGGTTAGCTGCGGGGACCACATACGGTTGCACCGGCATAGGAGGTCCCATAGGGGGTGTTAGTTTAGTAACTAGCGTATGTAGAAGCATGGAAAAAGTAGCCCAGGGTGGGTCATTATGTACCCCCCATTGCAACAGTCCCAGTGGGGGGCAAGGAGCCCCCAGAACCAGAGCCCACAGCTGCTGTAGTCTCCTCATAGTGATCTGTGGTGTCAGCAACACCGGCAGTGTGTTCAGCCCCAGAACCGTTACCTTCAGAAGCAGACATGATATAACTTGCAGTATCAGGTAACACAGTACAGATATCAGCAGCACAATACCTCTTGCCCAAACCCCTGCACAGTGTAGTCAGCACAAGCAGAGTTCCAGGAGAGATATAGTGACTAAAATCACAGAGAAAAATACGTATTAAAGTATATCTTGTGAAAATCCTATATAAATATAGAACCTGACGCACCAAGCCCCCTCAGGTTATAGAATATAGGGATAGCAAGTTGAGTGAGAGACACGAAATGGACACCACTCAGCAAGCTAATGCACACACATATAGTCACAGTTAAACAATGCAGAGGTTCTTACTAACAATAATACTGCACTGGACTAGCTTATTATATAGTTATGTAGTCAATAGATATAACACTGCACAGTAAGAACTGGATGTACATCACAGGGTACTTGTACCAGAGAACCCTGACTAAATGCACTTTTCTTAACTAACACTGTCTAATTGACATGTAGAATACTTAAGTGTCATGTAAAGTCACAGCGCTGACAACCAGGCGGCTTTACAAAGGAGGATTTGCCCAAGCAGTCCCAGGAACAGTGTAGCTGAGAGAAATGGCGCCCAGACACTGACAGGGAGTGAGTGAGGGAGAGACAGATATGCAGCTCCAGGGCGGGAACATATACTGGAAATGGCGCCCTGGGGCTGGGGGAGGGGCTCCAGGTCTAAGCCTTATCCCCTCTCCTGGCAAAGCCACCAGGTACTGCGGGCTACATCTAAAAACGTTTTAAGGGAAAACCTGACCTGCACCCATGCCCTGGTGATCTAGTGGGATTGCCTGTACTGCCACAGTGTCCACCGCCAGCGCGCGCGGCCCAGCCTCCCACCGGCCATGCCGGATCACGATAAAGCACATGTCCCGTGAGCGGGACCCACTCACCACCTCCTGAAGCGCGGCCACGCGATCCCGGAGAGCCCCCGTCGTGTGTGCCTGACCAGAAGAAAACCGGAGCATCCTGCTGTAGTTACCTGGCAACCAGGGCTCGGGAGTGTACAGCGCCGCTGGGGAGAGATGGAGCTGCAGCAGTGAATGTCACTAGACATGTACGCACTGTCACAGCCCTTGAAGTCTTCACTTTTCTTCAAAAAAGCTCTTCTTAGGGCTGCCCAGAGCATCCGCTCCGTTATGTGCCTGCTATCTGCGGCACCAACTACAAAACTGAGCTCCTGTGCAGGGAGGTGGGGTTATAGAGGAGGCGGCGCTATGCATTCTGGGAACAGTCAAAGCTTTTGAGCCTGTTGGTGCCTCGGATCAAGATCCTACTCTACACCCCTATGTCTTTCCTTGTGGAGCCCAGTGTACCCCGCAGCAGAAATCATGTTGCTCCCTACATAAATCAATCACTTTGCTCCCCACATAAATCCTATTGCTCCCCACATTATTTATTCACATTGTTCCCACCATAAATTTATATAAATCCTTATTCTCTCCACATAAATCCTATTGAAATCCTATTGTTCCCCACAGGAGAAATAAAATAACAAATATTAGCCCCTACCTATCAGCTGTCCTCCTCCCTGTCCCTCAGTGGTGGGGGCTGTTTATTAGAGATGAGCGCCTGAAATTTTTCGGGTTTTGTGTTTTGGTTTTGGGTTCGGTTCCGCGGCCGTGTTTTGGGTTCGAACGCGTTTTGGCAAAACCTCACCGAATTATTTTTGTCGGATTCGGGTGTGTTTTGGATTCGGGTGTTTTTTTCCAAAAACACTAAAAAACAGCTTAAATCATAGAATTTGGGGGTCATTTTGATCCCAAAGTATTATTAACCTCAAAAACCATAATTTACACTCATTTTCAGTCTATTCTGAATACCTCACACCTCACAATATTATTTTTAGTCCTAAAATTTGCACCGAGGTCGCTGTGTGAGTAAGATAAGCGACCCTAGTGGCCGACACAAACACCGGGCCCATCTAGGAGTGGCACTGCAGTGTCACGCAGGATGTCCCTTCCAAAAAACCCTCCCCAAACAGCACATGACGCAAAGAAAAAAAGAGGCGCAATGAGGTAGCTGTGTGAGTAAGATTAGCGACCCTAGTGGCCGACACAAACACCGGGCCCATCTAGGAGTGGCACTGCAGTGTCACGCAGGATGGCCCTTCCAAAAAACCCTCCCCAAACAGCACATGACGCAAAGAAAAAAAGAGGCGCAATGAGGTAGCTGACTGTGTGAGTAAGATTAGCGACCCTAGTGGCCGACACAAACACCGGGCCCATCTAGGAGTGGCACTGCAGTGTCACGCAGGATGTCCCTTCCAAAAAACCTGAACCACTAGCCATGAACATAGGCCAGGGCCTCAGCCGTTCCTTGCCACTCCGTGTGGTAAATGGCATATTGGCAAGTTTACGCTTCTCCTCCGACAATTTTATTTTAGGTTTTGGAGTCCTTTTTTTTCTGATATTTGGTGTTTTGGATTTGACATGCTCTGTACTATGACATTGGGCATCGGCCTTGGCAGACGACGTTGCTGGCATTTCATCGTCTCGGCCATGACTAGTGGCAGCAGCTTCAGCACGAGGTGGAAGTGGATCTTGATCTTTCCCTAATTTTGGAACCTCAACTTTTTTGTTCTCCATATTTTATAGGCAGAACTAAAAGGCACCTCAGGTAAACAATGGAGATGGATGGATTGGATACTAGTATACAATTATGGACGGACTGCCACGGTTAGGTGGTATAAAAAAACCACGGTTAGGTGGTATATATTGTAATACAATTATGGATGGACGGACTGCCTGCCGAGTGCCGACACAGAGGTAGCCACAGCCGTGAACTACCGCACTGTACACTGGTTGATAAAGAGATAGTAGTATACTCGTAACAACTAGTATGACTGACTATGACGGTATAAAGAATGAAAAAAAAACCACGGTTAGGTGGTATATATTGTAATACAATTATGGATGGACGGACTGCCTGCCGAGTTCCGACACAGAGGTAGCCACAGCCGTGAACTACCGCACTGTACACTGGTTGATAAAGAGATAGTAGTATACTCGTAACAACTAGTATGACTGACTATGACGGTATAAAGAATGAAAAAAAAACCACGGTTAGGTGGTATATATTATAATACAATTATGGATGGACGGACTGCCTGCCGAGTGCCGACACAGAGGTAGCCACAGCCGTGAACTACCGCACTGTACACTGGTTGATAAAGAGATAGTAGTATACTCGTAACAACTAGTATGACTGACTATGACGGTATAAAGAATGAAAAAAAAACCACGGTTAGGTGGTATATATTATAATACAATTATGGATGGACGGACTGCCTGCCGACTGCCGACACAGAGGTAGCCACAGCCGTGAACTACCGCACTGTACACTGGTTGATAAAGAGATAGTAGTATACTCGTAACAACTAGTATGACACTATGACGGTATAAAGAATGAAAAAAAAAACACGGTTAGGTGGTATATATTATAATACAATTATGGATGGACGGACTGCCTGCCGACTGCCGACACAGAGGTAGCCACAGCCGTGAACTACCGCACTGTACACTGGTTGATAAAGAGATAGTAGTATACTCGTAACAACTAGTATGACACTATGACGGTATAAAGAATGAAAAAAAAACCACGGTTAGGTGGTATATATTATAATAATACAATTATGGATGGACGGACTGCCTGCCGACTGCCGACACAGAGGTAGCCACAGCCGTGAACTACCGCACTGTACACTGGTTGATAAAGAGATAGTAGTATACTCGTAACAACTAGTATGACACTATGACGGTATAAAGAATGAAAAAAAAACCACGGTTAGGTGGTATATATTATAATAATACAATTATGGATGGACGGACTGCCTGCCGACTGCCGACACAGAGGTAGCCACAGCCGTGAACTACCGCACTGTACACTGGTTGATAAAGAGATAGTAGTATACTCGTAACAACTAGTATGACTATGACGACGGTATAAAGAAAGAAAAAAAAATACCACGGTTAGGTGGTATATAATTATACAATTATGGATGGACGGACTGCCTGCCGAGTGCCGACTGCCGACACAGAGGTAGCCACAGCCGTGAACTACCGCACTGTACTGTGTCTGCTGCTAATATAGACTGGTTGATAAAGAGATAGTATACAACAATATACTACTATACTGGTGGTCAGGCACTGGTCACCACTAGTCACACTGGCAGTGGCACTCCTGCAGCAAAAGTGTGCACTGTTTAATTTTAAATTAATATAATATTATGTACTCCTGGCTCCTGCTATAACAACCTGCAGTGCTCCCCAGTCTCCCCCACAATTATTATAAGCTTTTATACATTGATGTGCAGCACACTGGGCTGAGCTGAGTGCACACAGACTGAGTCACACTGTGTGACTGCTGTGTATCGTTTTTTTCAGGCAGAGAACGGATATAGCAGAGAACGGATATATTAAATAAAAGTTAACTTAACAACAACTGCACTGGTCACTGTGGTAAACTCTGTCTGCACAATCTCTCTCTCTCTCTCTCTCTCTCTTCTAATCTATTCTAATGGAGAGGACGCCAGCCACGTCCTCTCCCTATCAATCTCAATGCACGTGTGAAAATGGCGGCGACGCGCGGCTCCTTATATAGAATCCGAGTCTCGCGAGAATCCGACAGCGTCATGATGACGTTCGGGCGCGCTCGGGTTAACCGAGCAAGGCGGGAAGATCCGAGTCGCTCGGACCCGTGAAAAAAAACATGAAGTTCTGGCGGGTTCGGATTCAGAGAAACCGAACCCGCTCATCTCTACTGTTTATAATGGAGTTCTGCGAATACTGAGCAGCGGGCGGTCGTGCAGGTGGATGTGGGTGGGCAAGGAAAGCTGTGTATGCAGGCAGGAACTGGAAGATGTATATGCAGGCGGGTGGGCTGGCTGGTAAGATGTGGCGGCCGTGACCCATGATATCACATCGGTGCGTCTTCAAGGCATAGGTCACGGCCGGAACTGCTCTGGCTCCGCGGCACACCTTGCAACTGGTCACGGCACACTGGTTGAAAAAGCCTGATCTAGTCGGATGCCAGAAATTTATTAAGGAATTGGGCAATGCCCATGAGCCCACAAATAAAGATTGGCGAACACTGCTACGAGTGAGTTTACCTTCAAATATTGACATCCCAAAATTCATAACTGATTGCAAACTAGATGCAGAAATGCCTCTCACTGATGAGTACAACCAGGACAATGTAAGGCAAATTAACCTACAATTAGGAGTGTATTTCCATGCTGTTAAATGGAACAAAATTTTCTCCACAAGACAGAAGGACAGTGAAATGGCATCCGAATATTTCCATAGAGCACTGCTGGAAATGGCTAGATACACTGGGATAGAGGATATTAAAGAGAATGCCAACCACAGGGAAGTAGCTGTCTCCGTGCTAATGGATGGATTAAAGGAGGCACTGAGGACGAGGGTGCAAACCTCTCTGCCTAATTGGAGAGGTATCTGCGCTAAGAGAGTCCGCTATCGAGCATGATCGTAACATCAGTAAACACAGAGAGTCACAAGGGGATAAACTGATGAAGGTAAGTATACAGGCTCTTACAGCAAAGCATCAACCTAAACCCCAGACCCCTGATGGTAAGCCACGGTCAACAACATGTTTTTTTTGCAAGAGGGAAGGACATTACACAAGGGGTTGTAGAAATAGTGGGACACATAACGTTTATAGAGCCGCTAGACCTGATTACGAACCACGCTACAATACACATAGTTGGGACCAGGGACCACATAGAAGGGATTATGAGCCGCATAGAGGGGAAACAAGGAGGTACCCACCCAGGAGGGACTGGCAGGCCCCTGAAAATTCACAGTTATCCCCCTCACATATTGTAGCTGCCAATGCCCTGCGGGAGGGTCCCACTACACAATAGAGGTTAGGCCACACCTGTAGTCTGCAGCCAGTGAAATTGATTGCTGACCTTGGTAGTGAACCTGAGGTCATGGTTGATGTAGCTGGTGTATCATTACCCTTTCTTGTAAATACAGAGGCAGCCAGATCAGTGTTAAATTCCACCACAAGTGTAATGACCACAGGAAAAATGATTTCGGCAATGGGAGTAACAGGAAAGGTGCAACAATACCCTTTGAGTAGACCTGCAGAGGTTACGATAGGGCCCTTGCAAACCAAGCATTCTTTTCTGCTGGCTGCATCGGTTCCGACTAATCTACTTGGCAGAGACCTATTGTGTAAAATGCGGTGTGTCATATACTGTACCCCTGAGGGGGTGTTCTTAGACATACCTGAGAACCATGCACAAGAGGTGCAAGACATATTAGACACCCCTCAAAGGCTAATGTCGCACTCTGCTGTTATAGACAAATGTCCATCAAAGGTAGAGGAAATGATCTTGCAAATACCGGGTTCCCTTTGGACCAAAGATGGACAGGACACTGGATTGATGGCGAATGTAGCCCCAGTAGCAGTACAAGTAAAAGATGGCAGGATAGCTCCAAAAATTCCCCAGTATCCTCTGAAGCCAGAGGTAGAATTAGGAGTGTACCCCGTCATAGAGCGGCTGCTACAGCAGGGCATCCTAGTCAGGACGTCCAGCACAGCCAATAGTCCCATCTTCCCTGTGAAAAAGAGTGGGGGGAGGGGTTACCGGCTAGTGCAGGATCTAAGGGGGATAAACATGATAGTTGAGAGTCAATTCCCCGTAGTGCCCAATCCAGCTGTCATCCTAATGCAGATTCCCTCAACCTCAAAATTCTTCACTGTCATTGACCTATGTTCTGCCTTCTTTTCTGTCCATCTCCACCCTGACAGCCAATACCTCTTTGCCTTCACTTACAGGGGAGTACAGTACACCTGGACTCGTCTCCCCCAAGGTTTCATTGACAGCCCAAGTATTTTCTCCCAGGCCTTACATGACTGTTTGCAATCTTTTCAACCTAAGAGTCGGTCAGTGCTAATACAGTATGTTGATGACTTGTTGTTGTGCTCTGACTCATTCGAGTCGTCCTTGGAAGACACTAAACAACTTCTGTTTCATCTCTCCCAAACAGGACACAAGGTTTCAAAGGATAAGTTGCAGTTGTGCCGGGCTAAAGTTAAATACTTGGGGCATTGCTTGACGCAGGGACTTAGGCACCTGACCACTGACCGAATACAGGCCATCTGCGACATGACTCTGCCACAAACTCAGCAACAGATCCGCACTTTCCTTGGAATGTGTGGGTACTGTCGGAACTGGATTCCAGGGTTCTCTATACTGGCACTGCCGCTGCAAGAAATGGTCTCCTCAAATAAACCAGAACGGGTCTCTCACACAGATGAGTCCAAAATTGGTGTTTGAGAGACTAAAACAGAGCTTGTCGCAAGCACCATCATTGGGTTTGTCAGATTATGAGAAGCCCTTTGAATTATACGGTACTGAAAATGCTGGGTGCGTGGCAGGAGTCTTAACACAGAAACATGGTGATCCCAGCAGACCGGTTGCCTACTACAGTGCACAGTTGGACACTGTAGCACGGTCTCTCCCCACTTGCTTGTGAAGCGTTGCAGCCATAGCTCTCCTGGTAAGTAAAAGCGAGGACGTAGTGTTAGGACACGACTTGACCATCCATACACCTCATGCAGTATCAGCCTTGCTAAACTCCGCCCAAACTAGACATGTCTCATCCGCTCGGTTTACAAGGTGGGAACTATCACTGATGGCACCTGTAAACATCACCATTAAGAGGTGCAGCTCACTAAATCCTGCAACTTGCCGAGTGTGCCTGGTCATGCACAAAGGGTGGAGGATGAGAACGATGGTGAAGGAGGATTTAGTACAGATATTGATACGCATGATTGTATGGAATGCCTGAACCAAACTTTCACTGCGAGACCTGACATTAGTGACAACCCACTGGAAGGAGTAGACTTTACCTTCTACACTGACGGTAGTTGCCACAGACAGACGGAATCGGGAGACCTGTGCACCGGATACGCAGTTGTAGATGACGAAGGTATTATAGAAGCTGAACCCCTTGGCCCACCACACTCAGCACAAGTCGCTGAGCTGGTAGCACTGACCAGAGCATGTGAGTTGGCAAAGGGTAAGTCAGCTAATATATACACGGATTCTAGGTACGCCTTTGGAGTTGTGCATGATTTTGGGGCCCTGTGGCGCTTCAGAAATTTCATGACAGTAGCTGGCACACCTGTAGCGCATGCGTCTTACATCAAAAGGCTGTTGACAGCAATACAGGAACCAGAGTGGCTGTTATCAAGTGCAAAGCACACACCTACAACCAAGACCCAATTTCACTTGGTAACAGCCGGGCAGACGAAGCTGCAAAGTCAGCAGCAAGCACTACTATACGAACTAACATCACATCACTGATGACATTTGAAACAGTTAACATGCAACAATTAATTGAAATGCAAAATTTGTGTTCCCTACAGGAAAAGGCAGTTTGGAAGGCGAAGGGATATGGTCAGGAGTACTCAGGACTTTGGACACATGGACACGGTAAGCCAGTGGCCCCCAGAGCATATTTCCCAAGTCTAGCTGAGGCGGCACATGGTCTGACTCATCTGGGTAAGGAAGGTATGTGCAAACTGGTAAGAGCCTACTGGAGTGCACCAGGGTTCTCTTCTCATGCAGGTAACAAAGCAATGACATGTCTTTCTTGCTTAAGGAAGAATATTGGTAAGGCAATACCAACAGAGCCATCCCATATCCCTCCTACAGACAGACCTTTTCAGGTAATACAAATCGACTTCATACAGTTACCACCCTGTGGGAATTTAAAATATGTGTTAGTATGTACTGATGTGTTTTCAAACTGGGTAGAAGCATTCCCCCGCTGCCACAAATACTGCTGTGTTCACTGCAAAGAAAATCGTGCAGGAATTTGTGTGCAGATATGGTATCCCTAGAATGATTGAAAGTGATAGGGGTACCCATTTTACAGGTGAAGTCTTTCAGGTCATATGCAAACTGATGGGTATTAATATTAATAGCAATCTGCATACTCCATACCGGCCACAGGCAAGTGCGAAAGTGGAGAGAATGAACAGCACTATTAAGAATAAGCTGAGCAAAGTGATGGCTGAAACTGGATTGTTGTGGCCAGAAGCTTTGCCACTAGTGTTGTACAGCATCAGAACCACTCCCAGATCACCGCTTAACTTATCACCCTTCGACGTCCTTTTTGGTCAACAATCTCATGTAATGATAGACCCCCAGGATGATTTGAAGTGCAATAACAAAATAACTGTGCAATATTTGGTTAGGATGAGCCAGCAACTGAGAAATCAACAAAGGAATCTAAAGCTGGCGATTCCTGACCTACCAAGCAGCAATTGTCATGACATTGAGCCTGGGAATTATGGGATGATTCAAAAAATTTTACGCTCAGGTTGCCTTGTAGACAGGTGGGAAGGACCGTATCAGGTTTTGTTGACCAGCACGACAGCACTAAAGGTTGCCGAGAGAGAGACTTGGGTCCACTCGTCCCACTGCAAGAAGGTTGCTGACCCGGAGAAAACTCGTGACAAAGAGCAAGGTGAAGAGAACCTCGTATCACTAGAGAATTTGTTCCGGGAAAGCTGAGAGGCAGGACTGTTGAATGGCACCTGAGCGCGGAGAACAACAAAGATGGTTGTCGTACCATTTTTCTTTTTTCACCCCACCCACTACATTTTTCTTTTTTTATTTTCCCTTCTTGTTTTTCTTTTTTTCTCCTTAACGAAATGGATCTACCTCAAGTGACTGTGTTTCGGGTTTTTCTGGTGACTCTTTTTTGATCAGGACAATCTGTTTTTGTGAGGGCCCCAGAGACGTCGAGCAAGGATCTGGAATGGGTTCTGATGGTGAGTACGGATTTGCAGGATCTCAGGAGCAGCACATCACTTTAGTAAAGGCTGGTATCAGTAAGCGATCTGGTAGTCACGGAGCTTGGAGGCACTGTGAAGGGTTATTGTCTGACGAATATTGTATATGTAGAAATTGCGAGAACATATTCGAAGATGGGTGCATCCAGAGATGTCAGTCAAACAGTAATATTGACATTGGCCGACATCCTTTGAGTGATTACCACTCATTAGTGGGTACGGTCTTAAACCAAACTGAATGCTGGGTGTGCCCTCAAGTACCTCAAGGACAGAGTAAGTTGGGATTAGTGCCATATCCTTTAACGATAGATGAGGTACTCGAATTACGGGGTGGGAGACCGGTGGACAAGAAATTCAATATATCTAGGCCCCCTAGCTTGAAGCTCCACCAGTACCACGTAGATAGGTCATTATTATGTTTTAATGTGTCCAATTTCCGGAAACCAGGAAATTGGGAAGTGACTTAGAATAACCAGACAATGACCTATTCACACAGAGCTGATTCCCATCAACTCTGAACTTGTACGTAAGATAGCCACAAGTGGGAGGTATTTTCGGTACAGGTATACACGTGGGGTTAAAACCATGTTGGTTGGAAAAGTATCGCAGGGGTAGTGTGCCCACATCATCCAGCCCGATACTTGTACTGAGCAAATGAGAGAACTAGGGATTGGTTTCTTTATAAGGAAGATATGTGATATGGTGTCCCTTTTGTTCTCCCAAATGATGCATATTTCATATGTTGGAGGAAAGCGTACAAGTGGCTTACTCTGAGCTCTGAAGGGTTGTGCTATATTGGGAGAGTACTACCAGAGGTCATGACCATAATGCACGATAAAATGAAAGACATTCACCGCAACGCTCAGACTCCTTATACTTATACCCATTATGAACACATCATCAACAGACACCTCATAGATAGGACAGAGCACGCAGCCTCTGATTTGATCCATGAATCCACTGGGATTCAGTTCCTTCTCGCATTAGACATTACCCGTACTGCCAGAGGAACTATAAACTATAGGTATATCCATGCGCTAGCGAACTTGATAGATAATATCACTGAGATGTATGATGACACCTTCAGGTATACGGGCAGGGAGTTACAAGCCTACGAGAAGGAGCTGATCCAGCACAGGATGGTCCTTAATTATGTCACGGCTGTGACAGGTGGGTACTGTGTTACCCTGGCAACTCAATATGGTGTGAAGTGCTGTACGTACATTACGAATAGCACTAACGACCCCACGGAGATCATCGATCAAAAGATGGACGAGATCTTGCAGTTAAAGTGGGAGTTCCGGAGGAAACATAACCTTACCTTGACGGCTGTGGGTAATGAACTGACCGGCTGGGTCTCATTGTTGAACCCACGCAAATTGTTCTCAGGGTTAGGAGAATGGGCACAAAGTGTAATTGTGACTGTAGGAAAGTTTCTCATTTGTATCCTGGGTGTCATCATAATTATTGGTTTGATATTCAGGTGTGCTCAAATTCTGACGCGGCGCAAGCACAGCACAAATTTAATGAGTCTAAGGAGCGAGGGCGTTGTCACAGCAGCGGATTATATTTATGACCCATCTGTAGAAACAGCGTTATGATAAGGATTGCAAATGAATTTCATGGCCTGTTTCTTTCACCGTTTTTCTCTGTTACCCCCTCTACCCAGAAACATCCAACCGGAAAAGACGTCCATACCCATTTTTATGTGAATGTATTTTCTTTATATATGAATATGTCTTACCCTCATCTCTGCAACCTCCAGTTAATGGCACACATAGTCGACAGATGTTATTCACATATAGTAGCACTCACATATGTTTCCCCTCCATGTATCATCAGATAAATGTGCTCCCCATTTGTTGGTGTAAGAAGCCGGAAAGGTGAGGGCTACTGGCCTTGCCTAGAAAGAGCTCGGTAGTGTTTGTTTGCCCTTTTACAGACCCTTGATACGGGATAAGAAGGAGTTAATGTATACTTCGTAATACCTCGAAGCTTACTTAGAACATGTACGGCACGATGATACATGCCTCGCAGACATCTCCTATATAATAGCCCTATTCTGTGACCTTGTGATTCATTTGCTAACGCTGGGCGGAGTTACAACACTGGGCGGAGTTAGTCAAATGAGTCACAGAGATCTGGCCAAATCTACAGGAGACTAGGAGCAGAAGCAGATAGCATGGGTATTGGGCATGTCACAGGCAGGGGTGCAGACCTCCCAGCTTTCTGCAGGAGCTTTATCCAGGCAGAAGGAGGGAAACACACTCGGCGAAAAGGGGCGTGGCTTCACGGGAGGGTCCCCGTTTTCGTCAGTGAGGGGGCATGCCCAGCGCTCTGTGAGCTGCTGGCATGCTCCCAGGGGCTGATTATGAGTCCGGGGGGCCCAGGGCACTTGAGACAGGGGAGCCCTATCTCATTGCTGTGCCTGCTGTGGGTTGGGGGCGTGGCCTAATCGCGGCCTGCGCGGCCACGCCCCCTTATGCAGATTTTTATTTTATTTTTTAATGGGATTTTGGCCCCTCAGCTAGGGCTAAATCCAGAGGGGGTGGTCGCTCCCCCCTACACACCCGCACAGGCAGAAGAAAGCAGGGAGACTGCTGCCTCCCTGCACCACCACAGACCTGCCAATACGCAGCAGCGTGTGCTGACTGTTGCTGGCAGGACGGGGGGGGGAGCTTCTGAGCTGGGACAGAGCTACTCCAGCCCCCCCCCCCCCACACCTTAATCCGGCTCTGCTGCTGGAACCCCCCCATTAATCCGTACCCCCTGATGCCCCCTCTCCCTCTGTCTCCACTATTCACCGCTGCTCTGCTAAGCAGAACAGCGAGTACAGGAGCTTTCCAACTGCCCCCCCACCCCCCCACCGCCGGACACTGCGACCCGCGGGTTGGACAGCGGGACAGACCCCAAAAAATGGGACTGTCCCGCGAAAATCGGGACATTTGGGAGGCGGGACATTTGGGAGGTATGGGGGTGTGTGAGTGGTATGTCATACAGACAGACGGGCACCGGCTCACTGTGTGCTTGACCCCCCACATCGGCATACTCAGCAGGGTCTCTCTGGTGCGGAGGAGCGTCACTTTCTGGCACACTCCACGCTTCTTAGCTGCAGTTTAGTGGGGCACCTGCCGCTGTTATCTCCAGCCCCAGCAACCCCACCGCTAGCTGCAGCACTGCCACCCGCAGTGAGGTGCACCCAGCTCATTCACACACTTTAGCTGGCGGGTAGCGCTGCAGAAATCCGAGCTGCTTGCAGGCTCTGACCCACTCCTCCCTCCAGCCGCAGCGTCTCCTGGGAGCTAACCAGTCTCTCCCAGTCTCCCCTTACCACAGTGCCCGGAAGCCGTGAGGTCCGCGCCACGTGCATGCTATGACCCCCTCCTCCCTCCAGCCACAGCATCTCCTGGGGGCTAACCAGTCATTTCCAGTCTCACCTTACCACAGTGCCCGGCAGCTGCGCGAGGTCTGCGGTGTGTGACTGAGGAGGGGGGGGAGGGATGCGGACGGGCAGAGGAAGCAGGAATCCAGCCTGAGAGAGTCAGCCATGCCAAGTCTCCAGCAGCAGCAGATCCCAACAGGTTGGAGTGGAACAGCAGCAGCCAGCAGCAGTGACTCCGGTAAGACACATCTGTCTGTCACCACTGTTTTGTCCCTAATACCAATCTCTCCCGTGCCCTGTGTTCTGTCATGTCCCTGTCACCCCTGGCCTTGCCCTGCCACCCTTATCCTGGCCCTTTCACCCTTATCCTGGCCCTGTCACCCTTATCCTGTCCCTATCATTTCTGTCCTGGCCCCGTCACCCCTGTCCTGGCCCCGTCACCCCTGTCCTGGCCCTGTCACCCCTGTCCTGGCACCGTCACCCCTGTTCTGACCCTGTCACCCCTGTCCTGGCCCTGTCAACCCTGTACTGACCCTGTCACCCCTGTCCTGGCCCTGTTACTGCATACCCTCCAACTACCTTTTATGGCATATACAGTACCCGCAGCGCCTCCAGACCTCTCCCCAATGCACCACACCTCCGCACCTTCCCCTCCACCACATGCGGCACTCCACCCCTCCCCCACATGCTGTGCCTCCAGACCCCCTACACCACCCGTGGCTCCCACTCCTCCACCCCTTTACCACCCACAGCACCTCCAGGCCCCTTCCACCATTCACCCCCCTTATATGTCTCCCCCCACACCTGCCCCCCTCCACCCACAGCATCTGCAGACACCCTCCTCCAACAGCGGTCCCCCCCTCACCCACCCCTCCCCCACCAATGGCACCCCCGCACCTGCCCCTCCACCACCTGCAGCACCTCCGGACCTCCTTTACCCATCCGCCGCAACACCCGTACCTGCCCCTACCCTACGCATGGTGCCTGCGGTCCCCTACCCCACCCCCGGCACTCCCGTCCCTTCCCATCCCACAGCACCTCCGGAACCCTTCATCCATCCACAACATCCCCACACCTGCCCCTCTCCCACCCGTGGCACCCCTGCCCCTCCCCCACCTTCACTGCCTCCGGACCCCTCCCCCATCTGCATCCCCCACTCCTCTGCCCCTCCCCCACGCGCAGCACCTCCCGAACCTTCCCCATCCGGGCCCCACCCCCACTTCTGCCTCCCCTCCACCCGCAGCATCTACAGACACCATCCGCAGTCCCCCCCCCGCACCCGCTACATTCTGTACATCGTGCCCTGCAGGTGGTGTTCACGCCGTCGCAAAGGGGCTGCGCCTCCTTCACCATCGCACGCCCTTTCATTGTGCAATATTTAACCACTAACAAAGGAATGCAGGTAATACTCCATATAATACAAATATTAAACCCCAGAAAGGCATGCAAGAGTTAAGGGGGCGTAGCCCCTTGCGACGGTGTGAAGAGCGCCCGTAGGGCGCGATGAAGCACCTAGTTAATTCATACATACATGCTTTTTCCTATCTCACTAGGTTATACATTTCCCACCTACAACTCTCCCCCAGTCATCCGAATGTTGTATATATTGTATAGATAATATTTTCAGTTTATTAGTTATGTGTGGCAGTTATTATTGACTGCCAAAGGGTGGACTGTCGAAGTCGAAAATATTACAGGCACATTCATCACATACAAACACCACACAGATGGCCTCCGTGCGGGTGCATGTTCTACCGTGCGTGCGCATACTCGCAAGCTATGTATAATCGCTTGCGCGGTCTTACGTGTTAGCGCGTGGTATGAGTAATTACGGTAGCATATGCATTCGCATGGAAAAGCCACAAAGACATATATCATATTTAATTCACATAGCACATAATTTACACATAGTCTACACGCACCACACCAGCGAGTTTCATTTATTTAAAAGGTACAACAGAGGGATTCGACTTTACAGGATATGAGGGGACAGAATTAGGTTAGGAGGTGGTGTTTGGTATCCAGCTGTACAGTATTTTAAGAGCAATATTTCGGTAGCAGTTTGCAGAAGATAGCACGCTCCTGCGCATAGATATGCGCAGGAACAGAATATTAATATAACACTGTATTTACTCTACTCTGATATTAGGCGGGAACCCAGTGGATAACACCTGCAAGTGCACCTGGACCAGGCATCTCCCACCTATTCAAACCAACCTATGACCCCTCCTGTACTGTAAATGACCAGCCCTTTGACCTATGGGTGAAGAGATTACAGATTCCATTGTTTCATGATTTGGAGTAATGTATAAAAGCCACACTGCCTGGCCGGTCGGACACATTCTCTGAAGGTCATCTATCCAGATAGACTGACGACTGGGACCGGGTGGCGCTGGCGAACAAACGTATGTATCCATTGATTGTAGCCTCTTCTCTTATTGTGATTGGATTATTGTTGTAACCCCCTTTTAGTAAATAACTGTTGGTGGGTCGGATCCCAACATATTTAAATACAATTGGTGTTGTGTCCCTTTCCTGCTAGGGGTTATAGAGTGTATTCCGCCTCACGTGTAGCTACTCTGTGCTTACAGCGTGACTGCGTGCGCACGCAACGTGTACGCATCTGTTAGGGGTTTCACATACATGCTTAGCGGTCGCAGCGGCCTGCACATATAAGTTAAAGGTATTGCTTTTTCTTCCTGAAAGTTAATCAGCATTAACAGTGTGAATCCAAGACATTTCCTGTGGTGGAGTTTCAACTTGGACGGTTTCTCCTCTTTCTGCAAGCAGGTGTGGATGTAGGCCTACGCATATGACCCCTCCTGTACTAATGTGGACCCCAGCATCCTATAGGACGTAAGAGAAAATAGGATTTTAATTACCTACCGGTAAATCCTTTTCTCGTAGTCCGTAGAGGATGCTGGGCGCCCGCCCAGTTCTTCATATTCCTGCATTGTTACTTGGTTCAGTTTGTTAGTTCAGCCTTGCTGAATCGTTCCAAGTTGGTTAGCTTGGCTTTCCTTTTGTTGTACGTTTGAGCTGGTGTGAATCTCGCCACTATCTGTGCATTTCCCATGGTACTAATGTGGACCCCAGCATCCTCTACGGACTACGAGAAAAGGATTTACTGGTAGGTTATTAAAATCCTATTTCTCTTACGTCCTAGAGGATGCTGGGGACTCCAAAAGGACCATGGGGTATAGACGGGATCCACAGGAGACATGGGCACACTATAAGACTTTGAATGGGTGTGAACTAGCTCCTCCCTCTATGCCCCTCCTCCAGACCTCAGTTAGATTCTGTGCCCAGAGAGACTGGCCCACACTAGGGGAGCTCACCTGAGTTTCTCTGAAAAGACTTTATGTTAGGTTTCTTATTTTCAGGGAGAACTGCTGGCTACAGGCTCCCTGCTTCGTGGGAGTGAGGGGAGAGAAGCAGACATACTTCTTCTGAGTTCAAAGGGTCTGCTTCTTAGGCTACTGGACACCTAGCTCCAGAGGGTTCGATCACTTGGTGCGCCTAGCTGCTTGTTCCCGGAGCCGCGCCGTCAACCCCCTCACAGAAGCCAGAAGAAAGAAGCCGGGTGAGTATAAGGAAGATCAGAAGACTTCAGTGACGGCAGAAGACTTCAGTAATGAGGTACCGCGCAGCGGTTGCGCTGCGCGCCATGCTTCCACACGCGCTTCAGACGGCACTTGCAGGGCGCAGGGGGGCGCCCTGGGCAGCATGATTACTGGAGTATAAAACTGGCAGAAATATATATATTATAAGTGCATAGGCACTAAATATAGCCCCCTCCAGTATAAATATTTAAATTTTGAGCGGGACTACAGCGCACCGGTGAGGGGGCGTGGCTTAGCCCTCACAGCTTACCAGCGCCATTTTCTCTTCAAAGGCTGCAGAGACGCTGGCCCAGACCTCCACTCTCCTGAACAAGTAACAGGGAGCAAAACGAGGAGGGGGGGGCACCGTAATTTGGTGCTATTAACCCTTTTTGTAATAACAGCGCAGACATCTGAGGCAGTGTATATTTGTTCTCAGTACTGGAATAGGCGCTGGGGTGTGAGCTGGTAAACTCCCTCTGTGTTTCTCTAACAGGCTTTCCTGTGGGTCTGTCCCCTATAGCCAGTGTGTGCGTGTCGGTACGTGTGTGTCGACATGTCTGAGGCTGAGTGCTCCTCCCCGGAGGAAGTTGTAGTGGGCGCAGATAAGGACCTGGGATTGACTCTGTCGGCACCGCCGACTGTTGATTGGGTGGATATGTTGAGTACATTGAATGCAAATGTGGCGTTATTGACTAAAAGATTGGATAAATCTGATTCTCAGACACAAACGTGGAGAAAATCCATGGAGGACGCCTTGTCTCAGGTACAGGCCCCCTCAGGGTCACAAAAGCGTTCATTTACCCAGATGGCGGATACTGATACCGACACGGACTCTGATTCCAGTGTCGACTATAGTGAGGCCAGTTTACATCCAAAATTGGTTAAGAGTATTCAGTACATGATTGTGGCAATTAAAGATGTTTTACATATTTCTGAAGTACCTGCTGTTCCAGATTCAAGGGTTTGTTTGTATAAGGGAAAAAAGCCTGAGGTGACGTTTCCCCCCTCTCATGAGCTAAACGCTCTTTGTGAAAAAGCTTGGGAATCTCCTGACAAAAAGTGGCAGATTCCCAAGAGAATTCTAATGGCATATCCTTTCCTCTCTGACGACAGGGAAAAGTGGGAGTCATCTCCCAATGTAGACAAGGCGCTATCACGACTGTCCAAGAAGGTGGCGCTTCCGTCTCCTGACACTGCTGCCCTTAAGGACCCTGCGGATCGTAAGCAGGAAACGACCTTAAAATCCATTTATGTCAACACGGGTGCACTGCTCAGACCTGCCGTGGCGTCGGCATGGGTGAGTAGTGCTATTGGTAAGTGGGCAGATAATTTGGCATCTGACATGGTTACCCTGGAGAGGGATAACATTCTTTTGACTCTCGATTATATCAGGGACGCTGCAGTTTACCTAAAGGATGCGGCGAGGGATATTGGCCTCTTGGGCCAGGAGAGCGCTGTGGATTCATCAATGGAATGCTGATGCCAACTCTAAGAGAGCTATGGAAGCTCTCCCATATAAAGGAAGTGTCTTGTTTGGTGACGGCCTCGCTGACCTGGTGTCTACAGCTACAGCGGGTAAGTCATCCTTTCTTCCTTATGTTCCGGCACAACAGAAAAAGGCACCCCATTATCAGATGCAGTCCTTTCGGCCTAATAAATACAAAAAAGGAAGAGGGTCGTCCTTCCTTGCCTCTAAAGGTAGAGGAAGGGGAAAAAGGTCGCCTGCTGTGCCAGGCTCCCAGGACCAGAAGTCCTCCCCGGCTTCTGCCATGTCCACCGCATGATGCTGGGGCTCCTCTACGGGAGTCCGTACCGGTGGGGGCGCGTCTCCGAATCTTCAGTCAGGTCTGGTTTCAATCGGGCCTGGATCCTTGGGTGTTAGACATAGTGTACCAAGGGTACAAACTGGAGTTTCAGGAGGTGCCCCCCCCCACCGATTTTTCAAATCAGCCTTGCCAGTTTCTATCCCAGAAAGGGAAGTAGTGAGTGCTGCGATACAAAAGCTGTGTCAACAGCTTGTCATTGTCACGGTACCCCCGTCTCAACGGGGAGAAGGGTTTTATTCAAGCCTCTTTGTCGTTCCAAAGCCGGACGGCTCGGTCAGACCGATCCTGAACCTAAAATCCCTCAATCTGTATTTGAAAACTTTCAAGTTCAAGATGGAATGTCTCCAAGCAGTGATCGCCAGTCTGGAAGGGGGGGATTTTATGGCGTCAGTTGACATAAAAGATGCCTACTTACATGTCCCAATATATCCGCCGCATCAAGCTTTCCTGAGGTTTACGGTGCAGGATTGTCATTACCAATTTCAGAAGTTGCCGTTTGGTCTTTCCACAGCCCCGAAGGTCTTCACCAAAGTAATGGCGGAAATGATGGTACTACTACGCAAGCAGGGTGTCACAATTATCCTGTACTTGGACGATCTCCTGATAAAGGCAAGATCAGAGGAGCAGTTGCTAAGAAACGTGGCACTCTCCCTGTCAGTTCTGCAACAACATGGTTGGATTCTAAATTTGCCAAAGTCACAGTTGATTCCGACAACTCGGCTGTCTTTCTTGGGCATGATCCTGGACACTGAACTGCAGAGAGTGTTTCTCCCAGCGGAAAAAGCTCTGGAAATCCAGACCATGGTCAAGGAGATTCTGAAACCGGCAAGAGTATCGATTCATCAATGCACTCGGGTGCTGGGGAAGATGGTTGCAGCTTATGAAGTCATTCCGTTTGGCAGGTTTCATACCCGGGTGTTTCAGTGGGACCTGTTGGACAAGTGGTCTGGGTCTCCCCTGCACATGCACCGGAAAATAAGTCCATCTTCCAGGACCAGAATATCTCTCCTGTGGTGGCTTCAAAGTTCTCACCTCCTAGAGGAACGCAGGTGCGGGATCCAGGATTGGGTCCCGGTGACCACGGATGCAAGTCTCCGAGGCTGGGGAGCAGTCACACAAGGAAGAAATTTCCAGGGAAAATGGTCAAGCTAGGAAGCTTGTCTGCACATAAACGTTCTGGAATTAAGGGCCATCTACAACAGCCTTCTGCAAGCGGAACACTTTCTTCGAGGTCTACCTGTCCTGATTCAGTCGGACAACGTAACAGCGGTGGCGTACATAAACCGCCAGGGCGGAACAAAGAGCAGAGCGGCGATGGCAGAGGCCACAAAAGTTCTCCGCTGGGAGGAAAAGCATGTAAGCGATCTGTCAGCGGTCTTCCTTCCGGGCGTGGACAACTGGGAAGCAGACTTCCTCAGCAGACACGATCTCCATCCAGGAGAGTGGGGTCTTCATCAAGAGGTTTTTGCAGAAGTGACAAGTCGTTGGGGAATTCCTCAAATAGACATGATGGCGTCTTGCCTCAACAAGAAGCTTCAGAGATATTGTTCCAGGTCAAGGGACCCTCAAGCCAGTGCAGTGGACGCCCTGGTAACTCCGTGGGTGTTTCAATCGGTATATGTGTTCCCTCCACTTCCACTCATTCCAAAAGTGTTGAGGATCATAAGAAGAACAAGGGTTCAGGCGGTACTCATCGTTCCAGATTGGCCACGGAGGGCCTGGTGTCCGGATCTTCAGGAATTGCTCATAGAAGATCCTTGGCCTCTTCCTCTCAGAGAGGATCTGTTACTGCAGGGGCCGTGCGTCTTCCAGGACTTACCGCGGTTGCGTTTGACGGCGTGGAGGTTGAACGCCAAATCCTAGCTCGAAAGGGTATTCCCCTGGAAGTCATCCCCACTCTCCTTAAGGCCAGAAAGGAGGTCACGGCGAAGCATTATCACCGTATTTGGAGAAAGTATGTGTCTTGGTGTGAAGCCAAGAAGGCTCCTACGGAGGAGTTTCAGCTGGGTCGTTTCCTCCATTTTTTCCAGGCAGGCGTGGATGCAGGCCTGAAATTAGGTTCCATTAAAGTGCAGATTTCGGCTTTATCTATTTTCTTTCAAAAAGAATTGGCCGCCCTTCCAGAGGTTCAGACTTTCGTGAAGGGAGTGCTGCACATCCATCCTCCATGTGTGCCACCCATGCCACCGTGGGATCTTTACGTGGTGTTGCAATTTCTACTGTCTCACTGGTCTGAACCTTTGCGAAAGGTTGAGTTGAAATTTCTCACTTGGAAAGTGGTCATGCTTTTGGCCTTGGCGTCCGCAAGACGGGTGTCGGAATTGGCGGCTTTGTCTCACAAGAGCCCCTATTTGATTTTCCATGTGGATAGAGCGGAATTGAGGACTCATCAACAATTTCCTCCGAAGGTGGTTTCTTCGTTTCACATAAACCAACCTATTGTGGTACCTGTGGCTACGGATGCCGTGGCTGTGTCGAAATCACTCAATGTAGTGAGAGCTTTGAAAATTTATGTAGCCAAAACAGCTCAAATTAGGAAATCAGAGGCTCTGTTTGTCCTATATGCTCCCAACAAAATGGGGCTCCTGCTTCCAAGCAGACTATTGCACGCTGGATCTGTAATACGATTCGGCATGCTCATTCTACGGCTGTATTGCCGTTGCCGAAGTCAGTGAAGGCCCATTCTACCAGGAAGGTGGGCTCATCTTGGGCGGCTGCCCGAGGAGTCTCGGCGCTTCAACTTTGCCGAGCAGCTACGTGGTCGGGTTCAAACACTTTTGCTAAGTTCTACAAGTTTGATACTCTGGCTGATAAGGACATCATGTTTGCTCAATCGGTGCTGCAGAGTCGTCCGCACTCTCCCGCCCAGTCTGGAGCTTTGGTATAGACCTCATGGTCCTTTTGGAGTCCCACATTAGTACCATGGGGTATAGACAGGTCCACTAGGAGTCTTGGGCACTTTAAGAAATCAATAGTGTGCACTTGCTCCTCCCTCTATGCCCCTCCCACCAGAATCAGTTTAGAAAATGTGCCTGGAGGAGCCGGTCACGTTTGGGAAGCTGAAGAGTTTTCTGCATTTATTTTCTATTTTTTGTTTTCAGGCAGGTCTGTTGGTACCAGACTGCCTGCTTCGTGGGACTTAGGGGGAAAACAGCCCAACCACCTTAGGGTTGATGATCCCGTTCTCCGTTGACAGGACACTGAGCTCCTGAGGGTCCTATTCGCAAGCCACACCACGGCGAGCGTACAGACCCGCAGCACGCCGCCTCCCCTAACAGAGCCAGATGTAAGAAGAGTGGTGAGTAGGTGGCCGACGTCCCGGTTAGCGGGTTGGCGGTTGTAATGGTGGCACAAGGGTAGGAGCGCAGCGCTGACAGGAAGGCTGCGGCTCCAGGCTTCAGAAACATGCAGAGTACTGCGTGGTCTGCTGTGAGGGGCGAGCTGAAGCCATAACTATTAATACCCACACTGGCAGTACATCTTACAGGGGTTTTAACCCACTGTGGAGCAGAAATATTACCTCAGCCAGTATAAAAATCCGGGAAGACCGCGCTCCATTAAGGGGGCGGGGCTTCTCTATGAGCGGATCCAGCAGCTCACCAGCGCCATTTTCCCTCTGCAGCTATACACAGACAGGCTGGCAGGAAAGCGCTGCTCCTCCACAAAGACTCCAGATCACCTCAGCTGTACCAGGGAGTCATAGCAAGGGAGGGGAGCAATAATAGTATACTAAGCCCCTATTAAGGGTGCTTAGTTTGCGACCCAGCTAAACTTGGAAATTAGCTATAGGGGCGCGGTGTGGCTGGCTCCATCATACTCTGTGTCTCCCTAGGGGGCTCTGTGTGGGTTAACAGTGCTTTTAACCTATTGTCCTGTGTGTGTGGGTTCTTTCACATTGTACTATGTCAAAGGAGTGTGTCTCATGCACGGCAGAGTGTTTTTCTCACTCAGAGGGGTCAATGTAGTGTACTCAGAATAGTACACATTCTCAGGCTAGTGGAACTGAACCTGTATGGTTAGATTCATTGAAAGGGATGATCTCGAATATTTCCCATAAATTATCCCAAAATGAGGAGACGCAATACTTAAGGCAGTTGGTAGATGACCTGATGAATAGAGATTCAGTGGCCATTCTGGCATCTCAGACCCCTGCCATTTGTCCACAAAAGTGTACACTGGCCCAAATCCTGCAGACTGATACTGATGATGGTGTATCAGACGTTGAGGAGGGTGAGATGGACTCGGGAGGGGGGGATGCAGCTTTGTCACAGGGAATACAGGCCCTGATAGAAGCTATTAGAGATATCCTGCACATTCCTGACAAAGCGACAGAGGATGAGGAGGAATCTTATTTTAATGTAAAAAATAAATCCTCTACTACTTTCCTTGCATCTAAGGAATTAAATTCCCTATTTGAAGAAACTTGAGTTAATCCTGACAAGAAGTTTCAGATCCCTAAAAGGTTACTGACATCCTTCCCTTTTCCTCAGGATGATAGGAAAAAATGGGAAAACACACCGATTGTTGACGCATCGGTATCTAGATTGTCCCGTAAGATAGTCTTACCGGTCCCAGGGGCAGCCTCCTTAAAGGATGCGGCTGACCGCAAGATTGAGACCACTCTCAAATCTGTATACACAGTTGCGGGGGTGGCCCAGAGACCCACTATAGCTTGTGCTTGGATCACTAGGGCCATTGCAAAATGGTCGGGTAACCTAATTGAGGGGTTAGATTCCTTACCAAGAGGTGAGATACTTTTACTCCTGCACTATATAAAGGACTCTGCCAATTTTATGGTGGAAGCCATAAAAGAAATCGGATTGCTCAATGCACGCACCACGGCCATGGCAGTGTCTGCACGCAGGGGCCTATGGCTACGTCAGTGGACGGCGGATGCGGATTCCAGAAAAGGGGTAGAAAGCCTACCTTTCACAGGCAAGGCCCTGTTTCATGGCAAACTGGATACGTGGATATCCAAAGCTACGGCGGGTAAGTCTACATATCTTCCTTCCGCAGCCCCCCTAGCTAGGAAGGCCTATTCTGCTCCGACTCTGCAGTCCTTTCGGATAGCAAAATTTAAAACTAAAACCAAGGGTTCTTCTACAGCCTTCAGAGGCAATAGAGGTAAACCCAGAAAACAAGCAACTGCAGGTTCACAGAAACAGAACTCCGGTTCTGCTTCCTCAAAGCCTTCAGCATGACGGTGGACCTCTCTGCCTGGAAGACGGGCAGGTGGGAGCCCGGTTAAAAGATTTCAGTCACGTATGGGCGACATCATGCCAGGATCCCTGGGTCAAAGAGCACATCGCCCAGGGATACAGACTGGAATTTTAGGGCATCCCACCTTACAGATTCTTCAAGTCAGGTTTACTAGCTTCTCAGGAGGCAAGTATAAATTTACAGGGTTCAATTCAATAACTGATACAGACTCAGGTCATTGTCCCAGTTCCACCTAGGCTACGGAACAGAGGGTATTATTCCAACCTGTTTGTGGTACCGTAACCGGACGGTTCGGTGAGACCCATTTTAAACCTCAAGTCCTTGAACCCGTATTTACGGGTGTTCAAATTCAAGATGGAGTCTCTGAGAGAGGTGATATCGAGTCTAGAGGAAGGGGTATTCTTGGTGTCTTTGGATATCAAGGATACATACCTTCATATCCCCATCTGGCTGCCTCATCAGGCTTATCTCAGGTTTGCCTTACAGGACTGTCACTACCAGTTCCAGGCTCTGCCTTTTGGCCTCTCCACGGTTCCAAGGGTGTTCACCAAGGTAATGGCAGAGATGATGTTCCTCCTCCGCAAACGGGGAGTGAACATAATTCCGTACCTGGATGATCTGCTGATAAAAGGGAGCGGTTGTTGAACAGCATTGCCCTCTCAACTCAGCTTCTCCGGGATCACGGGTGTATTCTGAACCTACCGAAATATTACCTGGAACCAACACGGAGGCTTCCGTTCCTGGGGATGATACTGGATACGGAAGTACAGAAAGTATTCCTTCCATTGGAGAAGGCAGTGGTGATCCAGTCGATGGTGCGGGATGTTCTCAAACCAACCCGGATATCGGTGCATATCTGCATTCGCCTTCTGGGATAGATGGTAGCCGCTTACGAGGCACTGCAGTACGTAAGGTTTCACGCCAGACCCTTCCAGCTCAACATGCACCAGAGGATTCGTCTGTCGCCAAAAGCCGGGATTTCTCTACTGTGGTGGCTCCAGATTTCTCACCTGACCGAGGGCCGGAGGTTCGGGAATCAAATTTGGATTCTGTTAACCACAGACGCAAGCCTCAGAGGTTGGGAAGCAGTCACCCAGGGGGAACACTTCCAAGGAAAATGGTCAAGTCAGGAAACCATTCTTCCATACAACATTCTGCAACTAAGGGCCATATACAACGCCCTTCTACAGGCAGCACATCTTCTTCAAGATCAGTCGGATAAGGTGAGGGCGATAACGTACATAAACCGACAGGGCGGAACGAAGAGCAGAGCAGCAATGTCAGAGGTAACATGGATTCTCCTCTGGGCAGAAAGACACGCTGTGGCTTTGTCTGCGATCTTCATTCCAGGAGTAGACAACTGGGAAGCAGATTTCCCCAGCAGACACGACCTCCACCCAGGCGAGTGGGGTCTTCACCCGGAGGTGTTCAGGTGTGTGACATGTCGGAGAACTCCACAAATCGACATGATGGCCTCTCATTTCAACAAGAAACTCAGGCGGTATTGTTCCAGGTCGAGAGACCCACAGGCAGTGGCCGTGGACGCTCTGGTGGCTCTTTGGGCCTACCAGATGGTGTATGTGTTTCACCACTTCCACTGATCCCAAGAATTCTCAAAAGAATAAAAAACGAAAAGGTTCAGGCAATTTTTATTGCTCCGGATTGGCCAAGAAGGGCTTGGTATGCGGATCTACTGGACATGCTTCTGGAGGATCTGTGGCCTCTACCTTTCTGAGAGGATCTTCTGTAACAGGGGCCGTTCGTCTATCAAGACTTACCGCGGCTACGTTTGATGGCATGGAGGTTGAGTGTCAAATTTTAGCCCAGAAAGGAATTCCAGACAGGGTAATTCCTACCCTGATCCAAGCCAGAAAAGGGTTAACGTCTAAACATTACCACCGAATTTGGAGAAAATATGTGTCTTGATGTGAAAACAGGAAAATTCCTGCGGTGGAATATCAGCTGGGTCAGTTTCTGCTTTTTCTGCAGTCTGGTGTGGATGTGGGCCTACGCCTGGGCTCCATAAAAGTCCATTTTTCGGCCTTGTCCATTTTCTTCCAAAAACAGTTGGCTTCCCTCCCTGAGATTCAGACGTTCTTGAAAGGTGTTCTGCACATCCAGCCGCCCTTTGTGCCTCCCACGGCACCTTGGGATCTCAACGTGGTGTTGCAGTTTCTACAATCTGAATGGTTTGAGCCTCTACAAGAGGTTGATGTAAAGTTTCTTATGTGGAAGACCATCACATTGCTGGCCTTGGCTTCGGTAAGACGTGTGTCGGAATTGGGGGCATTGTCTCACAAGAGCCCTATTTTTATTTTTTATGAAGATAGAGTTGAACTTACAACTCGTCAGCAATTTCTTTGAAAGGTGGTGTCTGCATTTCACATCAACCAGCCTATTGTGGTTCCGGTGCTTCCTGACACCTCTTCCACTTCAAAGTCCCTGGATGTTGTGCAGGCTTTGAAAATCTATGTCAAACGGCAGCTTGTTACAGAAAATTGGATTCGCTGTTTGTACTCTATGATCCCAATAAAATTGGGTGTCCTGCTACAAAGCAGTCTATTGCTCGCTGGATCAAGCTTACTATCCAGCATGCTTACTCTATGACAAGTTTACTGGTTCCTAGATCTGTACATGCCCACTCTACTAGGTCGGTGGGTTCTTCCTGGGTGGCTGCCTGGGGTGTCTCGGCCTTACAGCTCTGCCAAGCAGCTACTTGGTCTGGGCACTCATTCCGAGTTGTTCGCTCGCAAGCTGCTTTTAGCAGCTTTGCACACGCTAAGCCACCGCCTACTGGGAGTGAATCTTAGCTTATCAAAATTGCGAACGAAAGATTAGCAGAATTGCGAATAGACACTTCTTAGCAGTTTCTGAGTAGCTCCACACTTACTCGGCATCTGCGATCAGTTCAGTCAGTTTTGTTCCTGGTTTGACGTCACAAACACACCCAGCGTTCGCCCAGACACTCCCCCGTTTCTTCAGACACTCCCGCGTTTTTCCCAGAAACGGTAGCGTTTTTTCACACACTCCCATAAAACGGCCAGTTTCCGCCCAGAAACACCCACTTCCTGTCAATCACATTACGATCACCAGAACGAAGAAAAAACCTTGTAATGCCGTGAGTACAATTCCTAACTACATAGCAAATTTACTTGGCGCAGTCGCACTGCGGACATTGCGCATGCGCATTAGCGACTAATCGCTCCGTTGCGGAAAAAAAATAACGAGCGATCAACTCGGAATTACCACCCTGGTTCGAACACGTTTGCTAAGTTCTACAAGTTCGATACTTTGGCCTCTGAGGACCTTCAGTTTGGTCAATCGGTTGTGACCTCAGCACTCTCCCACCCAGTTTGGGAGCTTTGGTACATTCCCATGTACATACTAATGTGGACCCCAGTATCCTCTAGGACGCAAGAGAAAATAGGATTTTAATTACCTACCGGTAAATCCTTTTCTCGTAGTTCGCAGAGGATACTGGGCGCCCACCCAGTGCTTTGTTCTTCCTGCACTGTTACTTGGTTAAGTAATGCTGGTTCGGCCGTTGCTGTTCCTGTTTCAAGTTTGGTTAGCTTGGCTTTCCTCTTGTTGTGTGTGCTGGTTCGGAATCTCACCACTATCCTTATCTATCCTTCTCTCAAAGTATGTCCGTCTCCTCGGGGACAGTTTCTAGACTAAGTCTGGTAGGAGGGGCATAGAGGGAGGAGCCAGTGCACACTATTGATTTCTTAAAGTGCCCAAGGCTCCTAGTGGACCCGTCTATACCCCATGGTTGCTAATGTGGACCCCAGTATCCTCTATGGACTACGAGAAAAGGATTTACCTGTAGGTAATTAAAATCCTATTTTAACTTAATGCGACTTGCACCCAACAGACCTCTTCTCCAAGGAGCTGCGTGACAAGTGATCGGTTGTGTGCGCATGATAATTTTGGATTGGTACAACAGATTTAGGATGGAAGTATGTCGCAGTTACCATGAGATAACGGTACTCTGTAGAAGTGAGTATAGGGACCAGGCGGTTATCATAAGCGCTGCTCTGTCTGTACTATTACAGTCAGAGAAAAAAATAATTTCACTATTGTTGCAATTTGCAGGAATAAGTAAATATACTTTATGGCAGTGGTTCCCAAACTGTATGCCTAGGCACTCTGGGGTACCGCAAGGCTCTTGCAGGGGTGCCTCGGGGTGATGGTCCAGGGCCAAATCAACTTCTTTATGGCCAAAGTTATAGGTAAAACCAGTGCTGGTGACTGCCAATCATAAACATGCACACATTCAGAAGCACAGGTGTTCACCACCACATAACTACCTTAAGGATGACAGGTAGGCACAATTAATTAATTTAATATTTTTCTCCAAATGTATTTATTAAAACTTTTATCCCAGGGGTGCCGTGAAAAAAATGCTGATACTCTAGGGCGCCATGATTCAAGAAAGTTTGGGAACCGCTGATTTGTTGGAAAAATTTGTGAGTTTTGATACATTGACCCATTTGGGGCTTATTTAGTGGCATGAAAAGCTTCTAGAGTATAACATTTGGCCCCTTGGCAAATTAATGTTGCGGTTGGGGGGAAGCAAATTGTAATTGTGTGGACAGGTTTAGAGTTGGGTGTTTAGCATATAGTAGCTGGACTCTAAACTGTAGCGTTAAAGCTGCCGAGTAATTGAGTGCTACAGGCATGTGCAGCTCATTGTTGCATGGTTTCCACTTGTTAGCTGGATTTGTTTGTAGCACCACATATGACCCATAAATGCTGATAATAAACAGATGTGAAGCTCTAGGTCAGGGAGAGCTAAAGGCTTATGGGGGGGGGGGGGGTGTAAACACGGAGCGATTTTCTCAGATCATTGAAGCATGCAGTATAAATCCAGTCGGATCACTTAGCAATCGCCCGTGTGTACAGAAACGAGTGATGAGCGATAGTGATCTACATCACCCGAACCACCCCATGCCTCTCCCTGGGCCCTCCTCTTGTTATTCACACTGCGCACCATGCCAAAAAGGGATTTGAAGTGTGAAGACGCGGAGTCCAGAAGCAGAGTTCTGTATAGTTTGGTAAGTACATTTTCTCATACGTCCTAGAGGATGCTGGGGACTCCTAAAGGACCATGGGGTATAGACGGGATCCGCAGGAGACATGGGCACTTTAAGACTTTAAAAGGGGTGTGAACTGGCTCCTCCCTCTATGCCCCTCCTCCAGACTCCAGTTAGATTCTGTGCCCAGAGAGACTGGTCACACACTGAGGAGCTCTCCTGAGTTTCTCGGAAAAGACTTTATGTTAGGTTTATTATTTTCAGGGAGCACTGCTGGCAACAGGCTCCCTGCTTCGTGGGACTGAGGGGAGAGAAGCAGACCTACTTCTGTGAGTTTAAAGGCTCTGCTTCTTAGGCTACTGGACACCATTAGCTCCAGAGGGTCTGATCACTTGGTTCGCCTAGCTGCTCGTTCCCGGAGCCGCGCCGTCGCCCCCCTCACAGAGCCAGAAGAAAGAAGCCGGGTGAGTAAAAGAAGGCAAGAAGACTTCAGTTAAGACGGCAGAAGACTTCACGGTCTCTGAGGTATCGCGCTGCGTGCCATTGCTCCCACACACAAGCGGCACTACAAGGGTGCAGGGCGCAGGGGGGGTGCCCTGGGCAGCAATAAAACCTCACTATCTATCCTGGCATAAGAGGTATACAGGGCATAGGCACTGTATACAGACCCCCGCCAGTATATATATATATATATATATATATATATATATATATAATAGCGGGGCTGTAGCGCCCCATTAAGGGGGCGTGGCTTATCACTCACAGCTAACCAGCGCCATTTTCTCCTCACAGAGACGCTGGCCCTGCCAAATCACTGCTGAAGGTCACAGTGGAAAACGAGGGGGGGCACAGTGTTTTAGAGCAATATATGAAAAGTAAAGCACAATAGATAGGGAGCATGGTGTAAAAGAGCTGGTATACGTCTTCTGTGTATCCCTGACACAAAATAGTCAGTGTAATGTCGGTGGGTGTTTAGTACATGTCGGCATGTCGGAGGCTGATTACTCTGCCACAAAAACAGCTATGGGATGTCTAAAACAGTCGGCACCGCCGACGCCTGAGGGTATTTGGTTCATGTAATTAAGTGTCCACATGTCAGTAGATGTATGTTTTTTCAAAGAGAAAACTATATGGGAGACACAGACGTGGGTGGGTGACCCTGTCGGCACCAATTAATTTGACTGGGTAAAAATTGACAAAGCTATACCTGTTTGTATAATATATTTCTCTCAGACCCCTCGGGGTCGCAAAAAAAACAAGAGAAATGTTATTCTGCACAGTTACTACTCCCTTATATCGACATGAATACTATTTCTTATGTCGACCATAATGTTTCCTGATTAGATCCACAAAAATCAGCATTCAGTACATGTTTCATACACATTAAGAACGTATTAACGTCACTAGGGACCCTGCTGTTCCTGACAAAATATGTGTGTATATGTGTGTGTGTGTGTGTGTGTGTGTGTGTGTGTGTGTGTGTGTGTGTGTGTGTATGTGTATTTAAATGTGCATGAGGGTTTATAATGAATGCTGAAGTAAAGTTATTCCTTTTCATGTGCTGGTCGCTCTGTTGAAAATACTCTAGGTCAGCCGTGAGGCCCGTGACAAGATGGTTTCAAATCCTCATGAGAAGGCCGAGTGTTTATTCTTTTCCCGCCGTGGATAGAATAAAGTGAGAGTCGACTGCACGGGGCCCTGTCACAGAGGATCGTATACAGGAAGCTAAGTGATATTTTAATTATATACGTTGATTATACTTGTATTACATGCGCAAGGGGGAGTGCTTGTGTTCAGAAATGGTCGGTTACTTTGTCATCCGATATAATTACCCTGGGGAGAGATGGGATACTCCTTACGTTGGGTCATATCTAGAACAGTGTAGCATACTACCGTACGACTCCGAGGCATTTGGAACTTTTGGGTTTCGCGAGCCAATTCCATGGCGGTCTCACCTAGGAGGGCGTTGTGGATTCACCAAGGGGATGCTTGTGCTGACTCCCAGAAGAAGCGGAGTCTCTTCCCTATGAAGGTGAAGCCTGGTTTGGTGATGACTTTGTTAATATGCTTGCGGCAGATACCACTGGTAAGTTTACCTTTTGGCCCTAGGATACCTCACTATGGTTGGGGACGCATTATTGTAGGATGCAGTCATTTCGACCGAATGGATAAGGTTTCCTTTTTTCTTTACAGGTAAAGGAAGGTTAAAAGAGGTAGGAGGTCAGCTACCTTTTTCAAGTCCACAGGCAGAACTCGTCCTATGTTTTCTGCCACGTCCACCGCAGGATGTTGGGTCTATCTTACGGGAGCCCACACCAGTGGGACCACGTCTAAAACTCTTCAGTAAGCCCTGGATAGGACATGGACCAGTGAGTGAAGGATAGAGTCCCTAGGGGACATACAGGAGTTTTTTCCAGACGTTTTCCCTCTCTAATTTTTTTCAAATAGACTTTACCAATTCTACTCTGGACAGGGAGGTAGTACGTGATGCAATACAAGAGTTGTGTCAGGATCGGGTCATTGTCCTGCTGTCCTTGGCACACAAAAAAAAAAAAAAGGAAAGAGGAGAAGCTGTTATTCAAGCTTTTTCGTGCTTCCGAGGCCAGACAGCTCGGTCAGACCAAATCCTATATCTGAAATCTCAAATTTTCCTACTTAAAATCCATGAGGGATTCTCTCATGGCAGGTTTCTCTACTCTGAAAATGCAGAAGGAGGCCTAACTACAGTTTTTCGCATTAGGCTTACCTGAGGTTTGCGATTCAGGATTGTCGTTACCAATTCGCCAGAGTGATGGCTGTAGGATGGGTTTCCTTCGATAGGAAGGAGACATAATTATTCTGTACTGGATCGCTCTCCGGATTGCGGAGGGATCAAGAAGCCAAATGGTGAAAAACGTTGTTTCTCCCTGACAGTTCTTCGACAGCAGAACTTGCCAAAATCCCTGTTGGTTCCAACGACGTGGAGGTCGACTTGGGAAATATTATTTGCTTCCAGTGAAAACAGCTCTGAGGATTCAGAGTCTGGTCAGACCTGCAACAGGGTCAATCCTTCAATACATTCGGTTACTGGAAAAGAGGGTTGCGGCCTACGAGACCATTCAGTGGGCAGCTTGCATGCCAGAGTGTTAGTGGGACCTGTTGGACAAGTGGCCCGGTTCCCACCTGGGATAATCATAGTTTCAAGACCAGAATATCACTCCTGTGGTAGCAGCGCAATTCTCACCGAGGACAAGGGTCAAGTTAGGATACTTGTCACCACGATAACGGTCTGGAGTTAAGGGCCGGTTATAACGTTTTTTCTACGAACAAAGTCCGGAGTAGAAATGGCAGAAGCCAGAAAGCTTTGTCGCTGGGCGACAAAAACGTTTACACGCTCTGTCAGCGATGTTCGTTCCAAGTGTGGACAACGAGGAAGCAAACTTCCTCGATGGACATGTTCTCCAGCCGGGAGAGTGGAGTCTTTATCAAGCGAGGGTCACAGAAGTGACAAGTTTTGGGGAATTCTACAAATAGACAAGATGGCGTCTCGCCTCGACAAGAAAATTCAGAGATATTGTTCCAGGTCGAGGGTCCCTCAAGTGGTAGCGGGGGACGCCCTAGTGACACCGCGGGTGTTTCGGTCGGTCTATGTGTTCCCTCCACTTCCACTCTTTCCAAAGATGCTAAAAGATCATACGAAGAACAAAGGTTCAGGTGATCCTCATTCTTCCAGACTGGTCGCGGAGGGCTGGTATCCGGATCTTCAGGAATTACTCATAGGTGTTCTCTGACCTCTTCCTCTGAGAGAGGATCTGTTATGACAGGGGCCGTGTATGTTCCAGGACGTACTGCGGTTTCCATTGACGGCCTAGGGGTTGAACGCCGGATCCCAACCCGAAGGGGTATTCCCAGTGAAGTCATCCCTACTCTTCTTAAGGCAGAAAAGAAGTAACGTTACAACATTACCCTCATTTTTGGAGAAAGTATGTGTCTTGGTGTGAATCCAAGAAAAATCCTACGGAAGTATTCCAGTTGGGTCGTTTTTCTCCATTCTTTTCTTACAAGATCGTGTGGATGCAGGTCTTAAGTTGGGCTCGATTAAGGTTCAGTTTTCGGCCTTATCGGGTTTATTCCTACAACAATTAGCCTCCTTTTCCAGAGGTTCAAACTTTCGTGAAAGAAGTATTGCGCATCCGTCTTCCCTTGTGCCCTGTGGCACCATGGGATCTTACCGTGGTATTGCAGTTCCTGCAATTTCATTGGTTGAATTGTTCATTAAGGTTGAGTGAAAATTCCTCACTTGGAAAGTGGTCATGCGGTTGGCTTTGGCTTCCGCAAGGCGGATATCTTAATTAGCGGTTTGGCTCACAAGAGCCCTGTTCAATCTTCCATGAAGATAGAGCAGAGTTGAGAACTCGTCGGCATTTTCTGCCATTAGTGGTTTCATCGCTTCACATGAACCAACCTCGTGTGGTGCCGGTGGCTACTGACGCCTGGGCGGCATCGAAATGTCTCGATGTGGTCTAAGTTTTGAAACTCTCTGTTGCCAGAATGGCTCACATTAGGAAAACAGACGCTCTGTTTATTATGTATGTTCCCAACTAGATTGGGGTTCCTGCTGCCAAGCAGACTATTCCACGCTGGATCTGTGATACGATTCAGCAGGCTCATTCTACGGCTGGATTGCCGTTACCGAAATCGGTGTAGGCCCATTCTACCAGAAAGGTGGGCGCGTTCTGGGCGGCTGCCCGAGGGATCTTGGTATTACAGCTTTGCCGAGCGGCTCTTTGGTAGGGTTCTTCAAACACCTTTGCAAGGGTTACAAGTTTGATACCCTGGCTGATGAGGACCTCATGTTGGTCAATCGGTGCTGCAGAGTCATCCGCACTCTCCCGCCCATTCTGGAGCTTTGGTATAAACCCCATGGTCCTTTTGGAGTCTCCAGCATCCTCTAGGACGTATGAGAAAATAGGATTTTAATACCTACCGGTAAATCCTTTTCTCTTAGTCCGTAGAGGATGCTGGGCGCCCGTCCCCGTGCATACTGTATCTGCAGTTATTGGTTTTGGTTACACACATGCTGTGTTACTTTTCAGTCGGCCTGTTGCTAACGTTATTCATGCCGTGGCATACATTATGCTATTATTGGTGGTGTTTACACACAGGTTGTGTTACGTTTTCTGGCAGCATATTGCTGCATATTCTTCATGCCGTCAACTGGTGTTCTATTGAATGCCACGTTCTGCGGCATGCTGGTGGTGTGAGCTGGTTTGTCGCTCACCGTGGTAAATGATAAATTATTTCCTTGAAATGTCCGTCTCCCTGGGCACAGTTCTTTAACTGGAGTCTGGAGGAGGGGCATAGAGGGAGGAGCCAGTTCACACCCCTTTTAAAGTCTTAAAGTGCCCATGTCTCCTGCAGATCCCGTCTATACCCCATGGTCCTTTTGGAGTCCCCAGCATCCTCTACGGACTAAGAGAAAAGGATTTACCGGTAGGTATTCAAATCCTATTTTTTTTGCTTGGCACAAATCGCCTACACTAAATCGCTTAGCACAGATTGCTATGTGTGTATGGGCAATCTAGACTCCAGGAAGCTCTAGACAAATTGCATACACCAAATTGGTTAGCACAGATCGCTAGCACAGATCGTTTGCACACATTGCTACGTGTGTAAGGGCGATCCAGACTCCAGGAAGCTCTAGGGCTAGGCAAATCACCTACACCAAATTGCTTAGCACAGATCGCTTGTGCACATCGCTCCGTGTATATCCCATTAGTTGCAGACTTTGTGGGAGATCTTGGAGGGGGAGATCCCAAGGGCAACTACTGGTGCCGTGGTTCAGTGAAACTGAAGTGGACAAATGTTATCACAGAGTGCGTTTCGCTGACTATTGCAAGCAAGATGGGTCCCGATAACACGATTCACAACAAATCATGGCACTATCGACTTTACTGCAGAAGTAGAGCTGATGCAGGAGCCTTGCCTCCTATACCTATATATTCCCGGAGATCTCCTTAACTTTGTGTGTCACCTATACTTTCTGGTATGCTGTGCTTTACAACTGTTAGCTGTTAGATCCTGCATGACACACACAGTACTATGGGGGTAATTCCAAGTTGATCGCAGCAGGAATTTTGTTAGCAGTTGGGCAAAACCATGTGCACTGCAGGGGAGGCAGATATAACATGTGCAGAGAGAGTTAGATTTGGGTGTGGTGTGTTCAATCTGCAATCTAATTTGCAGTGTAAAAGTAAAGCAGCCAGTATTTACCCTGCACAGAAATAAAATAACCAGTGGCGTGCGGTGAGGTCAGTGGCTGGTGAGGCACTGCGGCCATAATGTCCGCCGAGTCCCGCCGATGATCCCTACTGCAGCCGAGCCAATGCCTGCTACTGCCCCTGAGCCGATGTCTGCTACTGCCACCGTCCCTCTTGCCCGCTACCCCCGCCACTAATGGCCGACACCCCCGCCAATGGCTTACAAAATCGCCCACCATCAACTGCCCTGGCCCCCCGCCACTAATTTGCATCTCAGTCCGATGCCGCCGCCAGTGCCCGCAGCCTGCCTGCTCATCAAACTTGTGATGAGCAGGTGGCAAATATATTGTTAATTTTTATCAAATAAAAAATAAAAACTAGTCTTTGGGACTGGGGAGGGAGTGGAAGGAGGACATGAATGCAATTTTGTTGTACAGTGCTTCTATTAACTTAATAGTGGCGTGGGTGTGGGGCTATTAAGTTAATGGAAGAACTGGACAACAAAATAGCCAGCAGTGGGTGGGAGAGGGTAATGCCAGGGAGAGGGTGACAGCAATGTGTGACAGGGAGAGGGTGACAGCAATGGGTGACAGGGAGAGGGTGACGCCAGAGAGAGGGAGACAGCAATGGGTGACAGGGAGAGGGTGACGCCAGAGAGAGGGTGACAAATGGGTGTGGCCAAATGCCACATGGGGCGTGGCCAATGAAAATGGGGGCGTGATACCCATATGGGGGAGGGGCAGATACACGTATGACCCCAATAGTGCCAGATACACGTTGACCCACAGTGCCAGATATACATTGCCCCACAGTGCCAGATACACATTGACTAACAGTGCCAGATACACATTGCCCCACAGTGCCAGATACAGAAATGCCCCCAGAGTGCCAGATATACATTGCCTCGCAGTGTCAGATACACGTTGCCCCACAGTGCCAGATATACATTGCCCCACAGTGCCAGATACACATTGCCCCACAGTGCCAGATACACAAATGCTCCCACTGTGTCAGATATACATTGCCCCCCGTGCCAGATACAGAAATGCCCCTACAGTGCCAGATATGCCCCCAGTGCCAGATATCCCCCAGTACCAGGTATACATGCCCCCCCAGTGCCAGATATCCCCCAGTGCCAGGTATACATGCCCCCCTGTGCCAGATATCCCCCAGTGCCAGGTATACATGCCCCCCTGTGCCAGATATCCCCCAGTGCCAGGTATATATGCCCCCCCAGTGCCAGATATCCCCCAGTGCCAGGTATATATGCCCCCCCAGTGCCAGATATCCCCCCGTGCCAGATAGAAATGCACCCCCAGTGCCAGATATCCCCCAGTGCCAGATAGAAATGCCCCCCCCAGTGCCAGATATCCCCCAGTGCCAGATAGAAATGCCCCCCCCAGTGCCAGATATCCCCCAGTGCCAGGTATAACATGCCCCCCCCCCCCTTCCCTGCTCACCGCTGCCGCTGGCCGCTGCCGTCCTGTGTGAGGGAAGGAGAGCGCAGCCTGTGCCTCTCCTTCCCCTCAGTCTCCGGCGGGTGTCTCACTGTTTAATTCAGTGCCGATCCGTGAGCCAATCAGAGCTCGCACCGCGAGCTCTGATTGGCTCACGGATCGGCGCTGAATTAAACTATGACACCCGCTGGAGACTGAGGGGAAGGAGAGGCACAGGCTGCGCTCTCCTTCCCTCACATCAGCGGCGGTGCGAGGAGCGGCGGCCCGTCGGTAAATTCTTACGGGTACGCCGTACCCACCCGTACCCGCCCACTTGCACCACTAATGTACTTACATAGGGGCACTTGTAAGGTGCTCTGGTCTGGTGGTGGAATGCAGGCCGTCCAGTTCTTTCCTCTCCTGCGTGTTCCTTCCTCTGCTCCCGTTACCCACTCCTGCCAGTCCCTGCAGAAAGGAATCTCTTCCCTCCTGGAGACACCTTGGGGGATTCGACAACCTCAGTGTCCGGAGCACAGTCTGCTGGGCAGGCACACGATGACAGCTGCGATAATCCGCTGTCTGGCTGCCAGGCAACTAGCCGCTATTCCCTCACAGCCAGTGCCGCATTCAAAATGCCGCTGCTAGGTCTCCATTGCCGGTCCGCGAGCATCTCATCACTTGGCAGCAGATCCTCAGCCCTGACACTGCTGCTTCTCAGTCCGACGCCATGGCCCATCTACAGCAGCACCCTCCTCACTATGGCGTTGTACAGGTACCCGGCATAACACTTGGGCCGGCTTAGCTCACACGTAAAAATGACAGCGGTGGCCGGGACAGCTCCAGGGAACATAGCAGCGTCTGACTGCTATGTAGCCCTGACCCCCTCTTCTGTTCCTTAACAGTCACCCCGTTGCCGGGTTCAGAGAGCAGCGCGGCTGGCCCCGGGAATATTAACACAGCAGCGGCGGCCTTACCGGTTACCGGAACAGCAGCTTTGGTAAGTTGGCATGGGGGTCAGGGTCACCGTGTGTTACGGGGGTCGCCCCCTGCTGCATCCGCCACTGCGGGTATGGCCACATATGGTAATGTAAATCTAATTTTAAAATTTGCAAGATGACAGGGTGGCCACATGCCTTGGTAGCCACCACCCCCCACCCCCTCTTAAGTCAACCACTGCCCAATCACATCTTGCCCCTGTCATAGAGGCACTTATACTAGTGCCGCTCTCAGTGATTTTTTTAATGGAGAGAGACGAACTAACCTGCTGGAGCCGGCGGAGGAGGTCGGGGGAGAGCCGCTGCTGGCTGTCAGGAGGACGGAGCCGGCGGGAGGAGAGCTGCCACCGCTGCTGGCTATGAGGTGAGCGGGAGCCGGCGGAGGAGGTCGGGGGAGAGCAGCTGCTGGCTGTCAGGAGGACGGAGCCGGCGGGAGGAGAGCTGCCACCGCCGCTGGCTATGAGGTGAGCGGGAGCCGGCAGAGGAGGACGGGGGGGGGGGGGGATCCGCACACACTGCAGGCCCACCGCTGCCTCCAACGCCAATCATCGCCGGGACCCGCTGCCTCCAGCGCTGCGTGTGGGTGATTGGACAAGCGGATCCGCTGTCCAATCACAGGTGCCTCGCTGACATGGGGGTGGTGTCCCTGTCAGCGAGGCACTTGGATTAGTGCCGCTTTCCTTATCTGTTTTCATGGGCTTTTACAGCCCAGTGCTAGGCTCCGCCCCCGCACTGTCCCCGTTCCCATTATCCACGGGAGGCACTGCTAGCAGTGCCTCCCAAAGTAATTTAAAGAAGGAAAATTATTAGAATTCAATAAAGAAGATACTTATGACACAGAATATGTGTCATAAGTGTCTTCTTTTTATTATTTTAATAATTAATCACAGGGGAGGCACTGCCTCCCCTGACTGCACGTCCCTGAAAATAACCCACCCAAATCTAACTCTCTCTGCACATGTTATATCTGCCTCCACTGCAGTGCACATGGTTTTGCCCAACTGCTAAAAAAATTCCTGCTTTGATCAACTTGGAATTACCCCCCATGTGTATTGACATATTGTACTATGTACCTACGAGTCACATTCAGTAGTGTAACTTGTATTCCCTGTGTGCTTAACTTTCTGAAATATAATTCGTTTGCATCCATTTATTTATTCATAAGTCAACACCCACTAAGGACTACACCCCCCTCACCCCCCACCCCAGTAAGCAAGGGCAAGACAATCCATGTACTGTATATTGTAATTGCTGTATGAAATTTCACTTGTTGTCCTCTTATTCTGTCGTCAATGAATTACCAGCCAATCTCTTACATAGTTTGCATTCTATTGTCAGAGTCACTTCTGTCTATAGTGTATACAGATTTAAGCATTTAAAAGTATTTCACCTTTCACCCTTTCATAAAATTGTCATACCCTATTTACATGTTGGGATGCCAGAGGGAATGTACACTGGCCACCTCATTACTAGCCTGGCGTTAGGGACCATACCACAATGAACCTTGACAAATGCAGCAAATTACCTCCCTTGCCCTGTCCGCAATGCCGTTGCTAATAGCAATACCCATGTGTTATTTCCAATGTTCTACAATTGAGGTCTTAGTATCTTAGTGTTGAGACAATGAGAGAACCAACAATTATGGACATTGAGTCTAATTCAAGGTTGATGCAATAGCAAAATCTTCCTCTAATGGGCAAAACCATGTGCACTGCAAGTGGGGCAGATATAACGTGCAGAGAGAGATTTGGGTGGGTTATATTGTTTCTGTGCAGGATAAATACTGGCTGATTTATTTTTACACTGCAGTTTAGAGTTCAGTTTGAACACACCACACCCAATTCTAAACCTCTCTGCACATGTTACACCTGCCCCTCCTGCAGTGCGCATGGTTTAGCCCATTAGAGCAGTGCCTTTCAACCAGGGACGGATCTAGACTTTTAGGGGGGGCGGTTTACTGTTTAATCTTGACTCCTCCCCTCTCCAGTCCCAACTCCTCCCATCTGTAATCCTAACTCCTCTCTCAATTCCTGAAAAACTGAACTTTTTGAGTGAGACTGAGATAGAGCTTTGTGATTGTTCTATGTACATGTGACTGTGCTGCAGGGTAATTGTATTTATTAGCCCTAGTACCCACACACCCACAAGTGAGGGGCAAATGCTCTGTATCCCTTGCTCTCCTGGCTCCTCTGTGCTGATGTGGTATAGGCTGCAGCACATCGTTCTGTCTCAGGCTCTCCCCGGATAGCTCACTTCTGCTCAAAAGTGGGCGTGGCTATGACTGTTAGACCGCCCCCCCCCTAAATCCGGCCCTGTTTTCAACCACTGTGCCGTGGCATACTAGTGTGCCCTGAGCAGTCTCCAGGTGTGCCGCCATAGAAGCAGAGCCAGGCCTGTCAGTGTTTTGCCGCTACTGATGCCCTAGAATGATCAATACTGGTGGGTTTAGTGGTTGCAGAGCCAGTTCTAATTTTGGGCCCGGGCAGTGTTGGGCTCTTCTGGCTTTCTCAGATGTGGCTCAGGCGTTACCTATGGAGAAGCTGCAACATGACATCCTAGGACACGCAGCTGCACCATGCATCACCATTATATTTTAGTTACAAAAAATGGTGTGCCTTGGCAATTTTTAAATCTTGATCAGTGCGCCATGAGTTGTAAAAGGTTGAAAATCTCTGCATTAGAAGAAGATTTTGCTTTTGCGATCAACCTTGAATTAGGCCCATTGTTCTTCTCCGCCCATCCTTCTGCCTGTCTTTCCCCCCTATTTACTTCACACATGCCCCAGCAATACATATTTTGTTCTAGTCAAAGAGCTTTATATTTAAGGCTTAAGCTCTGTGTCAGCTTCAGTGCCCCCAATAAAACAAACCATTGCCTTGTGGAACTTGAAAGACAGCAAGCTTACATAGCTCTCCTCCAGAAGACATATTGAAAGGCTCCCCATCTAAAGAAGGCGTTAGCGCCATCCATCACTACCATGATTGACACTGCTGGTCCTTGAATGGAGGCTAGGGCCTGGTAACCTTATACCCATCCGATGCTTTCTTAGTATTCCTGTCTTTAGTGCCTCATTAAAGTGCTTTGAACGGGTTGGGTATGTGTGACTGGCAGTCAGGAGTTCGCCGGTCACAATACCAACGCCGGCGGGGGGTGAGCGCAATGAAACCCCTTGCGGGCTCGCTGCGCTCGCCACAGGTTCTATTCCCACTCTATTGGTGTTGCGGACACCCACGAGTGGGAATAGTCCCTGATGGTTGGCAAGCCGACTGGCGGAATATGCAGGGTTCGGGATCCCGGCGTCGGTATTGTGACCGGAAGTCTCCTGACCGCCGGTCACATAACTGCATCCCCGTTGAACATAATGAAATAGCTCACTTAGGACTTCATTGTATATCTAACAGTGTTTAAATGGGATGTGGTCAGGATCCTGACAGAATACCGACAGCGGGATCCCGATGGTAAGTACTGCTGGGGGTAGGGTTAGGCACTAGGTGAGAGTTATGGTTAGCCTGTGGAATGGGGGGGTAGGATCAGGCTGCGGGGCGACGGACGGTTAGGCATAGGCCTGTGGACGGGAGGGTTAGGGTTAGGCTGCATGGTGGCAGTTAGGGTGGGGTAGGGTTAAAATACTTACTTGAATACATTGGAATTTTGACCGTCGGGATGCTGGTGTCGGCATTCTGGCGGTCGTTATACTGTCTGCCGGGATTTCAATAGCAACCCATTTACTACTGCAGGCAAACTCAAAATTGATACAAAGAGAACACTTGTCTAAAACTGTGTACAGATTCAGAATACACTGGAACTATAATCACCATAATGCATTCTAATTTCTGAATGCCCATTACACCCATTAATATTACACTGTGTGTATGAGATCTAAGAAAGTTCCCTGCTATGATATCTTGATACTACTATAACTGCCCGGCACTTCCCCTATGCTATTTCATCACCGCCACTGTTTATTGCTTTTCCTAGCGTCACCAGTGTTGTGAGCAGGAGGAAGTGTGAGTTGGCAGTCGGGTACATTGGGTCAATTACTGGCACCAAAGTCAGATGTGAGCTGCATAACTGAAGAGGGAGATGTTGGAGCAGAGAGGTAAGACCCTGATTCCTCGGTTCAGTGTACACTGTAATAGTGATACATATATTGGTGAATCACCTTGGACACGCAATTGTGATTCTTGGTGCAAAAAAAGCTTGTCAGATGAAGTAACAAGCTCACAGGTGCTGTGCTACCTGATCTGACTTTTTAACACACATGAGGAATTCGGAAGGGACAGCAATGCCCAAATTAGACATTATAGAGGGGTCTCTTTCCATCAATGTGTAGGTAGTGTTTATTTTGGAAATGTACTAACAGGAACAAATCCATCAAATATAGTGTATGGTATACTGTGACTCGGGCAGGGAGCTGACATTCGCTATCACGAGACCCACTGGGATGTAATCTTAATACTGTATTAATATCTTCTTGCTACTGGAGGTAGCGAATAGTAATGGTGTGTGCAGGACAGACCGATGCAGCCGTGTGTGATGAAGGGGTGGGCTGTATGGGGAAGATGATCAAGGGACTAGTAGGTCAGAGCAGTGATATTCGAAGGGCTGCACCTTCTACTTCCCATGTAGCCAGCTAAGCAAATTGGCCATTCACATTGATTGCCAAATTACTGTGATCCAATAGTACAAGTGCCAAGTAAGCAGATTGCACTCCGAGTACAGAGGTTAGCAGCTGATCCGATTTCCTGCCCTGACAGATGTCAGTATGGAGCCAGAGATGATGTAGTGTATGGCTACTTTGATGAACACGACCAATTTGACTGGCAAATCCGCATGTGTGAGGTTTATCTCTAAAGAGTAAAAGAAAAACATCTGTTGCTGTACGGAGCTGCAGATTTGTACTTCTTAAGTAGATAACCCACAGTGCCTATTGCAAGAAAATTGAATATGAAAATGTATACATCAATTATTATCGTCATTAACATATTTTTTTTTATATATAACACCAACAAAATCTGTAGTTCTTTACAATTGGGAACAAACAGAGTAATAAAACAAGCCTGGGTATTAACAGGGGTGTGGATCATAGGGTCGACAGTAACTAGGTCGACAGTCATTATGTCAACTACTATTGGTCAACAGTGACTAGGTCGACACGGAAAAGGTCAACATGAGTTTTTTTTATATTTTTGGGGTGTCGTTTTCTTCGTAAAGTGACCGGGAACCCCAATTAGTGCACCGCGTCCCCTCGCATGGCGAGCGAAGGTGCCTCGCTCTGCTACCGCAGCGCTCGGCACAGGTTACTATTCCCAATCATACTCCACGTGGGTCGTAAAGTATGAAAAGGTTAAAAAAATTAAATAAAATGTAAAAAACTCATGTCGACCTTTTAATGTGTCAGCCTTTGCCATGTCGACCTAATGACAATGTCGACCTAATGCATGTTGACCAATAGTGGTCGACCTAATGAGTGTTGACCGAAGCGCTGTCCACCTAAAGACCGGATACCATTAACAGCCAGAGGTAAAAGAGTCCTGCTTGCAAGCTTGCAATCTATGAAGACAATGGGGTCTATTCAATTAGTGTCTGAATTTCCGAGAAGTCGGAAAAATGCCACTTTTCAACTTTTTTAGGTCGAATCTGGATTTGACCTATACAGTTCTTGTGCCGTTTTTCCAACTTGTCAGAAAACACGTGGATCTCCATATTAGCCGCGGATCCACTTTTTTTTTGTTGAATTTGCGGGTGTTTCTGACAGTTTTTTGGCCCGTTTTCGACAGACCAAAGACCTGTCGCAAACGCCCGCAATTGAATAGGGAGTGTCAGACTACAGCCATATTTCCGACTTGTCGGAAATCCCGACTCTAATTGAATAGACCCCAATGAGTCCATTGCTGCAGTCATAGAGTAATTAATTACAGTGAAACACAGCAGCATCTGTTGAGTAGGTAGATGCAACTTATACGTTATTTTTGGACTGTGATAGCCAAGGAAATGACACAAGTGCAGCTTTCTCTTTTGTAAAAGGGAAGCAGTTGCAGGCTGTCCAATCGTTCACATGGCGTAGATCTGCTGTTATGCACACATTTTTGGGGCCTGGTTTATAGAAAATCCTAATATAGTATGCAATTCAAACCTCTGTCCTCTCTCCAGCCGGGGGCTTGTTGGCTCAGGTCTAGGGAACAGAGGTGCAATGATCGTTACAGCAGAATTGGCAAATTCTTACAATTCACAGGCAGAAAAACATAACTAAAACAGGAGATTTCATTATCATGAGCAGAAGATATTGGATACAAGTGCTTAAACCATGTTTAGCCTGGAGGGAACGAAAAACTGCCGAGTGCCCAGAACATTTGTATGGGGATTTACAGTACAATGATACATGTCAGAAGGCATCCACCAGCATTCTTATATGTACATTATACTTAGTATGAGAAAACATTGATTACATATTCTGCTGCATTATAGTAGAAACATGAGAATCACTATCGAAAATGGCACAAAATGTGATCGGTAGGTGACTGATGCCAGCCTGTGTCTGTGACCACGTAGCAATCCCAATAACAGGCTGCAACAGCTAGAAGTTATACAGATGATCGGTGCGAGGTGCCGACATCTGCATGTACTCCAGCTGGGATAATCACATGCGTGGTCAGATGAAACCATCATCCAGATTCGCTCCGTGTGTGGTCATCCACTGTTTATCTCACTGATTTATCTGCTTACTTGTCATAGTGTCAACACACAGAAGAAAGTAAAAGGAAAAGTACAAGAACTAATTGATAAGAATAATACTGAAAAGTAAACGATCTCACTGTGTACTTGTGTTTACTAACAAAGTTAAACATGAACAGATCGATAACAAGATACTTTGTGGCACATCAAAAGGAAGTATCAATTCTGAAATATGCTGCACTTTATGTATAATATTTTGATACACAGTGGGGGTCATTCAGACCCGATCGCACGCTAGGATTTTTCGCTGCACTGCGATCAGGTCAGAACTGCGCATGCGTATGCACCGCAATGCGCAGGCGCATTGTACGGGTACAAAGCGGATCGTTGCTGTGTGATGGATTGTACGAAGAATACATTCGCACAGCTTATCGCAAGGAGACTGACAGGAAGAGGGCGTTTGCGGGTGGCAACTGACCATTTTCTGGGAGTGTTTGGAAAACCGCAGGCGTGTCCAAGCGTTTGCAGGGTGGGTCTCTGACGTCAATTCCGGGCCCGGACAGGCTGAAGTGATCGCAGCGGCTGAGTAAGTTCTGGGCATCTTTGTACCGCTCGGCTGCACATGCGATCACACACTTGCACAGCTAAAATACACTCCCCCGTGGGCGGTGACTATCTGCTCGCAGCGCTGCAAAAAAAACCCTAGCGAGTGATCATGTCTGAATGACCCCCACAGCCTGTATAGAGGGTATATGCCTAAGTACAGAACATTGTGTTCCCATCTTTATTCCAAGCTGCTATATATCAGTGTATACATGTTTTGTTTTTCTTTCATTAACTAGCTCCTTGATTTATTGGCTCTATCTGCTTGACAGGAGCCGGGTACAACATGTAATATTACAGCGCTGCACTCAGTTCCTGTCACTGAGTAGGAGCCAGCATTTTGGTGACATCCTGATGCGGCCCGCACCCCCCTTGTGACGCCACTGGTCGGCTGTACCCAATGGTTTGATGCTGTTTTCGGCAATGGGAGGAGATGTAGGAGAGAGGGAGAAATAGTCCTGCTCATGAGAGCTTACATTAGTTAACGTTAACACAAAGGGCCTGATTCATGTTTGTAAGTAAAGCAAAAAAGCAAGCAACTGGGCAAAATGATGCTGTACTGCAGGAGGGGCAGATGTAACATGTGCAGATAGTTAGATTTGGGTGGGTTATTTTTTCTGTGCAGGGTAAATACTGGCTGCTTTTGTATGTAGCCCATAAACACTTGACAGCTTTATTTTTACACTGCAATGTAGATTTCAGTTTGAACACACCCCACCCAAATCTAAGTCCGATTGGATCCGTCTCAGGGAGAAACACCAAAAGACGCCCATAGATGGCGTTGCCCACTACAGTCAAGTAACTTGGTACATACAACAAGAGAGTTGTAGTAAATGGAGTGCATTCACAGGAGGGAAATGTTACCAGTAGAGTACTCCAGGGATCTGTACTTAGACCAGTGCTTTTAAAATCTTTATTGGTGACATTGCAAATGGCATTAAAGGGAAAGATTGCCCTTTTGCAGATGTAACAGGGTAGACACGCCAGGAGGGGTAAAACAAATGATTGAGGATCTAGGTAGACTAGAAGAATGAGGCAATTACAGTTTAATGCCAAAAAATGCTAAATCATACACTTGGGTCTCAAAAATCCAAAGACTAAATATAGTATTAATGGCACTATACTGGAAACTACTGAGGAGGAAAGGGATCTAGGAGTCACTATTTCAGGTGACCTAAAGGCCGGTAAGCAATTGATAGTGTAGGAGCTTCCGCAGTTTAGTATATATATATATATATATATATATATTGATTCACGTTTTTCGCATTTATTAAGATATTTACTGTTAATCACAAAATTAGTTGATATGTCCTTAAGAAAAATGTGCAGAGCTGGTCAGAATGTTGTATTTGCTGAATAATCTTGTTTTAAGGCATGACTTGTACAAGACAAATGCAACATTAAATGTATTGGAAATGTATCTAGGACGGACAAAGCAACACCAGATATATCCAAGGCTAATTGAGAAGAATAAAGAAAGAAATCTTTTGAGTTTATGTCCGAAAGACTGATAAACGAAACAATAACCATTTTCAAGGCTGTCCTAGTTGCCACTTCTAACATTGTATAACAATCGATGTATTTTCAAGACATACATGGTGTATTCTGATTGGCTAAATATATTGGCAAGCATAAACCCTTTGTGTTCAAGCTATAAATAATAAAGCCATGACGGCCCCCAAACAGATCAACTATGAACTGCTTAGGTTACACAATGATCCGGTGTCACTTATTCATTCACTGATCTCCAACCGGTTGCTAAGGGAAACAGCATTCTGACTGATGACTGAAGAGAGTTCATAATCAGACCTATTGTTAACATACCCTATCACAATGTAAGAAAGCAATGAGGAAGGCTAGTCAGATGCTTGGCTGCATTGGGAGAGGAATAAGCAGCAGAAAGAAAGAAGTAATAATTAGAGATGAGCGCCTGAAATTTTTCGGGTTTTGTGTTTTGGTTTTGGGTTCGGTTCCGCGGCCGTGTTTTGGGTTCGAACGCGTTTTGGCAAAACCTCACCGAATTTTTTTTGTCGGATTCGGGTGTGTTTTGGATTCGGGTGTTTTTTTCAAAAAACACTAAAAAACAGCTTAAATCATAGAATTTGGGGGTCATTTTGATCCCAAAGTATTATTAACCTCAAAAACCATAATTTACACTCATTTTCAGTCTATTCTGAATACCTCACACCTCACAATATTATTTTTAGTCCTAAAATTTGCACCGAGGTCGCTGTGTGAGTAAGATAAGCGACCCTAGTGGCCGACACAAACACCGGGCCCATCTAGGAGTGGCACTGCAGTGTCACGCAGGATGTCCCTTCCAAAAAACCCTCCCCAAACAGCACATGACGCAAAGAAAAAAAGAGGCGCAATGAGGTAGCTGTGTGAGTAAGATTAGCGACCCTAGTGGCCGACACAAACACCGGGCCCATCTAGGAGTGGCACTGCAGTGTCACGCAGGATGGCCCTTCCAAAAAACCCTCCCCAAACAGCACATGACGCAAAGAAAAAAAGAGGCGCAATGAGGTAGCTGTGTGAGTAAGATTAGCGACCCTAGTGGCCGACACAAACACCGGGCCCATCTAGGAGTGGCACTGCAGTGTCACGCAGGATGGCCCTTCCAAAAAACCCTCCCCAAACAGCACATGACGCAAAGAAAAAAAGAGGCGCAATGAGGTAGCTGTGTGAGTAAGATTAGCGACCCTAGTGGCCGACACAAACACCGGGCCCATCTAGGAGTGGCACTGCAGTGTCACGCAGGATGTCCCTTCCAAAAAACCCTCCCCAAACAGCATATGACGCAAAGAAAAAAAGAGGCGCAATGAGGTAGCTGACTGTGTGAGTAAGATTAGCGACCCTAGTGGCCGACACAAACACCGGGCCCATCTAGGAGTGGCACTGCAGTGTCACGCAGGATGTCCCTTCCAAAAAACCCTCCCCAATCAGCACATGATGCAAAGAAAAAGAAAAGAAAAAAGAGGTGCAAGATGGAATTGTCCTTGGGCCCTCCCACCCACCCTTATGTTGTATAAACAAAACAGGACATGCACACTTTAACCAACCCATCATTTCAGTGACAGGGTCTGCCACACGACTGTGACTGATATGACGGGTTGGTTTGGACCCCCCCCAAAAAAGAAGCAATTAATCTCTCCTTGCACAAACTGGCTCTACAGAGGCAAGATGTCCACCTCATCTTCACCCTCCGATATATCACCGTGTACATCCCCCTCCTCACAGATTATCAATTCGTCCCCACTGGAATCCACCATCTCAGCTCCCTGTGTACTTTGTGGAGGCAATTGCTGCTGGTCAATGTCTCCGCGGAGGAATTGATTATAATTCATTTTAATGAACATCATCTTCTCCACATTTTCTGGATGTAACCTCGTACGCCGATTGCTGACAAGGTGAGCGGCGGCACTAAACACTCTTTCGGAGTACACACTTGTGGGAGGGCAACTTAGGTAGAATAAAGCCAGTTTGTGCAAGGGCCTCCAAATTGCCTCTTTTTCCTGCCAGTATAAGTACGGACTGTGTGACGTGCCTACTTGGATGCGGTCACTCATATAATCCTCCACCATTCTATCAATGTTGAGAGAATCATATGCAGTGACAGTAGACGACATGTCCGTAATCGTTGTCAGGTCCTTCAGTCCGGACCAGATGTCAGCATCAGCAGTCGCTCCAGACTGCCCTGCATCACCGCCAGCGGGTGGGCTCGGAATTCTGAGCCTTTTCCTCGCACCCCCAGTTGCGGGAGAATGTGAAGGAGGAGATGTTGACAGGTCGCGTTCCGCTTGACTTGACAATTTTGTCACCAGCAGGTCTTTCAACCCCAGCAGACTTGTGTCTGCCGGAAAGAGAGATCCAAGGTAGGCTTTAAATCTAGGATCGAGCACGGTGGCCAAAATGTAGTGCTCTGATTTCAACAGATTGACCACCCGTGAATCCTTGTTAAGCGAATTAAGGGCTGCATCCACAAGTCCCACATGCCTAGCGGAATCGCTCCCTTTTAGCTCCTTCTTCAATGCCTCCAGCTTCTTCTGCAAAAGCCTGATGAGGGGAATGACCTGACTCAGGCTGGCAGTGTCTGAACTGACTTCACGTGTGGCAAGTTCAAAGGGCATCAGAACCTTGCACAACGTTGAAATCATTCTCCACTGCACTTGAGACAGGTGCATTCCACCTCCTATATCGTGCTCAATTGTATAGGCTTGAATGGCCTTTTGCTGCTCCTCCAACCTCTGAAGCATATAGAGGGTTGAATTCCACCTCGTTACCACTTCTTGCTTCAGATGATGGCAGGGCAGGTTCAGTAGTTTTTGGTGGTGCTCCAGTCTTCTGTACGTGGTGCCTGTACGCCGAAAGTGTCCCGCAATTTTTCTGGCCACCGACAGCATCTCTTGCACGCCCCTGTCGTTTTTTTAAAAATTCTGCACCACCAAATTCAAGGTATGTGCAAAACATGGGACGTGCTGGAATTTGCCCATATTTAATGCACACACAATATTGCTGGCGTTGTCCGATGCCACAAATCCACAGGAGAGTCCAATTGGGGTAAGCCATTCCGCGATGATCTTCCTCAGTTGCCGTAAGAGGTTTTCAGCTGTGTGCGTATTCTGGAAAGCGGTGATACAAAGCGTAGCCTGCCTAGGAAAGAGTTGGCGTTTGCGAGATGCTGCTACTGGTGCCGCCGCTGCTGTTCTTGCGGCGGGAGTCCATACATCTACCCAGTGGGCTGTCACAGTCATATAGTCCTGACCCTGCCCTGCTCCACTTGTCCACATGTCCGTGGTTAAGTGGACATTGGGTACAACTGCATTTTTTAGGACACTGGTGAGTCTTTTTCTGACGTCCGTGTACATTCTCGGTATCGCCTGCCTAGAGAAGTGGAACCTAGATGGTATTTGGTAACGGGGGCACACTGCCTCAATAAATTGTCTAGTTCCCTGTGAACTAACGGCGGATACCGGACGCACGTCTAACACCAACATAGTTGTCAAAGCCTCAGTTATCCGCTTTGCAGTAGGATGACTGCTGTGATATTTCATCTTCCTCGCAAAGGACTGTTGAACAGTCAATTGCTTACTGGAAGTAGTACAGGTGGGCTTACGACTTCCCCTCTGGGATGACCATCGACTCCCAGCGGCAACAACAGCAGCGCCAGCAGCAGTAGGCGTTACACGCAAGGATGCATCGGAGGAATCCCAGGCAGGAGAGGACTCGTCAGAATTGCCAGTGACATGGCCTGCAGGACTATTGGCATTCCTGGGGAAGGAGGAAATTGACACTGAGGGAGTTGGTGGGGTGGTTTGCGTGAGCTTGGTTACAAGAGGAAGGGATTTACTGGTCAGTGGACTGCTTCCGCTGTCACCCAAAGTTTTTGAACTTGTCACTGACTTATTATGAATGCGCTGCAGGTGACGTATAAGGGAGGATGTTCCGAGGTGGTTAACGTCCTTACCCCTACTTATTACAGCTTGACAAAGGGAACACACGGCTTGACACCTGTTGTCCGCATTTCTGGTGAAATACCTCCACACCGAAGAGCTGATTTTTTTGGTATTTTCACCTGGCATGTCAACGGCCATATTCCTCCCACGGACAACAGGTGTCTCCCCGGGTGCCTGACTTAAACAAACCACCTCACCATCAGAATCCTCCTGGTCAATTTCCTCCCCAGCGCCAGCAACACCCATATCCTCCTCATCCTGGTGTACTTCAACACTGACATCTTCAATCTGACTATCAGGAACTGGACTGCGGGTGCTCCTTCCAGCACTTGCAGGGGGCGTGCAAATGGTGGAAGGCGCATGCTCTTCACGTCCAGTGTTGGGAAGGTCAGGCATCGCAACCGACACAATTGGACTCTCCTTGTGGATTTGGGATTTCGAAGAATGCACAGTTCTTTGCTGTGCTGCTTTTGCCAGCTTGAGTCTTTTCATTTTTCTAGCGAGAGGCTGAGTGCTTCCATCCTCATGTGAAGCTGAACCACTAGCCATGAACATAGGCCAGGGCCTCAGCCGTTCCTTGCCACTCCGTGTGGTAAATGGCATATTGGCAAGTTTACGCTTCTCCTCCGACAATTTTATTTTAGGTTTTGGAGTCCTTTTTTTTCTGATATTTGGTGTTTTGGATTTGACATGCTCTGTACTATGACATTGGGCATCGGCCTTGGCAGACGACGTTGCTGGCATTTCATCGTCTCGGCCATGACTAGTGGCAGCAGCTTCAGCACGAGGTGGAAGTGGATCTTGATCTTTCCCTAATTTTGGAACCTCAACATTTTTGTTCTCCATATTTTAATAGGCACAACTAAAAGGCACCTCAGGTAAACAATGGAGATGGATACTAGTATACAATTATGGACTGCCTGCCGACTGCAGACACAGAGGTAGCCACAGCCGTGAACTACCGTACTGTACTGTGTCTGCAGCTAATATAGACTGGTTGATAAAGAGAAGATGTCTATGTAACTATGTATGTATAAAGAAGACTGAAAAAAATCCACGGTTAGGTGGTATACAATTATGGACGGACTGCCTGCCGAGTGCAGACACAGAGGTAGCCACAGCCGTGAACTACCGTACTGTACTGTGTCTGCAGCTAATATAGACTGGTTGATAAAGAGAAGATGTCTATGTAACTATGTATGTATAAAGAAGAATGAAAAAAAATCCACGGTTAGGTGGTATACAATTATGGACGGACTGCCTGCCGAGTGCAGACACAGAGGTAGCCACAGCCGTGAACTACCGTACTGTACTGTGTCTGCAGCTAATATAGACTGGTTGATAAAGAGAAGATGTCTATGTAACTATGTATGTATAAAGAAGAATGAAAAAAAACCACGGTTAGGTGGTATACAATTATGGACGGACTGCCTGCCGAGTGCAGACACAGAGGTAGCCACAGCCGTGAACTACCGTACTGTACTGTGTCTGCAGCTAATATAGACTGGTTGATAAAGAGAAGATGTCTATGTAACTATGTATGTATAAAGAAGAATGAAAAAAATCCACGGTTAGGTGGTATTACAATTATGGACGGACTGCCTGCCGAGTGCAGAGACACAGAGGTAGCCACAGCCATGAACTACCGTACTGTGTCTGCTGCGACTGGATGATAAATGATATAAAAAATATATATATATCACTACTGCAGCCGGACAGGTATATATTATATATTATATATTATATAATGACGGACCTGCTGGACACTGTCTGTCAGCAGAATGAGTTTTATTTTTATAGAATAAAAAAAAAAAAAACACACAAGTGAAGTCACACGACGAGTGTTTAACTTTTTCAGGCAATCACAATATAAGTATACTACTAACTATACTGGTGGTCAGTGTGGTCAGGTCACTGGTCAGTCACACTGGCAGTGGCACTCCTGCAGCAAAAGTGTGCACTGTTTAATTTTAATATAATATGTACTCCTGGCTCCTGCTATAACCTATAACTGGCACTGCAGTAGTGCTCCCCAGTCTCCCCCACAATTATAAGCTGTGTGAGCTGAGCAGTCAGACAGATATATAATATATATAGATGATGCAGCACACTGGCCTGAGCCTGAGCAGTGCACACAGATATGGTATGTGACTGACTGAGTCACTGTGTGTATCGCTTTTTTCAGGCAGAGAACGGATATATTAAATAAACTGCACTGTGTGTCTGGTGGTCACTCACTATATAATATATTATGTACTCCTGGCTCCTGCTATAACCTATAACTGGCACTGCAGTAGTGCTCCCCAGTCTCCCCCACAATTATAAGCTGTGTGAGCTGAGCAGTCAGACAGATATATATAATATTATATATAGATAATAGATGATGCAGCACACTGGCCTGAGCCTGAGCAGTGCACACAGATATGGTATGTGACTGACTGAGTCACTGTGTGTATCGCTTTTTTCAGGCAGAGAACGGATATATTAAATAAACTGCACTGTGTGTCTGGTGGTCACTCACTATATAATATATTATGTACTCCTGGCTCCTGCTATAACCTATAACTGGCACTGCAGTAGTGCTCCCCAGTCTCCCCCACAATTATAAGCTGTGTGAGCTGAGCAGTCAGACAGATATATATAATATTATATATAGATAATAGATGATGCAGCACACTGGCCTGAGCCTGAGCAGTGCACACAGATATGGTATGTGACTGACTGAGTCACTGTGTGTATCGCTTTTTTCAGGCAGAGAACGGATATATTAAATAAACTGCACTGTGTGTCTGGTGGTCACTCACTATATAATATATTATGTACTCCTGGCTCCTGCTATAACCTATAACTGGCACTGCAGTAGTGCTCCCCAGTCTCCCCCACAATTATAAGCTGTGTGAGCTGAGCAGTCAGACAGATATATATAATATTATATATAGATAATAGATGATGCAGCACACTGGCCTGAGCCTGAGCAGTGCACACAGATATGGTATGTGACTGACTGAGTCACTGTGTGTATCGCTTTTTTCAGGCAGAGAACGGATATATTAAATAAACTGCACTGTGTGTCTGGTGGTCACTCACTATATAATATATTATGTACTCCTGGCTCCTGCTATAACCTATAACTGGCACTGCAGTAGTGCTCCCCAGTCTCCCCCACAATTATAAGCTGTGTGAGCTGAGCAGTCAGACAGATATATATAATATTATATATAGATAATAGATGATGCAGCACACTGGCCTGAGCCTGAGCAGTGCACACAGATATGGTATGTGACTGAGTCACTGTGTGCTGTGTATCGCTTTTTTCAGGCAGAGAACGGATTATAAAGTAAACTGCACTGTCCTCACTAGTAAACTCTCTCCACTCAGTCTCTACACTTCTACAGTAACAGTACTCCTCCTAGTCAGCTCCAGTAAATCTCTCTCAGTCTCTTATAATCTAAATGGAGAGGACGCCAGCCACGTCCTCTCCCTATCAATCTCAATGCACGTGTGAAAATGGCGGCGACGCGCGGCTCCTTATATAGAATCCGAGTCTCGCGATAGAATCCGAGCCTCGCGAGAATCCGACAGCGTCATGATGACGTTCGGGCGCGCTCGGGTTAACCGAGCAAGGCGGGAAGATCCGAGTCGCTCGGACCCGTGAAAAAAAACATGAAGTTCTGGCGGGTTCGGATTCAGAGAAACCGAACCCGCTCATCTCTAGTAATAATGCCACTGTATAGGTCATTGGTACGGCCTCATCTAGAATACTGTGTTCAATTCTGGAGGCCATGGGGTATATTCAATTAGGGTCGAAAGCTGCCGTCTGTCGAAAAGACGGCAGTGTTCGACTTTTTAAGGTCGAATCATGATTTGACCTATTCATTGCCAGCTATTTTTATTCGACAAGTCGTGGAATACGACTTGTCGAATAGTAGTTTGAGGGAAACGGGGCCAAATTCAACAGGTTTGGCCCCGTTTCCGACCATCTCAGTCCGACATAAAAAAATGTCGGACTGAGATGAGGGACCTTAGAGGAGGAGAGGGGGGAGTGCCGCAGGGAGACAGGGAGTGCCGCGGGCAGACAGGGGACAGCAGCGCTACAGCACAGCGCTGCAGGAGGATGTGTCATAGCCGCCGCTCACGGCAGCGTTCACCCGGCTCCAGCAAGTGAGGTCACGCTTGCTGGAGCCGGGTGGACACTGCCGTGAGGTCTGGCGGCTGTGAGAAATCCTTCTGCAGCGCTACTGTAGCGCTGATCTCCCCCGTCTGCCGGTGGCTCTCCCCGCTGGTCTCCCCCCTCTCCTCCGCTCACAGGTCTCATCTCAATTCGACTTTTTATAAAGTCGAATTGAGATGGGATTGAATAGGGGTTGTCGGATCCATTCCGACAAATGCATGTCAAAATGGATCCGACCCTAATTAAATAGCCCCATATCTTCAGGAAGATATTAATACATTAGAGACTGTACAAAGAAGGGCAACTAAAATGATGCATGGCCTATATCACAAAACATACACAGAGAGACTAAACAATATCAACATGTATAGAGTGGAGCAGAGAAGGGAAAGGGGGAACATGATAGAAACTTTCAAATATATCAAGGGTTTAACAAAGTCCAGGAGGGAAACATTCTTCAAAGGAAGAGAAGTATTAGAGCTCGAGGACAGACACTGAGACTGGAGGGGGGAGGTTCAGGGGAAATTTTAGGAAAAATTACTTCACAGAAAAGGTAGTGGACAAGTGGAATAGCCTCCCATCAGAGGCTAAGACAGTAGAGCAATTTAAACATGCATGGGATAGACATAAGAATAACCTTACAAAGAAATAAGGTTTGAGGTAAGAATAAAGGTGGTCATTCCGAGTTGTTCGCTCGCAAGCTGCTTTTAGCAGCATTGAACACGCTAAGCCGCCGCCTACTGGGAGTGAATCTTAGCTTAGCAAAATTGCGAACGAAAGATTCTCTAAATTGCGAATAGAAATTTCTTAGCAGTTTCTGAGTAGCTCGATACTTACTCTGCCACTGCGATCAGTTCAGTCTGTTTCGTTCCTGTTTTGACGTCACAAACACACCCAGCGTTCACCCAGACACTCCCCCGTTTCTTCAGCCACTCCCGCGTTTTTCCCAGAAACGGCAGCGTTTTTTCGCACATACCCATAAAACGGCCAGTTTCCGCCCAGAAACACCCACTTCCTGTCAATCACATTACGATCACCAGAACGAAGAAAAAACCTTGTAATGCCGTGAGTAAAATACCAAACTTCTTAGCAAATTTACTTGGCGCAGTCGCAGTGCGAACATTGCGCATGCGCAATTAGCGGAAAATCGCTGCGATGCGAAGAAAATTACCGAGCGAACAACTCGGAATGAGGGCCAAAAAAAGGCAGACCAGATGGGCCAAGTGGTACTTATATGCCGTCACATTCTATGTTTCTATGCGGTAAGCAAGCAAACCTCCAAAAATTGAATTTTCAGAGGTCTGACCACAAAATTTGCTTTGCTGCATCCTGCCCTATATCTTTTGAATAACTCAGTGCCCAGGCATAGTGATCCACTGATCCCTACATCTACAACTTAATCTCCTTACATACTCCACCCCACCCTCTCCGGCCAGCCAATGACCGTTGCTCTTCTCTACACTGGTAACTGCATCTCACGCTTGAATCTAAGATTTCTCCTGCACTGGAACAAACTCCCTTGCTCTAGCAGAATCTTCCCAACCCTGCAGAGCTTCAAACAGGCGCTATGGCTCTACGGGCGTTGTAGACACCGACAAGTGGGAATAGTCTTTGGGCCCCTACCGGTGTCGGTATGCTGACCCCTGAAACCCACCTGTTCATCAAAGCGTACCACTTCACCACCTGACCTTATCACCACATCCTCACCCCACCCTCCTGCCTCGTCCATCTCTATGGCCCTCTCACCTGCCCTCAGGTCCCCATTCACCAGCTCACGTCTCAAATCATCTGTCTCCGCTTTCTTCTTAGATTTTAAGCTCCAAGGAGTAGGGACCTCCTCCCTCCTGTTCTCACAGCCCTCTTATCTTGCACATCAACTACAGCCTACTTAGTGGCGTATCTATAATGGGTGCGGTGCACGCGGGGCCCTGGGTCCAGAGGGGCCCACACTGCACCCATCTCGTCTATACTTACTTGTCTGGTGTCCATTGGTGTCCGTATATGGACCCCCTCCTCTCCCGCAGCCAGCAGTGCCGCTGTTAGCGCTCTGAGCACTAGTCTACAGCGCATGCGCAGGTCTCCGAAAAAATGGCAATCGCGCCATTTTTTCTGGAGACGCTGTAGACTCTGGCAGTGTGCCAGAGTCTCTAGTTCTCAGAGCGCTAGCAGCGGCGCTGCCGGCTACGGGAGAGGAGGGGCCCCACACACGGAGACTGCACACGGGTCCCCTCCTCTCTAGATATGCCCCTGAGCCTACTCCTTGGCCAGCACCAAACTCTTCTCACTTGTGGTCGTTCAGCTCTTCAATTGTATTGTGTATTGGGGGAATGCGGTTAATATACCGCTTGTTTGGATCCTGGCGTACAGGATACCGATGCCGAAATCCCAACAGGTGGGGAAATTCCGGCAGTCGGAATCCCGACCTCAGCACAGTATTAGTGGGAATCCCGACCTCGGTATAGTGACAGCCGACATCCCGTCGGCCGGTCTCCCGTATGTATTCTGTATTGGGAACTGTGGTGTTAATTGTTACTTTTGTACTGGTTGCTGCACTGTTTTGTTTACTCTGTACTGTCTTATATTTTGCCATATGTACAGCACTGCGGACCACTTGTGGTGTCCTATAAATAAAGTGTAATAATAATAATAACTCATATTGTTAATAAAGCTGACAGGTGTGAGACAGGTAAAAAATTGAAATAACAATGACATTACTGTAATAACCTCTCTGTGGGAACCATTCCACTATTCCACATTACTTTTCCCACTGAACTTCTAATATTTCATGTTCTCTCATTTCTTTGGTATTCTTGCATGGCATTGCTAAGGGAGGGAGGGGGGTTAACCCAATTGATCTTATTAATAGCTGTGGGCGTGGATTCTTCTCTGGCTGTATTGCTATTGGCTGGGTGTAATGCGTATGGCTAGGGTAGGTGTACCACATAAGATTAAGCTGCCTGATCTCTGGCAGTGCTATAATGCCATTGACTTCACTATTCACAGACAGTCCCATTGTCCAGGCAGACCGGGCCACTCATGTAAGTAAGTATAACTTTATTTCTTACCATAGATAATGCACAGATCTCCACACTGCTATTACTGATTGTCAGTCGCTATAGCCTGGGACATAAGTGGGTGACACTTCTCTAATTCAGCACAAGACGCAACTCTGGGAAACTTGCTCTAAACTAGAACAATGGAAGTTTTTAGGGTTACTTCTTTCTGTGATTATACAGTTAACTGTAAGCGATGCCGAGTTATGATTTTGTAATGCTCTGCCCTAAATTTGGAACAAACTTAATTACATGGAGATGGAGTCTGTTCTTGGTCTAATTCCCAGTAATCCACTCAGGCATTTCCGTAGCATATAAAGGGAGCGACAATCGATAAACTTCAAATTAAAACTCCTTAATATTCATATTGAATATCATTCTACAGAGCAGTTTTGTTGTATCAGTACGCTCATAGGCACATAACGGGCACCTATAAATATATCGGCCTAACTAGAGCTAAACAAACACAAATACAATTCTGAAAAGCGTCTCTTCCTAGCAGGACGAGAACCATCCCTGACAGTGGGGGTCATTCCGAGTTGTTCGCTCGCTGACGTTTCTCGCAGCTCAGCAAACAGGTTACTACTGCGCATGTGTATGCACCGCAATGCGCAGGCGCGTTGTACGGGTACAAAGCGTATCGTTGCTGGACGATGGATTTAACGGAGAATCCATTCGCACAGCCCATTGCAAGGCGATTGACAGGAAGAGGGCGTTTGTGGGTGGCAACTGGCTGGTTTGGAAAAACGCAGGCGTGTCCAAGCGTTTGCAGCGCGGGTGTCTGACGTCAGTTCCGGGACCGGACAGGCTGAAGTGATTTCAAGGTCTAAGTAAGTCCAGACCTACTCACAAACTGCAAAAAAAAACTTTTTCGGCCCGCTCGGCTGCACACGCGTTTGCACACTTGCAGAGTGAAAATACACTACCCCGTGGGCGGTGACTATGCGTTTGCACGGCTGCTAAAAGTAGCTAGCCATCTCACAAGTTCAGGAGCACAGTGTTGCCCTCCCCTTCACTTCACACCCTAATTATCTCCACCCCCGGAGGAGTGGAGAGTAGTGCAGTGAGCTGTACATGTATAAAATATATTGTCCTGCTCTATTTGGCATGATGTGAGGGCACTATTATGTGGCATGGGTGTGGTATGCTGACCGCAGGTATTCCGGCGGGGTGCGGGGAGAGTGCAGCAAGCCCCTTGCGGTCGCCGCGGGTTCTGTTCCCACTGTGTGGGTGTCGTGGACACCCACGAGTATGAAAAGTCCCTGTTGGTTGGCATGCCGACTGTCGGGATTAGTAGGGGGAGGTTATTTGAGGTCACATGACTACATCCCATGTGGCATAATATGGGCATAGGTAAGTAAGGTAATACCTTGGTGGGGTCAGGGCAGTAGAGAGCCTGGCTGGGCCCAGGTACTTTTCAGGGGGGGTGGCTTAATCACAGGAGGCGTGGCCATGCACCCTTAGAAAAAAGTGCAGACAAAATAGTACTTTAAGCGCCTGGCCACACTGTGGCCCAGCACACAGCAGCGTGTGCTGGGCAGAGGAGAAGAGCTGCTGCTGCTCTTCTCCTCTTGCTTGAGGGGCGACCTGGGCCCCTCAATCAAAGCTGGTCCCAGGTAATTAGTACCCCCCGTTGGGTGGTATTGATGGGAGATATGATGATATGGGGGATACTGGGTGGAACATGATATGGAAGGAGATTGGAGGGGGGGCGGAATTGATGACAGGAAATTTACTAGAGTATTGCTTTCTAGATTTAGCTATGTGCACACCCCAATGATATGTGGCACACATGACAATGGGGTTTGCAGATAATAAATAAAATATTATTAGAAAGGGCTCTCTCCCGATGGAAATCTTCTATAAGCCCCCCATTACAAGACCTTAACTCTGTCCCCGTGTATTTAGCATTCCTGTAAATACTTGTAGTAGAATGTAGAAGAAATAATACCCACAAATAACTGTCTTGAATGTACAAATGGGTGTGGCTATGTGAAATTATGGGTGTGGCTGGTCAGGGGAACGGTTAATTTGTGACCTGATTTGTAATTTTTAAGCCCTGAGAACCTGATGCAGACTATATCGTACCTTGCTCAAAAGAAGTGTGCACAGAAAAAGTGTGCGTTCTCCCATCTGTTGGCCACATCTGTGCGCACACCTGGGTGACTGCTAGTAATCATCATCATCAGTGTGGACTAGGTCTATTCTATACTCATAACTGACAACTTTTTGTCTGTCTGCCTGGGATGCGGTGGGCTGACAAGTGGACGGTGAGGGGGGCATGTTATCGTGGCCCCGCCATGCTATATAATACCACAATGATGTGATTCAGTACGAGTTGCATCATCAAGGTGCCCGGACTTCTGGGTGTCCAAGAGAGCCATGTGGGATTCAGGAGTCAGAAGACGTTTGGTAACTGCCCTTATCTAATTAGTAATGTCATCCAGGTGCATGAAAGGTAGGGGTTATTCTGAACAAGAAACATTGGTATCCCCCAGCACACTGGATGACATCAGCAACAGGATTTCATAACTACATGGTGGTAGAAATTTCAGAGATCTCAGGGGCTAATTCAGACCTGATCACTGCTGTGCGTTTTCGCACAGCAGTCGATCAGGTCTGAACTGTGCATACCTGAGATACTATCGGCATCTCAGCCCAGCGATCGCCTCTGCCTGATTGACTGGCAGAGGCGTTTTAGCTGGGCGGGAGAGGGCGGACCAGCGGCGCTTGGCCGCCGTTTTGGGGGTGCAATCCGGGCAACGCAGGCGTGCCTGGACCGTGCGGGGGGCGGGCCGCGGCGGCTGCGTGACATCACATCACACAGCAACAAGTAGTTCCCTGCCAGCGAGTAGGAGCTGCGCTGGTAGGGAGCTACTTATCAAGTACAAAAGCATTGCCGCTGTGCGATGCTTTTGTACTTGGATGGGAGTGTTGACCTGACATGCGGGACGGACTAGCCCCATACTGGACGTCCTCCCGCATGTCAGAGTAAATGATCGTAGATGTGCTAAATTTAGCACATCTACGATCAACTCTAAATTACCCCTCAGTTGCACACATCTGCAAAGGTATGGGAAGCCCCTAGGCTGCTTCAAGGTGTCTCTGAGTACTGGGGGTACCTAACATTAAGTCTAAGTTCGTGGCGCGACCAGGGAAGTGCAGTCAGGGGAGGCAGTGCCTCCCCTGTCATTCATTGATGATTAAAATAATACAAAAAGATACATATGACACATATTCTGTGTCATATGTATCCTGTTTATATTATTCAAATAAGTTTAGTTTATTAAACTAGTTTGGGAGGCACTGATATCAAGTGCCTCCTGAGACAGCGGGTAGACAGTGGGAACGAGGGAATAAAGCCGGGGACGGGGCCAAGCACTGGGCTGAAAAAGCCCATTAGAAAAAACAGTTAAAGCGGCACTTATGTAAGTGCCTCGCTGGCAGGGAAAGCACGCCCCTGCTAGCGAGGCACATTTGATTGGACAGCGGATCCAGTGCTGGATCCGCTTGCCCAATCATCAATACCCAGTGGCAGGACAAGGAAGGGACTCAGAGCTCCCCTCTCTTCATCTCCCGCCAGCACCCGCCATCACCCATTACAGGTTCAGAAGAACCGGGGAGGGGGCAGAGCCAAGTGTCGCCGTGCAGCCAGCAGCAGCTAATCTGCACAGCGGCGGCGGTGGTAAGCCCAGACCCAGCGGGGAAATTGTGCGGCGGCCGGCGCACTCCTCCTCCGCTCTCTCTCAGGCAGAAGCCCCAATGCCTGCTGCAATCTCCTGGCGGTGGCTTCTGCACGGGTCCCAGCGCTGCCTGCTCCAGCCCAGACTGCTCTTCCATGTGATCTCTGGAGAGGGCCCACCGCCACAGATCAGATACTTCCATGTGTCCCTACCCGGATCCCCAGACTTTATCTTTGCAGCCTCATCTGGGTGTCAGTGATGCCGGAGAGGGGATGGGGGGTGCTATAAAAAGTGACCTGCTCCTGCTGACCTCGACTTCACTTGTGATAGGAGCGCATCATGCCCCTTGATCCCGATTGGCCGCCCTTGCAGCAAGTGACAGACTGAGCCGGGTTCTGTGCGTCCACCCGGCTGCTCTATTTTAAAGTGTCCCGGAAGCTCCTCCGACAGCCGTGGTGGTCCTAGTGTTTAACGCAGCAGAAGCCATGGCTGCTATCTGACTGTGACTGTCGGCTGCAGCCACGGTCATGCACGGGCAGCCACGGACTCTTCTTTCTTTCTATTCTGTCTGTCTGCTGTAATGTGTAAAAAGGGGGACGCTGTCTGCCGTAATGTGTAAAAAGGGGACGCTGGCTGCCATAATGTGTAAAAAGAGGATGCTGGATGCCGTAATGTGTAAAAAGGGGGACGCTGTCTGCCGTAATGTATAAAAAGGGGATGCTGTCTGCCGTAATGTGTAAAAAGGGGAATCTGTCTGCCGTAATGTGTAAAAAGGGGGACGCTGTCTGCCGTAATGTGTAAAAAGAGGGACTGGCTGCCGTAATGTGTAAAAAGGGGACGCTGTCTGCCGTAATGTGTATAAAGGGGAATCTGTCTGCCGTAATGTGTAAAAAAGGGGGACACTGTCTGCCGTAATGTGTAAAAAGGGGGACTGGCTGCCGTAATGTGTAAAAAGGGGGACGCTGTCTGCCGTAATGTGTAAAAAGGGGGACGCTGTCTGCCGTAATGTGTAAAAAGGGGGACGCTGTCTGCCGTAATGTGTAAAAAGGGGACGCTGTCTGCCGTAATGTGTAAAAAGGGGATGCTGTCTGCCGTAATGTGTAAAAAGGGGGACTGTCTGCCGTGATGTGTAAAAGGGGCTCTACCTGGTGTAGTGGCGCTACTGTGCAGCGTAATTTGAATAATGGAGACTGTGCACCGTAGTATGAATTGGTACTATTTTGTGGCCATGCCCCTTCCCCATGAAGCCATGCCCCTATACATGCATGGGAAGGGGGGTGCCAATGCCGTTTCTTGCACACAGCGCTAAAATGCCTAGTTACAGCACTGATGGAACGCAGCTACTACACCTATGCCCTGAGCACAGCACTGGCATCCAAGAGCCCGTAAGCTCTGGGCTCTGCAGGGACCATAGAGAAGCAGCAGGTAGGGAGGGCTGGGGGCCCCAAATTGGTGGTGGGAGATTAGAGGAGATTGTACAGTATAGCATTTAGCTTTTTTTGTTTGGTCCACTTGTAGTGAGGGATTCAGTATGAGATGCCAGCGCTGGATCCCAGCGATCAGAAGACAGACGCTGGGATCCTGAAGTTTACAATGCCGAGAGGGGGGAGTTGAGGGTGTTCTCCCCTAACCTTCCCTTCCCACAGCCTAACCCTAACCTCCCCCTATAGTTCCTAACCTCCCTGTGGCGTTACCTAAACCTAACCCTCCCACCCAGCAGCCTAACCCTAATCTCCCTGCGGCGGTACCTAACCATCCCTCCCCGCACCCTAACCTCCCTGCGGCGGTACCTAACCCTCCCTCCCCGCACCCTAACCTCCCTGTGACGGTACCTAACCCTCCCTCCCTGCAGCCTAACCCTAACATCCCTGTGGCAGTACCTAACCCTCCCTCCCCGCACCCTAACCTCCCTGTGATGGTACCTAACCCTCCCTCTCCGCACCCTAACCTCCCTGCGGCGGTACCTAACCATCCCTCCCCGCACCCTAACCTCCCTGTGACAGTACCTAACCCTCCCTCCCCGCACCCTAACCTCCCTGTGGCGTTACCTAAACCTAACCCTCCCACCCAGCAGCCTAACCCTAATCTCCCTGCGGCAGTACCTAACCCTCCCTCCCCGCACCCTAACCTCCCTGTGACGGTACCTAACCCTCCCTCTCCGCACCCTAACCTTCCTGCGGCGGTACCTAACCAGCCCTCCCCGCACCCTAACCTCCCTGTGACGGTACCTAACCCTCCCTCCCTGCAGCCTAACCCTAACATCCCTGTGGCGGTACCTAAACCTAACCCTCCCTCTCCGCAGCCTAATCCTTCCCGTTGATGCCTAACCTTAACCTCCCCACGGGTCGGTTAAAGTACTATGGGGGTGATTCCGAGTTGTTCGCTCGCTAGCTGCTTTTAGCAGCATTGCACACGCTAAGCCGCCGCCCTCTGGGAGTGTATCTTAGCTCCAGACCTACTCACAAATAGCGATAAGTTCAGTCAGTTTCGTTCCTGGTTTGACGTCACACACACGCCCAGCGTTCACCCAGCCACTCCCCCGTTTCTCCAGACACTCCCACGTTTTTCCCTGGCACGCCTGCGTTTTTCCGCACACTCCCAGAAAACGGCCAGTTTCCGCCCAGAAACACCCACTTCCTGTCAATCACACTCCGATCACTTCAACGAGGAAAAATCTTCGTTCGGGCGTAAATCTACTAAGTTTTGTAGTAAAATACTAACCGCATGCGCACTGCGAACCATGCGCATTTTTGCCTTAATCGCTCCGTTGCGAAAATCGGCAACGAGCGAACAACTCGGAATGACCCCCCATGTGTAAGACTGTAGGGGGTGATGATAATACGGTATATATATTTAAAATTTGATAACAATATATAATTACGAGGCTAGTCCCACTTTCCTAGGAGTGCGCACGCCTTCATTGCGCACATTGGGGGGAGAGGGGGTGCTTCAAAAGATCTCGCTCAGAATGCCAGTAGTTTTGGACCCAGGCCTTGCTTCTCTCTGGGTACTTTGCGATCTGTCCTGTAATCACAGTACTGTATATACACAATTGCTGCAGTACCAGACCACCTTCCCGTGCACTCTAATGTATTTGTTTTCCCTAAAAAGTGAGCTGAGGTTTGTGTTCTTGTGCGACTAGGGATGTACTTGAGAAGCCAGTGCCTCCCCAGCCATTGACTTCACCGCACGTCACTGGGCGCGACACCCCGCAAACCGGCAAGGGCAGCACACCAGTGTGAGATTAAAGTCTAAGTGAATATTAGGAAGCAGAGGCTATATATAAAAGAAGATACACATGAAAAGTGTCATTAAAAAAAGATATTAGTAGAAAATTGTATGATAGTGATATAGAAAGTGATTCCGGAGTCTCCTGGACATTCTGGAAGACTGGGCAAGAATGTCTATAGGGGTGTAGTGCAAAATGCCGTCATCCAGAATGTCAGCATGGGTGTTATGTCGACATGTGGCATGTCAACATTCGGCTTTGTGTCGGCTTTGACGCAATGTCGACACTGCCTAAACAATAACTTGAGCTATTGTGCCTGTGGATGTTCTCAATGTCCGCATTATGGGGGTCATTCCGAGTTGATCGCTCGCTAGCAACTTTTTGCAGCGCTGCAATCAGATAGTCGCCGCCTATGGGGGAGTGGATTTTTGCTTTGCAAGCGTGCGAACGCTTTTGCAGCCGGCGGCACAAAAAAGTTTTTTGCAGTTTCTGAGTAGCTCTGGACTTACTCAGCCACAGCGTTCACTTCAGTCTTTTTGGTCCCGGAATTGACGTCAGACACTCGCCCTGCAAACGCTTGGACACACCTGCGTATTTCCAACCACTCCCTGAAACGGTCAGTTGAAACCCACAAACGCCCTCTTTCTGTCAATCTCCTTGCGATCGGCTGTGCGAATGGATTCTTTGTTAAATCCATCGCCCAGCACCGATCCTCTTTGTACCCGTACGACGCGCCTGCTCAATGCGGTGCATACGCATGCACAGTTTTGCCAAGATTTAACCAGATCGCAGCGCTGCAAAGAGAGCGATCAACTCAGAATGACCCCCTATGTTAATGTCATAACATTCATGTGGATAATCAGATCATGCCAACATTCTGATGTCGACATCTTCACTACATATAATATGTACAAAAGATACGCCTCCTATGTTCTTTTAGGTCCATCTCTGCATGCCCCGCAGCTGCGTGAGTTTAGCCCAGGTGAGAATGTTCTACCACAACGTATTTCCGCCTCTTTAGTGCACATGTGACTGAAATGCGAAATCCCGGAAAATACAGTCCACCAATGGGCTTGCTGTCACCCCTGATTCAGCAATTGACCCTTCTAGGAACGTGCAGGACATATTGTTCCAGAATTATTTTGGTAGACTTAACTGTAAATGATCCATCAGGTGCAGCCACAGAAATAATTCCCCATAATATGACAAGTAAGGGCCTGATCACTAGGCTGCGTTTTCATACAGCGGGCGATCAGGTCTAAACTGAGCATACCCGTTTGCACCGCAATGTGCAGGTGCGTCGCACGGGTACAAAGCGGTTCACCGCTTAGCGATGGGTTTGTGCAAAGAATCCATTCGCACGGGCGTTCGCAAGGAGATTGACAGGAAGAAGGCACTTGTGGGTGGTAACTGACCGTTTTCTGGGAGTGGTTGGAAAAACGCAGGTGTGTCCAGCGTTTGCAGGGGTATTGGTTATTAGGGCAACAAGACTTAGGTCGACAGTTATTAGGGTGACCACTATTGGTCGACATGCATTAGGTCGACATGGTCACTAGGTCGACATGAGGTTTTTTTTTTTTTTTTTGGTGTCGTTCTCTTCGTAAAGTGACGGGGAACCCCAATTAGTGCACCGTGTCCCCTTGCATTGCTCGCAAATCGGCAGGTTACCGTTCCCAATCGTAGTCCACGTGGATCGTAAAGTATAAAAAAAAAATGTGAAAAACTAATGTCGACCTTTTTCCACGTCGACCTAATACATGTCGATCTAATGACCATTAGTGGTCGACCTCATGACTGTCGACATAAGTCTTGTCGACCTAATGACCGTATCCCGTTTGCAGGGAGGGTTCCTGACGTCAATTCCAGAACCGGACGGGCTGAAACGATCGCAGCGGCTGAGTAATTCCTGGGATGTGCAGAGACTGCACAAGATCTGTTTGTGCACATGCGTTCGCACACTTGCACAGCTAAAATACACTCCCCCTGTAGGCGGCGGCTATCTGTTCGCAGCCCTGCAAAATCGCCTGCTAGCGATCAGGTCTGAATTAGGCCCAAGGTTATACAAACTTATGGTACTGACCCCCTTTTAAACTGCTCAGAACAGTAGTCACATGACTTCAAGCTTTTCTTTTACAGTACAAAACAGTTGCACCAATATATTAGTGAGTCAGGATCAGCCGCTATTATTCAGGCACAAGAGAGGGATTCTTTTTAGGAGTAAGCATGCCAAGTTTGCAGAAAGGTCACAGAACCTTAAAAAGTGTCACAAAGGAACATGGGTGAGTTTCCAGCAGAATGCTTTGGCAGGGGTGGGTTATTAGCGAAGTGCCTCACATGCCCAGTCGCACGCTTGGCAACTCTTACACTTCAGATCAACACCCATAGTCAGTTTGTTGTTATTAGAGAGAAGTCACTTAGTCTCCCGGTGTCAAGGGCACCAAAGAAAAGATTGTAAAATCTTTTGGGCAAACACTAGGCCAGCTTCAGGTCCCAATGCAGAAGCTTCACATATCGCAAAGTACCGATATTTGGTTCTTTGCGCATGTGCAGGACCCATACTGCGCATGTGCAGTACATGTCCTGTTACGTCGGTAGCAAATTGGCTGCAGATGTCAGTTGATTATAGGGGGTAATTCCAAGTTGATCGCAGCAGGAAATCTTTTAGCAGGTGGGCAAAACCCTGTGCACTGCAGGGGAGGCAGATATAACATGTGCAGAGAGAGTGAGATTTGGGTGTGGTGTGTTCAATCTGCAATCTAATTTGCAGTGTAAAAATAAAGCAGCCAGTATTTACCCTGCACAGAAATAAAATAACCCACCCAAATCTAACTCTCTCTGCACATGTTATATCTGCTCCCCCTGCAGTGCACATGGTTTTGCCCAACTGCTAAAAAATTTCCTGCTGCGATCAACTTGGAATTACCCCCATAGTCTGCAGCCATCTGGAGGCGGGAAGGGGGCAGCGGCCTCCATTTCCAAAAATGGAGGTGTGCTGACACCATTTTGAGGGAGTGGTGAGGCCAAGATCGCTGTCAGAAGATGGATATTTCCTGGCCTCTGTGTAGGAACTGCGGTGGTCGGCTTCCGCGACCCCGTGGGTCATGCAGCCAGCCAATGGTGTCACAGGTGAACCGATGCTGTGTCCTAGGACGTAACATGGATTACTAATGCAAGCAGGAGACTTCTACTAATGCCAGACGTCTCCTACTGCATTACCATACCAGTGCATTGCTGCTACGTCCAAGCACATCCAACCACATCTGAATCAGGCCCACACTGGGGGTAATTCAGACCTGATAGATAGGGTGCGTTTTTTGCATCTCTGCGATCAGGTAGTCGCCGCCTACAGGGGGAGGGAGAAATCGCTGTGCAGGGGTGCGATCGCATGTGCAGGAGAGCTGCACAAACAGAAGTTCGTGCAGTCTCTGCACAGCCCAGGACTTACTCAGCCGCTGCGATGAGCGGGGCCGGAGCTGACATTCAGAATCCTCCCTCCAAATGCCTGGTCCCTCCTTCGTTTTTCCGGACACTCCTCAAAAATGGTCAGTTACCACCCACAAATGCCCTCTTTCTATTAATCTCCTTGCGTTCGCCGGTGCGATGGGATTTTTCGCACCATCCCGTTGCTGCGGACTGTTGCGACTGCACATTATGGGCATATGCATGTGCAGTTCAGACCTGATCGCCCGCTTTTTGAAAACGCACAGCAGCGATCAGGTCTGAGGGGGTCATTCCGACCCGTTCGCATGCAGCGGTTCTTCGCTGCGGTGCGAGCGGGTCGGACATGCGCATGCACGGCGGACGCAATGCGCATGCGCGTTGTTGCCGGGCAACGCCACCGCCAGCGAGAAATGTGATTGCAGCGGCGATCGCAAGAAGACGGACAGGCGGGAAGCGTTTATTTATTTATTTATTAACAGTTTCTTATATAGCACAGCAAATTCCGTTGCGCTTTACAATTGGAAATAACAATAACAAACTGGGTGATAACAAACAGTCATAGAGGTAGGAAGGCCCTGCTCGCAAGCTTACAATCTATAGGAACGGAACGCTTACAATCTAAGTGTTCCGGGGCGCATACTCACCGTTTTCCAGGCGCGCTGAGTCCAATGCAGGCGGATCCAGGCGTTTGGAGGGCGGATGTCTGACGTCAGGACCGGGACCTGCATCGCTGGATTCGTCGCACTGGGTGAGTAGCTGCAGGACTAGTCTTGTTTTACTTGAAACTTTTTTAGCATAGCAGGGCTGCACAAGCGTTCACAGCCCTGCTATGCTAAAATACACTCCCCCCATAGGCGGCGCCAGGTTGATCGACAAGCAGCAAAAAGTTGCTACGTGCGATCAACTCGGAATGACCCCCTGACCCCTCGGAATGGCCCCATTGACCTCTAATGTAGTTTAGTAACATTGCCATGTGAGGGCGCCAGAGGCATGTACTGTTGTGAGATGCATAGGTGCCTGTTTATAAAAGAGTTGTAAACCATTAATACTGTGAAACTTCAGATTTTGTAGGATTATGGTAAAATTGAGATTCAGAGCCATTTATTACTACTATTATGCTTGTGATATGACAGCGTTTACTAACGTTTAACACTACCCCATACTGAATAGCTGCAATGAGAGATTATACTTGAAAGCAACATTTTGCAACTTGTTACAAATTGTGTAATGTTTTAGGTAACAATATGGTGTTGTAAATGGATCTGTTTTATGGGGGTCGATTCAATTGAACGCGGATTGAATAGTGCCGGGAGACAGTCTATGACTTAGCATTGCGCTGAATTGTATAGCTCCGGCTCCTTCCTGACGCTATTCAATTCACACAGAATAGATAGATTTCCTTCACTTAATATTGCATAGCATAAAGGCTTCCTGGTGAAGCAGAGAACGCCTACCTTGAAAGAATCATGCGGCACTTAACAATGTTCAAAAACGTTGCCGTATTAGTGCATAAATTCTATAGATCGATGTTTCAAGGACTCACAGGACCAAGAAGCATACACCCTGCGGTGTGGTAGAAGTGAAGTTATCATCAATTCGCTTACTTTTCCATCAGCGACCACTCATGTGCGAGTGGAGAGTGGCGGGGACGGATCTTACAGAACTCTCTCCTAGAACTTTTTGCAAAGTGTAGTCCATAGCCGACATCGGCTAACACCATCATGAGATGGCCCAAAACAAAGAGTGCTTTTTTCTTTATTGTATGAATAATGCATTTTTCTCAATGGCTAACGGGGGTCATTCCGAGTTGATCGCTAGCTGACGTTGTTTGCAGCGCAGCGATCAGGCTAAAAATCTGCATTTCTGCGCATGCATATGCACCGCAATGCGCACGCGCAACGTACGGGTACAAAGTCCTTTGTGGTTTTGCACAGGTTCTAGCAACGTTTTCATTCGCACTGGCAGCCGCAAGAAGATTGACAGGAAGGGGGCGTTTCTGGGTGTCAACTGACCGTTTTCAGGGAGTGCTTAGAAAAATGCAGGCGTGCCAGGGAAACCGCAGGCGTGGCTGGGCGGGTGTTTGACGTCAAAAGCCAACCCTCCAACGTTAGAATCATCGCACACGAAGAGTAAGTTCAGGGCTGGTCTTGTTTTGCACAAAATGTTTTTGCAGGCGCTCTGCTGCACAGGCGTTTGCACTTCTGCAAAGCGAAAATACACTCCCCAGTGGGCGGCGACAATGCGTTTGCACGGCTGCTAAAAACTGCTAGCGAGCGAACAACTCGGAATGACCACAAACATCTTTTATTTTTCTTATATTTGTTATCTATTTTTAACTAATACCCCTTTCTGACCGCCAGCTTGTAACCCGGGTTATTGCACATGAACACGCATAGGGGGTGATTCAGACCTGATCGCCGGGCTGCAAACTTTTCTGTTCGGATAGTCGCCACCTCCAGGGGGAGTGTAAATTCGCCGTGCAAGTTAGCGATCCCATGTGTACGCAGAGTTGCAAAAATCCACTTTGTGCAGTGTGTGCGCAGCCCAGGACTTACTCCTACAGTGCTATGAGAAGAGGCTGATCGGTGCCGGAGCTGACGTCACACACCCTCCCTGAAAACGCTTGGGCACGCCTGCGTTTTTCTGGACACTCCCAGTAAACAGTCAGTTACCACCCACAAACGGCTTCCTACTGTCAATCACCTGGCGAACACCTGTGTGATTGGATTTTTCGCACCATCCTGTCGCTGACCGGCGATTCCCTTTGTTGTTGTCCGACGCACGTGCGCATTGCGGTGCATACGCATGCGCAGTTACTACCTGATTGCCCGCTGTGTGAAAACGCACAGCAGTGATCAGGTCTGAATCACCCCCATGACCCGGGTTGCTGTGCGGTTTGAAAGGGCCCATGGGAAATATCCCGGGTCGAGTGACCCGGTATTTCAACCCTGGAAATGACTAGGGTTGAACACCGTTTCAACCCTGGTCGCTGTGCGGTGTGAACGGGTTGCCGGGTCGTTATGACCCGTTTCCAGTTCACACTGTATGGATGGGCGGCACTTGGAGATCATCTGATCTCCAAGCGCCGCCTCTGCATGGGTCACCGCCGATGTCACTGATGACGCCACTGTGAAAGGGGCAGAGGCGGGTCGCACCCGGGAAGCACCTATTTACGGCTCCCGAGTGCGACCCTCCAAATGCGGTCTGAAAGGGCTATTAGTGTATCGGAAAGCTCAGGCCTGCCATATCAGCAGGGCTCCGGGATAGTATCGCTCAGCTGACTTTGTGAGAATAAATTGATCAATTCCATTGTGCAAAGATTTATTTTATCACAGTGATAAAAAAATCATCTCCTGTTGTTCTTACTTATCCCACCATGGGCCTGAGTAACACGCAGTCCGCAGTGCCGATGTTCCCAAAGTAAAGCATTTATATGCAACTGTGCATGCAAGGAAATGTCTGCAAACCCCTGCGCCACCTGCATAAGACAGAGTGTACACACAAGGGTGCTGTTGCGATCAATTCAGATGTATCAGAAATGTGTTGACTGGGAGGTGGCTACTAGCGCACCTAAAAATGTACAGTACAGTGGACGTATTATGGATCTTGTGATCTATGGTGGGTTAAAGGACTCACCAATCAGTATTACAGCGAGCACGGGCACTAAAAGTGGGCACCTCAGTTCTTGCACGTTCAACCACACGGATGTCAGCAAGGAAGTAGCTGTCATTTACCGCCCCCCTGGCATGCCCTCCAAATTCATCGACAATTTTGCTTAGTGGCTTCCTCACTTCCTGTCTTCTGACATTCCCTCCATTATCCTAGGTGATTTCAACATCCCTATCGATATCCCCACACAATCCCCTGCCTCTAAACTCCTTAACCTCACCTCTTCACTTGGTCTCTCCCAGTGGACCTCCTCATCATCCCATGTGAATGGGAGCTCACTGGATCTGGTCTTCGCTCACCATTGTGATATTTCTGATTTTTCCAACTCCCCATTTCCCTTCTCTGACCACCACCTGCTCTCCTGTAACCTATCTCTCTCTGCTTCCCCATCTCTACCTCCTAAGGCTACCATCACTAAGCGTAACATTGAGGCTATTGACACCACATTCCTTTCCTCCCTGTTTGACTCACGTCTCTCTCCTATACTATCTCTCTCATGCCCTGAACAAGCCACTTCCCTATACAATGCATCCCTTATTTCTGCTCTTGACTCTGTTGCTCCACCAAGCACTATTCACCCTCGCAAATTAACACCTCAACCCTGGCACACTAAATGCACCAGATATATGCAAAAATGCTCACATACTGCCGAGCAACACTGGAGGAAATCACACTCTAAGGCAGACTTCCTCAATTTCAAACTTATGCTCTCATCCTTCAGTGCTGCCCTTTCCCTTGCTAAACAGTCATACTTCAAGAACCTCATCTATTCTCAGTCTTCCAACCCCCGGCGCCTCTTTGCCACTCTCAACTCACTCCTCTGCCCACCTCCACCTCATCTCCCCTTCTCACTCTCTGCTCTTGACTATGCCACTTACTTCACGTCCAAAATTGACTCCATACGTCAGGACATCACATCACACCAGACCATCAGCAACCAGCCTCCTCCCATAATTTACCACCCCTCCCCATCCCTCTCACCAACTCTTACATCTTTCTCCCATGCATCTGGAGAGGAAGTCATGGACCTCATTCATTCCTCTCCACTTACCACCTCCCCTCTTGACCCTATACCCTCCCACCTCCTCCGCTACCTCTCTCCTTCTTCCTGTTCCCATCTTTCCCACCTTCTCAATCTCTCCCTCTCATCAGGCACTGTTCCCTCTGCCTTCAAGCATGAACTCATCTCTCCTATTCTTAAAAAACCTACCCTTGATCCAAACACTCTCTCCAACTACCGACCCATCTCTCTTCTCCCTTTTGCCTCCAAACTCCTTAAGCGTATTGTCTACAACCGCCTTACTTCCTTTCTTTCCTCACACTCACTGCTTGACCCTTTCCAGTCTGGCTTCCGTCCTCTCCACTCCACTGAAACTGCCCTTACAAAAGTCTGCAATGACCTCCATGCTGCTAAATCTAAGGGCCACTACTCTCTGCTTATTCTTTTTGATCTCTCTGCTGCTTTTGACACCATGGACCACCCTCTCCTACTGCAAATCCTTCACTCCATTGGTCTGCGTGATACTGCCTTCTCTTGGCTGTCCTCCTACCTCTCTGACCATTCATTCTCTGTCACCTCTCATGACTCCACCTCCCCCTCACTTCCACTAACTGTAGGTGTACCCCAAGGCTCTGTCCTTGGTCCTTTTCTTTTCTCTCTCTATACGTCCTCACTAGGTAAGCTCAATAGCTCTTTTGATTTCCAATATCATCTCTATGCTGATGACACTCAAATCTATCTTTCCGCTCCAGACCTCTCCCCTGCTCTCCTCATTCGTATCTCCAACTGTCTCTCTGCTATCTCTGTTTGGATGTCCCAGCACTTTTTTAAACTTAACATATAAGCTAATCATCTTCCCTCCCTCCCGCATAACCTCACCTCCCACAATCTCATTATCTATTGATATCACTACTATCTCTTCTAGCCCCCAAGTGCGCTGTCTTGGATAAATCCTTGACTCCTCCCTCTCCTTCAAACCACACATTCAGCACCTCTCACAAACCTGCCATTTTCATCTAAAAAATATTTCCAGGATCAGACCCTTTCTTACCCAGGATGCTACTAAGACATTCATCCACTCACTGGTCATTTCCATACTGGACTACTGTAATCTCCTCCTAACTGGCATCCCTGACATATGCCTCTCTTCACTCCAATCTATCCTCAATGCTGCTGCCCGGATCATCTTCTTCACCAAACGCACTACATCCACCTCTCCTCTCCTACAAGACCTTCACTGGCGCCCCTTCCCTCTCAGAATCCATTTCAAGCTTCTCACACTCACTTGCAAAGCCCTCACGCACTCCTCTCCCATTTACATCTCTTATCTCCCCTTACACTCCCACCCGTCCTCTTCGCTCCTCTGCAAATGCACGCCGACTCTCCTGCCTACTGATTACTTCCTCCCACTCCTATCTCCAAGATTTTTCACGTGCTGCTCCAATTCTCTGGAATTCCCTACCTCTCCCCCTCAGACTCTCCACCTCTCTACAAAACTTCAAACGGGCTCTCAAGACCCACTTCTTCACCAAACCCAGTCAAATCTCATCCTAACCCTCTGTTCCATGCTCTCTATGTACCCCGTCTGTGTCACCCAGCGGTGCAAGTATGCGGGTACGGGTGGGTACGGTGTACCCTTAAGAATTTTGCCGTGGGTACGCCGTACCCACACCGACGGGCCGCCGCTTGCTACCGCTGATGTGAGGGGAGGATAGCGCAGCCTGCGCCTCTCCTGCCCCTCAGTGTCTTCGTTCAAATCAGCGCCGCCCGTGAGCCAATCAGAGCTCGCGGAGCTTTGATTGGCTTACGGATCGGCGCTGAATATTGAACTCCCCTCACACAAGACAGCAGCAGTGGTGAGCAGGGGAAGGGAAGGGGGTAGGTGGGGGGGAGATTCTGCTGCTGCTTCACGAATACCTGGCACTGTGGGGGGCAATGTATATCTGGCACTGTTGTGGGCAATGTATATCTGGCACTGTTGTGGGCAATGTATATCTGGCACTGTTGTGGGCAATGTATATCTGGCACTGTGGGGGGCAATGTATATCTGGCACTGTTGTGGGCAATGTATATCTGGCACTGTTGTGGGCAATGTATATCTGGCACTGTTGTGGGCAATGTATATCTGGCACTGTGGGGGGCAATGTATATCTGGCACTGTGGGGCATTCGTGTATCTTGCACTGTGGGGCATTCGTGTATCTGGCACTGTGGGGCATTCGTGTATCTGGCACTGTGGGGCATTCGTGTATCTGGCACTGTGGGGCAACGTGTATCTGGCACTGTGGGGGTCATATGTGTATCTGCCCCTCCCCCATATGTGTATCACGCCCACATTTTCATTGGCCACGCCCCATATGGCATTTGGCCACACCCATTTTGGTACGCGCGCACACAGTACCTGTAAGACATTTTTTCTACTTGCACCACTGGTGTCACCCCTGTCTGTCTACCCCTCACCTTTAGAATGTAAGCTCTCACAAGTAGGGCCCTCTTCCCTCATGTGCTTATCCTTTCTCTTACTTTAATAATCTTCAACTGCACCAACTCCAGCAGTCCTCTGCCACCTGATACTTATTCCAGTGTCATCTGCTTTTGTAGCTATGCTTATTTACCCTGTACTTGTCCTATATTGTCTTCAACTGTAAGTTGCTGTTTTCCTGTTTTGATTATTTGTTTATGTACTCTGTAATTGGGCGCTGCGGAACCCTTGTGGCGCCATATAAATAAAGGATAATAATAATAAGGGAAGGAGCTTGTAGGTCATTTGCAAAAACTCACAGACAGACGGCAGCCAATAGACGCTGCTGCATGTGCAATTGGGTGCGATTCAGAATCAGATCCTATGTCTCATAGCTACATCACCAGTGGAAGGGATGTATAGCTCCATTCTGTGTGCATCACCTGTTAGGTGGGAGGTGGCAGACGCTCTGTCTTATAGCTCCCATCTGTCTGCATCACCCTGCAGTGGAAGAGACGTATAGCTCCATTCTGTGTGCATCACCCATTAATAGGTGGGAGGTGACAGACCCTCTATCTTATAGCTCCCTTCTGTCTACCTGCAGTGGAAGGGACGTATAGCTGTATTCTGTGTGCATCACCCGTTAGGTGTGAGGTGACAGATGCTCTATCTTATAGCTCCCGTCTATCAGCATCCCCTGCAGTGAAAGGGACGTATAGCTCCATTCTGTGTATATCACCTGTTAGGTGGGAGGTGACAGATGCTCTGTCTTATAGCTCCCATCTGTCTGCATCATCCTGCAGTGGAAGGGACATATAGCTCCATTCTGTGTATATCACCTGTTAGGTGGGAGGTGACAGATGCTCTGTCTTATAGCTCCCATCTGTCTGCATCGCCCTGCAGTGGAAGGGACATATAGCTCCAGTCTGTGTATATCACCTGTTAGGTGGGAGGTGACAGATGCTCTGTCTTATAGCTCCCATCTGTCTGCATCACCCTGCAGTGGAAGGGACGTATAGCTCCATTCTGTGTATATCACCTGTTAGGTGGGAGGTGACAGACGCTCTGTTTATAGCCCCCATCTGTCTGCATCATCCTGCAGTGGAAGGGACATATAGCTCCATTCTGTATATATCACCTGTTAGGTGGGAGGTGACAGATGCTCTGTTTATAGCTCCCATCTGTCTGTATCATCCTGCAGTGGAAGAGACATATAGCTCCATTCTGTGTATATCACCTGTTAGGTGGGAGGTGACAGATGCTCTGTCTTATAGCTCCCATCTGTCTGCATCACCCTGCAGTGGAAGGGACGTATAGCTCCATTCTGTGTATATCACCTGTTAGGTGGGAGGTGACAGACGCTCTGTTTATAGCTCCCATCTGTCTGTATCATCCTGCAGTGGAAGGGACATATAGCTCCATTCTGTATATATCACCTGTTAGGTGGGAGGTGACAGATGCTCTGTTTATGGCTCCCATCTGTCTGTATCATCCTGCAGTGGAAGAGACGTATAGCTCCATTCTGTGTATATCACCTGTTAGGTGGGAGGTGACAGATGCTCTGTTTATAGCTCCCGTCTGTCTGCTTCATCCTGCAGTGAAAGGGACGAATAGCCCAATACCCCCTAAACCCTCCCTTGCCACTGCTCTTAACCCTAACCTCCCCCCTAGTGCCTAAGCCTATCCCCCTCCTTTCCGCAGCCTCACCTTAACCCTCACCCCTGGTGGTGCCTAACCCTTACCCCACTTCCTGCAGCCTAGCCCTATATTTTTATTTTTTTTCACTTATAACAAAAAACATATTGGCTATTAGGTTTGATATGATTATTAAAAAACACTCTTAGTATAGCAGGTATAATCGTCATTGGTGTACGAATGAATATAGTAAAAAGTGATTCTAAAATACGTCAACAGAACCATATAATATGTGCACAGTCAATGACTATAGCACCTACCAGCTTCAGCGGTCATTCCGCAATCAGTAGCAGGCAGCAAGTGCTGGCAACACCATCATCCTAGCATATTTACCTTCGTGCACCCGCAAATGGTACAGCGACTGATAAGCATATCTGCTCCTCCTTCTGCCTCAATTACATGAACACATTGCACTCCGTCTGCGTTTGCCCCTTCCCTCCCCTGTTCTGACTCTCCTAGCGGAAGGTGCCAGCATTAATTCTGCATATAGATGTAGGCGTCTTCTGTCCAAGGATATCACTGGAGAGATGCTCGGGGCCCCCCTGGACTCATAGGCCCATGTGCACCATGCACACATTAAATAGGATTTTAATACCTACCGGTAAATCCTTTTCTCCTAGTCCGTAGAGGATGCTGGGGACTCCCAAGGGACCATGGGGGGTATAGACGGGATCCGCAGGAGACATGGGCACACTATAAGACTTTGAATGGGTGTGAACTGGCTCCTCCCTCTATGCCTCTCCTCCAGACCTCAGTTATAGGAACTGTGCCCAGGGAGACGGACATTTCGAGGAAAAGGATTTTTGTTAACCAAGGGTGAGAAACACACCAGCTCACACCACCAAACACCGTACAACATGGTTTACAAGCAATACCAGTTAACAGTATGAACTAAAAACAGCAACAAGCTGAATATAACCGATACACAACCTTCGTGTAACCGAAACAACAACTATCAATACAACTGCAAGGAACAGTCCGCACTGGGATGGGCGCCCAGCATCCTCTACGGACTAGGAGAAAAGGATTTACCGGTAGGTATTAAAATCCTATTTTCTCTTACATCCTAGAGGATGCTGGGGACTCCAAAAGGACCATGGGATCTATACCAAAGCTCCAGACCGGGCGGGAGAGTGCGGACGACTCTGCAGCACCGATTGAGCAAACATGAGGTCCTCATCAGCCAGGGTATCAAACTTGTAGAACTTATCAAAAGTGTTTGAACCCGACCACGTAGCTGCTCGGCAAAGTTGAAGCGCCAAGACTCCTCGGGCAGCCGCCCAAGATGAGCCCACCTTCCTGGTAGAATGGGCTTTCACTGACTTCGGCAACGGCAATCCAGCCGTACAATGGGCATGCTGAATCGTATTACAGATGCAGCGTGCAATAGTCTGCTTGGAAGCAGGAGCCCCAATTTTGTTGGGAGCATATAGGACAAACAGAGCCTCTGATTTCCTAATTTGAGCCGTTCTGGCGACATCAATTTTCAAAGCTCTTACTACATCAAGAGATTTTGGCATCGCCACGGCATCCGTAGTCACAGGCACCACAATAGGTTGATTTATGTGAAACGAAGAAACCACCTTCGGCAGATTTTGTTGACGAGTCCTCAATTCCGCTCTATCCACATGGAAAATCAAATAGGGGCTCTTGATTGACAAAGCCGACCAATTCCGACACCTGTCTTGCGGACGCCAAGGCCAAACGCATGACCACTTTCCAAGTGAGAAATTTCAATTCAACCTTTCGCAAAGGTTCAAACCAGTGAGACATAAGAAATTGTAACACCACGTCAAGATCCCACGGTGCCACAGGTGGCATAAACGGAGGATGGATGTGCAGCACTCCCTTCACGAAGGTCTGAACCTCTGGAAGGGCGGACAATTATTTTTGAAAGAAAATAGATAAAGCCGAAATCTGCACTAATGGAACCTAATTTCAGGCCTGCATCCACACCTGCCTGCAAAAAATGGAGGAAACGACCCAGCTGAAACTCCTCCGTAGGAGCTTTCTTGGCTTCACACCAAGACACATACTTTCTCCAAATACGGTGATAATGCTTCGCCGTGACCTCCTGTCTAGCCTTAAGGAGAGTGGGGATGACTTCCCCGGGAATACCCTTTCGAGCTAGGATTTGACGTTCAACCTCCACGCCAAAAAACGCAGCCGCGGTAAGTCCTGGAAGACGCATGGCCCCTGTAGTAACAGATCCTCTCTGAGAGGAAGAGGCCAAGGATCTTCTATGAGCAATTCCTGAAGATCCGGATACCAGGCCCTCCGTGGCCAATCTGGAACGATGAGTACCCCCTGAACCCTTGTTCTTCTTATGATCCTCAACACTTATGGAATGCGTGGAAGTGGTGGGAACACATATACCGACTGAAACACCCATGGAGTTACCAGGGCGTCCACTGCACTGCAGCTTCTTGTTGAGGAGAGACGCCATCATGTCTATTTGAGGAATTCCCCAATGACTTGTCACTTCTGTAAAGACCTCTTGATGAAGACCCCACTCTCCTGGATGGAGATCGTGTCTGCTGAGGAAGTCTGCTTCCCAGTTGTCCACGCCCGGAAGGAAGACCGCTGACAGAGCGCTCACGTGCTTTTCTGCCCAGCGGAGAACTTTTGTGGCCTCCGCCATCGCTGCTCTGCTCTTTGTTCCGCCCTGGTGGTTTATGTACTCCACCGCTGTTACGTTGTCCGACTGAATCAGGACAGGTAGACCTCGAAGAAAGTGTTCCGCTTGCAGAAGGCCGTTGTAAATGGCTCTTAATTCCAGAACGTTTATGTGTAGACAAGCTTCCTGGCTTGACCATTTTCCCTGGAAACTTCTTCCTTGTGTGACTACTCCCCAGCCTCAGAGACTTGCATCTGTGGTCAGCAGGACCCAATCCTGGATCCTGAACCTGCGTCCCTCTAGGAGGTGAGAAATTTGAAGCCACCACAGGAGAGATATTCTGGTCCCCATCTTGCCCAGCACCCGAGTGCATTGATGAATCGAAACCCTTGCCGGTTTCAGAATCTCCTTGACCGTAGTCTGGATTTCAAGAGCCTTTTCCGCTGGGAGAAATACTTTCTGCAGTTCCGTGTCCAGAATCATGCCCAGGAAAGACAGCCGAGTTGTCGGAATCAACTGCGATTTTGGCAAATTTAGAATCCAACCATGTTGTTGCAGAATCGTCAGGGAGAGTGCCACGTTTCTTAGCAACTGCTCCTTTGATCTCGCCTTTATCAGGAGATCGTCCAAGTACGGGATAATTGTGACACCCTGCTTGCGTAGGAGTACCATCATTTCCGCCATTACTTTGGTGAAGACCGTCGGGGCCATGGAAAGACCAAACGGCAACGTCTGAAATTGGTAATGACAATCCTGCACCGCAAACCTCAGGAAAGCTTGATGCGGAGGATATATTGGGACATGTAAGTAGGCATCTTTTATGTCGACTGACGCCATAAAATCCCCCCCTTCTAGACTGGAGATCACTGCTCGAAGAGATTCCATCTTGAACTTGAAAGTTTTCAAATACAGATTGAGGGATTTTAGGTTCAGGATCGGTCTGACTGAGCCGTCCGGCTTTGGTACGACAAAGAGGCTCAAATAAAACCCTTCTCCCCGTTGAGACGGGGGTACCGTGACAATGACACTCTGTTGACACAGCTTTTGTATCGCAGCACTCACTACTTCTCTTTCTGGGATAGAAACTGGCATGGCTGATTTGAAAAATCGGTGGGGGGGGGGGGGGGGGCACCTCCTGAAACTCCAGTTTGTACCCTTAGGACACTATGTCTAACACCCAAGGATCTAGGCCCGAGTGAAACCAGACCTGACCGAAGAGTCGGAGACGCCCCCCCCCACTGGAACGGACTCCCATAGGGGAGCCCCAGCGTCAAGCAGTGGACTTGGCAGAAGCCGGGGAGGATTCTGGTCCTGGGAGCCTGGCACTGCAGGCGACCTTTTTCCCCTTCCTCTACCTTTAGAGGCAAGGAAGGACGACCCTCTTCCTTTTTTGTATTTATTAGGCCGAAAGGACTGCATCTGATAATGGGGTGTCTTTTTCTGTTGTGCAGGAACATAAGGAAGAAAGGATGACTTACCCGCTGTAGCCGTAGACACCAGGTCAGCGAGGCCGTCACCAAACAAGACACTACCTTTATATGGGAGAGCTTCCATAGCCTTCTTAGAGTCGGCATCAGCATTCCATTGATGAATCCACAGCGCTCTCCTGGCCGAGACTGCCATGGCATTGGGTCTTGATCCCAAGAGGCCAATATCCCTCGCCGACGCCATGGCAGGTCTGAGCAGTGCACCCGTAGTGACATAAATGGACTTTAAGGTCGTTTCCTGCTTGCGATCCGCAGGGTCCTTAAGGGCAGCAGTGTCGGGAGACGGAAGCGCCACCTTCTTGGCCAGCCGTGATAGAGCCTTGTCCACATTGGGAGATGACTTCCACTTTTCCCTATCGTCAGAGGGGAAAGGATAAGCTATTAGAATTCTCTTGGGAATCTGCCATCTTTTATCAGGAGATTCCCAAGCTTTTTAACAAAGAGCGTTCAGTTCATGAGAGGGGGGAAACATCACCTCAGGCTTTTTTCCCTTATACAAACAAACCCTTGTATCTGGAACAGCAGGCACTTCAGAAATATGTAAAACATCTTTAATTGCCACAATCATGTACTGAATACTCTTAACCAATTTTGGATGTAAACTGGCCTCACTATAGTCGACACTGGAATCAGAGTCCGTGTCGGTATCCGTATCCGCCATCTGGGTAAATGAACGCTTTTGTGACCCTGAGGGGGCCTGTATCTGAGACAAGGCGTCCTCCATGGATCTTCTCCACGTTTGTGTCTGAGAATCGGATTTATCCAGTCTTTTAGTCAACAACGCCACATTTGCATTCAATGTACTCAACACATTCACCCAATCAGCAGTCGGCGGTGCCGACAGAGTCACTCCCAACTCCTTATCTGCGCCCCCAGCAACTTCCTCCGGGGAGGAGCACTCAGCCTCAGACATGTCGACACACACGTACCGACACGCATAAACACACTGGCTATAGGGGACAGACCCACGGGGAAGCCTGTTAGAGAAACACAGAGGGAGTTTACCAGCTCACACCCCAGTGCCTATTTCAGTACTGAAATCAAATATCAGATGTCTGCGCTGTTCATAAAAGGGTTAATAGCACCAAATTACTGTGCCCCCCCCCTACGTTTTGCTCCCTGTTACTTGTTCAGTAGAGTGGTGGTCCGGGCCAGCGTTCTCTGCCGCCTGTGAAGAGAAAATGGCGCTGGTAAGCTGTGAGGGTTAAGCCATGCCCCCTTACTGGCGCGCTGTAGTCCCGCTCAAAATCTTAATATTTACTGGCGGGGGCTATAATTTAGTGCCTAGGCACTTATAACATATATACTTTGCCAGTTTTATCCTCCAGTAACATGCTGCCCAGGGCGCCCGCCCTGCGCCCTGCACCCTGCAAGTGCCGTCTGTGTGCGGGAGCATGGCGCGCAGCGCGACCGCTGCGCGGTACCTCGTTACTGAAGTCTTCTGCCATCACTGAAGTCTTCTGTACTTCTTTATACTCACCCGGCTTCTTTCTCCAGGCTTCTGTGAGGGGGTTGACGGCACGGCTCCGGGAACAAGCAGCTAGGCGCACCAAGTGATCAAACCCTCTGGAGCAATTGGTGTCCAGTAGCTGTTATGATTCCAGCACTCTGGTCTGAGGAGATCTTATTGCAAGGACCGGAGCACTGGAACGTAATGCTGGGGAAGGGTGCGGGAATGGAAAATAGCCCCTGGCGCCCTAACTCCGTTGTCTCGCCCGTGCTGTCAGAAATCCCCTGCGAGACTATGGTTGCTTGAGCCCATGGCAGCCGCGTTTGAAGGGCGGATTATGTCTGCCCAACTCCGATGCCCCTCAGGTCTTAATGGGAGACAAAGGGAAATCCGAGACAGGGTGATAACAAGGGGCCCTCTGACTAAACAACCAGGCCAGGGGCTACAAGCTAACTGGAAATTAGAACATGTGCGGAAAAACCGCCAGGGAAAAGGACAACCAAAATATCCACTTGTCCACTCTCCTACCCGGCACTGCCGAGTTCCGGAGAGGACTTGTGGAAGCGGAACCCTCCGCAAATGCTCCGAAACAGAATATAAAGATAAAGCGGCTGAGCCGCAACACACGGCAGAGCCGCAACTCACGAACACCACTCGATATTCTCTGGTGATCGATGAGGACTACAGGGGACCAAACGACTTCTTGAGATGAGATGACAACTCCAAGATACAGGACTTCTGAGGACAAGAATGACCGGACACAGCAGGACTGGAACAGACGTTCAGCAAACCAAAACAGCATGCAGGAAGCTATTACCGGCGTCTGTGTGAAGCACTGAGAAGCATTTAACAAAGAGTCCTCCAATCAGATGCCCCCAGTCTAATTGCCTCAAATGCTGTGCAGCTGCCCTGCTGCACGCCCACAAGACCAGCGTGTATGTTGAAATCTGACCCTGCAACGGGGAACGCGGTCCGTCCATGGCGTCCCCGTTGCCAGGGTCCAGGCGGCTCAGCCGCTCGGCGTCCCTGTGTTGCTAGGGAGCCGGCGGCTACGTACGCACGGCGTCCCTAGTTGCTAGGTGCCGGGCATTAAGCCGTTTAGCTGATTCAATGTATTGCAGGTTCTTATGATCAATCAAAACCGAAATAGTATGTTTTGCTCCCTCCAGCCAATGCCTCCACTCCTCGAAAGCCCACTTTACCGCCAGTAACTCCCGATTACCAACGTCATAGTTGGATTCAGCGGAGGAGAATTTCCTGGACATAAAGGCACAAGGATGTAACTCCAGAGACTCCGGATCCTTTTGAGAAAGGACAGCCCCCACTCCAACCTCTGAGGCATCAACCTCCACAACAAAGGGCAATTCCGGATTAGGATGTCTGAGGACTGGAGCCGAGACAAAGGCTTGTTTCAAGGCCCGGAAAGACAACTCAGCTTCATGCGACCAGTTGGTAGGATCCGCTCCTTTCTTTGTCAGAGCCACTATGGGAGCAACCAGGTCAGAAAAAGAATGGATGAACCTCCTATAATAATTTGCAAACCCTAAAAAGCGCTGAATTGCTTTTAAATTGGTGGGTTGCGCCCAATTAAGGATGGCCTGGAGCTTTTTTGGTTCCATGGAAAATCCCTGAGGGGAAATCTGACCCTGCAACGGGGAACGCGGTCCGTCCATGGCGTCCCCGTTGCCAGGGTCCAGGCGGCTCAGCCGCTCGGCGTCCCTGTGTTGCTAGGGAGCCGGCGGCTACGTACGCACGGCGTCCCTAGTTGCTAGGCGCCGGGCCGCGAGGACATCGCGGACCCCGGCGCCTAACAGTAGCCTAAGAAGCAGAGCCCTTAACTCAGAAGAAGTAGGTCTGACTTCTCTCCCCTCAGTCCCATGAAGCAGGGAGCCTGTTGCCAGCAGGTCTCCCTGAAAATAAAAACCTAACATAAAGTCTGTTCAGAGAAACTCAGGAGAGCTCCCCTAGTGTGTGTCCAGTCTCTCTGGGCACAGCATCTAACTGAGGTCTGGAGGATTGGCATAGAGGGAGGAGCCAGTTCACACCCATTCAAAGTCTTACATACCTCCCAACTTTCTCCGCCTTCAAAGGAGCATGGCCTATGGAAAAGGGGGCGTGGCTTTGCAGGAGGACCCGTGATCGCGAGCCACGCCCCCGATTTCGTCACTGAGGGGGCATGCCCAGCGCTCCGTGAGCCGCTGGCATGCCCTCTCTCCTTCTGTCTGAACTGAATAGACGCTGGGCGCATGCGCACAGCGTCTATTCACCGCTGCTCTGCTAAGCAGAGCAGTGAGTGCAGAAGCCTCCCAACTGCCCCCTCACCCCCACCGCGGGACACTGCAGCCCGCAGTTGGGACAGCGGGACAGTCCCCAAAAAACGGGACTGTCCCGCGAAAATCGGGACAGTTGGGAGGTATGGTCTTATAGTGTGCCCATGTCTCCTGCGGATCCCGTCTATACCCCCCGTGGTCCTTTTGGAGTCCCCAGCATCCTCTAGGGCGTTAGAGAAAAGGGTATATTTACGGGTTTTTAGAAGTGGAGATGTTGCCAATAGCAACCAATCCGATTGTAGTGGTCTCCGGGGGTAGCCCAGCATCCCCGGACCCCCAAGTGACAAAAATGGGGGGTTCGGGTTGTGAGGCCACGCCCCTTATCCATGAGCCGAAGGTGTCACGAAGGTAGGGATGCCACTGAATACTGTACCCCTACCTGTTCATAATTCTCTGAAGAGGAGATAGAAAGCTTACTATTTATACTCACACATGCTTTATCCTCCCCATGCTTTCCTGTGGGTGGGCGGGTGGGTGAGTGAGTGGGGGCATAGCTAGAAATTAAAAGAATATATGATGTATATTGTTTAAAAAGGGGGAATTCACCCTTTACTTACCCAAAGGTACAATAACGTCTGCTCCATCAGCTGAATCTCTCTTTCCACTGTTACAACATCTGTTTTTCTCACCCCATCATACTTTTGTGTCCCCCCCACCCTGTACCTTTCCCCAGTTACAGGAACAGTTAATGTTCATTGCTCAACAGGATTAATGACAGACGTTAGTCTTACATACTGAATGCTGACTCCTGCTATAAACACATTCAGCCCTTGACCGACAAAGAAAATCAGCAGATTGTCTAGAGCTCAGCACTGATATCTTGTACAGTGTTATTAGAGTACAGACCAGACTATTAGTATTATTATACAATGCAGTGTGGGACCATTATAATAAGTATACGCACTCAATATAATTATACAGTGCAGTGTATTATGATTATCATTGTACAGACACTCAGTATTGTACTCGTGGCTTCGTTCGGGTCTGAACAGACTCCATAGTGTGGTTGCAGACGTCAGGTGAGTGTCAGTCAGCACTTGTTTGGGAGCGGAGAGGGGAGCATTTTACAAAACGGAGGTGTTCCTAGGCCAGAGACTGCATCTTCCGACGCAGCTTCACTGGCTCACATTATACTTATTCACTATAATTATACAGTGCAGTGTGTGATCACTGGTCAGTGTACAGACCCTCAGTAATATTATACAGTGCGCACACAGTATGATCATTATCAGTGTAACGTTACTCAGTATAATTATACAGTGCAGTGTGTGATCACTGGTCAGTGTACAGACGCTCAGTAATATTATACAGTGTGCAGTGCACACAGCATGATCATTATCAGTGTAACAACATTCAGTATAATTATACAGTGCAGTGTGTGTGATCACTGGTCAGTGTACAGACCCTCAGTAATATTATACAGTGCGCACACAGTATGATCATTATCAGTGTAACAATACTCAGTATAATTATACAGTGCAGTGTGTGATCACTGGTCAGTGTACAAACGATCAGTAATATTATACAGTGTGCAGTGCACACAGCATGATCATTATCAGTGTAACGTTACTCAGTATAATTATACAGTGCAGTGTGTGATCACTGGTCAGTGTACAGACGCTCAGTAATATTATACAGTGTGCAGTGCACACAGCATGATCATTATCAGTGTAACAACATTCAGTATAATTATACAGTGCAGTGTGTGATCACTGGTCAGTGTACAGACCCTCAGTAATATTATACAGTGTGCACGCAGCATGATCATTATCAGTGTAACAATACTCAGTATAATTATACAGTGCAGTGTGTGATCACTGGTCAGTGTACAAACGATCAGTAATATTATACAGTGTGCAGTGCACACAGCATGATCATTATCAGTGTAACAACATTCAGTATAATTATACAGTGCAGTGTGTGATCACTGGTCAGTGTACAAACGATCAGTAATATTATACAGTGTGCAGTGCACACAGCATGATCATTGTCAGTGTAACATTACTAAGTATAATTCTACAGTGCAGTGTGTGATCACTGGTCAGTGTACAGACCCTCAGTAATATTATACAGTGTACACACAGCATGATCATTATCAGTGTAACTATACTCAGTATAATTATACAGTGCATTGTGTGATCACTGGTCAGTGTACAGACGCTCAGTAATATTATACAGTGTACACACAGCATGATCATTATCAGTGTAACTATACTCAGTATAATTATACAGTGCATTGTGTGATCACTGGTCAGTGTACAGACCCTCAGTAATATTATACAGTGTACACACAGGATGATCATTATCAGTGTAACGTTACTCAGTATAATTATACAGTGCATTGTGTGATCACTGGTCAGTGTACAGACGCTTAGTAATATTATACAGTGTACACACAGCATGATCATTATCAGTGTAACGTTACTCAGTACAATTATACAGTGCAGTGTGTGATCACTGGTCAGCGTACAGACACTCAGTAATATTATACAGTGTGCAGTGCACACGGCATGATCATTATCAGTGTAACATTACTCAGTATAATTATACAGTGCATTGTGTGATCACTGGTCAGTGTACAGACGCTCAGTAATATTATACAGTGCGCACACAGTATGATCATTATCAGTGTAACGTTACTCAGTATAATTATACAGTGCAGTGTGTCAGAGGCGTCACTAGGGTTGGTGTCACCCGGTATGGCAACTTATGGTGTCACCCCCATGGACCTCCTTCCGTATCACACCACGCGTGTGTGTGTGTGTGTGTGTGTGTGTGTGTGTGTGTGTGTGTGTGTGTGTGTGGCACTCCAAGCACTTTAAAACAGTATGAATGCTAGTGCCCTTCTTAAAAAGAATTTATACAAGGAGTATCGGCCACACAAGTTTCATAGATAGATAGATAGATAGATAGATAGATAGATAGATAGATAGATAGATAGATAGATAGATAGATAGATAGATAGATATTAGATATACATATGTATCTCTTCGGGAAAGGGGGCATAGCCACTCAAAAGGGGGCATGTCCTCTAGTGTAGTTTACCACACTACATAACCCTTATACACATTATGCACCACAATAGTAGGACCCCTTATACTGGTGCCCCTTTCACATTATACCACAAAGTATGAGCCGAAATTCACATTATAGCACATGGTATGAGCCAAAATTCACATTATAGCACACAGTATTAGCCGAAATTCACATTATAGCACACGGTATGAACCGAAATTCACATTATATAGCACACGGTATGAGCCGAAATTCACATTATAGCACACGGCATGAGCCGAAATTCACATTATAGCACACGGCATGAGCTGAAATTCACATTATAGCACACGGTAGCCGAAATTCACATTATAGCACACGGTATGAGACGAAATTCACATTATAGAATACAGTATGAGCCAAAATTCACATTATAGCACACGGCATGAGCCGAAATTCACAGCACACGGAATGAGCCGAAACTCCCATTATAGCACACGGTAGCCGAAATTCACATTATAGCACACGGTATGAGACGAAATTCACATTATAGAATACAGTATGAGCCAAAATTCACATTATAGCACACGGCATGAGCCGAAATTCACAGCACACGGAATGAGCCGAAACTCCCATTATAGCACACGGTAGCCGAAATTCACATTATAGCACACGGTATGAGCCGAAATTCACATTATAGCACACAGAAGGAGCCGAAATTCACATTATAGCACACGGTATGAGCCGAAATTCACATTATAGCACACAGAAGGAGCCGAAATTCACATTATAGCACACGGTATGAGCAGAAATTCACATTATAGCACACGGAATGAGACAAAATTCAGGGAGAGTGACAGCAGGGACAGGGAGAGTGACAGAGGGACAGGGAAAGTGACAGCAGGGACATAGGGACAGGGAGAGTGACAGCAAAGACATAGGGACAGGGAAAGTGACAGAGAGAGGGACAGCAAGGGCATACAGTAGGGACTAGGGAAAGAGAAGGGCAGCAGGGTAAGATTACCTATTTAGCAGCCGGAGCGGAGGATGATGTGGTCTGCGGTGCATGAGGAGGCTGTGGTCGGCACGGGGCGGAGGAGGTTATGGGCAGAGAAGGACTGAGGGTGGCTGAGGAGGCTGAGGGTGGCGGCTGTGCAGCGGAAGAGGTAGAGGGCAGCAGCGGTGCAATGGAGGAGGCTGTGGTCGGCGGCCTTTGGTGGTGCGGCACTGGCTCCTATGACCCGGCGCTACTATTTCCAATCTACCGCGGACCGGCAGCCAATGACTGGCTGCTGGTCCGCGGCAGATTGGATAGGAGTAATAGAAAATGTTTGGTTACACAAGAAAGTTGCCTTATTTGAGGCAAGAGCACACAGACTACTAATACCAGAGTGCCGAACCAGCTGCTCACGACACACATATATATCTCTCTATACATACACACATGTACATACACAATGCGTACACATATATATATATAGACCTACACACACAAACACACACATATATATCATGGCGCCCCTCCCCCCCCTTTACCCCTCATCATACTTTTTATGGCGACTGGAAGGCTGGCTCCCACTGTAAATGATATAAGGTTCTTCCCAGGCTGCTCTTCTGCTCCAGTCTGTCTCGAGAGTTCCTGTCCCTCCTCCCAGGCAACATTCAGCGCGCACCAGCAAGGAGAGACGAAGCTGCTGCGGAGAGGGGAGGGTGGCCCCTCCTCCCCTCTCCCCCTGGCTGGGACACTGACTGGCGGCGGGCGCAGCGCTGACTGCGGCAATACAGTGAGTCAGTGTGACTCAATGTAATGCCGGCGGCTGTGGGCCCCTTGACAGCGGCGGGCTTCGGTGCAATGCACCGCTGCTACTTCCGCCGCTCTGTCTCGCCTCTCACATTCATTTAATGGGATGCGGGTGCGCGGCTCTATTTAACGGGATGCGGGTGCGCGGCTCTATTTAACGGGATGCGGGTGCGCGGCTCTATTTAACGGGATGCGGGTGCGCGGCTCTATTTGGTGTCACCCCATTGAAGGGTGACACCTGGGTGCGGGCCGCACCCACCGCACCCCCCTCATGACGCCACTGCAGTGTGTGATCACTGGTCAGTGTACAGACGCTCAGTAATATTATACAGTGTGCAGTGCACACAGCATGATCATTATCAGTGTAACAACATTCAGTATAATTATACAGTGCAGTGTGTGATCACTTGTCAGTGTACAAACGATCAGTAATATTATACAGTGTGCAGTGCACACAGCATGATCATTATCAGTGTAACGTTACTCAGTATAATTATACAATGCAGTATGATTACTGGTCAGTGTACAGACACTCAGTAATATTATACAGTGTGCACACAGCATGATCATTATCAGTGTAACAATACTTAGTATAATTAACAGTGCAGTGTGTGATCACTGGTCAGTGTACAGACGCTCAGTAATATTATACAGTGCGCACACAGCATGATCATTGTCAGTGTAACAATACTCAGTATAATTATACAGTGCAGTGTGTGATCACTGGTCAGTGTACAGACCCTCAGTAATATTATACAGTGCGCACACAGTATGATCATTATCAGTGTAACGTTACTCAGTATAATTATACACTGCATTGTGTGATTACTGGTCAGTGTACAGACGCTCAGTAATATTATACTGTGTGCAGTGCACACAGCATGATCATTATCAGTGTAACGTTACTCAGTATAATTATACAGTGCAGTGTGTGATCACTGGTCAGTGTACAGACACTCAGTAATATTATACAGTGCGCACACAGCATGATCATTATCAGTGTAACAACACTCAGTATAATTATACAGTGCAGTGTGTGATCACTGGTCAGTGTACAGACGCTCAGTAATATTATACAGTGCGCACACAGCATGAATATTATCAGTGTAACGTTACTCAGTATAACTATACAGCGCAGTATGATTACTGGTCAGTGTACAGACGCTTAGTAATATTATACAGTGCGCACACAGTATGATCATTATCAGTGTAACGTTACTCAGTATAATTATATACAGTGCAGTGTGTGATCACCGGTCAGTGTACAGACGCTCAGTAATATTATACAGTGTGCAGTGCACAAAGCATGATCATTATCAGTGTAACGTTACTCAGTATAATTATACAGTGCAGTGTGTGATCACTGGTCAGTGTACAGACCCTCAGTAATATTATACAGTGCGAACACAGTATGATCATTATCAGTGTAACGTTACTCAGTATAATTATACAGTGCATTGTGTGATCACTGGTCAGTGAACAGATACTCAGTAATATTATACAGTGTGCACACAGCATGATCATTATCAGTGTAACTATACTCAGTATAATTATTAGAGATGAGCGGGTTCGGTTCCTCGGAATCCGAACCCGCCCGAACTTCATGTTTTTTTACACGGGTCCGAGCGACTCGGATCTTCCCGCCTTGCTCGGTTAACCCGAGCGCGCCCGAACGTCATCATCCCGCTGTCGGATTCTCGCGAGGCTCGGATTCTATCGCGAGACTCGGATTCTATATAAGGAGCCGCGCGTCGCCGCCATTTTCACACGTGCATTGAGATTCATAGGGAGAGGACGTGGCTGGCGTCCTCTCCGTTTATAGAGAAGAGAGTGAGACTAGAGTAGAGAGAGACACAGTAGTAATTTTGGGGAGCACTAGGAGGAGTACTACTACTTGCTGAAGTGATAGATAGATAGATAGTGTGACTGTATAATGTATATCTGACTTGTGGGGGAGACACTGACAGTGGGGAGCAGTTAGAGTCTGAGAGCAGGACTCAGGAGTACATATAACGTACAGTGCACACTTTTGCTGCCAGAGTGCCACACTGCCATTGTGACCACACTGACCACCAGTATAATATATATTGTGATTGTCTGCTTAGGAGTACTACTTGCAAGTTGCTGATAGTGTGACCAGTGACCTGACCACCAGTTTAATAATCACCACCAGTTTAATATATATATATATATATATATATCATTGTATATAATATATATATAATATTGTATACCACCTACCCGTTTTTCTTTTTTCTTTCTTCTTCTTTATACATACTACTATAGTAGCTTACTGTAGCAGTCTGCGGTGCTGCTGAGCTGACAGTGTCCAGCAGGTCCGTCATCAGTCATTACATAATAAATATATATACCTGTCCGGCTGCAGTACTAGTGATATTATATATATATATATTAATTTCATCTCATTATCATCCAGTCTATATTAGCAGCAGACACAGTACGGTAGTCCACGGCTGTAGCTACCTCTGTGTCGGCAGTCGCTGGTCCATCCATAATTGTATACCACCTACCCGTGTTTTTTTTTTTTCTTCTTGATACATACTACTATAGTAGCTTACTGTAGCAGTCTGCAGTGCTGCTGAGCTGACAGTGTCCAGCAGGTCCGTCATCAGTCATTACATAATAAATATATATACCTGTCCGGCTGCAGTACTAGTGATATTATATATATATATATATATTAATTTCATCTCATTATCATCCAGTCTATATTAGCAGCAGACACAGTACGGTAGTCCACGGCTGTAGCTACCCCTGTGTCGGCAGTCGCTGGTCCATCCATAATTGTATACCACCTACCCGTGGTTTTTTTTTTCTTTCTTCTTGATACATACTACTATAGTAGCTTACTGTAGCAGTCTGCGGTGCTGCTGAGCTGACAGTGTCCAGCAGGTCCGTCATCAGTCATTACATAATAAATATATATACCTGTCCGGCTGCAGTACTAGTGATATTATATATATATATATATATATATATATATATTAATTTCATCTCATTATCATCCAGTCTATATTAGCAGCAGACACAGTACGGTAGTCCACGGCTGTAGCTACCTCTGTGTCGGCAGTCGCTGGTCCATCCATAAGTATACTAGTATCCATCCATCTCCATTGTTTACCTGAGGTGCCTTTTAGTTGTGCCTATTAAAATATGGAGAACAAAAATGTTGAGGTTCCAAAATTAGGGAAAGATCAAGATCCACTTCCACCTCGTGCTGAAGCTGCTGCCACTAGTCATGGCCGAGACGATGAAATGCCAGCAACGTCGTCTGCCAAGGCCGATGCCCAATGTCATAGTACAGAGCATGTAAAATCCAAAACACCAAATATCAGTAAAAAAAGGACTCCAAAATCTAAAATAAAATTGTCGGAGGAGAAGCGTAAACTTGCCAATATGCCATTTACCACACTGAGTGGCAAGGAACGGCTGAGGCCCTGGCCTATGTTCATGGCTAGTGGTTCAGCTTCACATGAGGATGGAAGCACTCAGCCTCTCGCTAGAAAAATGAAAAGACTCAAGCTGGCAAAAGCACCGCAAAGAACTGTGCGTTCTTCGAAATCCCAAATCCACAAGGAGAGTCCAATTGTGTCGTTTGCGATGCCTGACCTTCCCAACACTGGACGTGAAGAGCATGCGCCTTCCACCATTTGCACGCCCCCTGCAAGTGCTGGAAGGAGCACCCGCAGTCCAGTTCCTGATAGTCAGATTGAAGATGTCAGTGTTGAAGTACACCAGGATGAGGAGGTTATGGGTGTTGCTGGCGCTGGGGAGGAAATTGACCAGGAGGATTCTGATGGTGAGGTGGTTTGTTTAAGTCAGGCACCCGGGGAGACACCTGTTGTCCGTGGGAGGAATAGGGCCGTTGACATGCCTGGTGAAAATACCAAAAAAATCAGCTCTTCGGTGTGGAAGTATTTCAACAGAAATGCGGACAACATTTGTCAAGCCGTGTGTTGCCTTTGTCAAGCTGTAATAAGTAGGGGTAAGGACGTTAACCACCTCGGAACATCCTCCCTTATACGTCACCTGCAGCGCATCCATAATAAGTCAGTGACAAGTTCAAAAACTTTGGGCGACAGCGGAAGCAGTCCACTGACCAGTAAATCCCTTCCTCTTGTAACCAAGCTCACGCAAACCACCCCACCAACTCCCTCAGTGTCAATTTCCTCCTTCCCCAGGAATGCCAATAGTCCTGCAGGCCATGTCACTGGCAATTCTGACGAGTCCTCTCCTGCCTGGGATTCCTCCGATGCATCCTTGCGTGTAACGCCTACTGCTGCTGGCGCTGCTGTTGTTGCTGCTGGGAGTCGATGGTCATCCCAGAGGGGAAGTCGTAAGCCCGCTTTTACTACTTCCACCAAGCAATTGACTGTCCAACAGTCCTTTGCGAGGAAGATGAAATATCACAGCAGTCATCCTGTTGCAAAGCGGATAACTGAGGCCTTGACAACTATGTTGGTGTTAGACGTGCGTCCGGTATCCGCCGTTAGTTCACAGGGAACTAGACAATTTCTTGAGGTAGTGTGCCCCCGTTACCAAATACCATCTAGGTTCCACTTCTCTAGGCAGGCGATACCGAGAATGTACACGGACGTCAGAAAAAGACTCACCAGTGTCCTAAAAAATGCAGTTGTACCCAATGTCCACTTAACCACGGACATGTGGACAAGTGGAGCAGGGCAGGGTCAGGACTATATGACTGTGACAGCCCACTGGGTAGATGTATGGACTCCCGCCGCAAGAACAGCAGCGGCGGCACCAGTAGCAGCATCTCGCAAACGCCAACTCTTTCCTAGGCAGGCTACGCTTTGTATCACCGGTTTCCAGAATACGCACACAGCTGAAAACCTCTTACGGCAACTGAGGAAGATCATCGCGGAATGGCTTACCCCAATTGGACTCTCCTGTGGATTTGTGGCATCGGACAACGCCAGCAATATTGTGTGTGCATTAAATATGGGCAAATTCCAGCACGTCCCATGTTTTGCACATACCTTGAATTTGGTGGTGCAGAATTTTTTAAAAAACGACAGGGGCGTGCAAGAGATGCTGTCGGTGGCCAGAAGAATTGCGGGACACTTTCGGAGGACAGGCACCACGTACAGAAGACTGGAGCACCACCAAAAACGCCTGAACCTGCCCTGCCATCATCTGAAGCAAGAAGTGGTAACGAGGTGGAATTCAACCCTATATATGCTTCAGAGGTTGGAGGAGCAGCAAAAGGCCATTCAAGCCTATACAATTGAGCACGATATAGGAGGTGGAATGTACCTGTCTCAAGCGCAGTGGAGAATGATTTCAACGTTGTGCAAGGTTCTGCAACCTTTTGAACTTGCCACACGTGAAGTCAGTTCAGACACTGCCAGCCTGAGTCAGGTCATTCCCCTCATCAGGCTTTTGCAGAAGAAGCTGGAGGCATTGAAGGAGGAGCTAAAAGGGAGCGATTCCGCTAGGCATGTGGGACTTGTGGATGGAGCCCTTAATTCGCTTAACAAGGATTCACGGGTGGTCAATCTGTTGAAATCAGAGCACTATATTTTGGCCACCGTGCTCGATCCTAGATTTAAAACCTACCTTGGATCTCTCTTTCCGGCAGACACAAGTCTGCTGGGGTTCAAAGACCTGCTGGTGACAAAATTGTCTAGTCAAGCAGAACGCGACCTGTCAACATCTCCTCCTTCACATTCTCCCGCAACTGGGGGTGCGAGGAAAAGGCTCAGAATTCCGAGCCCACCCGCTGGCGGTGATGCAGGGCAGTCTGGAGCGACTGCTGATGCTGACATCTGGTCCGGACTGAAGGACCTGACAACGATTACGGACATGTCGTCTACTGTCACTGCATAAGATTCTCTCCCCATTGAAAGAATGGTGGAGGATTATATGAGTGACCGCATCCAAGTAGGCACGTCAGACAGTCTGTACTTATACTGGCAGGAAAAAGAGGCAATTTGGAGGCCCTTGCACAAACTGGCTTTATTCTACCTAAGTTGCCCTCCCACAAGTGTGTACTCCGAAAGAGTGTTTAGTGCCGCCGCTCACCTTGTCAGCAATCGGCGTACGAGGTTACTTCCAGAAAATGTGGAGAAGATGATGTTCATTAAAATGAATTATAATCAATTCCTCCGTGGAGACATTGACCAGCAGCAATTGCCTCCACAAAGTAGTACACAGGGAGCTGAGATGGTGGATTCCAGTGGGGACGAATTGATAATCTGTGAGGAGCGGGATGTACACGGTGATATATCGGAGGATGATGATGAGGTGGACATCTTGCCTCTGTAGAGCCAGTTTGTGCAAGGAGAGATTAATTGCTTCTTTTTCGGTGGGGGTCCAAACCAACCCGTCATTTCAGTCACAGTCGTGTGGCAGACCCTGTCACTGAAATGATGGGTTGGTTAAAGTGTGCATGTCCTGTTTATACAACATAAGGGTGGGTGGGAGGGCCCAAGGACAATTCCATCTTGCACCTCTTTTTTCTTTCATTTTTATTTGCGTCATGTGCTGTTTGGGGAGTGTTTTTTGGAAGGGCCATCCTGCGTGACACTGCAGTGCCACTCCTAGATGGGCTAGGTGTTTGTGTCGGCCACTAGGGTCGCTTAGCTTACTCACACAGCTACCTCATTGCGCCTCTTTTTTTCTTCTTTGCGTCATGTGCTGTTTGGGGAGTGTTTTTTGGAAGGGCCATCCTGCGTGACACTGCAGTGCCACTCCTAGATGGGCCAGGTGTTTGTGTCGGCCACTAGGGTCGCTTATCTTACTCACACAGCTACCTCATTGCGCCTCTTTTTTTCTTTGCGTCATGTGCTGTTTGGGGAGTGTTTTTTGGAAGGGCCATCCTGCGTGACACTGCAGTGCCACTCCTAGATGGGCCAGGTGTTTGTGTCGGCCACTAGGGTCGCTTATCTTACTCACACAGCTACCTCATTGCGCCTCTTTTTTTCTTTGCGTCATGTGCTGTTTGGGGAGTGTTTTTTGGAAGGGCCATCCTGCATGACACTGCAGTGCCACTCCTAGATGGGCCAGGTGTTTGTGTCGGCCACTAGGGTCGCTTATCTTACTCACACAGCTACCTCATTGCGCCTCTTTTTTTCTTTGCGTCATGTGCTGTTTGGGGAGTGTTTTTTGGAAGGGCCATTCTGCGTGACACTGCAGTGCCACTCCTAGATGGGCCAGGTGTTTGTGTCAGCCACTAGGGTCGCTTATCTTACTCACACAGCTACCTCATTGCGCCTCTTTTTTTCTTTGCGTCATGTGCTGTTTGGGGAGTGTTTTTTGGAAGGGCCATCCTGCGTGACACTGCAGTGCCACTCCTAGATGGGCCAGGTGTTTGTGTCGGCCACTAGGGTCGCTTATCTTACTCACACAGCTACCTCATTGCGCCTCTTTTTTTCTTCTTTGCGTCATGTGCTGTTTGGGGAGTGTTTTTTGGAAGGGCCATCCTGCGTGACACTGCAGTGCCACTCCTAGATGGGCCAGGTGTTTGTGTCGGCCACTAGGGTCGCTTATCTTACTCACACAGCTACCTCATTGCGCCTCTTTTTTTCTTTGCGTCATGTGCTGTTTGGGGAGTGTTTTTTGGAAGGGCCATCCTGCGTGACACTGCAGTGCCACTCCTAGATGGGCCAGGTGTTTGTGTCGGCCACTAGGGTCGCTTATCTTACTCACACAGCTACCTCATTGCGCCTCTTTTTTTCTTCTTTGCGTCATGTGCTGTTTGGGGAGTGTTTTTTGGAAGGGCCATCCTGCGTGACACTGCAGTGCCACTCCTAGATGGGCCAGGTGTTTGTGTCGGCCACTAGGGTCGCTTATCTTACTCACACAGCTACCTCATTGCGCCTCTTTTTTTCTTTGCGTCATGTGCTGTTTGGGGAGTGTTTTTTGGAAGGGCCATCCTGCGTGACACTGCAGTGCCACTCCTAGATGGGCCAGGTGTTTGTGTCGGCCACTAGGGTCGCTTATCTTACTCACACAGCTACCTCATTGCGCCTCTTTTTTTCTTTGCGTCATGTGCTGTTTGGGGAGTGTTTTTTGGAAGGGCCATCCTGCGTGACACTGCAGTGCCACTCCTAGATGGGCCAGGTGTTTGTGTCGGCCACTAGGGTCGCTTAGCTTAGTCATCCAGCGACCTCGGTGCAAATTTTAGGACTAAAAATAATATTGTGAGGTGTGAGGTATTCAGAATAGACTGAAAATGAGTGGAAATTATGGTTTTTGAGGTTAATAATACTTTGGGATCAAAATGACCCCCAAATTCTATGATTTAAGCTTTTTTTTAGGGTTTTTTGAAAAAAACACCCGAATCCAAAACACACCCGAATCCGACAAAAAAAATTCGGTGAGGTTTTGCCAAAACGCGGTCGAACCCAAAACACGGCCGCGGAACCGAACCCAAAACCAAAACACAAAACCCGAAAAATTTCAAGTGCACATCTCTAATAATTATACAGTGCAGTATGATTACTGGTCAGTGTACAGACACTCAGTAATATTATACAGTGTGCACACAGCATGATCATTATCAGTGTAACGTTACTCAGTATAATTATACAGTGCCGTGTGTGTGATTATTACTGGTCAGTGTACAGACGCTCAGTAATATTATACAGTGCGCACACAGCATGATCATTATCAGTGTAACAATACTCAGTATAATTATACAGTGCAGTGTGTGATCACTGGTCAGTGTACAGACCCTCAGTAATATTATACAGTGCGCACACAGTATGATCATTATCAGTGTAACGTTACTCAGTATAATTATACAGTGCATTGTGTGATTACTGGTCAGTGTACAGACGCTCAGTAATATTATACAGTGTGCACACAGCATGATCATTATCAGTGTAACGTTACTCAGTATAATTATACAGTGCAGTGTGTGATCACTGGTCAGTGTACAGACGCTCAGTAATATTATACTGTGTGCAGTGCACACAGCATGATCATTATCAGTGTAACAACACTCAGTATAATTATACAGTGCAGTGTGTGATCACTGGTCAGTGTACAGACGCTCAGTAATATTATACAGTGCGCACACAGCATGAATATTATCAGTGTAACGTTACTCAGTATAACTATACAGTGCAGTATGATTACTGGTCAGTGTACAGACACTCAGTAATATTAAACAGTGTGCACACAGTATGATCGTTATCAGTGTAACGTTACTCAGTATAATTATACAGTGCAGTGTGTGATCACCGGTCAGTGTACAGACGCTCAGTAATATTATACAGTGTGCAGTGCACAAAGCATGATCATCAGTGTAACGTTACTCAGTATAATTATACAGTGCAGTGTGTGATCACTGGTCAGTGTACAGACGCTCAGTAATATTATACTGTGTGCAGTGCACACAGCATGATCATTATCAGTGTAACAACACTCAGTATAATTATACAGTGCAGTGTGTGATCACTGGTCAGTGTACAGACGCTCAGTAATATTATACAGTGCGCACACAGCATGAATATTATCAGTGTAACGTTACTCAGTATAACTATACAGTGCAGTATGATTACTGGTCAGTGTACAGACACTCAGTAATATTAAACAGTGTGCACACAGTATGATCGTTATCAGTGTAACGTTACTCAGTATAATTATACAGTGCAGTGTGTGATCACCGGTCAGTGTACAGACGCTCAGTAATATTATACAGTGTGCAGTGCACAAAGCATGATCATCAGTGTAACGTTACTCAGTATAATTATACAGTGCAGTGTGTGATCACTGGTCAGTGTACAGACACTCAGTAATATTATACAGTGTACACACAGCATGATCATTATCAGTGTAACAATACTCAGGATAATTATACAGTGCAGTGTGTGATCACTGGTCAGTGTACAGACCCTCAGTAATATTATACAGTGCGCACACAGTATGATCATTATCAGTGTAACGTTACTCAGTATAATTATACAGTGCATTGTGTGATTACTGGTCAGTGTACAGACGCTCAGTAATATTATACAGTGTGCACACAGCATGATCATTATCAGTGTAACGTTACTCAGTATAATTATACAGTGCAGTGTGTGATCACTGGTCAGTGTACAGACGCTTAGTAATATTATACAGTGTGCACACAGTATGATCATTATCAGTGTAACGTTACTCAGTATAATTATACAGTGCAGTGTGTGATCACTGGTCAGTGTACAGACGCTCAGTAATATTATACAGTGTGCAGTGCACGCAGCATGATCATTATCAGTGTAACATTACTCAGTATAATTATACAGTGCAGTGTGTGATCACTGGTCAGTGTACAGACGCTCAGTAATATTATACAGTGTGCAGTGCACACAGCATGATCATTATCAGTGTAACGTTACTCAGTATAATTATACAGTGCAGTGTGTGAACACTGGTAAGTGTACAGACACTCACTAATATTATACAGTGTACACACAGCATGATCATTATCAGTGTAACAATACTCAGTATAATTATACAGTGCAGTGTGTGATCACTGGTCAGTGTACAGACGCTCAGTAGTATTATACAGTGTGCAGTGCACACAGCATGATCATCAGTGTAACGTTACTCAGTATAATTATACAGTGCAGTGTGTGATCACTGGTCAGTGTACAGACTCTCAGTAATATTATACAGTGCGCACACAGTATGATCATTATCAGTGTAACGTTACTCAGTATAATTATACAGTGCATTGTGTGATCACTGGTCAGTGTACAGACTCTCAGTAATATTATCAGTGTAACGTTACTCAGTATAATTATACAGTGCAGTGTGTGATCGCTGGTCAGTGAACAGATACTCAGTAATATTATACAGTGTGCACACAGCATGATCATTATCAGTGTAACTATACTCAGTATAATTATGCAGTGCAGTATGATTACTGGTCAGTGTACAGACGCTCAGTAATATTATACAGTGTGCACGCAGCATGATCATTATCAGTGTAACAATACTCAGTATAATTATACAGTGCAGTGTGTGATCACTGGTCAGTGTACAGACGCTCAGTAATATTATACATTATGCACACAGCATGATCATTATCAGTGTAACAATACTCAGGATAATTATACAGTGCAGTGTGTGATCACTGGTCAGTGTACAGACGTTCAGTAATATTATACAGTGTGCACACAGCATGATCATTATCAGTGTAACATTACTTAGTATAATTATACAGTGCAGTGTGTGATCACTGGTCAGTGTACAGACCCTCAGTAATATTATACAGTGCGCACACAGTATGATCATTATCAGTGTAACGTTACTCAGTATAATTATACAGTGCATTGTGTGATCACTGGTCAGTGAACAGATACTCAGTAATATTATACAGTGTGCACACAGCATGATCATTATCAGTGTAACATTACTCAGTATTATACAGTGCATTGTGTGATCACTGGTCAGTGTACAGACGCTCAGTAATATTATACAGTGTGTAGTGCACACAGCATGATCATTATCAGTGTAACATTACTCAGTATAATTATACAGTGCAGTGTGTGATCACTGGTCAGTGTACAGACGCTCAGTAATATTATACAGTGTGCAGTGCACACAGCATGATCATTATCAGTGTAACATTACTCAGTATAATTATACAGTGCAGTGTGTGATCACTGGTAAGTGTACAGATGCTCAGTAATATTATACAGTGTACACACAGCAAGATCATTATCAGTGTAACGTTACTCAGTATAATTATACAGTGCAGTGTGTGATCACTGGTCAGTGTACAGATGCTCAGTAATATTATACAGTGTGCAGTGCACACAGCATGATCATTATCAGTGTAACGTTACTCAGTATAATTATACAGTGCAGTGTGTGATCACTGGTAAATGTACAGACGCTCAGTAATATTATACAGTGTGCAGTGCACACAGCATGATCATTATCAGTGTAACGTTACTCAGTATAATTATACAGTGCAGTGTGTGATCACTGGTCAGTGGGGGTCATTCTGACCTGATTGCTCGCTGCAGTTCTTCGCAGCGCAGTGATCAGGTCAGAGCTGCGCATGCACCGGCGCCGCAGTGCGTCAGTGCCGCAGTGCGTCGGTGCATGGCTGAGAGCCGACAGCTGTCGTTGCCTAGTCAATCAGGCAGAGGAGGTCGCTGGGCGGGAGGGGGCAGCACGGCAGCGTTTGGTCGCCGTTTTGTGGGTGCGGTCTGGCCAACGCAGGCATGGCCGGACCATGCAGGGGGCAGGCCGCAGCGGCTGCGTGACGTCACGCGCAACCGTTGCGACCCGGGCAGCGACGAGTTGCTCCCGGCCAGCACGCAAAAGCTGTGGTGGCCGGTGTCACACTCGCGGCGCTGCAGCTGCCGCGCTTACCGCTCTGGGTCTCCCGGCGGTCGTCGCCTCCGTTGGGCTCCGGGTCGTCGTGTCTTGCTGGTGCTGCCTCCGGCGGGCTCCCGGGGTGTGGGCGCCGCCATTGCGCCCGGCATCCACGAGAGCGTGGTGAGCGGGTGACGTCATCGGCACCTTCCGCCAATCAGGAGAGGGCGGGAAGTTCAAAGGCAGACGCCGTACAGAGCCCCGGCGCCTGAGTATCGTTTTTCCAATGATCACCAGTGCTAGCAGCGTTCAGCGTGTTCTCAAGCTGAACGTCTCCTGTGTTCCAGCGTTGCAGAGTATCTTTCAGTGGGACATTCCCTGTGCTACCAGCGTTACAGAGTATCTCTCAGTGGGACATTCTCTGTGCTACCAGCGTTACAGTGTATCACTCAGTGGAACCTTCCCTGTGCTACCAGCGTTACAGTGTATCTCTCAGAGGGACACCTCCTGTGCTTCCAGTATTACAGGGTATTCCTAAGTGGATCGCCTCCCAAACTTCCAGAGTTACACTGAATCTCAAATCCTCATTCATTTCATCAACATCGCTCACAAGTTCTTCATTCTTCTGTGTGCTTCAACATCGTTCTCAAATCTTCATTCATCTCTTCAGCATCGCTCACGAGTTCTTAATTCTTCTGTGTGCTTCAACATCGTTCTCAAATCTTCATTCATTTCTTCAACATCGCTCACAAGTTCTTCATTCTTCTGTGTACTTCAGCATCGCCCCCAAGCCTTGGCCACAACTAATTCTTTAGCATTACACGTCGGTTACAACGGCTAAGTTCTGCATGAGGAAAACCTAAATCCGGCCATCCCTGCTCCGGCCCAGCTGTGGTTCCTCTTCCCTACCATCGGATGTACCCCCGAGTTCTCAACACTCCCAACCCAGGTCAGTGACAGTATACTCAGGCCACATGGCCCCGGGGGATCGGAACCCAGAGTCAAGCGCCATCCAAAACTTGGCTTCCCGAGTTCAGAGTCAGGAGGCGGCACAGAGCCAGGTGATGCAGTATCTCCAGGAATTATCCGGCCGGCTGGATCAAATTCAGGCCTCCCTGGCTTCAGTAGTTCCGGCTCCTGCTCCAGTACCCGCTCCAGTAGTCGTCTCCAGTAATGTTCAATCCTCGTCTGGAACCAGGTCACGCCTTCAGCTTCCCACTCCCTCTCGCTATAATGGGAATCCAAAGAATTGCCGTGGTTTTCTCAACCAATGCGAGGTGCATTTTGAACTTCTCTCACACAATTTCCCCACCGATCGGTCCAAAGTGGCATACATTATTTCCTTGCTTGAAGGTTCAGCGTTGGATTGGGTGTCTCCGTTGTGGGAACGATCTGACCCATTGGTTTCCAGTTACACTAATTTAATCGCGTTATTCCGAAGGATTTTTGATGAGCCCGGCAGAAAGACCGCTGCTTCCTCGGACCTGCTCCGAGTCTGTCAAGGCTCCCATTCTGTGGGACAGTATGTGGTTCACTTCCAGACCATTGCCTCAGAACTACGCTGGAATAATGATGCTCTCAGGGCCGCTTTCTGGAACGGGCTCTCTGACCGTCTGAAGGACGAGCTGGTCACTAGGGATCTGCCGGATCCTTTAGAAGAGTTGATCTCACTCTGTGTCAAGGTGGATCTTTCCATGCAGGAACGAGGTGGCGAACGTAGTCGGTCGGATTGATCCAGATTCCGGCTTCTCCCGCCTAAGCAAACAGTTACCCCGAGTCCGGACGAACCCATGCAAATCAACCGATCCCGGCTGTCCCCGGAGGAACGACAGCGCCGTCGTGAGGGTAAACTCTGCCTCTACTGTGGAGCCGCGGATCACTTTATCAAGTTCTGCAAGTCCCGTCCGGGAAACGAGCAGGCCTAGCTTGTTCCGGAGGAGTCAAGTTAGGGGTTACATCTAAATCTTCTCCGACAGGGGATTATTTACTCTCCGTGTCTCTGTATTCTGAGTCTATAGCCAAACCTGTTGTTAAGGCCCTGCTGGACTCTGGGGCTGCAGGAAATTTTGTTTCTCTTTCTTGTGTTCAGAGTCTGGGTTTACAGTTACAGTCTGTCAAACGACCTATAACGTTGACTGCCATCAATGGTACCAAAATATCTAATGGTCTTATTACAAGTAGCACAGAGCCAATCAAGCTGCAGGTCGGAGCTCTGCATCAAGAACATTTGGAGTTTCTAGTAATTCCGGAGATGCCTCACGATCTTGTTCTTGGTCTACCTTGGCTTAAAATTCACAACCCTCACGTCGACTGGAAGTCATCACTAATATTGTCCTGGAGTTCATTTTGTCACTCTAGTTGTCTCACTCCTGTTTTCCCGCTCCATGCATCTTCCAAGTCGGATGAGGAGCTCATTCCGGAGGCCTACCGGGAGTTCACAGATGTGTTCTCGGAACAGGCGGCCGATCAGTTACCACCCCATAGACCCTGGGACTGTCCCATTGAGCTTATCCCAGGGAAAATGCCACCCCGGGGACGCACACATCCCTTGTCATTACCCGAGACCCAAGCTATGTCGGACTATATCAAATCTAATCTACTGAAAGGATTAATTCGCCCCTCTACCTCTCCGGCTGGAGCAGGTTTCTTTTTCGTGAGGAAGAAGGACGGGGGGTTAAGACGATGTATTGATTATCGTGGCTTAAACGATATCACCGTTAAGAACAAATACCCTTTGCCGCTAATTACTGAGCTATTTGATAGGGTTCGTGGAGCCCACATCTTCACTAAGCTCGACTTAAGAGGAGCCTATAATCTGATACGTATCCGATAGGGGGACGAATGGAAGACGGCCTTCAATACCAGGGACAGGCATTACGAATATCTGGTAATGCCGTTTGGCCTCAGCAATGCCCCTGCCGTTTTTCAGGGATTTGTAAATGAAATCTTCCGAGATATGTTATACCAAAGCGTAGTGGTGTACTTGGATGACATTCTGATATTTTCTAAGAATCTTGCAGCGCACAGAGTACAGGTCAAAGAAGTACTTCTTCGCTTACGAAGGAATCGTCTCTACGGCAAGATTTCCAAATGTATCTTTGAGGTCCCTTCGATTCCGTTCCTCGGTTATGTCATCTCGGGTACGGAGCTTCGCATGGATCCAGAAAAACTCACTGCCATTCGGGACTGGACTCAGCCTCTCTCCTTGAAAGCAGTACAAAGATTCCTGGGCTTCGCAAATTACTACCGGAAATTCATTAAGGGATTTTCTACCATCGTTGCACCCATTACTGCCCTAACCAAAAAGGGGTCTGACCCAAGTCTCTGGTCTTCCGAAGCTGTGGAAGCGTTTGCCCGGTTAAAATCAGCATTTATGTCTGCTCCGGTACTCCAACAACCGAATTTCTCAAAACCATTCTTCTTGGAAGTCGATGCTTCCTCAGTAGGCATCGGTGCCGTCCTTTCACAGTACTCTTCTAATGGGAATTTACATCCATGTGGTTTCCATTCTCGTAAGTTCTCTCCTGCTGAACGAAACTACACCATTGGAGATCAGGAACTTTTAGCAATAAAATCTGCCCTAGAAGAATGGAGGTACTTATTGGAAGGTGCTAAACACATAATTACTATTTACACCGATCACAAGAACTTGTTGTATATCAAGACGGCCCAGTGCTTGAATCCCCGTCAAGCTAGATGGGTGCTCTTCTTCACTCGGTTCTCGTTCGTTATTAAGTACCGGGCCGGGACTCTTAACGCTAAGGCTGATGCTCTGTCTCGTTCTTTAACGGCCTCGGATGAGGAGAATTCCTTTGAAAAGAGTTTATTTCTCAGTCCAGTCTCTATTTCAGCAGCTCCCACCTCTCTGGGTCCTCCTCCTGGGAGAATGTCTGTACCAGTTGAATTTCGACCAAAGTTACTGCAGTGGGCTCATATCTCCAAGTTTTCTGGTCATCCTGGAGTTCAAAAAATGTGTGAATTTCTACGAAGGTCATATTGGTGGGACACCATGAAGAAGGATATACAAGATTATGTCAATTCATGTCCTCAATGTGCTCAGCACAAAACTCTTCATCTGCCTCCTGCGGGGTTGCTTCGTCCACTGTCCATTCCTAAGAAACCCTGGACCCATATTTCTATGGACTTTATTACCGAATTACCCCTCTCCAAGGGTTACAATACCATCTGGGTGATTACTGACCGTTTTTCAAAAATGGCACATTTTGTTCCGTTGACCAGTTTACCAACGGCTCCCAAGTTGGCTTTACTATTTATTCGTGAACACTTCCGCCTGCACGGGTTACCTCGGGAGATAGTCTTTGATCGAGGGGTACAGTTCACTGCAAGATTTTGGAGGGCCCTCTGCTCAACCTTACAAATAAAACTCAAGTTCTCATCTGCTTACCATCCACAAGCCAATGGGCAAACTGAACGTGTCAATCAAGATTTAGAGACTTTTCTCCGCGTTTATCTCTCTCCTTCACAGGACGATTGGGTGGAACTGTTACCCTGGGCCGAGTTTGCCCATAATCATCTGTACCACTCTTCCACTGGTGAGTCCCCATTCTTCATTAATTACGGATTCTATCCACGAGTCCCAGAATTACCAATTTTTCCTTCGGAGGATGTTCCTGCTGCAGCTTCCACTCTCCGGCACTTCAGTCAAATCTGGAGTAGGGTTCATGCTAATCTCAAGAAAATCTCTGGCCGCTACAAATTCTTTGCGGATAGAAAACGGCGAGCAGCTCCTCAATACAAAGTTGGTGACAGAGTATGGCTCTCTACCCGCAATCTTCATTTAAGAGTACCCGCTATGAAGTTTGCTCCGAGGTTCATCAGTCCTTACCCCGTTTTGCAAGTCCTGAACCCTGTTGTCTGCAAATTGGGATTGCCTTCTCACTTTCGGGTACCAAATTCTTTCCATGTTTCTCTTCTTCGTCCCCTCATTTTAAATCGGTTTAATTCGGAGTCTCCTAGCCCAACTTCGGTAGAGACTGAAGCTGGAACAGAATTTTAAATCAAAACTATTCTTGACTCTCGTTATCTTCACAAGAATTTACAGTATCTGGTAGAATGGAAAGGTTATGGTCCTGAGGAGAGGAGCTGGGCCAAAGCTTCTGAAGTCACTGCTCCCCGACTAGTCCGGATCTTTCATTCTAAACATCCAACGAAACCAGGAAAGTGTCCAGGGGCCACTCCTAGAGGAGGGGGTACTGTCACACTCGCGGCGCTGCGGCTGCTGCGCTTACCGCTCCGGTTGCGCTGGGTCTCCCGGCGGTCATCGCCCCCGGTGGGCTCCGGGTCGTCGCATCTTGCTGGCGCTGCCTCCGGCGGGTTCCCAGGGTATGGGCGCTGCCATTGCGCCCGGCATCCACGAGAGCGTGGTGAGCGGGTGACGTCATCGGCCCCTTCCGCCAATCAGGAGAGGGCGGGAAGTTCAAAGGCAGACGTCGTACAGAGCCCCGGTGCCTGAGTATCGTCTTTCCAATGATCACCAGTGCTAGCAGCATTCAGCGTGTTCTCAAGCTGAACGTCTCCTGTGTTCCAGCGTTGCAGAGTATCTTTCAGTGGGACATTCCCTGTGCTACCAGCGTTACAGAGTATCTTTCAGTGGGACATTCCCTGTGCTACCAGCGTTACAGAGTATCTCTCAGTGGGACATTCCCTGTGCTACCAGCGTTACAGTGTATCACTCAGTGGAACCTTCCCCGTGCTACCAGCGTTACGGTGTATCACTCAGTGGAACCTTCCCTGTGCTACCAGCGTTACAGTGTATCTCTCAGAGGGACACCTCCTGTGCTTCCAGTATTACAGGGTATCCCTAAGTGGAACGCCTCCCAAACTTCCAGAGTTACACTGAATCTCAAATCCTCATTCATTTCTTCAACATCGCTCACAAGTTCTTCATTCTTCTGTGTGCTTCAACATCGTTCTCAAATCTTCATTCATCTCTTCAGCATCGCTCACGAGTTCTTAATTCTTCTGTGTGCTTCAACATCGTTCTCAAATCTTAATTCATTTCTTCAACATCGCTCACAAGTTCTTCATTCTTCTGTGTGCTTCAACATCGTTCTCAAATCTTCATTCATCTCTTCAGCATCGCTCACGAGTTCTTCATTCTTCTGTGTGCTTCAACATCGTTCTCAAATCTTCATTCATTTCTTCAACATCGCTCACAAGTTCTTCATTCTTCTGTGTACTTCAGCATCGCCCCCAAGCCTTGGCCACAACTAATTCTTTAGCATTACACGTCGGTTACAACGGCTAAGTTCTGCATGAGGAAAACCTACATCCGGCCATCCCTGCTCCGGCCCAGCTATGGTTCCTCTTCCCTACCATCAGAAGAACCCCCGAGTTCTCAACACTCCCAACCCAGGTCAGTGACAGCCGGGAGCTACTCCTGAAGTGCAAAAGCATCGCCGCTGTGCGATGCTTTTGCACTTCTGCGACGGGGCAGGGACTGACATGCGGGGCGGGCTAGCCCTGTGCTGGGCGTCCCCCCGCATGTCTGTGTTCCTGATCGTAGCTGTTCTAAATTTAGCACATCTGCGATCAAGTCGGAATCATCCCCAGTTTACAGACGCTCAGTAACATTATACAGTGTGCACTGCACACAGCATGATCATTACCAGTGTTTGGATACTGAGTATTATACAGTAATCATTAGTGTATAGATTCCTAGTGTTATTATACAGTACAATTATATAGTATATCTATATACGCCTATAAACCTTTTTCACAACATTTCAAAATGTATTTCCAAATCCATTAAGTACATTTTGTATTTATGGTGTTTATCTATGAGATCACACTTCCTCCTGACATACGTAAAAGTTCTTGTTACTTCATGTAAATGAAAAGTGCTTGCGTAAGACTGTGATCTGACTGGTATCAGGAAGTCGTATCTGTAATAGAATTTTCTCCGGCTTTGTATGTGACCTGTATGTGTCAGCTGTGTATCTTAACCATCTGGGCTAGTCTTTCCAAGTGCTGATATAACCAATATCATGAACCAATGTTTCCATCACCTTTAAGTAAAAATGATATTGTGTCTCAGTTCCGTTATATTGAGATGTTGTGAGACAAGCTCTTGGGAGCAGGGTCCCTGACCACTTTACCTTTGTTTTCTCTCCATTATTATGTTATAACTATAGGTTTATGTAAAGTTGTGTAATTGTTTATATCTGTTTTACATTATACATATACTACTTCATACCTCCCAACTTTTCAGTTTTGTGAAGAGGGACATGGGCTAAAAAAAGGGGCGTGGCTTCACGGAGGACCCACTGTTGCAAGCCACGCCCCCATTTTTGCCACTGAGGGAGCATGCCCAGCGCTCTGTGAGCCGCTGGCATGCCCCCTCTCCCTCTGACTCCAATGAATAGACGCTGTGTGCATGCACACAGCGTCTATTCACCGCTGCTCTGCTAAGCAGGGCAGCGAGAGACAGAGCCTCCCAACTGTCCCCCACGCGGGACACTGTGGCCCGCGGGTGGGACAGCGGGACAGTCCCAAAAAAACGGGACTGTCCCGCGAAAATCGGGACAGTTGGGAGGTATGCTACTTGTTTATTCTATCCCCTTTGTACAGTGCTACAAAACCCTTGTGGTGCCTTATAAATAACATATGGTAATAATAATAATAATAACTAGCTGATGTGCCCGGTTTCAACCAGGCAGGTGCACAGGGAGAGTTCACCAACTGTCACGTTTTCCAGAGCACAATGGTGATGCAATGTAAATGGCAGGCAGACGTTTTCCCACATAACTCTGAAACGAAGCAACCAATTACAACGCCAATACTTTTTTTTGACAAATCTATAGACCAGGGGCCTAATTCAGACCTGATCGCTGGGCTGCTAAAATTGTTGTCCTGCGATCAGATAGTTGCTGCCCAAGGGGAGTGTATATTTGCCGTGCAAGTGTGCAATCACATGTGTACGCCGAGCAGATCAAAACCCCTCAGTCAGCGGACAGCTGCAAATCCGTTCGCACCTCACTCACCATTGAATGTTTTTACCAGTGTGTGCTGTCACAAAGCGTCAGCGGCGGCCGCCGCGCTTACCCCTCCGCTGTGTGCTCTGTCGCTGGGCTTGTGATGTGTGTCGGCCGTCACGTGACCGCAGCGGCCATAGCAACAGAGCGGGAAGTTTAAAGGGAGTCGCCGGGCAAAGCTCCGGTGCCTGAGTATCGTCGCTTCACAGCTGTCCCCAGGCTCACGCTGCAGTTCAGGAAGGAGTGTTCCCTAGCCCTCCGTGTCCCTGCTTCTCCAGCACTGCAAGTATGTTCCCAGTCTCCAGCATTGCAAGTGTGTTCCCAGTCTCCAGCATTGCAAGTATGTTCCCAGTCTCCAGCATTGCAAGTGTGTTCCCAGTCTCCAGCACTGCAAGTGTGTTCAGTGTGTTCCCAGTCTCCAGTACTGCAAGTATGTTCCCAGTCTCCAGCTCTCCAGCATTGCAAGTGTGTTCCCAGTCTCCAGCATTGCAAGTGTGTTTCCAGTCTCCAGCATTGCAAGTGTGTTCCCAGTCTCCAGCACTGCAAGTGTGTTCCCAATCTCCAGCATTACAAGTGTGTTCCCAATCTCCAGCATTGCAAGTGTGTTTCCAATCTCCAGCATTACAAGTGTGTTCCTAGTCTCCAGCATTGCAAGTGCATTCCCAGACTCCCAGCATTGCGAGTGCGATTTCAGTTCTCACTGACATAGAGTTCTTCAGCATCGTTCTCCAATCATCATTCGTTTCTCCATACAGAGTTCTTCAGCGTCGTTCTCAAATCATCATTCTTTTCTTCATACAGAGTTCTTCAGCATCGTTCTCAAATCATCATTCTTTTTTCATACACAGTCATTCAGCATCGTTCTCAAATCATCTTTTCTTCATACAGAGTTCTTCAGCATCGTTATCAAATCATCATTATTTTCTTCATACAAAGTTCTTCAGCATTGTTCTCAAATCATCTTTCACTTCTTCATTCAGAGTTTTTCAGCATTGCTTTCAAGTCATCAATCCTTCTTCATTTCGTGATTCCAACATTGTTCATTCATTATTACCCACTTCCTTCCGTGGTTTCTGGCATTGTTCTCAAGTATCTATTATTAATAAAGCTGCATGAGGAAAACCTACATCTGTCTGTCTTTATTGCGACCCAGCTACGGTTCCTCTTCCCGACCATCAGAAGAATCCCAGAGTACCCAATTCTCTCAGCCCAGGTCAGTGACAGTATACTCAGGCCCAATGGACTCGGAGGATCGGAAAGCGGAAGCAAGTGCCATACAAAGTCTTGCTTCTCGTGTACAGGGTCAGGAGGCGGCACACGGTCAGGTGATGCAGTATCTCCAGGAGTTGTCGGGTCGTTTGGATCAAATTTGGCTTCGGTCGCTCCGGCTTCCACTCCAGTTTCCACTCCATTAGTAGTTTCCAGTAGTGCTCAGCCTTCTGCAACAGTCAGGTCACGCCTCCAGCTTCCTACTCCCTCCCGCTATAACAGTGATTCAAAACACTGCCGCGGGTTCTTGAACCAGTGCGAGGTGCACTTTGAACTGCTCTCACATAACTTCCCTACGGATCGTTCCAAGGTGGCGTACATAATTTCCCTGCTCGAGGGTGCAGCGTTGGATTGGGTATCTCCATTGTGGGAATGTTCAGACCCATTAGTCTCCAATTACACCGATTTCATAGCTTCTTTCCGGATAATTTTTGATGAGCCCGGAAGGTCTACCGCAGATTCTACTGAATTGCTCCGTGTCCGTCAAGGCTCTCATCCCGTATGGCAGTACGTGGTCCAGTTCCAGACCATCGCTTCGGAGTTGCGCTGGAATAACAAAGCTCTCAGGGCTGCCTTCTGGAGCGGGCTTTCGGATGGCCTCAAGGATGAGCTGGTCACCAGGGATCTGCCTGATCAACTTGAGGAGTTCATTTCACTCTGTGTCAAGGTGGAGCTCAGCATGCGAGAGCATGGTAGTGAGTGCAGCCGATCGGATCGGCCTAGGTTCCGGTCTCTTCCTCCCAGGCAGTCTGCATTTCCCGGTCAGGATGAACCCATGCAGATTAATCGGTCCCGTTTATCTCCTGAGGAATGCCAGCATCACCTTGAGGGGAAACTGCCTCTACTGTGGAGCTGCTGATCATTTTATTAAGTTCTGTAAGTCACGTCCGGGAAACGGGCAGGCCTAGCTTGTTCCGGAGGAGTCAAATTGGGTGTCATGTCTAAATCTTCTCCAGCGGGGGATTGTTTAATTTTGGTATCGTTGTCCTCGGAATCGATCACTAAACCCTTCTATGGCTTGCTGGACTCCAGGGCTGCTGGGAATTTTATTTCTGCCTCTTGTGCCCAGGCAATGGGTCTAAAGTTGAAGTCCATCGAATGACCCATCATGCTGACTGCTATCAATGGTACCCAAATCTCCAATTGTCTCATTTCTAGCCGCACGGAGTCGACCAAGCTGCAGGTCGGAGCTCTGCATCTAGAACATCTACAGTTCCTGGTGATCCTGGAGATGCCTCATGATGTTGTTCTCGTCTTACCCTGGCTCAAGACCTACAATCCCCACATCGATTGGAAGTCCTTGCAAATCTTATCCTGGGGTTCCTATTGTCCTTCAAGTTGTCTCACGCCCGTTTGCCCGCCTCGAGTGTCCGTCAAGTCTGACCAGAAACTTCTTCCGGAGGCCTATCAGGAATACGTAGATGTATTCTCCGAACATGCAGCTGACCAATTACCACCCCATAGACCTTGAGACTGTCCTATAGATCTGGTCCCTGGGAAGATGGCGCCCCGAGGTCGCACGTATCCCCCTTCTTTGCCAGAGACACAAGCCATGTCAGAATATATCAAATCTAATCTCCAAAAAGGTTTCATTTGACCATCCACCTCTCCGGCTGGAGCTGGCTTCTTTTTCGTAAAGAAGAAAGACGGGGGGTTAAGACCGTGTATTGACTATCGTGGCTTGTATGATATCACCATCAAGAACAGATACCCGTTGCCACTTATCACGAAGTTGTTCGATAAGGTTCGCGGAGCCCACGTTTTTTACAAAGCTTGATTTAAGAGGAGCCTATAATCTCGTACGCATCAGACAGGGGGACGAGTGGAAGACCGCTTTTAATACCAGGGACGGGCATTACGAGTATTTGGTAATGCCGTTTGGTCTCAGTAATGCTCCTGCCGTCTTCCAGGGATTTGTAAACAAGACCTTTCGAGACATGTTATACCAAAGTGTGGTGGTCTACTTGGATGACATCCTGATCTTTTCCAGAAATCTCGCTGAGCATAGGATACAGGTCAAGGAAGTACTTCACTGCCTGCATAAGAACCATCTATATGGCAAGGTCTCCAAATGTACCTTTGAGGTATCATCCATTCCTTTCCTTGGATATATCATCTCGGGCACTGAGCTTTGCATGGATCCGGAAAAGGTTAAAGCCATCCGGGACTGGAGTCAACCTCTCTCCTTGAAAGTGGCGCAAAGATTCCTGGGCTTCGCAAACTATTATAGGAAATTTACAAAGTTGTTTTCCACCATTGTGGCACCTATTACTGCTCTGACCAAGAAGGATTCCAATCCGAGTCAATGGTCTTCCAGAGCCGTGGAAGTGTTCTCTCAGTTGAAATAGGCCTTTATGTCTGCTCTGGTGCTCCAGCAGCAAAACCTTGAGAAACCATTTTTCTTGGAAGTCGATGCATCCATTGGTGTCAGAGCTGTTCTCTCCCAGTACTCCTCTGATGGGAAGTTGCATCCGTGTGGATACTTCTCTCGAAAGTTTTCACCTGCAGAACGAAACTATTCCATAGGAGACCAGGAGCTTCTGGCTATAAAATCTGCCTTGAAGGAGTGGAGATATTTATTAGAGGGTGCTAAACATCTTATTACCATCTATACCGATCACAAGAACCTGCTGTACATCAAGACCGCCCAATGTCTGAATCCCCGCCAAGCTAGATGGACTCTTTTTTTACTCGGTTTACATTTGTTATTACATACCGGCCCGGGTCTCTTAACGTTAAAGCTGACGACTCATCATTCTTCTCTTCATGCAGAGTTCTCCAGCATTGGTCTCAAATCATCTTCTCTAACACCTCTCTAACCGCCTCTGACAAAGAGAATTCTATTGAAAAAAGTCTAATTCTCAGTCCTGTCTCCATCTCTATAACTAATACCTCCCTAGGTCCTCCTCTTGGAAGGTCGTCCGTTCCAGCTGAGCTTCGCCCAAAGTTGTTAAAGTGGGCTCATATCTCCAAGTTTTCCGGACATCCGGGAGCACAAAAAATATTTGAGTTCCTACAAAGGACTTATTGGTGGTCCACCATGAGGAAGGATATACAGGATTACGTCAGTTCATGCCCCCAATGTACCCAACACAAGGTTCCACGTTTACCACCTGCCGGGCTGCTTCAACCTTTGTCCATTCCTAGAAGGACATGGTCCCATATCTCTATGGACTTCATCACTGAATTACATCCGTCCAAGGGATTTAACACCGTTTGGGTGATCGTAGATCGCTTCTCGAAAATGGCACATTTCGTTCCGTTGTCAGGTCTACCTACGGCTCTCCGATTGGCACAATTGTTCATCCGAGAACATTTTTGGTTACATGGATTACCACAGGAGGTGGTCTCCGACTGAGAGGTACAATTCACAGCAAGATTTTGGAGAGCTCTCTGTTCTGCCCTACAAATTAAAGTCAAGTTCTCTTCTGCCTACCACCCACAAACCAACGGGCAAACCGAGAGAGTCAACCAAGACTTAGAGACTTTCCTTCGCATTTATCTCTCTCCTTCTCAAGACGACTGGGTGGAGTTGTTGCCCTGGGCAGAATTCATACACAATTATCAGTACCACACGTCCACTGGCGAGACTCCGTTCTACATCAATTATGGATTCCATCCACGTGTTCCCGAGCTCTCACATTTCCCTACAAAGGATGTTCCTGCCGTAACCTCCTCACTACAGCATTTCAGTCATATCTGGAATAAAGTGCATGCCAACCTCAAGAGGATCTCCATCAGATATAAATTCTACGCAGACAGAAAATGGCGAGCGGCTCCTCAGTACAAGGTTGGCGACAGGGTATGGCTCTCCCAACGCAACCTTCGTCTAAAGGTACCTACGATTAAATTTGCTCCAAGATTCATCGGTCCTTACACTGTTTTACAAGTCCTGAATCCTGTTGTTTGCATATTGGGTTTGCCTTCTCACTTTTGAATCCCGAACTCCTTCCATGTTTCTCTTCTCTGCCCTCTCATTCTGAATCGTTTCCATTCAGACTCTCCTAGACCAACTCCAGTGGAGACCGAAACCGTAACAGAATTTGAGGTCAAGTCTATCCTCGATTCTCGTTACTATCGTAAGAATCTACAGTACCTGGTGTAATAGAAGGGTTATGGACCCGAGGAGAGAAGGTGAATGCTACCGACGTTTCTGCTCCACGACTAGTTCGAATCTTTCACCCAACGAAGCCAGAAAATTGTCCAGGCGCCACTCCTAGAGGAGGGAGTACTGTCACAAAGGGTCAGCGGCAGCTGCCGCTCTTACCCCTCCACTGTGTGCTCCGTCGCTGGGCCATTGATGTGTGTCGGCCATCATGTGACCGCAGCGGCCAATAGGAACAGAGCTGGAAGTTTACAGGGAGTAGCTGGGCAAAGCTACGGTGCCTGAGTATCGTCGCTTCACAGCTGTCCCCAGGTTCACGCTGCAGTTCGGGAAGGAGTGTTCCCTAGCCCCCCGTGTCCCTGCTTCTCCAGCACTGCAAGTGTGTTCCCAGTCTCCAGCACTGCAAGTGCAGTCTCCAGCAATGCAAATGTGTTCCCAGTCTCCAGCATTGCAAGTGTGTTCCCAGTCTCCAGCATTGCAAGTGTGTTCCCAGTCTCCAGCACTGCAAGTGTGTTCCCATTCTCCAGCATGGCAAGTGTGTTCCCAGTCTCCAGCACTGCAAGTGTGTTTCCAATCTCCAGCATTGCAAGTGTGTTTCCAATCTCCAGCATTGCAAGTGTGTTTCCAGTCTCCAGCATTGCAAGTGTGTTCCCAGTCTCCAGCACTGCAAGTGTGTTCCCAGTCTCCAGCACTGCAAGTGTGTTCCCAATCTCCAGCATTACAAGTGTGTTCCCAGTCTCCAGCATTGCAAGTGCATTCCCAGACTCCCAGCCTTGTGAGTGCAATTTCAGTTCTCACTGACATACAGAGGTCTTCAGCATCGTTCTCAAGTCATCATTCTTTTCTTCATACAGAGTTCTTTAGCATCGTTCTCAAATTATCATTATGTTCTTCATACAGAGTTCTTCAGCGTCGTTCTCAAAGCATCATTATTTTCTTCATACAGAGTTCTTCAGCGTCGTTCTCAAATCATCATTCTTTTCTTCATACAGAGTTCTTCAGTGTAGTTCTCAAATCATAATTCTTTTCTTCATACAGAGTCATTCAGCATCGTTCTCAAATCATCATTCATTTCTTCATACAGTCATTCAGCATCATTCTCAAATCATCATTCGTTTCTTCATACAGAGTCATTCAGCATCATTCTCAAATCATCATTCTCTTCATACAGAGTTCTCCAGTATTGTTCTCAAATCATCTTTCATTTCTTCATTCAGAGTTCTTCAGCATTGCTTTCAAGTCATCAATCCTTCATTTCGTGATCCCAACATTGTTCATTCATTATCACCCATTTACTTCCGTGGTTTCTGGCATTGTTCTCAAGTATCTATTAATAATAAAGCTGCATGAGGAAAACCTACATCCGTCCGTCGTTATTGCGACCCAGCTACGGTTCCTCTTCCCGACCATCAGAAGAATCCCCGAGTACCCAATTCTCTCAGCCCAGGTCAGTAACATGTGCAGTCTGTGCGCAGCCCAGAACTTACTCCTACAGTGCGAAGAGAACAGGCTGATCAGGGCCGAGCTGATGTCACACACCCTTTCTGAAAACGCTTGGGCACGCCTGCGTTTTTCCGGACGCTCCCAATAAACGGTCAGTTACCACCCACAAATGGCCTCCTCCTGTCACTCAACTTGCGAACGCCCGTGCAATCAGATTTTTTGCACCATCCTTTTGCTGACCAGCGATGCCCTTTGTTGTTATATGACGAGCGTGTGCATTGCAGTGCATATGCATGCGCAGTTAGTACCTGATCGCCCACTGTGCGAAAACGCACAGCAACTATCAGGTTTGAATCGCCCCCTCAGTAATATTATACAGTGTGCAGTGCACACAGCATGATTATTATCAGTGTAAAAATGCTCAGTATAATTATACAGTGCAGTGTGTGATCACTGGTTAGTGTACAGACGCTCAGTAATATTATAGAGAATCGGGCCCCAAAACCTTTAAATTGTGTGCCCTACTCGGCATCATAGAAATATGTCACTCAAAAAAATCTTCCTTCTGCTATTAATATATATAGAGAGATGATTACTCCTGGCATGCTGAGCAGATGTCTCCTGGGGCTGTCTTGAAAAAGGCTTATTAGAGCCGAAACGTCGTCATACTGTGATGACTCTGATGTACCAATAAATTCTTTAATGAAGTTGGACTGGTGAGTGCCCTCTATACTGGATCTCGCTTGGGATCATGATAATACCTGGTATATATATATATATATATATATATGAGAGAATGTTTTTATAGATCAGTGCGCTTATCCAACGTTCGGAAATCCCTTCCATGGGTCAACAGATATCACCATGCAAAGTCTTAGTCAGTTGTAATCAGTCAAAATCCAAAATGATCTAGCAAAATTTTTCGGGTCCTATGAACACCTTCCAAACTTCTTTGGCGGCAGCTCAGTTCCTCAAAAAATGACCTGGGTATGTTTAGTCATGAATTTCTGTGGAAGTAGGGGAGAAGAACAAGCGCCATATGGTGTAGTAATTTAGATAAATGGTATATTATAGACACGCAAATAGGAGTTAAGTACCGGATGTAATCTTGAATTCAGGCCTATCAGTCTCTCTTTTCCAGTGGCTGCTCCCCACCTATATATCAGGAGACAAAGATCATCGCCATATAGTGTAGTACCTTTGTAAATAACCTGGGGGTCCCTCCCCTATATATCATGCGTACCAAATCAACGCTTTAGTCATGCATATAGGATAAAGCTTTATCCAAATAACCCAAGCAGGTCCCGTGTAGTATGCTGCTCACACAATTTCAAAACGCTGCCCCTTTCCTCCTGTGCCTGCTTCGACTGTGTGAGCTACCGTTATCAGCCCTCCCTGCAGAACAGAGCTGTTGTCTGTTGTGTGAACAGCATACTACACGGGACCTGCTTGGGTTATTTGGATAAAGATTTATCCTATATGCATGACTAAAGCGTTGATTTGGTACGCATGATATATAGGGGAGGGACCCCCAGGTTATTTACAAAGGTACTACACTATATGGCGATGATCTTTGTCTCCTGATATATAGGTGGGTAGCAGCCACTGGAAAAGAGAGACTGATAGGCCTGAATTCAAAATGACATCCGGTACTTAACTCCTATTTGCGTGTCTATAATATACCATTTATCTAAATTACTACACCATATGGCGCTTGTTCTTCTCCCCTACTTATATATATATATATATATATATATATATACAGTTGTGCTCATATGTTTACATACCCTAGCAGAATTTGTGATTTTCTAGCCATTTGTCAGAGAATATGAATGATAACTCACAAACTTTCTTTCATTCATGGTTAGTGGTTGGGTGAAGCCATTTATTGTCAAACTACTGTGTTTACTCTTTTTAAATCATAATGACAACAGAAACTACCCAAATGACCCTGATCAAAAGTTTACATACCCTGGAGATTTTGGCCTGATAACATGCACACAAGTTGACACAAACGGGTTTGAATGGCTACTAAAGGTAACCATCCTCACCTGTGATCTGTTTGCTTGTAATCAGTGTGTGTGTATAAAAGGTCAGTAAGTTTCTGGACTCCTGAAAGACCCTTGCATCTTTCATCCAGTGCTGCACTGACGTGTCTGGATTCTGAGTCATGGGGAAAGCAAAAGAATTGTCAAAGGATCTGAGGGAAAAGGTAATTGAACTGTATAAAACAGGAAAGGGATATTAAAAGATATCCAAGCAATTGAGAATGCCAATCAGCTGTGTTCAAACTCTAATTAAGAAGTGGAAAATGAGGGATTCTGTGGAAACCAAATCAAGGTCAGGTAGACCAACAAAAATTTCAGCCACAACTGCCAGAAAAATTGTTTGGGATGCAAAGAAAAATCCACAAATAACTTCAGCTGAAATACGGGACTCTCTGAAAATAAGTGGTGTGGTTGTTTCAATATGCACAATAAGGAGGCATTTGAAGAAAAATGGTCTGCATGGTTGAGTCGCCAGAAGAAAGCCATTACTACGCAAATGCCACAAAGCATCCCGCTTACAATACTCCAAACAGCACAGAGACAAGCCTCAAAACTTCTGGAACAAAGTCATTTGGAGTGATGAGACCAAAATTGAACTTTTTGGCCACAACTATAAACGTTACATTTGGAGAGGAGTCAACAAGGAAGGGTACACCATTCCTACTGTGAAACATGGAGGTGGATTGCTGATGTTTTGGGGATGTGTGAGCTACAAACGCACTGGAAACTTTGTCATAATTGATGGCAAGATGAATGCAGCATGTTATCAGAAAATACTGGAGGAAAATTTGCACTCATCAGCCCGGAAGCTGCGCATGGGACGTACTTGGACGTTCCAACATGACAATGATCCAAAACACAAGGCCAAGTCGACCTGTCATTGGCTACAGCAGAATAAAGTGAAGGTTCTGGAGTGGCCATCTCAGTCTCCTGACCTCAATATTATTGAGCCACTCTGGGGAGATCTCAAACGTGCAGTTCATGCAAGACAGCCCAAGAATTTACAGGAACTGGAGGCTTTTTGCCAAGAAGAATGGGCAGCTTTACCATCTGAGAAAATAAAGAGCCTCATCCACAACTACCACAAAAGACTTCAAGCTGTCATTGATGTTAAAGGGGGCAATACGCGGTATTAAGAACTGGGGTATGTAAACTTTTGATCAGGGTCATTTGGGTAGTTTCTGTTGTCATTATGATTTAAAAAGAGTAAACACAGTTGTTTGACAATAAATGGCTTCACCCAACCACTAACCATGAGTGAAAGAAAAGTTTGTGAGTTATCATTCATATTCTCTGACAAATGGCCAGAAAATCACAAATTCTGCTAGGGTATGTAAACTTATGAGCACAACTGTATATATTTCTCTGACAAATGGCCAGAAAATCACAAATTCTGCTAGGGTATGTAAACTTATAAGTACAACTGTATATATATATATCTCCTATATATTAGCCGAAGTCTGTGACTCTGTGCTAGCTGTAACGCTGGGCGGAGTTACAGTGGTGGGTGGAGTTATTCAAATGAGTCACAGAACTGGGTAAATCTATAGGAGACCAGCAGCAGAAGCAGATGGTATGGCCATGTCACAGGCAGGGGTGCATACCTCCCAGCTTTCTTCAGGCAGGAGGAGGGACACACACACACACACACACACACACACACACACAAAACCACACCACACTGCGAAAAGGGGGCGTGGCCAACGAAAGGGGCGTGGCTTCACGGGAGGGCCCCCGTTTTCGTCAGTGAGGGGGCATGCCCAGCGCTCTGTAAACTGCTGGCATGCCCCCAGGGGCAGATTATGAGTCTGGGGGGCCCAGGGCACTTAAGACAAGGGGCCCTATCTCATTGCTGTGCCTGCTGTGGGATTGGGGGCGTGGCTTAATCGCGCCCGCGAAGCCACGCCCCCTTATGCAAATTCCAGGATTTTTTTTTTTTTTATGGAATTTTAGCCCCTCATCTAGAGGTAAATCCAGAGGAGGTGGTCGCTCCCTCCCTACACACCCGCACAGGCAGAAGAAAGCAGGGAGACTGCTGCCTCCCTGTAACACCACAGACCTGCCAACACGCAGCAGCATGTGCTGACTGTCGCACAATGCTGCTGCTGTTACTGGCAGGACGAGGAGCTTCAGAGCTGGGACAGAGCTACTCCAGCCGGGGGGCCCCATAAAACTGTTGGGACCATGGTACGTACCCCCTGCCCCCCCCCTCCCCCCGTAATCTGGCTCTGCTGCTGGAATCCCCCCTTAATCCGTACCCCCTGATGCCCCCTCTCCCTCTGTCTCCACTAAATTCACCGCTGCTCTGCTAAGCAGAACAGTGAGTACAGGAGCTTCCCAACTGCCCCCCCCCCCACCCCGCAACACCACCACCACCACGGGACACTGTGGCCCGCGGGTGGGACAGCGGGACAGACCCTAAAAAATGGGACTGTCCCGCGAAAATCGGGACAGTTGGGAGGTATGGGGGTGAGTGAGGGGGTATGCCATACAGACTGACAGGCACCGGCACACTGTGTGCTTGACCCCCCACATCAGCATACTCAGCAGGGTCTCACTGGTGCGGAGGAGCGTCACTTTCTGGCACACTCCACGCTTCTTAGCTGCAGTTTTGTGGGGCACCTGCCGCTGTGCAGGTTTCATACTGCCTCTGTTATCTCCAGCCCCAGCAACCCCACCGCTAGCTGCAGCGCTGCAGAAGTCCGCACTGCTTGCAGGCTCCGACCCCTTCCTCCCTCCAGCCACAGCGTCTCCTGGGGGCTAACCAGCCACTCCCAGTCTCCCCTTACCACAGTGCCCGCCAGCTGCGCGAGGTCTGCGGTGTGTGACTGAGGAGGGGGGGATGGATGCGGATGGGCAGAGGAAGCAGGACTCCAGCCTGAGAGAGTCAGCCATGCCAAGTCTCCACCAGCAGCAAATCCCAACAGATTGGAGTGGAACAGCAGCAGCCAGCAGCAGTGACTTCGGTAAGACACAACTGTCTGTCACCACTGTTCTGTCCCTAATACCAATCTCTCCCGTGCCCTGTGTTCTGTCATGTCCCTGTCACCCTTATCCTGGCCTTGTCACCCCTATCCAGGCCCTATCACCCCTGTGCTTGCCCTGTCAACCCTATACTGGCCCTGTCACCCCTGTCCTGGTCCTGCCGCCCCTACCATGGCCATGTCACCCCTATCCTGTCCCTGTCATTTCTGTCCTGGCCCCGTCGCCCCTGTCCTGGCCCTGTCACGCCTGTCCTGGCCCTGTCACCCCTGTTCTGACCCTGTCATCCCTGTTCTGACCCTGTCACCCCTGTCCTGGCCCCGTTACCCCTGTCCTGACCCTGTCACCCCTGTCCTGGCCCTGTTACTGCATACCCTCCAACTACCTTTTTGTCAGGTACAGTACCCGTAGCGCCTCCAGACCCCTCCCCAATGCACCACACCTCCGCATCTTCCCCTCTACCACATGCGGCACCCCACCCCTCACCCACACGCTGTGCCTCCAGACCCCCTACACCACCCGCGGCTTCCACTCCTCCGCCCCTCCACCACCCACAGCACCTCCAGACCCTCTCCACCATCCACCCCCCATATATGTCTCTCCCCACACCTGCCCCCCTCCACCCGCAGCATCTGCAGAGACCCTCCTCCATCCGTGGTGCCCCCCTCATCCACCCCTCCCCCACCTGCCTTTCCACCACCTGCAGCATTTCCGGACCCCCTTCCCCATCCGCCGCACCACCTGTACCTGCCCCTCCCCTACTCACGGCACCTCCGGACCCCCTACCCCACCCCCGCCCCTTCCCATCCCACAGCACCTCCGGAACCCTTCACCCATCCGCAACATCCCCGCACCTGCCCCTCTCCCACCGGCAGTGCCTACGGACCCCATCCCCCTTCTGCAGCCCCCACTCCTCTACCCCTCCCCCACCCGCAGCATCTCCCGACCCTTCCCCATCTGGGCCCCCCCGCTTCCACCCCCCCTCTACCCGCAGCATCTACAGACACCCTCCCCCATCCACAGTCCCCCCCGCACCTGCTACATTCTGTACATTGTGCCCTGCAGGTGCTGTTCATACCGTCGCAAGGGGCTGCGCCTCCTTCACCATCGCACGCCCTTTCATTGTGCAATATTTAACCACTAACAAAGGAATGCAGGTAATACTCCATATAATACAAATATTGAACCCCAGAAAGGCATGCAAGGGTTAAGAGCGCCCGTAGGGCGCGATGAAGCACCTAGTATATATATATATATATATATATAATTATTATTAATAATAATAACAATGATAATACAGGTTGAGTATCCCATATCCAAATATTCCGAAATACGGAATATTCCGAAATACGGACTTTTTTGAGTGAGAGTGAGATAGTGAAAACCTTGTTTTTTGATGGCTCAATGTACACAAACTATGTTTAAATACACAAAGTTATTAAAAATATTGTATTAAATGACCTTCAGGCTGTGTGTATAAGGTGTATATGGAACATAAATGAATTGTGTGAATGTAGACACACTTTGTTTAATGCACAAAGTTATAAAAAATATTGGCTAAAATTAACTTCAGGCTGTGTGTATAAGGTGTATATGAAACACAAATGCATTCTGTGCTTAGATTTAGGTCCCATCACCATGATATCTCATTATGGTATGCAATTATTCCAAACTACGGAAAAATCCGATATCCAAAATACCTCTGGTCCCAAGCATTTTGGATAAGGGATACTCAACCTGTAATACAAAATACCTGGGGCTGCTCCATGGTCATTCTTAAACCGAATATAGTGGTTGACACTGAAAAACTTGGCCTTGCAGATGGAAATGCTGTTCCCAATTATCAACACTATTAACAAGCCACATGTGCCAGGTGCTGCACATGGGAGCGCTACGCTGGAGCCTAAGGAAAAACTTTAGGGGCCAAATGTAATAGAGTGAGAGTTTCAAAAAGTGAGAGATTTGGTAAGGTTTTGCAGTTTTTTTTACAGTGGCAATCATTTACACAGCAAGATCAACCTGGTTTTGCAGTGTAAATGATCGCCACTTTAAAAAAAAATAAGATTTTACTTACCGATAAATCTATTTCTCGTAGTCCGTAGTGGATGCTGGGACTCCGTAAGGACCATGGGGAATAGCGGCTCCGCAGGAGACAGGGCACAAAATAAAAGCTTAAGGATCAGGTGGTGTGCACTGGCTCCTCCCCCTATGACCCTCTTCCAAGCCTCAGTTAGATTTTTGTGCCCGGCCGAGAAGGGTGCAATCTAGGTGGCTCTCCTGAGCTGCTTAGAATAAAAGTTTAGTTAGGTTTTTTTATTTTCAGTGAGTCCTGCTGGCAACAGGCTCACTGCATCGTGGGACTAAGGGGAGAAGAAACGGACTCACCTGAGTGCAGAGTGGATCGGGTTTCTTAGGCTACTGGACACTAGCTCCAGAGGGACGATCACAGGTTCAGCCTGGATGGGTCACCGGAGCCGCGCCGCCGTCCCCCTTACAGAGCCAGAAGAGACGAAGAGGTCCGGTGAAATCGGCGGCAGAAGACATCCTGTCTTCAGACTAAGGTAGCGCACAGCACCGCAGCTGTGCGCCATTGCTCTCAGCACACTTCACACTCCGGTCACTGAGGGTGCAGGGCGCTGGGGGGGGGGGCGCCCTGAGACGCAATATAACAGAATACCTTAGGTGGCAAAACAGAATACATCACATATAGCTCCTGGGCTATATGGATGTATTTTAATCCCCTGCCATTTTACACAAAAAAGCGGGAGATAAGGACGTCGTGAAGGGGCGGAGCCTATCTCCTCAGCACACAAGCGCCATTTTCCCTCACAGCTCCGCTGGAAGGACGGCTCCCTGACTCTCCCCTGCAGTCCTGCTTCAGAATCAGGGTAAAAAAGAGAAGGGGGGGCACGTTTGGCAGCAAATAAATATATTAACAGCAGCTATAAGGGAGTAACACTTATATAAGGTTATCCCTGTATATATATATAGCGCTGGGTGTGTGCTGGCAGACTCTCCCTCTGTCTCTCCAAAGGGCTAAGTGGGGTCCTGTCCTCTATCAGAGCATTCCCGGTGTGTGTGCTGTGTGTCGGTACGCGTGTGTCGACATGTATGAGGAGGAAAATGATGTGGAGGCGGAGCAGTTGCCTGTGTTGGTGATGTCACCCCCTAGGGAGTCGACACCTGACTGGATGATTGTATTTAAACAATTAAGTGATAATGTCAGCAATTTGCAAAAAACTGTTGACGACATGAGACAGCCGGCAAATCAATTAGTGTTTCAAAAAGTGAGAGATTTGGTAAGGTTTTGCAGTTTTTTTTACAGTGGCAATCATTTACACAGCAAGATCAACCTGGTTTTGCAGTGTAAATGATTGCCACTTTAAAAAAAAACCTGAAAAACTTTACCAAATCTCTCACTTTCTGAAACTCTCACTCTATTACATTTGGCCCTATATGTCCAGTTTCTGGGGCTTATCACCAATGCATCAAGCTATGGCCAAACCCCAATAAGGGGGATGATGTATCAAGCGGTGAAAAGAGTGAAGTTTCCCATAGCATCCTAACAGCTTAAAAGTAGCATTTATCAACAGAGGCATCACAAAGTGCGATGCAGGCCACATCCGGGTGTCATCCTTCCAGGTGGTAACAACAAAATGCCATTTCCTCTGCAGTGGGTATGGAAACCCGGCAGCCGGGAACCCGGCAGTCAGAATACCGACGCCTGGATCGCGGTCGCCAGAATGCCGGCAGTGTGGCGAACACTAGAAAGCCTCTGTGAGCTCGCTGTGCTCACCACACTGCGCTCGCCACAGGTTCTATTCCCACTCTATGAGTGTCGTGGATGCAGCCCTGGGGCAGCTGTCGGCATTCTCGGTGGTCGGGATCCCGGCTTCGGTATTCTGACCGCCGGGATCCCTACCGCCGGGATAGTAACTGCATCCCCCGCAGTGATAGGACCTGGGTGCACTCAGCTCCTGTCACTGAGAAGGAGCTGGCAGTGCACTCAGAGTCTCCTTAGCAGTCCAGCATCTCCAGGCAGTGGCAAACGCAGGATTTGCATGGGGGGGGGGGGGGTTCCAGAACTGGGCGGAGCCAATCACGGGGGTGGGGACTGAGGTGACCCAGTATATGCTGGGTCCGTAAAACTAGTGTGTCTGTGTGTGTGTGTGTGTGTATATATATATATATATATATATACATATACATACATATACATATATCTACATATCTACATATATATATATATATATATACACACACACACACACACACACACACACACACACAGCATATTAAACATGCATATATATATATATATATATATATATGTACACACACATACAGTACACATATATATATAGACACGTATATATATATATATATTGTGTGTGTGTGTGTGTGTGTGTGTGTTTATATGTATGTATGTATATACATGTGTATATATATGTATGCACATGGATATATATGCACTATAATTAAAATAAAGTAAACTTTTATTGCACTTACAAGTGCCACCAGGAAGACAGCAGGCTGCAGAGGACGCTACACAGCCATTAATAATACTCATGCAGCTAAAAAAAAAATATATATATATTTTTTTTTTTTTATGGAGGGGGTTTCTGGGTGCTCGGAAACCCCCCCTGGGTGCGCCACTGCCAGGGATGTCTTTCATGCCTTAGTCAAAAAAAGGGGAAAGGAATTGGTCTCATAGTGGCGCACTGATACATATTAATTACACACTTAAAATATAACTTTTATTCTTATAATCTTAAAAAGCCTGTAACTGTGGATATTAAATCCAAAACCAAATGACAAGACAAAATGTGACATAATGTTAAAAACACGCACTGTACTCTCTGTGTTGGCAATGTATTAATAGAACAATTAATCTTTCTGGGTACTATGACCTCCACTGGTGTTGTGTATATTTTCAGAATATATGTTATATCAAATAAATGTTTGAAATAAATTGATATGTCTCTGTGTGGTGTCTTCGTTGTTGTAATTTAACTGAGACTTAAGGGCCCTACACACTATGCGATCCGACGCAGAGCTGCCCGACATGGATACGGCCGACGGGCGACCCGGCGGCAGGGGGGCAGTGACGGCGGGAGTGAAGTTTCTTCATTCCCCCCATCACCCGGCTCCATAGCAGTGCAGGCAAATATGGATGAGATCGTCCATATTGGCGTGCATGCACAAGCTACGGGGCACCAACGATGAACGAGTGCGGGGCCGCATGTCATTCATCGCTGGTGCCTCCACATTGAAAGATATGAAAGTTATCTCGTTCATATCTTTCAGTAACATCGCCCAGTGTGTAGGGCCTATTAATAGGACTCACGATATTGAACTCACAATGGGGGTAATTCCAAGTTGATCGCAGCAGGAATTCTGTTAGCAATTGGGCAAAACCATGTGCACTGCAGGGGGGGGGGCAGATATAACATGTGCAGAGAGAGTTAGATTTGGGTGTGGTGTGTTCAATCTGCAATCTAATTTGCAGTGTAAAAATAAAGCAGCTAGTATTTACCCTGCACAGAAATAAAATAACCCACCCAAATCTAACTCTCTCTGCAAATGTTATATCTTCCTCCCCTGCAGTGCACATGGTTTTGCCTAACTGCTACAAAATGTCCTGCTGCGATCAACTTGGAATTACCCCCAATGTTCTGTCTGTAGGTGCCAGATTAGATAAAATTAATTAACAAGCATCGTGGTTTAAGCTATAGCATATAAGCCCCTTGCAATTATTGGGCTTGTGAGGCCATATTCCTATAGTGACAATATCAGTGGCTCTAATGTGGCCACGGCCTGTCCACAAAGCCACGCCTCCTTTTGGACATGCGTGCCTCCTGTGTATGCAAGATGGCTCTTGGCCGCACTGGGTGTCACTGATCCCGCTGCTGCCACTGTTTGTCATATACAATCTCCACTGGTCCATCTCTTCAGTCTTTTCACTGCTTCATACATCAAAGCCGAGGTGTTAGCAGATGTTGTTTAAAAAAAAAGTGTCAAGTGACAATACAAGTGGGTATGGAATCATTGGTAATTATGGGGCAGATGTGTTAAGCCTGGAGAAGTGATAAAGAAGTGATAAGTGCAAGGTGATAACGCACCAGCCATTCAGCTCCTGTCATTTTTCAAACCCGTGATAATTGGCTGGTGCGTTATCACCTTCCATTTATCACTTCTTTATTACTTCTCCAGGCTTAATACATCTGCCCCAGTGTGTTCCATTGTCCATTCTTCTATTGTCAGAATATGCGTGGTACAAGAACAGGAAATGCTATTAAATGCATGTAATATAAAGCCTATGGGTGTGGATCAGTCGCTTGGTGGTGTCTTGTGTGAGGCAGAGATAATTTCAGGTGTGATCACTAATAGTCTGTTCATAATGGAACGGGCACAATGTTTCCTACGCTCTATATCTGGGGCAGAACATCCTGTTGTATAATGATTAGCTGTCAGCAATGCATTGTATTCTCTCCCACTTTTGGGCAGTAGTGATACATAGGCTCAGTTCTATTCCTGGCAGTAGCACGTTTGTATGAATCACAAAGCAGCTGTTTATTAGCATGAAAGTCATGTCAGCGTCACACATCAGTCACATCACTGCAGCTACACTTAAGTGCCCAGCTGGGATTGTGTCACTGGGACAAGTTTATACATACAACTACTGATACTAGTATGAGGAGCTGACAAATGGAGCTCCCATCACTGACAAACACTGTGGGGTAAATTTACTAAGATGGGAGTTCTATTTAAGATGGGATGATCAGATTCCAGATATTATTTTCTAAAAGGTGCTAGATAAATGAGAAGTAGAATCTGATTGGTTGCTATGGGCAACATCCCTTCTTAAATAGAACTCCCTTCTTAGTAAATTTACTTCAGTGTCTATGGTGTCTCTCAAACAGAAAATAATACCCCATTTCCACTATCTAGCACAGGTCACAGCCGGAAAGCCTGACACGGCCGTGACCCGTGCTAGAGCCCCCTTCTACACTGCGCTCACCAACCCGGCATACTGCCGGGTTGGTGAAGCTGCTGGTGACGCGGCAGGGGAGGCGCTGGGAGATCACATGATCTCCCAGCGCCGTCCTTCCATAGACTGTGAACGGGAGCCGTGTACGCCGACATGTACACCATATAGGTGTACCGCGTCCCCTCGCTGCGCTCGGCACACTATTATATTCCCCCTCCAGGTCCACTGGATAGTAAAGTATGAATAAGTCAGTTTCAATGAAAAACCTCATGTCGTCATTTTGACCTGTCGACATTTTACATGTCGTTATTTTGACATTGTCAGTATTTTAAATGTCAGTATTTTGTCCATGTCGGGATTTTGACCTTGTCGGGATTTTGACCGTCGGTCAATTGCTGACGGGATTTCGACCGTCAGGATTTTGATTGTCGGTAAATTGTCTGCATCCCGCAGCATGTTATACCTGATCTATGGTAAAATAAAGGGTTTCTCTTCTCTGTCCACTTCACTGTATACTTAGTTTGTTTCCTCTTAATGACTAGTTATCCTTGTGACCAGCTCCTCTCCTCTTTGTGTCCAGTGAGCCCTAGAACAAGTCATTCTCCTCCGACCAGTTATCATACTGCACATGGGACCTGATTCATTAAGGATTGCAAATACAAGGGTGTGGTTCATCAAATCGACAGTATCTAGGTCGACAATGTTTAGGTCGACCACTATAGGTCGACAGTCACTAGGTCGACATGGATGGAAGGTCGACAGGGTTTCTAGGTCGAGATGTGCTAGGTCGACAGGTCTAAGGGTCGACATGAGGCTTTTTTTTGTGTGTCGTTTTCTTCGTACAGTGACCGGGATCCCAAATTAGTGCACCGCGTCCCCTCGCATGGCTTCGGGCATGGTGCCTTCGCTCCACTACTGCTTCGCTCGGTACAGATTACCGTTCCAATCGTAGTCCACCTGGATCGTTAAGTATGAAAAAAAAAAATGTGAAAAACTCCTGTCGACCTTTAGACCTGTCGACCTAGCACATGTCGACATAGAAACCCTGTCGACCTTCCATCCATGTCGACCTAGTGACTGTCGACCTATAGTGGTCGACCTAAACATTGTAGACCTAGATACTGTCGATCTTCAGACCGGATCCCAAATACAAAGCTGCTCGCAGTCCTTAGCAATGCAAATGCAGGAGGAAGTGCATGCCACCTCGCTCCTGCATACCACCTCCTCCCTGCATACCACCTCCTCCCTGCATACCACCTCCTCCCTGCTTTTGCGATGTGATCGCATCTCAGATGAATATCACGACCATCCGTCGCAATGTTTATCTGTGACAGCAGGCTGAGTAAGCTTCAGCTTTCTCAGCCTTGCCGTCGTAGGGAGGCTTGTGAGGCCAAGGAAACTGCGCCTCGCGATGCAGTCCTTCGATTCGCCACTCCCAGAAAATGGGGGCAACACTCTGTCACTCTCCCACAATGGCGGCGACCCAGTTCCGTTTTGGGATACATCGACCATCGCCACCCCCTCTCCACCACCAAGTGGCAGCAGACTGACAGTCTGCTATCGATCTGCGTCTGACATCGCAGACCCGTACCAGTGCAAAGTACCGAACATCACAAAACATCACAAAAGCAGCTTATAAGCGAAAAGTGTGTGAATCAGGCCTGGGCGAAGGGTGCAAATCACAACTTCAATTTGCCCCTTCACCCACAATCGAATTTGCCCCGTAACGCAGAACGCTGTCCCGTCCCCTCTGCTGCCTGGGGTTGAACACATGATATCTAGAGGTATGGTGTTCCAAATGGGCAGTACAGATGATGTAATGGTAAGCATTACTGCCTCACGGTAGTGAGGTCACGGGTTCGATTCCCACCATGCACCTGTGCAGAGTTTGTATACTCTCCCCGTACTTGCTTGGGTTTCCTCCGGGTACTCTGATTTCCTCCCACAATCCAAAAATATACTGGTAGGTTAATTGGATCCCAACAAAATTAACCCTAGCGTGTATGTGCTGTGCTGCAAATTTGCAGAGGTCTGTGATCAGATAGTCGCTGCCCAGGGAGAGTGAAAATCCGCCCCGTGCGAATGCATGTGTACGCCGTGTGAAAATCCTGCCAGACAGCAGACATCTGCAAATCTGTTTTCAACTCACTCACCATCGAATGATTTTTCCAGTCTGTGCGTAGCCCAAGACTTACTCCTACAGTGCGATAGAATTAGGCTGATCACAGCCGGAGCTGATGTCAAACATCCTCCCTAAAAACGCTTGGATCACCTGCGTTTTTCCTGACACTCCCTGAAAACGTCCAGTTACCACGCACAAACGTCCTCTTCCTGTCAATCACCTTGCAAACGCTGTGCGATCTAAATTTTCCCAACATCCTATCGCTGTTTGGTGACACGCCTGCGCTTTGCGGTGCATACGCATGCACAGTCATTCGATGGTTGGCTTCCGATGTAAATCCTTACCCTAAAGGACCTGGAACGCAGTTACCACAACAGTATGATACATCCAGACACACAACCAGTGCAACCACGATCACTTTTCTGTTTCGTTCAGCTGGACAGGTGCGCCAACAGAGGTGAGGGATCCTACGGATCTAGATACTGAAATAGTCTGCAAAGTGTGGCCCATAGGCTGCAAGTGGCCAAAGCCATCTAAAGTTGGCATTAGCTGCTGGTGCCGAGCTTGGTAAACCTATGTGGGCCGCAGCTGCTGTCGGAATTGGAAGGACCACAGCCAAGAGCGTTGCTACCATAGGTGCAGGCAGTGCAGCTGCTATGGGGCCCAGAGCTGAGAGCGACCCACCTTCCCTGTAAAAGTTGCATGTGTTATATTCATTTTTCGCCATGGGGTGGTACATAGGAGTCCTTTCAAACATTTTCCTTGGGGCCTACAATATATCTAGATATGCTTCTGGACCTGCTTATTGTAGTGTGGTATGAAATAAACTGGAGGGCATTTTAATGTTATATAATATGAACCGGGGCACTGTAATGAGGCACAATATGAACGGGAAGCACTACATATAATAATGTGAATTGGGGGGACTGTGCGGCATAATGTGTACTGGCAGCTCTGAAATGTGACATAGGGTGAACTTAAGCACTACTGCGATTCATAAAAGAAACTAGGGCACTACTATGGGGCATCAGATTAAATGAGGCTCTACTATAGTTCAGAAAATTAACTAGGGTGCTGTTATAGGGCATAACATTAACAGCTGTACTGGGCCCCTTCAAAATGTTGCTATGGGGCCCACAAAGTTCTGGCTACGCCCCTTACCGCAGCAGATTTATGGAGGTATCTGCTACAGTCCGAGTCCCTCCGTGGTACGCTGGTGTAATACTTTGTGGGTCCCCACCCTAAAATTTGTGTTTTCAGGGGATATTCCACCATTATTTATTAAATAGACCCCTAAGTATTCTTTATCACCTAGCAAACATGGGCCTATTCCTGCAAATAGTGAGTCCCTTGGCTTAATTGTGAAAATCCAATTGTGAACATCCACTGTTGTTTAGTCTGCAGTTTATGTTTTGTTTTCGCTCTTAAGTGACTTCTAACTCCATTTATAACTTATACAGAGCTTCTATTAGCAAAAGTTTGAACTTCGTGTCCTGCTTATGTCTCCACAGATAAACTGTTTGGTTTTGTGTCTGGAGAGTACGCACAGAGCAGAGGACGTGCCCACTAGAGGACAGAAGCGAGACCAGCCAACCGCGAGCACATTCTTTCGTCTTGACCCCACGGGGACTATTTTATTTTCAGAGGCAACTCCTCGAGCGGATGCGTCACGGACTTCGCAGACAGAAACTCACGACTCGCACTGATACACCATAGGTGAATGCGCTGCCTTGGGGGCCTTAGCAGCCGCCCGGCGGCGTGTGATTGGTCTCCCGGGGAGTGACATCAGCAGCTGGAGGAAGGAATCTCCGGGCAACGGGGCCCGCTATGGGACAAAGCTATTCGAGTCGCGCAGCCGTGAGGGCAGATGGGATCTCCCGAGTTGGGGAGTGGAAGAAGCGCATCACAGCCCAGAGGAGGCGGAGGAGGAGGGAAGATAGGAGCCGCCATAGGACCGAACAGGGCACAGTGCAGAGCATACAGCCGCCAGAGTTACAGAGATGTTCAGCAGAGCGCTCAGGTCAGGTTGCAGAGCAGACTGCTGCACATGCAGAGCCACTGGTAAGTGCAGTGCAACAGATACCATCTAACCCTGGCACAGCACCGAATAGAAGTGGCTTGTTGTCTGTTGAAGTTGCCCAGAGTAACCCATGGGGCACCGCGCATAATATCCCAGCTGACCCACAGAGAAGAGACTCTGGAACTGTCCTTTCATCAAACTTGCTGGACTCAGGAGTTAAAGAGAGTACACTGACATCTGGCCAAGGTATAGCCCCTGGTATACAAGTTACTGCGGCTCCTGACATGAGACTAGAAGGGCAGGGAGTGCTGCTCAGAAGGGATATGTCCACGTGTGATGCCACCAAGCCCGTCATGACCGGTAAAGAGAAAGTCTGGGTAGACGATGTTGGGAAAAACATCTTGGGGTCACCGAATGACGGTCTTAAAAAGGTATTGTGTGATTCAGAACCGGGAGACGGCCGCAGGGCAGAGGCGACTAGTAGAAAGAGTGTCGACTCGGAAAGAGAAACCTCTGGAGATGGCACAGAGACCTGGAGGAGTGAGACCATGTTTCGTGGTAGTGTGGAGAAGCCGGGGGTCCACACCATCGTGGGTATGTGCACTGAAGACCAAACTTCAGATGTCTCAGAGAGACCCTTTGATAGAGGTCCCAAAGATGTGATATCTGGATCCCATTGCACCAGAGTCTTTTCGCACACCAGCAATATCTCCCCGACCCCCTCATCAGGGACCGGCCAACAAATGGGACCAAACCTCCATCCCCATCATTGTACTGTTGAGGAATTGTGGGGCAGTGACTTGGGAATTGCTGGACTTAGACTGACTGTTACCCCACCTGACACAGATGGCTCTCCAGGTCAGAGAGGTGAGCAATCCAGGGAGACTCTATTGCACAGAAGAGGACCCTTGCTAATGACCTCTGACACCCAAAGCTATTCTATACCCAGACTTATTATCACCCGGGATGCAAGTCCCAAGTGCTGCTTCCCATCTTCCTTATCTCCTCAACCTCATGAAATGAGCTTTAGCCTAGATGTTCCCCTCTCTGGGGACGCAGAGTCCCCCTGCTCAGATAGTGGCTGTGGTGGGTCCCCTGTCCCTTCCCTCTACCTACGCAAGTTGTCCAGCTCCTCTGGTCTGTCCAGTGCTTCATCCTTTGAGGAATCTGAAGATGATTTCATAGGGAGCGACGTGGAACCCAGTGGGTTACAGCTACTCATCTGCAGTCCTGATGAGCAGGGAGCACCAGTAAGTATACGTTTATAGATGATTGATGTGTATTGTGGCTGAGGGTAAATGTTACATCCTCTTTGAGTGCTGATTGTCTTTGGTTTAGTATAAGTGGTAACCCAACGCCATAGATTACTTGAGAGCATTCTGTGCCATATCTACTGTTCTCCTCTTTTCTTCACCCGGTATGTACAGATGCAGTTTTACAGAGTTATGTATGCAGTTTAGTCTGTTCATTTGTTATTTAGGCTGTACTAAGTATTAATGTAACTTGCGTGTTCTGTTACTTGTCCTTCTTGTGCCACCTTAGCTTCTTCTATTCACATTACCCACTTGACACATTGTTACATACAGCCAGTATCCTTATCGGCAGCGCTAGGTGCCCCTTCCTTCTTTAAACTGTATCAGCCAATTGGGTTTCAAAGAACTTTGGTGTGTTGTGGTGGAAATGCTAGACTCTCTTCTTGACCTCGTGGTTCTGCAGAGATTCTCCAGTGCAGCCACCAGAACCACTGGTGCCGTGTGGAGCATGTCCATGTATAGAGGACCGCAATCTACACCCAATGATCACACAGCTCTGTAAATGAAGAATAATCTCTATCATCATACAGTGCGGTATGAATCACTACTTGGCTTATGCAGGGTTAAGCAGAAGTCTGCAGTGATTACTCTTATTGCAAGATACAGAGTTTATGCATCCCTGAGGACGGGCCACCCATCCTTAGTGCAAAAGTCTTAAAACAGGCATATTTATGCATACGGATAAAAAAAAGCCAAGGTACTTCTCAAGCTCTTATGGTCTGCTTTGTACAGTATCTACCACACATAGGTATCTGCTTTGTACAGTATCTACCACACATAGTCAGTCCCACAAACAAAAAAAATTAAATACAAAGAAAACAGCGCTAATAAATACAACAATTCAATAATACATGGATAAGTAAAAGCGTACATTTAATCGGAACATTTAACTTTATAAAATATATAAGGTAGCAAGTCTACAGAAATCAAACACTTGTGGTATTCAAACTGCAGTGTGGCTTAACACACAACTGTCAGTATAGTCAATAGGTGTCTGTTCCTATATAGACACCTCGGGGTTAATAATCCAAGAAAACTCCTAACATAAGGCACCTTTGACAAAGCTTTCAACTCTAACACAGTGAAACGCGTTAGCTGTATTCATATCACCCACCTATTGATCTGTGGAACAACTGTGGTGTTTCCGAACCAACCCATTTCCATTCAGTGCCTAAAGTTCAACCAAGAGGCTGTAGAGTTTGAAAATATTGGACTGGACCAAGGCCCTCATTCCGAGTTGATCGCTCGCTAGCTATTTTTTGCAGAGCAGCGATCAGATAGTCGCCGCCTCTAGGGGAGTGTATTTTCGCTTAGCAAGTGTGAGAACGCTTGTGCAGCCGAGCGGGCTGACATTTTTTTTAGCAGTTTCTGAGTAGCTCTGGACTAATCCAGCCCTTGCGATCACTTCAGCCTGCCTGGTCCCGGAATTGACGTCGGACACCCGCCCTGCAAACGCCTGGACACGCCTGCGTTTTCCCTACCTGTCCCAGAAATCGGTCAGTTGACACCCACAAACGCCCTCTTCCTGTCAATCTCCTTGCGATCGGTTGTGTGAATGGATTCGTCGCTAGAAGCATTGCACAGCAACGATGCTGTTTGTACCCGTACGACGCGCGTGCGCATTGCGGTGCATGCGCAGTAGTAACCTGATCCTGAGCGATCAACTCGGAGTGAGGGCCCAAGTACCCACACCGTGGTATATGAGGACTCCATCACTGCTATACAGCATGTACAACTGAGGAGATTCTCCCTCTAGCAGTGGTATCTATACACTAATGGGACAGTGCCTTCTCTTTGGAACTTTCATGGATTATTAGCGCCAGGGTTCTATATAGGAACGGACACCTATTGACTATATGAACAGTTGGGTGTTTCTGTATGCCACATTGCAGTTTAAATACCGTGGGTGTTTTGATGTTCTGCAGCCTTTCTTACATTATATATTTTATAAAGTTACATATTCAGATATTAAATGTACACTTTTACCTATCCATGTATTATTGAATGTTTTACTCATTCCGGCTGTTTTCTTTTGGGTACTGTGCCCAGTAGTTTAAATGGGTTTAACTGCTGTATGTGGCTAATCCCAGTGCATTGGGTGCGTGGCATGACCCATAAATAATGGGCACTTGCACCAAGTGGCACAAACAATTGAATATTGCCTGTCACTTTAGATTGGAGCTGCGGGCTTGCGATAACAGTTGAATTCCCCCCCAATGACTCTGTGCCCTGAGAAGAGTGGACAGAAAGGATCGCTGTTGCTGTGACAACCAAGAGGCTGGAGGGTCCTGCCTGTGTGTAGCTTGCTGTCTAGAGGGCCGCTTAAAACTCACCAGCTACCAAATTGCTCCATTTCGAATGATCAACTTCTTAAGAGACCTTATTGAAGTATTGGGGATTTGTGTTAAAGGCCCGTACACACTGGTCGATGTATCGGCCGTTCTCTTGAACGGCCGATACATCGCGGGACCGTCGGCCAGTGTGTACGGGCGATACGTCTGTGAACTCCGTCGTTCACAGACGTATCGCGTCGGCCGCGCAGCACAGCCGACAGCCAATATATCTAACGATATATTGGCCCGTCGCTATGTGTGTACGGGGCGGTCGTCCGACCGCCCGTACACATGCTGCGGCGGCCGGCGGTGATTGACAGGTGAACTCGCCCAGTTCATGACGTCAGTCCCCCAACGGATCGGGCTGTGTGTATGCACAGCACACTGCCCGATCCGTACATAGATATATCTGCAGATCAATTGATCTGCAGATATATCTAATAGTGTGTACCCACCTTAAGAGATACTGACTAATTAGGGTTCTAAACTGAAGTCCTTTCTATTCCTGTAATTATATGGGGAGTGTGTAAATGCTCCCTATTGGAAACGCCTGGGCGGTTATGTACTTTTGGACTTCCTAACCACCACCCATGCGAAGTCACGTGTTATGGGTATGTTCTTGGATCACTACCACCTAATGACTTTATTATTATTATTATTATTTTATTTTTGACTCCGCTAATCTGATACTGAGTATTTCTGGGAGTGGGTGTGTGCAGCTGATGCATGATTTAGTGCTGTCACGTTGTGTCATATAATGTATCATCTATGTGTCATATTGGCACGAATACAGGTCTGTGCTGCTCAACATAACTGTGCCCTGTATTGTGAGGAAGTATATATTCTTTCTGTTCCTATAAATTCGCAGTATGGATAATGGAAACTTTCTGCTTTCTGTTCTGGTTTATTACTTTGGGTTTAATTTAATTCTTTCCAGGCCACTGATTCTATATTGTGGCATCCTGTACCACCAATCTAATTTCCACTGGTTCCAAGAAGCTTCAATTGGAGCATGGCTTGCAGATAAACACGCATGGCGATCTAATTAAAGTCAACAAACCGAGATGTCTTTGTGTCTTGTTGGGTGGCCATGGATCTGTGGAACGCAATGAAGAGATTTCACAATTATTAGGATCATTTTGGTGGCCAGATACACACAACACCATCTGCAGTATTATCATGAGAGACTGCGGTACACTGTATCTGTATATGACTTTTCAGGTAGCGATATATTGGAGATGCACTCTTGGAACCTGTTTGGTCTTTCTAGGTTACTTCTCTAACCCCCAGTATTCTGTGGCTTTCCTCGGCTGTCTTAATTAGGCAACTTTTTTTTTTTTTTTTGTAGGCTACAGGTTTATGTGACAAATCACAATTGCTGGTATAGCCGAATCCCAATGTACAGTATCTTTAAAAGATTATTATTTCTGTATGGATGTGCCCTAGCGGTAGGCACAATTATATAAAGTCGTGCTGGGTTGCCATTGTTTGGCAGTTAGTTTGATGAGAGCTCCATTTGTGGGTTGAGGCTCCGTTTAAGGTATAGTAAATAGGACTATAGAATTCTAATTTTTATCTAATCTTCAAAAGGTAGGGTGTGCCACCAGTGACTAAACTCTGGTTATAAACCCCATCATCGCATACTTCATGTACACTAATTTATAACCTTCCCTTAACCGTAATTAAGGTTTTTCCATCAAAGGGGGGAATTCAAGAGTTTTGGATGTGTGTAAGTAATGGGCACCCAATGGCAATATTCAACCGTTCTGCAGAAGGGTGTGAGTGCCGCTTGCACCCACTACATGCTGCACTTGTCTCGCCCAAATGCAACGCAATAAGACGGGAAAAGCGGCTAAACCTGTGCATCGTACTGGGCGCATTGCCGAAATGGCAGTTTAGGTGCCCAAAAGCCCAACTTCTCACATAATTTTGCTCGTCACGCCAGGATGCAAGCAGAAATAATGGGCTCCCGTGGTATACGTGCCCATCGGCACAAACAATTGAATAGCTCCCATATTGGAGGTGGAAGTGGAGGCCCAAAAACAACTGAATTCCGTCCTAAGATGTAGTCAGCTAGATCATAATGCATAACATATGATGGCAGGGGTGTGGTATGGAAGGTCGACAGGGTCTCTAGGTCAACATGGTCTAGGTCAAAAGGTTGACAGGAGTTTTTTTAGGTGTCGTTTTCTCCGTACAGTGACCGGGAACCCCAATTAGTGCACCGTGTCCCCTCGCATGGCTGCGCTCGGCACAGGTTACTATTCCCGATCGTAGTCTGCGTGGATCGTTAAGTATGAAAAAGTAAAAAAAAAAAAAGGGAAAAAATTGAAAAACTCGCGACAACCTTTTGACCTGTCGACATAGTTAGTTACTGTCGACCTAGAGACTGGATCCCGATGGCAGTATGCACTGGAATATTACACTGCCATACTGTTGTTTCAAGCAGATAGCCTTTTTTATTGTGTATTTATATAGCACTGATCATATAGGTGCAATATAAATACAGGTTGAGTATCCCTTATCCAAAATGCTTGGGACCAGAGGTATTTTGGATCTCAGATTTTTCCGTATTTTGGAATAATTGCATACCATAATGAGATATCATGGTGATGGGACCTAAATCTAAGCACAGAATGCATTTATGTGTCATATACACCTTATACACACAGCCTGAAGGTAATTTTAGCCAATATTTTTTATAACTTTGTGCATTAAACAAAGTGTGTGTACATTCACACAATACATTTATGTTTCATATACACCTTATACACACAGCCTGAAGGACATTTAATACAATATGTTTAATAACTATGTGTATTAAACAAAGTTTGTTTACATTGAGCCATCAGAAAACAAAGTTTTCACTATCTCACTCTCACTCAAAAAAGTCTGTATTTCGGAATATTCCGTATTTCGGAATATTTGGATATGGGATACTCAACCTGTAATATGATCAGTGCTGTATAAATAATCATGTGATCAGTGCTATATAAATAAAAAAGGCTATCTGCTTGAAACAACAGTATAGAGTTGTAATATACCAGTGCATACTGCCGTTGTATGTTATACAGAGAATATACTGTGCATCGGTCCCTGCCCCATTGGTGCTTACATTCTAAGGGGGGAATTCACTTCCTGGCATCGACATGTTGTGTCATTGTGGAATGGCACGTCTCGTCCGTCAGCATCGCTCGTTCTCCTTCACACCCCATAATGGTTTGAGGAAAAATTTTAATCACTGGAATTATTGCAACTAGCCAATATGTGCCTAGCCGCAGCACATCACGCACTATCAAATCTCTTGCTAAATCCCCCCCATCATTATGTCAGCTGAGATTAACCTGCCAGTATGTATGAGAAGAATCTGGAATACCCAGAGGAAACCCATGCAAACCTAGTGAGAACATACAAACTCTACACACACGAGTACCTTGTCGGAATAGATAGAAGGCACCAATGCCAACGTTTGTGCCACCATTCCAGTTAATGATTGCAAATAAGGGCCTAATTCAGACCTGATCTCTGTGCTGCTAATTTTGCTGTCCTGCGATCATATAGTCGCCGCCCAAGGGAAGTGTAAATTATCCCTGTGCAAGTGGGCGATCGCATGTGTACGCCGTGCGAAAATGTCCCTCAAGTCAGCGGACAGTTGCAAATCCGTTCGCTCCTCACTCTCCATTGAATGATTTCACCAGTGTGTGCGCAGGCCAGGACTTACTCTTACAGTGCAATCAGAACAGGCTGATTGGAGCCGGAGCTGACGTCACACACCCTCCCTGCAAACGCTTGGGAACGCCTGCGTTTTCTCTGACACACCCACAAGTGTCCTCTTCATGCCAGCCAGCCTGTAAATGGCTGTGCGATCGAAATTTGTCTTGTCGCTGTTCGGCGATGCCTGTTGTTGTTTGGCGAAGCACGTGTGCGTGCGCAGTCAATCGATAATCACCCGCTGTGCGAAAACGCACAGCTGGGATCAAGTCTGCATCGGGACCTAAGTCCAGAGTGTTTTTGCACAAATATGTGCTATAATGTCGATCTTGTGAAATGTTAATATAGCCTATTATATGCTTGTAGCACTTTATCTGTGAAATCTAATCATGTACTGTATGTTCTGGGAACCAGATGTATGGAGGCAATAATAGAACACCTACAGTATGAAAGCGTGGTATTTTTATAGATTGAGTATCTGTGTTTCTTCCTGGTGTACTTATACTGCACAATAGATAAAGGCTGAGCTAAGGTCACTTTACATGTGGTATGGCGGCTGAGTACAGTGTGTTTTGCTTGATAAGAATAGAGATGTGTGGCCGGGCTTTATTGTCTTGTGAATGTTATTTACATACGTCTAAAAATAAGCACAAGAAATGTCCCTGTTCTTCACCTTGGACGCTATTTTCAGAACAACTCGGAAAACCTGTTCTCAGAGCATAGGGTGAGGGTGTCGGTCGGTTACTCCCCAAATCCACAGAGACCTCTCTCATACATCGGAGATGAAGTAACCTGTTGTATTAGCAAGTATTGGAGCCTAGATTACTGAAAGGAACTTTTGTATAGGAGTACCAGCATCTTGGCGATATATCCTGTGAGCTGTAATACAAGGCGATACAGTGATGCGAGTGAAACCTGTCGCCTCCATTTTAATTGAAAAACATTTCTTTTCCCCACAGTTTCCAGCTGTCTGGGGAACTTTTTGCTTAGCAATAAATCCCATCTGATCTGCATTACGCAGTCATTTCTACCTACACATGGCTTATTGTCACTTTCTCCTGTTTCCTGTCTGCTGAAACTTTAGGTTTTTTGTTTTTCTGAATGTTCTTTTGTTACTGTTGTTATTTCCCTGAGGCTTAATTGTTGTGAATGCTGGGAAAATCATTTTTTTTTTTTTTACAGTTCTGGGTTATTCCAGAGCGTGGCGATTATTCTGATGCCTCACTAACATTGAAAAGCATTACACCCTGTGACAGCAGCCTACTGTATGGTGACCTCCTTGCTAATCTCCTGTTGGAGAACGAGCGCTATATATATAAAATGATCTCTTTTAGGGAAAATACTGAGGGTTAGATTCTGCTTTGTCAATATCTGACGTTACAAGACCGCTCACTCATCTGTAATGGCAGCCATTTTGTGAGCTTAAGACATTAATAAATATTTTACTCACTAAGAATCAGTGATGTTACTGATCTCTTCTCACAAAGGCATTTATTGTCTACATTTTCCCCCCCTCATTATTCATCTCATTAGAGTGGGGGGAATTAAATTAGAAGCGAGGGGATGTAGTTCCCCAGGTGAGTGCCCGGAGCTATTCAATTGCCCACGCTGTAAACCTGTGACTAGAGGATTTCTGCCTGCACCCTCCTGACATGCCGGTCTGCTCTGTATTAAATAGGTATAGCGCTTAGCTGATGGATAATTTGTGATATCTAAATAACTATATGCCATACACATGTATCATAGATATAGGTCAATTTACCTAGAAATTGTAATGTGTGCAAACATATGATAAAAAAACCCAGTGGTGGTCTATTCTGCTGTGGAAAGTTGTCCAACAGCACTAAAAATGAAAGTACACGCAGGGGTCGGGCTGGCAACTTTCAGCCTGGGGGCAAACACAAGCAAGTGGCCCGGCTTCTCAACTAGCACACTTTTCCTGCCATGCAAAAACGATTAGCAGCAAAAGTGTGCTTTTTGTATTTTAATACATCTGTGATTTTTTTTTGTCACCTTTATAATAGTAGGGTAACAGCAAATTTGTTAGGTGTTTGCAGATACCATAGAAATAATTGTACCTGCCTGGGGGGCAGGGCCATCTGCCCCCCAGCCCAGCCCGCCACTGACCAGATGGACGGGAGGGCTGGAGGGTATTGTAGGATGTGGAAGTCTTGAGATGCGCTAACCAGTGCCTAAAGGCTCGTCATGGTGTTATTGCAGAATTCTGAAAATGCACTTTACAGTGGAAATTACTCACGATAAACTTGATCTCCCGATTTAAGTACAATGCATTCAATTGAATAGCTCTGGGCACTTAACATGGGAGCTACATCCCCCTCACTTCTAGTTGAATTCTCCCCCCCCCCCCCCCCCTCCCATTGTGTTTTGTCTTCTCGATGAAACCAGTTCTTATATTATTACTTATTGTTAGACTTTATATAGCACCCCATATTAAGCAGCGCTGTACAGAATATGGATCATTGACACCCTTCCCTGCCCCTCTATAGCTTATACCCCTTTTCCACTGCCTTCTAAACCCTGGGTTTTTGCACATGAATGCGCATCGACCCTGGTTTTTGCTCAGTGTAAAAGGGTCTAAAAAAACTGGTCCGGGAAGGACCGGGCTTAGTGGAAGTATAAACCGGTATCCTGGGTCTGACTGGGGACCCATTTACAGCATGGTGATTGGTCAAAATCGACAAGATCCGAATGGTGCCTGTGGACTGAGGAGGGAGAGATTTCAATCTGCCTCTGAGGTGCGGAATGTTCCAGTTTTTACCACATCCCCGCTTCGTACAAGGAATCTGTAATCCCTACCTACCCACTCCCCGACACCTTGTGATTGCAGACACTTCGGTCCGTCATTCAGAGGAGATCTGGAGTTTCCGGCTCTTGGAGGGGAGCGGGAGTGAGAGCTGCAGAGCGGCAGACTAAGAGCCACCTACTGGCCTCACATAACCATGGGTGCACAGTAGTGACATTGTTCCCTGCTGGACCGGACGTTGGGTGGACGACTGGGGTCAATGCGTAGTGAGGTGGACGTACGGGCAGTGCGCCCCTGGGAAACGGAGCGGGGGGCTCTTGAGTCGGGGTTGGCGGCGGCAGTGCAGTAGCAGGTGACGGGCGGAAGCGCGCCGGGTAGTGACACGTGCAGGGCGCGCCCCAGGCGGCTCCTAGAGAGGCTGGAGTGGGGATCCGGGCATCAGCGGTGGCCGCAGCAGCGACGGCGGGAGGCGGCCTCATCCTCTGCAGCATGGCATCCTGTGTCCGTCCTCAGCCGGCCGCCCTCCTAACCCTAGCACAGGATCCGGGACCCGCAAGGAGGACAGGGAAGATGGCGGAGAGGTATTTGGTCAGATCTGTGACTCCGCCCAGTGCTGTAACTCCGCTCAGCGTTAGTCACACAGTCATAGAGTGACAGATCTGGGCAATTATATAGGATATGTATAATTCAAGTGCACAATCTGGAACTTGAGGAGGAGAATTTGGGCCCACCGGGGGTTTCCCCCTGCACCATTATGGGTCTGTCCGGCCCTGCCCCTATGTTCCAAATCCCAGGTCAGACCCAGGACTTTAGTTGAATTACATTATTAATGATGTAACATACATTTATACACACGCTAGGGTTCATGTAGTCCAGGCCTGGCCAACCTGTGGCTCTCCAGATGTTGTGAAACTACACATCCCAGCATGCCCTTCCACAGTTTTAGTATTCTCTAATAGCAAAACTGTTGCAAAGCATGATGGGACTTGTAGTTTTACAACAGCTGGAGAGCCACAGGTTGGCCAGGCCTGATGTAGTCACTAGTCGGCAGTAAATGAACATAAGACCTATGTTTTTGGAGTGTGGCAGGGTCCCGGAGCAACTACGCAAACATGGTTAGAAAGTACAAACTCTACACATACAGGGCCCTGGCCCTGGTTGGAATTAAATACATGAAGCAACACAACAGTGTTGCCTGAATAACGCAGAATCGTTTCCCTGTGTTTTGCAGAACATGGTAACGAGAGTCGCCTGAGCTCTCTACAGGGTGATACACAAATGCCATGCCGTGAGTGAAATGATGAGTGAGAGCTTGAAGTGAGGGAACAGACTGACACACTATGTGCCATCTGGGCTTGTGTCGAGAGCGGACTAAATTGTGGTTCCGTCTGAGCTCTGTGCAGGGAGTGCTTTACTGTGTATATTTGTTTTGTCTTTTACAGTGTGTACGCAGAGTATTCAGTTAAATGAATGTCTCTTCTTTTCACAACATGTAAATATTAACTGACGGTGAGTGTACGGACTGGATATGAGACCCACATGTTCTGGTCTCTTCTGTCACACGTAAATGACATAGGCACAGGTACAGTGAGAGGCTATGCCAGGGACGGACACCTGGTGCCAGGTACTTCTGGTGCCTAACCTGCTGACGTAGAGTCTAATGCTGGGCATACACTGTCATATAAAATGCCTGACACCTAACAGATATCCTGGTCATACACTGAGAGATGGATCCTAGTGTATGGCCATACGATATCTGTGTTCCTCCCCTGGGGAGGAGATGTTTCCTTGTTCAGGGACGGGAAATGTCAGGTGGTCGGCCGCAGCACTACACACACTGCCCAATGCGAATGACTTGCAGCAGCAAAAATATTGCACTGGACGGACATGCCAGACGATATTGATATATTGCCGTGCTCGTACACAGTACAATTATCTGGGTGATCAGTCAGGTAATTGTATAATGTATGCCCAGCATAATCGATCGCAATGGTGCAACTCTCCCCTGGCTGTTTAAAATGGCAAGTGCCTCTTTGATGGGGTGCAGTCAGGACCCTGACAGTCACGATGCCAACAGACAGCGAGGATTAAGCCGGTTACACACGAGACGATATGCTCCATGAGCGATATAGTCAGTGTTTCTCTGACGTCCTAGTGGATGCTGGGACTCCGTCAGGACCATGGGGAATAGCGGCTCCGCAGGAGACAGGGCACAAAATTTAAAAGTTTGACCACCAGGTGGTGTGTACTGGCTCCTCCCCCTATGACCCTCCTCCAAGCCTCAGTTAGGTTTTTGTGCCCGTCCGAGCAGGGTGCAATCTAGGTGGCTCTCCTAAAGAGCTGCTTAGAAAAAGTTTGTTAGGTTTTTTATTTTCAGTGAGTCCTGCTGGCAACAGGCTCACTGCAACGAGGGACTTAGGGGAGAAGAAGTGCAGGATGGATTTGCTTCTTAGGCTACTGGACACTAGCTCCAGAGGGACGATCACAGGTACAGCCTGGATGGGTCACCGGAGCCGCGCCGCCGACCCCCTTGCAGATGCCGAATAGAGAAGAGGTCCAGAAACCGGCGGCAGAAGACGTCTCAGTCTTCATGAGGTAGCGCACAGCACTGCAGCTGTGCGCCATTGCTCTCCGCACACTTCACACCAGCGGTCACTGAGGGTGCAGGGCGCTGGGGGAGGCGCCCTGGGCAGCAATGTAATATACCTATTCTGGCTAAAATATATCACATATAGCCCCTGGGGCTATATGGATGTATTTAACCCCTGCCAGGTTCCAAAAAAACCGGGAGAAGAAGCCCGCCGAAAAGGGGGCGGGGCCTATTCTCCTCAGCACACAGCGCCATTTTCCTGCCCAGCTCCGCTGCGAGGAAGGCTCCCAGGACTCTCCCCTGCACTGCACTACAGAAACAGGGTAAAAACAGAGAGGGGGGGCACTTATTGGCGATATTTATAATATTTGAGCTGCTATAAAGGGAACACACTTATTAAGGTTGTCCCTATATATATTTATAGCGCTTGGGTGTGTGCTGGCAAACTCTCCCTCTGTCTCCCCAAAGGGCTAGTGGGGTCCTGTCTTCTATCAGAGCATTCCCTGTGTGTCTGCTGTGTGTCGGTACGGGTGTGTCGACATGTATGAGGACGATGTTGGCGTGGAGGCGGAGCAATTGCCTGTAATGGTGATGTCACCCCCTAGGGAGTCGACACCAGAATGGATGGCTTTGTTTATGGAATTACGGGATAGTGTCAGCACGCTACAAAAGTCGGTTGACGACATGAGACAGCCGGCAAACCAGTTAGTACCTGTCCAGGCGTCTCAGACACCGTCAGGGGCTGTAAAACGCCCTTTACCTCAGTCGGTCGACACAGACCCAGACACTGACACTGAATCCAGTGTCGACGGTGAAGAAACAAACGTATTTTCCAGTAGGGCCACACGTTATATGATCACGGCAATGAAGGAGGCTTTGCATATCTCTGATACTGCAAGTACCACAAAAAGGGGTATTATGTGGGGTGTGAAAAAACTACCGATAGTTTTTCCTGAATCAGAGGAACTGAATGAAGTGTGTGATGAAGCGTGGGTTACCCCAGATAGAAAACTGCTAATTTCAAAGAAGTTATTGGCATTATACCCTTTCCCGCCAGAGGTTAGGGCGCGCTGGGAAACACCTCCTAGGGTGGATAAGGCGCTCACACGCTTATCAAAGCAAGTGGCGTTACCGTCTCCTGATACGGCCGCCCTCAAGGATCCAGCTGATAGGAGGCTGGAGAATACATTAAAAAGTATATACACACATACGGGTGTTTATACTGAGACCAGCAATCGCCTCAGCCTGGATGTGCAGTGCTGGCGTGGCTTGGTCGGAGTCACTGTCTGAAAATATTGATACCCTGGATAGGGACAGTATTTTACGGACTATAGAGCAGTTAAAGGATGCATTTCTTTATATGCGAGATGCACAGAGAGATATTTGCACTCTGGCATCAAGAGTAAGTGCGATGTCCATATCTGCCAGAAGAAGTTTATGGACGCGCCAGTGGTCAGGTGATGCGGATTCCAAACGACATATGGAAGTATTGCCGTATAAGGGGGAGGAATTATTTGGGGTCGGTCTATCGGATCTGGTGGCCACGGCAACGGCCGGAAAATCCACCTTTTTACCCCAGGTCACCTCCCAGCAGAAAAAGCCGCAGGCTTTTCAGCCGCAGTCCTTTCGTTCCTATAAGAACAAACGAGCAAAAGGACATTCCTATTTGCCCCGAGGCAAAGGAAAGGGTAAGAGACTGCAACAAGCAGCTCCTTCCCAGGAGCAGAAGCCCTCCCCGGCTTCTACAAAGGCGTCAGCATGACGCTGGGACCTTACAAGCAGACTCAGGGGCGGTGGGGGGTCGCCTCAAACATTTCAGCGCACAGTGGGCTCACTCGCAGGTGGACCCCTGGATCCTGCAGGTAGTATCTCAGGGTTACAGGTTGGAATTCGAGAAGTCCCCTCCTCGCCGTTTCCTAAAGTCTGCTTTGCCAACGTCTCCCTCCGACAGGGCGACGGTATTGGAGGCCATTCACAAGCTGTATTCTCAGCAGGTGATAGTCAAGGTACCCCTCCTACAACAGGGACAGGGGTATTACTCCACGCTATTTGTGGTACCGAAGCCGGACGGCTCGGTAAGACCGATTCTAAATCTAAAATCTCTGAACCTGTACATACAAAAATTCAAGTTCAAGATGGAGTCACTCAGAGCAGTGATAGCGAATCTGGAAGAAGGGGATTTTATGGTGTCCTTGGACATCAAGGATGCTTACCTTCATGTTCCAATTTGTCCTTCACACCAAGGGTACCTCAGGTTCGTGGTCCAAAACTGTCATTATCAGTTTCAGACGCTGCCGTTTGGATTGTCCACGGCACCCCGGGTCTTTACCAAGGTAATGGCCGAAATGATGATCCTTCTTCGAAGAGAAGGCGTCTTAATTATCCCTTACTTGGACGATCTCCTGATAAGGGCAAGATCCAGAGAACAGCTTTTCAGTGGGATCTGCTGGACAAATGGTCCGGATCGCATCTGCAGATGCATCAGCGGATAAAATTGTCCACAAGGACAAGAGTGTCTCTGCTATGGTGGTTGCAGAGTGCTCATCTGTTAGAGGGCCGCAGATTCGGCATACAGAACTGGGTCCTAGTGACCACGGATGCCAGCCTGAGAGGCTGGGGAGCGGTCACACAGGGAAGAAACTTCCAGGGCGTGTGGTCAAGCCTGGAGACGTCTCTTCACATAAATATACTGGAGCTAAGAGCAATCTACAATGCTCTAAGCCTGGCAAAACCTCTGCTTCAGGGTCAGCCGGTGTTGATTCAGTCGGACAACATCACGGCAGTCGCCCACGTAAACAGACAGTGCGGCACAAGAAGCAGGAGGGCAATGGCAGAAGCTGCAAGGATTCTCCGCTGGGCAGAAAATCATGTGTTAGCACTGTCAGCTGTGTTCATCCCGGGAGTGGACAACTGGGAAGCAGACTTCCTCAGCAGACACGATCTGCACCCGGGAGAGTGGGGACTTCATCCAGAAGTCTTCCACATGATTGTGGTCCATTGGGAAAGACCAATGGTGGACATGATGGCGTCCCGCCTCAACAAAAAACTGGACAGGTATTGCGCCAGGTCAAGAGACCCTCAGGCAATAGCTGTAGACGCTCTGGTAACACCATGGGTGTACTAGTCAGTGTATGTGTTTCCTCCTCTGCCTCTCATACCAAAAGTACTGAGAATTATACGGCAAAGGGGAGTAAGAACGATACTCGTGGCTCCGGATTGGCCAAGAAGAACTTGGTTCCTGGAACTTCAGGAGATGCTCACGGAAGATCCGTGGCCTCTACCTCTAAGACGGGACCTGCTTCAGCAGGGACCGTGTCTATTCCAAGACTTACCGCGGCTGCGTTTGACGGCATGGCGGTTGAACGCCGAATCCTAAGGGAAAAAGGCATTCCGGAAGAGGTCATCCCTACCCTGGTAAAAGCCAGGAAGGAGGTGACTGCACAACATTATCACCGCATTTGGAGAAAATATGTTGCGTGGTGTGAGGCCAGGAAGGCCCCGACGGAGGAATTTCAACTGGGTCGATTCCTACATTTCCTGCAAACAGGATTGTCTATGGGCCTCAAATTAGGGTCCATTAAGGTTCAAATTTCGGCCCTGTCGATTTTCTTCCAGAAAGAATTGGCTTCAGTTCCTGAAGTCCAGACTTTTGTAAAAGGAGTACTACATATACAGCCCCCGGTTGTGCCCCCAGTGGCACCGTGGGATCTTAATGTAGTTTTGGATTTTCTCAAATCCCATTGGTTTGAGCCACTCAAATCGGTGGATTTGAAATATCTTACATGGAAAGTAACCATGCTACTGGCCCTGGCTTCAGCCAGGAGAGTGTCAGAATTGGCGGCTTTATCGTATAAAAGCCCATATCTGATTTTCCATTCGGACAGGGCAGAACTGCGGACGCGTCCTCACTTTCTGCCTAAGGTGGTTTCAGCGTTTCACCTGAACCAGCCTATTGTGGTGCCTGCGGCTACTAGCGATTTGGAGGATTCCAAGTTGCTGGACGTTGTCAGAGCATTGAAAATATATATTTCAAGGACGGCTGGAGTCAGAAAATCTGACTCGCTGTTTATACTGTATGCACCCAACAAGCTGGGTGCTCCTGCTTCTAAGCAGACGATTGCTCGTTGGATTTGTAGCACAATTCAACTTGCACATTCTGTGGCAGGCCTGCCACAGCCTAAATCTGTCAAGGCCCATTCCACAAGGAAGGTGCCCGAGGGGTCTCTGCATTACAACTCTGCCGAGCAGCTACGTGGTCAGGGGAGAACACGTTTGTAAAATTCTACAAATTTGATACCCTGGCTAAGGAGGACCTGGAGTTCTCTCATTCGGTGCTGCAGAGTCATCCGCACTCTCCCGCCCGTTTGGGAGCTTTGGTAAATCGGGTTGTTATTGTTGTGAGCCGTCTGTTCAGAGGCTCCTACGTTTGTCATACTGTTAACTGGGTTCACTTCAAGAGTAGCTCCCGACCAGCACAGCTTTAGCGTGCTGGCCGGGAGCTACTCGTCGCTCCCCGGCCCGCAGCTGCTGCATGTGACATCCCGCAGCCGTTGCGCCCCCGGTACGGTCCGGCCACACCTGCGTTGGCCGGACCGCGCCCACGAAACGGTGGCCGCCCAGCGACCGTCTCTGCCTGTCAATCAGGCAGAGGCGATCACAGCCCTGCTACGGCCTTAGGCCGTATGGCATGTGCCGGCGCATGTGCAGTGGGGAACCGAACGGGTCAGAATGACCCCCTTAGTCTGCATATAGAACGGGCATTACCCCCTGATGCTGGATAATATAGGGGATGGTCAGTGTAAAGCCATATATCCTCTGTACCTCATAGTCACACTTACACATTATTTATATGAGGCAAGAGCTGCTGTGGATTTTACCTGTAGTGTTTATTTTGGGGCTCCGGAGTACCAATTTTACAGAGTTGATTGAAAAAATATTACTTGCGGTTTTGGCAAGAAAGCCACTAGATTTATAGCGGCAATTGGCATAAAGGCAAAACCAGGCTGTTTTTGCTTTTAAACTCATTGGCTCTTTAAATATAGCGGCACAGTCAGGGTCCACAATCGCGAGTTATTACATTTGGGCCTTCACTCCCACTGTAGTTTATTTCTGGTGACAAAGCAGCTTTAACCCTGGATGCTTTCTGAGATCAGCGATCCACATGTTAATCTGCATTTGTGAAGCATTATCTGTCTGTCTGGGTGAGAGCATGTAATCTCTTCCAGCCCCTGTGTGTGCAGCCTCCGCCTGGCCACGCTCCCTCCGCTGGGCTAAAGCTTTCAGGTGACATTTGTGTGTTATACTTGCAGAATTCCCTTTCTCCTTTACCTGAGGTAATATACAATTAGAATACTGTCGGTAATGGTTACCAACTCTGTCCGATGGTCAGTAACCATGTGTAATGTTTGGCAAGGGATTCCACTCATTACATCGGTCATGCTAGTGGTATAGGTTCAATGCATTTTGTATGTTCCCCCCCGTGAGGTTTTTGCTGAACCCTGCTTACCTCTCCCTGCCCTCTGCTTGCAGGGCTACAGGTCATGTACCTGAACTAGCAGGTCTGCAGGAGGAGGTCAGGGGTTAACCGGTTGCACAAACACTCATTTTCTCCTCTGTCATGGAAAAATTCTCCTGGGGGTTGCAGTTACTGAGCAACTTTACAACGTCAGCAGCAACCCCTCCCCTCTGCCACCCGTTATTGTGTTCTCCGAGAGCACCACGCTGTAGAGGAGGCCAGTCTGAGTGGTGTAAGAGTGGTAGGTCCTGGCTATTCATCCTCTGTACACCTGGCAGCACTAGTGGTAATCAGCCATGTCCCTTTATAGAGAATATATATATATTACCATCCATGGTCTCTAGCTGCTGTGTGCTGACGGGTCGTCCCTTTAGCTTGCTGCAGTATTTATGTACTATTGATGGGGAGAGGGGTTTTGTGCGTCTCTGCAGTGCTTAACTGTTTAATCAATGAAGCAGTTTACCTATAGCATGTGTGCTAGCGCTGGACTGTGGGCTCCGTGCCCACCTACAGTGAGTGTGCCTTGGTTATGTGTGGGTAATGCTCCAGTCTGCAGGCTAGCAATTGCTTTGTATCCGTATCTGCACCAGACAGCGGTGCATGCCAGTGACCTTATGTCAGGATGGTTCTACTCACACTAAGCGCTTGTGGGGCTCCAAGTTTGCATTTGCCCATTTGTCTGGGTATAATTCTGGTTGTAGTACATCCAGTGGCTGATTCCAACAGATATCTGTAAGATGTTGTGTTTTATCCCCCACCTGAACAAATGTATGGAAGAACCTCTGCACATATTCATTCTAGTGTCTGTCCATCTTTTTATGATATTGAAATTTTAAATGTTTTTTTTTAATGCCGTCCATAGATAAGTTAATAGAGGTAAAAAGCCAGATCTACAGCCAAATATTAGCCTGTTCAGTCACGTATTCGTTGTGAGAACTCAATACAAAGATATGCACTGTTGGTGAAGTGACACCACTGTAATACTCCAGTCACATAACTATCATTACTCAGGGTATTAAAGTGCGGAGATGTGGAGTTGCTGAATGGTAGGGCTTATTAGGCTTCATCTGTACTGTCGCTGCTTTTTCTGGTGAGGTAAAGTTTTGAAAAGGGGGGAGGGAGCTGCAAATTATGATATTACGATGGGCTACATAAATTTGGCCTGTTGAAATGCTTATTTTAAACCACCAGCCCCATAAACAGTTAATATAGCATTTAATTACAGGGATTACCTCACCCCCAGTGACGTGAGGCGCCATCTTTATGTGAATGCTGAGTGTGTGAATTTTAATTTGAACCCAGTTAACCCTTGTGTATGCTTCCATTAGTGATGCATTTACCATTCTGCATGTGAGATTGGGCACTAGCCCAAATGACTTTCTGCGGAATGTCAAAGGCTACAGCTCCAAAAAAAGAAAATGTTCTGTACTGTGTGTAAAGACCATTTTCGCATTTCCGCCACGCAGGCCATTCACCCTCCCCAATTCATGGTCAGGAGTCTCCATAACCTGTTTTCTGTGTGTGACGTGCCGTTATGGTTCTTGGCGATGTTGCGCGTTGTTAAAATGACTGCTAGTCATTAGTGTGTTGTGTCATTACGGGCAGGCGACACTGGGGTGTCGGCACCCTATGCATTGCTTTTAAGGTCTCTGATACCCTTGTGCCACCACATTGGATCTGAATGTGTACTGGCATGTATGTCTGGTAACACATTGGGCAGGATTTCATTCAGTTTCAGTACATCACACGTGCACTTGTATTGCACAGAACGCCATTTATTGGATTATAGAGCTACAAGTAACCTTTACCTCTCCTATTCAACATGTGCGCTCCATTTGTGCTTCCATATGCAACTGTTTATATAGTGCATCCAACCTGTTAGATGTTTTATTAATCATTATATTTTGTAAAATCAATTTCCAGAGGTCCCTTTTATTCCTACATTGGATACATTACAGATGAGTGATCTAAAGGTGGGTACACACTAGGCGATGTGCTCCGTGAGCGACATCGCCTAGTGTGTCTCCCAGCGCGGGCCACCCGACAGCGGGCATACATACTGTGCGATATCGCACAGTGACGTCATGTCGCAGCCGGGCTGTACATGCAGCTTTGGACAATGAGTCCGAGGGTCGTTAACGAACCATGGGGCCGCGCATCGGCTGTTATCCACTGCATACACACTGGCGATTTTATAGTAAACGATATCGCTCAAGAGGGGGAAAATTAGTGCTATTGTTTACTATGGGTGTGGTATGAGTTTCTGGGTCCCCGGTAGCCAGCATAGCGGCGCCGGGATCCCGACCGCCGGCTTGCCGTCAGCGTGCTCGCTGCGCTCACCACGCTGCGGGCACGGTGGTGCGCGCACTATCTATTCTTCCTCCAGGGGGGTCGTGTACCCCCAAGAGGGAGAAAAGGTGTCAGTATGCCGGTTGTCGGGATTCTGGCGACGGTTTACTGTGCGCCGGGATCCCAACAACCGGTATACTGAATACCACCCGTTTACTATATCACCTAGTGTGTATGCACCTTAACTCTTTTGTTCTATGTTCCCCTACTTTCTGCTGGGGGAAATTGGCCTTAAGTGTTCCCAGTCCTACCCTGACCGCACCACATAGCAGACTGAACTGACAGTCATCGTCTCCGTTCTATTCATAGACTAAAGTTCCTGAAAATGTGAGTTTACAAATACAATATGGAAGTCCTCAGAGCTCGGGGACTGTATCACTGGAACTTGGCATCTCTGAAAACTGCTTCCATCCTCTATTGATCCTTCAAACATTATTATTATTATGATTGTGATTATTATTATTATTATTATTATTTGATTACTTTTGTTCCTAGGCTAAGAACAAATGTGGGCATCTCTGAAATTCACAGTGAATGACGGATAGTTTAATTTAGGTGTAAAATACAATTCACAAATCTTACTTTATGGGCGTTTCTCTGTTGATCTGTGACACAACTATCCTGGTATGGTGACACAAATAGGTGCTGGCACATTGGCTGGGAGTTATATCTGTAGCCCAGTGCGTGCAAACGCCACACAGTTAGGGCCTGCGTCGTCATTGACCCTGTGCTGTGTGACACTAATGCTTACCACTTTGCAATCATGCTACCTATACTGTATCCACTAGCAAAATTCCGCTGTGTCTCAGGCACACTGCCTTTGCAGACCGCTGCACCCCGCCGCACTGACACTCCCCTGTTTCTGTCAGCCGCGCTACACGGTGACTGACCGCTATCTTCCCCTCCTCTGTGTGCAGACTAATGGCTGGTCTGTTGATGATCTGGTGAGACCGGAGGGCTGGGGTTGCCTCTCCTGCCGAGACAAACCCAGCTCTCCTGTGTGTACGAATCTATAAAAGGAGACACCAGGGAGGATCATCACGGTGGCCATCTTTACTGTAGCTCCGCAGCAGTGTGCGATGATTAGCGGTCTCAATAAGTTCAGTGCTTCACCCCCTCATAGGTGTTCTGGGCTAAAGCATTTTCACTTGTAAGTAGTTCTCCAATGTGTATCTGGCAGCACTGCTGGGGACGTATAATGTGTATCTGGCAGCACTGCGGGGGGCGTATAATGTGTATCTGGCAGCACTGCGGGGGGCGTATAATGTGTATCTGGCAGCACTGCGGGGGGCGTATAATGTGTATCTGGCAGCAATGCGGGGGGCGTATAATGTGTATCTGGCAGCACTGCGCGGGGCGTATAATGTGTATCTGGCAGCACTGCGCGGGGCGTATAATGTGTATCTGGCAGCACTGCGCGGGGCGTATAATGTGTATCTGGCAGCACTGCGCGGGGCGTATAATGTGTATCTGGCAGCACTGCGCGGGGCGTGTAATGTGTATCTGGCAGCACTGCGCGGGGCGTATAATGGCCCTCATTCCGAGTTGATCGCTCGCAAGGCGAATGTAGCAGAGTTACACACGCTAAGCCGCCGCCTACTGGGAGTGAATCTTAGCTTCTTAAATGTGCGACCGATGTATGCGCAATATTGCGATTACAAACGAGTTAGTAGTTTTTGAGTAGCTTCAGACTTACTCTGCCTGTGCGATCAGTTCAGTGCTTTTCGGTCCTGGCTGACGTCATAAACACACCCAGCGTTCGCCCAGGCACACCCACCGTTTCCCCGGCCACTCCTGCGTTTTCTCCGGAAACGGTAGCGTTTCCAGCCACACGCCCCTAAAACGCCGTGCATCCGCCCAGTAACACCCATTTCCTGTCAATCACAATGCGAACGTCGGAGCGATGAAAAAGCCGTGAGTAAACTTACTTTCTTCATAGTAAAGTTACTTGGCGCAGTCGCAGTGCGAACATTGCGCATGCGCACTAAGAGAATTCTCACTGCGATGCGATGAAAATCTCCGAGCGAACAACTCGGAATGAGGGCCCATGTGTATCTGGCAGCACTGCTGGCATTTGTGTATCTGGTCGGCCCCCACACATTTTCACCTCACCAAATCTGTCCCTCTTTGCAAAAAGTTTGGTCACCCCTGCACTAGGCGATGTGCTTTATGAGCGACATCGCCTAGTGTTTCCCCTCCCGGGCCAGGGCGGTCGGCGCCATTGCATACACACTGAGCAATATGAGGACCATATCGCTCAGTGTTGTCACGCCACTGCTGGGCCGTGCAGGCAGCTTTTGGACGACAGTCCAAATGGAGATGCATGCATGGCCGACAGCGAGGGTCGTTAACGACCGCATACATACTGGCCAATATAGTAAACGACGTCGCTTAGGAAGGGTGAAAATGAGGGATGTCGTTTACTTTCTTGGCGAGTGTGTATGCACCTTTAGGGGTAATTTAGGAGCTTATTTTATTTTTATAAACCGTATAAAAATACAGAATAGTAATGTTCAACATAGGTAGCGAGTTTGGATATAAACATGTGAGGAGTACTACTGGAGAATAACACAATATACATATGACATAGTTACAGTAATGAAAAACCAATCTAAAAAAAGTTTAAATATTAAGTACCAAAGGAAAAATGTAATGGGTGTGGGGGAGTAAGAGAGCCTGGGGTACGAGAGGCAGAGTCTGGGAACCCGATGGCACTACTTAGGAGACCAGGAAAGGTCTGAGAAGATCCTGGGAGGATCTTTCTTGACTGTATAGCTACTGTAAATGAGCCAATCCCACCAAACTTGGATATAATTATGGGACTTACTGTGAAGGTAATCGGATATTTTTTTCACGCTTGTTTAATGCCAAATCCTGTTTAGAAGCTGCCGTCGGGTGTATTGGCCGTTTCCATTGAGAACTTGTTCGGAAAGTTTGTCAGCATTTTTGGCGAGTACCTCTGATGGGCTGCTTGTACTTTGGGTACATTGTTGAGAAGGTGCAGACTTGTGGGCAGGACCACCACATGTAGCTCTACTAACACTTTTATTATGGAAAAGTAGATCAGTGACTAGCTATCATTTTCTAGAAGGCAACCTGTGACCCTCCAACTGCTGTAAAACTACTCATCCCAGCATGTCCTAACAGCAAAACTGTGGCAGGTCATGTTGGTGTGCATAGTTCCACAGCATCTGGATTTCTGCAGGTTGCCTACCTCTGGAATAGATGATGGTTAGAATCTGGTTACTATGGACAATAGCCAAGTTTTAGTAACTCTACCCCTTAGCCAGAGAGAGATGTAGATGATGGCTCTTTATAGCGTTTTCCATATACTAGTGAATAGGAAATGTTTTCCGTTTATGGCAGATCACTGTGTGTGGTATGTTAAGTGGACGCTGAGTGAGCCATAAAATGTATATTTAGATGTTGTCTACAAATAAGTTTGACCACCACTTCCTTCAGGAAACTATGGCGACACTACACCGCTGGACTGATAATCAGATCCCCCGTCTACCCCTCGCTGTCTCCCCCCTATTCCCACAACCTGCACATAATGACTGGTAGGAACAGGGTTTGTAGTCCCTTATAATACCCTGTTGTAACCATCTAATAATCTGCAGTGATTGGTGGGGTCACAGACTCGGCCAGGAAGCTGGTTTATACACCTGCAGCATGCGGTAGGCTCATTGAAGCATCTTCTCTCTATTATGCAAAGCTCAGGTTTGGTAGAGCAGCATTGTAACCGCAGGACCCTAGGGACCTGGCCTCCAGGGCTGCTGCTTGGCCCTCCTAATGTCAGCATGTGATGAGGATCTCTGCATGCATCGCAGACACCATCCCTGCTGTTCTGGTTCCATCATGCTTGAGGGTCATGTAATGCGGTGCCATAGGTCTCTGTATTGCTGTGACTGACGTGTTGTACCATGGAGATGCATAATGATCCTGTGTGTGTCTCTGTCTGTACACAGCCTTCTCTAATCACCTCACAAACCTCTAACCACAACCCGGCCGCAGTGGAAATAATCTCTCACAATGTGTTAGCTTGTTGTAAGGAGGGGGGTGGTGTTTGTTGTTCACCTATCTCTGACGCCTTTATACGGTGTTTGTACATTAGATTTACACTGACGGATGGCTTTTTGTACAGTACGTTGCTGGCTCAGGGGTAAATCAGGCTAAGGATGCCAGTCTGTCAGCTGTGGTGCAATGGATATACTTGGTTCTGTTTAATCTATAGGGAGTGTGGTTTTGCTTCAGTGCTGCACAGGTCACCTAAGCAGTGCACAGTCCCTGTTACTGGCTGCTGATTGCATGAACAATCCAAGCAGATTTCACTTGAAGGATGTAGGAGGAAAGAGAATGGTTATGTATAGGTGAGGCCTGCAGGAGGACCTGGCTACAGAACCATCCTGGCTTGTGGTTCCATATTCCTAGCAGGGCTGCCATCAGAAATTGCGGGGCCCTGGACTGACAAAATAGACAGGCCCCCCCCCCCCCCTCCCCCCAAAATAAATAAATTAAAAAAAGATATATATTCTGCCACACCACACTATCCCTATGTGATGTCATACATTGTAACGTTACATATAGATGGAGCGTTGTGGACCTACAGGAACAGTTCACGGAGAGCTGATATGCAGGGAAAGATTGTTTTGAAGAAGTCCTCACTGTGTATCAGCCTTGTTGTTGTTTCACAGACTGGTGCCGCTCTCCTGGTATTGGCGGTACGAGCCAGAGGTGGGCCCTCATCTCTGTAAGGGCCCGGGACACCAGTCCCCCCCTGAGGGCTGCCCTGATTCCTAGTACAGTAATGTCTGCTGTCATAGGCCACTTGTGTGTCTGCTTGCTGTCCTGGCTGCAAGCTGCACAGCCTCCCCTGCCTGTATGCATTCTCAGTAAATGACCCCCTGCATATCGGAAGCAGTTGCACCCCCTTCCCCTCCACACACACTGCTCTCCATATTGCTTATCTACATAACATGCAAATATTGAATTTGTAACTATCAGAACAATCATTTAAACTCCCGACTGCAGAATTCTCTTTTACTTCTATCAGTCTGCAAACACAGCCTTCTGTTTGTCAACATTGGCTACACCATGGGTGTTGTGAGTTAAGCGCTGATATCATGCCGTGTAATAAGCATCCGCTCTTCCAGACGGGAATATGCAAAGTGTACGTTTTCTGCCTCACCCCACTCCCGTGTCGGTCCATGGTGCATGGTCTGCAAGTCCTAAGCATTTATCACCGTGCCTTCTAAATCATCTCGTACAATCGAGTAAATTGGGTATATGACAGAGGTGTTTATGGGGCTGCCTTCCATGTGACCCCTTAAGTCAGAGATTTTCTACCTATTACAACTCGCGGCACACTGAACAAGATGTAAATATTGCCATGGCACATTCAAATATATTGGTGATGCATGGTGCGGTTGCGTGTCCTAGGATGTCATGTCGCATCTTCTCCATAGGTAACGCCTGAGCCACATCTGAAAAAGCCAGAAGAGCCCAACACTGCCCAGGCCCAAAATTAGAACTGAGACTACAACCACTAAACCCACCAGTATTGATCGTTCCAGGGCCTCAGTAGCGGCAAAACACTGACGGGCCTGACTCTGCTTCTATGGTGGCGCACCTAGAGACTGCTCAGGGCACACTAGAGTGCCATGGCACAGCGGTTGAAAAACACTGTCTTAAGTCTTTCTTGATATTTATTTTATATAAAGTGTTGTTTTTTGGGCAACACTTGCGCTCTTTTTTTTTCCGTTTTAGTAAATCTGCCCCCTGTATATCATTGATTTACGTGGCTTGAAAGTGTCTTGTATAATGCTTTGGTTTTCTTCCTTTTTTCTTTTTTTTTTTTTGTGTATAATCTATAGTGACCTTTTTATTTGCATTTCTGTGAGCCATGAGCATGCATGTAAAAGGGACAACCTTACATGCATCACATCTTTTCAGATATTACATTTAACCCATTAGATATAACCTTTCTCGTTTAATTAACCCCACAGTGACTGTCAGAGACTGATCCAGTATTCCCTGGAAGGCGCAGCCGCATGATACTGAGGCATTATACCAATAAATGATAATAAAACCGTTGATCCCTGGGAGGCTGGAGATTAGTATTCTCCCAGCAAGACAATAGCATAACCCCCTACCCCAGTCCAAGCAACTCACTGAGTGAGAGGCTGTTTGTTTAGCATCAATTAAACTCATTAACGAAGACCTATAAATAGACTGTGGAAGTTGAGACTTGCTGGTTAATGAGTCAGTGTGTGTGTGAACTCAGATTTCATAATTAATCAAATTAAAATCTATTTTTTTTTTATACGAGTCTTGGCAAGGTATTACTAATTGATTTGCTTATGGTTTCTCAATGCGTAATTAAGTGAGGAATGTCCTTTTAGTGTTTGTTTTTCCATCACATAAATGAAGGAATTGCTTTCTCTGCTTTCTCTCCCTGTTCAGGCATGAAATGATTCCTTTATGAAGTCTTCGTTATAGATTAGCTGCTGATCGACAAAGATACTTAGGGCTGGTCCAGGCATCGGCGGGTCACGACACGGCCAAACCCTCTCCTATAAATCAGGCAGTTTCCGGGATCACTGATCGCTACTGTTAAGTTGAGCAACATTGTCATTGTGACAGACCCTGAGGGTGGTTTGTTGTACAGTGTGGTATATCCTACCACCCAGCGAATGGCAGAGGTGTACGGGCATGTAGCTTCATAATGAGATTACCAGAAGGGTTGGTTCATGGCACGCACCCACTGGAACATGGCATGTGCACATTCTGACTCTTGTCCCAACAAGCCCTTTTCTTGGCTACATACAGCAACCCCGTTATCTGATTGGTCATTTTCTACCAAGCTGGCCGGGTCCCAGACATCCACATCTGCAAATGCTGGTGATCTTGTGTGTGTGCCTACATTGCTGAGCAACTTGGTCTGTGTAGGGATGTCCAGGGGAAGTTCATTATTAGGGTTGGTAAGTGTTTGCTGAACGAATAATAGCTTCTTTATAGGTAGAGGACAGCCCAGCCCTTACAGCATAGGTATATTTGTCTCTGGGCCCGTTAGATGGAACATAGCGGCCAGCCTGATAAATAGCTGTATATACTTGTACTTGCAGAAGAAAGCTGTTCTCCTTTGTTACAAGTTCTTGGTAAACACTTCCCCTGATGAACAAATAGGGAGCATAGATCTGGCTATTTGTGTAGCCTTGTTTACTCATTGGATTTATTTGTTTTGCTATATGTTTGTGTATCTTTCCTCTCCAGCAAGAGTCACACTTGTATAACCGTGTGACAACCGCGTGCTGACCTGAGCAAGACAAAGAAGCTCTGTATTTGGATATGTTTCAAGTCAGGGCTGGGTGTTCTAAGCGGAGAAAGAGTCATCTACTTGTCAACGGTGGATTGTTTTCAATGATACCTTAAATCTTGGCCAGGGAGTCCATATGATGTGTAGGTGTATTCCTGGCCGACACAGAACACCCGGTCTCCTCCACGCACTATTGTACTATGCAGAGCGTCGCAGCCAAAGTGATAGGGGGACGCGGAGCGGCCCAGCCAAGCGCTGTAGGATTTAGGGCCTAGCAAAGGCTCGGTGGAATGAAAACCACAGGGTGGCCCAGCCTATGGTGCAATAGGATTTAGGGCAGAAGAGGGGCCAGTCCTATGGCATATTAGAATGAAGGCCTATGGGTTACAAGGTCGGAGCGACTAGGCTAATGGCACATTTATTCTAGGGGACCACAGATCGGCTTGGTGGATAGGTGACCGCAGGGTGACTCTTCCTCTGGCATGTGAGGATAAAGGGCCCAGTGGATGGAATACTACAGAGTGGCCCAGCTAGTATAGAAGGGATCTGGTCAGGATCCTGATGGTTGAGGTCCACTATAGAGGACCACAGAGAGGACTTTGGTAAGTGAATATTACAAGTGTATTGCTTTGCAGCCAGATTTATTGGTAGATAGTGTGCTAGAGTATTACATTGTGTCTTCAGTTTTGTGCGGCTTTCGTCATCCCTGTTCTGTTCTGTCGGTAGAGAAGTGCTTGACAGAATGTGTGTGTACGGAGAGCTGACAAGATTACTTTAGCTGCGAAGCATCTTCCATCTCCTTATGTGTGAATACTGCAGCGCGAGATGCCTGTGGACTATCCTACATGCTCCCTCCACACTACACAGGCCTGGTCATTGGAATCCTTGATAATGAAGTGACCCATACGGAAGTGTCCAAGAATAGGCAACAGACAATTACTGTGTTAGAAATGGTTGGAAAGTGTTAGGTCTGTGTAGGGCCCGAGCCTGTGACTCGCCTAGGCCAGACAGCAGAAACTGGGCACGCTGTGGAATTTTTAGTGATTTACATAAACTATTTAGCATTTTAAAAGCAGTGATTTCCTCTAGCTACAAAAATAAATGTCACTTGCGTGAAACCTGTCTCAGTTTTACCGGCAAGGAAAAGAATTTCATGTTGTTTTTGAACCCTCAGTGACTCAGGTCTCAACCTGTCTCCAGCACACTGGTGCCACACTTCGGGAGTGATTGGAGAGCGGATTGGGGCGGGGGGGATGCAGGTGTGGTGGCCCTTTTGATCTCCCACAATGCTTTGCACCACTGTTTTACCTGCTCCTGAATTATGGTTGTCTTGGTATCAAGCGTTTGTAATGTTGCCTCCGGGTTTGACAGTAAGTAAGGGAGAAGTCAATGTTGTAAATGGCTGATCTGTGACCCTGCATGCTTTCACCGTGTCAGTCTGCATTTGCATCACAGGTGGCTGTAAATTTACATTTAGCAAATAGCCGCTTCCACTGTTTATTTGGATGCCGTATAACAACAGCTGCATTTTCTTTTTTCTGTTTTACAGAATGCTGCTCATATAAACAGCGGTGTTGAAACACTCTATTCATTTTACAGATTTAGTCATCCTGACAGGAAAAATGCAATTATCAAACGCCAAAGCATTTTGTAATAGGGACTAGTCACGACTCCGGGCTCTGAGCTCCGGATACACTCAGGAAGCTGGAAATGGAGTTGGATACTCTCCACATGCAGTTGTCCACATAATTACACACAAACTAGAATCAGAGATTACTGGGGAATTGCGTTCCCCTATGTGGCAGTTTGTCTTGTAGCTGTGGCTTTTCTGTGTTGTGTTTTTTGTTTTGTTTTTGTACGCGGAAGTCTTTTATTATGGCAAAAGCTTCAAATGGAAAAAATGAGTAACTCTGTGTTTGTATCTTACATTTATGTATAAGCTTATAGGAAGTGCATAAGTTCTTCTGCTAAAGCGTTTCCTCCTGTGATGCTGACTGGTGGCAGGGAACATCTCTTATCTTCTGTCCCTTTTATACCTGTGTGCTCAGCACTGGACTTTGTGCAGTCACTCCAGTAAGTGGCCCAGCACGCAGTCACATGACCAGTGTATAGCCCCTTCAGAGAATAGGAATAGTCAGCATATCCCTCAGACATCCCTTTTTGTAGCATCAATAACCTAAAACTACTGTTTGTGCTTTGTTAAAAGGAAAAATACAAATGTCATTGTGAGGGGCTTTTAGCTATTCTGTTTATGTGCCTTGTTGCCTGTAGAGATGATTGAGGATCTGCCCCTTGTTCTAAAGCAGGCCGGTGGTGGAGTTAGGACTTTGCCCTGCCATGACACAGTCTAACACTTGGAGAATGCAGTGTTTTCAGCATTGATTTATTACACACACACAGAAGCTATGTCCAGCTCTTCTTGAGTGGCTTGTGCTAAGCTATGTCCCTCTGATTACTGCGCCCAGAGCCCATGTAGGTGCCCTGCTGATGGATTTGTCCAGCGATGAGGTAATGGGTTGTACACAGGACATTTTTCTGCAGTTTGGGGGAATTTGTGCTGCAGCTCATGAGGTAACTCTCCCCGCTTTGTTCTGTGTATATGACTTGTATACGCCTCTCTATAGCAAGCTTCTACATGTTGGACGAATGCATTTGCATGTAGTTTGATTACATTTCTTCCACAGTGCCTGCTGCAGCCCCCGTATGGTTTCTGTGCTGATGGCTCTTGGCAGTGACAGTGTTAAGAGCCTGTCCATATGCTAAATGCCCTCCCTCAGTCACCTGAGTGACTGGAATGCTTGTCTTTATGCAGAATTGCTGGTTTCTTGGGTCATACCGAGGCCTCTATATCATTGTGTATGCCCGGTAACATCGGACTGACTGGGAGGGGAGGTATCTGGAGAGGGTTAGTACCTTCTTACACTGCACCTGTTGCAGAAAACCCAGTGGCAGCAGTCTTTCTGTGCAGAGTCACCAGACTTGAGCATGGTTTGGTTCCACCACATGCAGCACATGTTTGAGCAGTATACAAACATACCTGTTACCATAATTCTTTCCTTTTATTCCGATAAATGCAGTTTGCGAGAGGGCCTATGATGTACGTTCTCACCGGTGGCTAGAGAGCCACCAGTAGTACATTGCGTGATCACTATAATGAATGTCCATACTTGGGAGCCTAGTTGGAAAAACAGACGAAGCTAAAAACGCAGTGGACCAGGGCAGCATAAGGGCTAAAACACACTACCCGGCTTTTGCCGGCCAGGAAAAAGCCGGACGGCTTTTTCCCGTGCCGGCATTGTAGTTAACAGTGTGAGGGGTAGGGTCCCTTCACACTGCACGGCCCCGGCCCGGCTGCCGGGTTGCTGCCAGGTCTCACCACTGGAAGGTCCGGCTGCCGGCCGGGCGCCGGGCTGTCTTTGCAGCCAGTAAACCATGTGTGTGAAGGGGAGCTTTCACACACAACGGTTTTTTCTGAAGCCGTGTCTGATGCTGCGCATGCGCACAGCATCACACACGGCTCAAAGCCGTCCTGTGTGACAGACTCTGCCGGTTTCTCCTGGATGGCAAAAAGCCGGACAAAGTTTGTCCGGCTTTTTGCCATCCGGGAAAAACCGGAGTGTGTGTTACAGCCCTAACACAGGTGGCTCAATAGCGAACAGTTATGTAGATTGTAGAGTGTGGCACAGACTGATATGAATTATGTACATTATCTGTAGAATGCTACTGTATAAATAAATGATACTAATATTCGGTAATAATATACTTTGCTCCTTGGAACGCGCCAGTGTTCTCCCTCTGTGGATAATTCAGAGAATGATAGACAAGCATAGTTTATCTGCGACGCCTGCCCCCCAAACAACATTTTCTGCACCTCTGTTATAGTAGGAGAGAGCTATCCTATATAGAAGTCTTAGCAGCTGGAGGCTTCATCTGACAAGATGTATGTATATTGTGACCAGTTGCATTGTTTTAAATGTCAACAATCCCCAGATGCTTGGCTCTGCGTGCTTGGGGACCAGCCAAACACACCATTGTTTCTGTTCACTTTGGAAGCATTTCCAGAAGTGTAATTTATTTGCAGATATGTATAATAGGACCTTGCGGCCGTTTCCTCCTGCCAAACATTGCTGAGCTGCAGGTCATAAACTAATCAGAAGACTTCCATATTGTCAGTCACGACATCTCCCCCTTATGTCTTCTTCTTACATTAGTTGGTGCAGAGGCCACCAGACAGCCCATAGCATCTTCTGTATTTAATATGCAAAGCGTAATTCACCTTTCCAAGCTATGCTTGTGTATAAGGATCCCTGCAATGACAGAGCTTACAATTCAGTGTTTTCCCATTGTCTTTCAGAAATCCTGGCGGAAACTTAAGAACATGGTTCACTGGTCACCGTTTGTGGTGTCCTTCAAGAAGCAGTATCCATGGATCCAGCTGGCTGGACATGCAGGTAATAATACATGACTGTTCCAGTTCTATTGTTTCCGATGCCGTGTGCAGTATCCTTTACACTGGTGGAAGAAATGTACTTTATACTGCCCACTTCCTGTACATGCTACTTAAATTATCTCTCCAGGAAATAAGTGTTGAGAGGTCATTTGCATTCCCCTGTAGTCTATACAATAAAGTGAATATCTCAAGGCACATCCGAGTATTTCCAGTATTATTCGTAAATGTTCTTTCAAATAAAAGTTCCTGAGAGATGAGTATTGAAACCAGAGTCTTTCCCCTGTAACGTAATGGCTGATTGCAGACACATCTGGGGAGCAGTAAATTGTCTGTATGGCTAGACTATGTTGAAAGTCAGGGAGGTCACCGTACAGGGGCAACGTGCTACTATAACTCACGGCTGTTTCCCTGCAGGTAACTTTAAGGCTGGAGAGTATGGGAAAATCCTGAAGAAGTTCTGTCTTTGTGAGCAGCAGTGCTTAGAGTGGCTAAACCGTGACTCACTACAGCCCTATGTCCCTGGTTACTTCGGTGTGGTAGAGAAGGATGGACAGACCTACAACCAAATGGAGGATCTACTTTCAGAGTTTGACTCCCCGTCTATCATGGACTGCAAAATGGGTGTTAGGTGAGGGATGGATGAAAGTCTGTGTACTGTGGTGTTTGCGTCCTGTGCGTAAACCGTATTTATTGCTGTGTGAAGTGGTTTTCTTGAAATGTTGTGTTGTAAGGTGGTGGTTCTCTGTCATGTGGCAGGAACGGAGAGCCATGTGCCCAACCTGTTAACAGACTGGAGATTCAGGTCACTTTATGGAGGTGGAGATGTTGGGCAAAGTCTCATTTGTTTCTCCCCTTTTAACTTCAGGACATATCTAGAGGAGGAGTTGGTCAAGGCCCGGGAGAAGCCCAAACTCCGAAAGGACATGTATGATAAGATGATTGCTGTAGACCCTGACGCACCTACTGAAGAGGAGCACAGACAGAGGGCAGTCCTGAAGCCCCGATACATGCAGTGGCGGGAGACCCTGAGTTCTACTGCTACCATGGGCTTTAGGATAGAGGGCATCAAGGTGAGCAGGGCAGAGTCCCTGAACTAATGGTTTATCTATATTTGGTTTTATGCAATGATAGTGCAAACACTATACTGACGACAGTAATCAGTAGATAAGCAAGAGCTAACAAAAAAAGGCCAAACCTAAAATTGTGGAGAATCACTCTACAAAGATGTCTTCATATGGTTGGTACAGAGCTAGACTTCACCCCGTGCCCAAGAGACTGAGGTGAGGCAACACAGTGGCGAGGCTGGCACAGATCCCAGAACATATAGTATAACCATAAATGATTAGATATGACTGTGGGAAATGGCACAGTTGGTGAGGGAAAGTGTTTATTAAGACATTCAAATCAAACCTAACTTAAGCCATCGGGGGTTGGGAATTGCTTACAGGTCCATGTGTAGGAGACCTCTTGAAGGGAATAGGTTTTACTGGCAGCTCATGTAGCATGGAAGGAAAAGGAGATGTGGGTCTTGGAGTGAACCCAAGAGACTTGTTTTGAGATTATAGGGCCCATACAGAAACCCGGAGTCCAGCGCGGCAGCGAGGGTAATCGTGAGTCCAGCGCGGCAGCGAGGGTAATCGTGAGTCCAGCGCGGCAGCGAGGGTAATCGTGAGTCCAGCGCGGCAGCGAGGGTAATCGTGAGTCCAGCGCGGCAGCGAGGGTAATCGTGAGTCCAGCGCGGCAGCGAGGGTAATCGTGAGTCCAGCGCGGCAGCGAGGGTAATCGTGAGTCCAGCGCGGCAGCGAGGGTAATCGTGAGTCCAGCGCGGCAGCGAGGGTAATCGTGAGTCCAGCGCGGCAGCGAGGGTAATCGTGAGTCCAGCGCGGCAGCGAGGGTAATCGTGAGTCCAGCGCGGCAGCGAGGGTAATCGTGAGTCCAGCGCGGCAGCGAGGGTAATCGTGAGTCCAGCGCGGCAGCGAGGGTAATCGTGAGTCCAGCGCGGCAGCGAGGGTAATTGTGAGTCCAGCGCGGGTGCGAGGGTAACCGTGAGTCCAGCGCGGGTGCGAGGGTAACCGTGAGTCCAGCGCGGGTGCGAGGGTAACCGTGAGTCCAGCGCGGCAGCGAGGGTAACCGTGAGTCCAGCGCGGCAGCGAGGGTAATCGTGAGTCCAGCGCGGCAGCGAGGGTAACTGTGAATTAAATTTGAAGTGGAAAAGGGTGAAGCGTAATGCTGGGTACACACTACTAGATCTATCTGCAGATCAATGGTTCTGCAGATATATCTATGGACAGACTGGGCAGTGGGGCTAATTCAGACCTGATCGGTGCTGTGCGTTTTCGCATCCCATGGCTGTCTTAACCCTGCGATCACCTCTGCCTGATTGACAGGCAGAGGCAGGAAGAGGCGCGGTCTGGGCAACGCAGGCATGTGTGTGTTAGGCCTAGTCTGTTGAGCATACACACTGCCCAATCCAATGGGACTGACGACATGAACTGGGCGGGCATTTACATACACCTGCCCAGTTCCGAAGTCAATCACCGCAGGCTGCTGCAGCTTGTGTACGGGCAGTTGGTTGACCACCCGTACACACACACGGATGCACCAATATAAAGTTAGACAAACATATATATTGCTCATACACACTGGCCGGCGGACCCGCAATATATCGGCTAGTGTGTACGCACCATTAGTCTGGTGTCCCACGTTGCCTTTGCAAATGTCATTATTTGGGCCTGATAGATGTGGATTTTTATTGGTTCAGTCCCTCCATGAACAAGAGCGCAGTGCTTATGACAACAGCATATTTAGTTAAGCTATTGAACTACTGTACTGGAGACTGTGACATGTGCATTAAATATTGTTTTGTTTTTTTCTTGCAGAGAGCTGATGGGACATGTAACACAAACTTCAAGAAGACCAAACAGCGGGAGCAAGTGATGAGCGCGCTGGAAGACTTTGTAGATGGCAATACAAATATTTTGGTGAGTGGCTGGAATGCACAGAACCATTGTCCAGCTCCTTATTTGTGGCTAGGAGTGTGTGTGTCCCCTATCGTCTATATGCTGACTGTAGGCCAGGGGTTCTCAAACTCGGTCCTCAGGACCCCACACAGTGCATGTTTTACAGGTAACCCAGCAGGTGCACAGGTGTATTAATTACTCACTGACACATTTTAAAAGGTCCACAGGTGGAGTTAATTATGTCACTTGTGATTCTGTGGGGAGACCTGCAAAACATGCACCGTGTGGGGTCCTGAGGACCGAGTTTGAGAACCTGTGCTGTAGGCTAATGTGTGATCACTTTGAAGAATATATCTGTACTCTCCCCAGCTTTTTACAAGCAGAATGGACTTGAAATAGAGCAGGCAGTGACCAGGGTCCATCTGGTGTTTTGGAAACGCTCAATAAGCACAGACAGTATGTTTCTCACAGTGATTAATAGAATCACTGTTGGGCGGAAGGCAAATCGCCAGTGTGACCAATCCCTTAAGCCTTCTACATCAGTCAGCGCCAAAAATAAATGGACTTGTCAGTGGGGATCAGAAGAGATGAGTGACCATGTTTTTGTCCTCTTGTTTAATTGCAGAAAAATTACTTAACGAGATTGAAAGAGCTTCGGACGGAGCTGGAGAAGTCTGAGTTTTTTAAGCAACATGAGGTATTTATCTACTTATCATGCAGTCTAATTAATCCCACATCCTGCTTCTCTACGTATTACTCACATGGATCATCTTCTTGTGTTCTAGAAGAGTCTCGGGTCTTACTTAAGAGCTGTTCCCTAGCCCACTATCTAGAAGAATGATGATTCATGGGTATGGAGTCAGCATACCGATAGTCTGGATCCTGGTTGTCACAAGACAGACGCCGGGATCCCGACAGTGCCACCATACCAATGCCGGTATACCGGCGAGGTAGATGATTCCCCCTCTATGAGTGTCCATGACACCCACAGAGGGAGAAAGGAACCTGTGGCGAGCGTAGCTCACCACCGTGCCCACAGCGTGGGGAGAGCGGCGAGCCCGCAAGGGGCTTCGTTGCACTCGCCCCCTGCCGGCATTACACCGCTTGGGATGCCGATGTCGGGATCTTGACGTTCAGCATCCCGGCCGGCGGGATCTCATCCCGATTCATGGTCATGTCAGGGCAGCAAAGTGTAAAGGGCCCTACAGACTGGGCGACCCGCCGCCAAGCTGCCCGATCGCCGATACGGCAGATAGGCGACCCAGCAGCGGGGGGAGGTGACGGGGGTGTGTGAAGTTTTTTCACTCCCCCTTCACCTGGCTCCATAGCACTGCATACAAATATGGACGAGATCGTCCATATTGGCCTGCATGCACAAGCGACGGGGCACCAACGATGAACGAGTGCGGGCCGCGCATCGTTCATCGTTGCTGTTTACACACAGAAAGATATGAACGGTATCTCATTCATTAAAGAACGAGATTGTTCATATCTTTCACTAATATTGCCCAGTGTGTAGGGACCATAATTGTCCATAAATTAGTCTCCATGTGAGATCCAGAATCCTACATTACTGGGTCACAGTGTGTATGGGCCATACATGTATTGCTCTACTCTAAGTACATATTTGTTCTTATACATCATTGCTGCAGTAGCGCCAAACAGCCCCTCTCAACACGCCCATTCCTGTGTGACCCTGCTAGCGTTGGACGTCTTTTTTCCATATTTTTATCCAAAAATGTCTTAGTAGCGATGCAACTGGGTTACCACGGGAGACTGTGCTGATTGTGACACTTGTAGATCTATGTGGCACTGAGTATCGGGATCTGTATACGAAGTGCTACAATGCAGTGTCCGCAACTGTTTTCCACACCAAGTTCCATTGTGCTTTGTATACAGACTCGGTCATGCACAGATATACAGGTGCCGCGTCAAATGAATCAGCAGTCTCCTTGTGCATTCTAGTCGCACCGCATTGCGACGAAGCATGTTCGGGCGAAAATATGCAAAAAAAAAAGACGCCCGTCGCTGGTAGTGACACGGGACCTGGCAGCTCACTCGTGTCAGACATCTCGTACCACATGGTGTATTGAGGTTAGTTGTATGTGGACACATCTGTCACCCTGCTTCTGTGAGCACTTTCCAGACACTGCTGCCCAGTACAGGCTGTGAAACTCTACCATGCTCCTGCTTTGCAGGCAGCCATTGAACAGGTAGGGAGTTGGTGATCAGTGGTGCCAACCCACAGTGGAAGCAGCTGTTTTGTGGCACAATAATAATGAATGTGCGTTTTACTAGGAACCACTAACACTCAGGAATGAAACCTGCTCGTCGTCCCAAAGTAGAGGCTGTGATACACATGAACGAGAAGATGTTTTGTCCCAGTCACTAGCCTGCAATGATTTATGTACCTAGGAACTTGTCCAACCCATTCTTATGGTCTCCTGTCTCCGCAGGTGGTTGGAAGCTCTCTACTCTTCGTCCATGACTCCTCTGAGCTCGCCAAGGTCTGGATGATCGACTTTGGAAAGACTGTTCGATTACCAAACAAGCAAACACTAAATCACCGGGCGCCTTGGGTGGAAGGTAACCGAGAAGATGGCTACCTGTGGGGGCTTGACAACCTCATTACCATCTTCTCTGACATGGTGCAGGACTAGGAGACTTTTCTAACACCCAATATTGGCTCCATTATCAGAGCATAAAAGGGCACCAGCATCCGGCACTCCGGTAGTGGAATTACTAGTGACAGACAATCCCTGGATATTATATTTCCTGCCTCATCTCTAAAGACTAGCATCCACTTCAGTCTAATGTATTATAGTTGCGTTCTATTTATGACTTTTGTAGCCTCATAGAAACACTGGAAGTTTTGTACAGTTTATTGCTGGGAGAAGCACATAGCTCCATTCTTTTATCATTTGTATGCGCGTGTATATATATATATATATATATCTATATATTTTATTACATATTTGAAAACTGGTTCTTTATATTAATATTTTTTTAACATTTTTAAATATAAGATGGGGAATATTTTTTATCTCCTTTAGGAATGGAATGTTCTGGTTTTGACTTTTGTTAACCAAAGAAATGATTGCTCATGTAAGCTGTAGTCCTTTCCAAATAATGAGAGCGGTTATCCATTTTGAGTCAAGTGTTTTCATTGGCTGTCAGCCCTTTAAAGCTGCACTAGGAAAATGTTTTACTGATTAGTCCCTGCCCCCCTTGCCAGTGCCCTGAGGACCAATCACACTCTGGTGATTGGTCCTTCTGCTTACAGACTCCCCTTTGTCACCCTTTAAACCAAACATTGGAATGCAGGTGCTCCTAGGACTCTGGCTAGGATGAGATGGGATGTTGGTAAAGTATTTTCATAGGTGGAAATGCAGCTGTAAGACCATACTGACCTCTATTCCCCCTTTGTGTGTGTGTGTGTGTGTGTGTGTGTGTGTGTGTGTGTGTGTGTGTGTGTGTGTGTGTGTGTGTCGGGGTGCTCGGTATGTGGAAAATGACACATTTTTAGGAGTATTGCATTTTCTAAAGACAAACGTTCATATGGTTCCAGCAGATTTAATGAGGGCTTTCTGAATAGCCGATCTGAAAAAAGTTGAAATATACTTAAGAAAACCAGTCTGTGGGGGCAGAGCCATAATTATATAGCTGGGAATAGACTGGCTAGTGGCCAGGGCATGGTTTAGTATTGACCACACGCACATGCTTTCTGCATAGACCTGAGGTCATGGTATTTGGGAACCTTACACTACTCGGCTTATAGGTCATGTTGCTCTTTGTAAACTAGGGGTGGAATTGTGGCCTGGAATTACACGTTTTTGGCTTAAAATGAAAGAAATGTCCAAAGGAGCAGAACCTGTAAGATATTCACTGCAATCAGCGCTAAATTGGACGAAATCTTCAGAAAATAGGAGAACTTTTGTTTTATGCGCTTGGGTGTGGAAAATTGCATTAGCGTGGACCCACTGCCCACACGCAGAAGGAGCAGCCAGTTTGTGGGCTCAATCAGTATTCATAGGATTGAGGGTGGCCTCTGTGGATCCCACTAGTTCTCCGTGAACTCATAGGCAATAGGTGCACTGCATAATATGCATAAACTGCCTGAATAGGACTGGCTACATTTTATTTATAAGATAACCTACGTGGGAGAAAGTGTGCAGTATGATCAGGCAGTGATACACATCTTGCAGTGTACCCATCGCCTGCACACGGTGGAGATAATCCCTTTTGTGGGTGTGAAACAAGCAATATTCTGGTGGAGCCAGTACCTGCCCCCCTGGGATATGACTGTTGGTCCAGGCACAGATTGGCTGCAGGCTCTGCGTGTAGGTGTGTAAGTGACTGTTGCACCCTTAGGTCGTGCACAACCTGATTTTCAGCAACAGGCAAATTCTTTATTTGCATTTTTGTCCCGTTTTTGTCTTACATTTGAGCTAATGTAATGTTTGCTTATGTGCAAGTTAAACTTTAGCATGACACAACTGTTCTAGATCAGTAACTGGAGCACATGCCTCTGGGCCTACAGTGCCGGTTCCTAGCTCCGGGACTCCTGTCTAACCCAAGTACCGGTCTCCACGTTTTGGATACTCCTGGCACCTGTGATTCTTCATCTGGGTGGATTCTGTCTCTTTGGACTGATTCGCCTGATTGGATGGGAACAGTAACTAAGCCAATAGGTGTATAGCCAGCTAGTCCAATCAGGTTTATTCACCTTCCCCAGGGGAAGGTTGTGTTAACCAGTTTCAGTTCACAAGCTGCTTGTTTTCTGTTTAGCAATAATTACCAAATAGTATAAATTGGTTACACTGAGAGAGATTCTATCTCCAGAATAGAAGACAGTACAATTTGTAGCCAGCCTGTTGTTCTAAGGCTGGGAATTCAACATGTGGCTCTGCAGCTGCTGTGGAACCACACAGCCCAGCATGCCCTGCCACAGTTCTAGCATGCTCTAGTAGCAAAACTGTGACAGGGCATGCTGGGATGTGTAGTTCTGCAGCAGCTGGGTCACTGCATGTTGTACACCCCTGCTCTAAGGGCATCATGTTGTTGTCCAAGAGCATAGTCACCCATAACCAGGGTTTACCAAGCTATAGATCTCTTACTGGCGTGTAGCTACAAATCCACACATGCCTGGCAGGGACTGGTAGCTCCGTACCAGCTGAAGATCCGAGGTTGCTTACTGATCTAGAAGAATCTCACAATATTCGTAGTTTTTATACAAAGTAATATGACTGCTGAGGATGGCTGGGCTCAATGAATGATATATTTACATCTAATTTTTATTTTTTTGATAAAAAAATGATTTTTTACACTATTCCTGTAACGTATTTGGAATATATGGTTTTTATAATAAATAAGACCCTGAAAAAGGATGGACTGTGGAAGTATTCATAATAATACATCGTTCCTTTTATATATTGCATAGTTACTGAGAAAAATGCTTAAACTGTGTAAAATGTCACACCTCCCAATACAACAGCAGCCGTGTTCATAGAACCTGCTTTATTTATTTTTAGTTTTTAACTCCATAACCAAATGGAAATCTAGTTTAACAGAATGGATGAACTAGGATGTGCTTAACAGTCGGTTGTATATACACAGTATTCTTTCTATGTTAGGAAACCACAATATATGGGAGTACAGCAAATGATAAACACAGGATGCATGTTATTGCTGGTTTGTATAATTATTGGCTGTGTTTCAGCAGCCACAGGCAGGTTCAGCCATGTCGTGCAGTGCCAGTTCAGCAGTTTCTGCCAGGTCCTGCCGGGGTTTCAGCCCTACCCGAATGCAGAGGTCTCCATGTGTTCTGACACTACAAGTCTCGCTGTCACTGTCTCTGCATTCTGACACTGTAAGACTCACTGCCCGACACTAAATGTCTCCATGTGTTCTGACACTACAAGTCTCGCTGTCACTGTCTCTGCATTCTGACACACTGCCTGGAGCTACAAGTCTCGCTGTCCGGCTGTCACTTTCTCTGCATTCTGACACACTGCCTGGAGCTACAAGTCTTGCTGTCCGGCTGTCACTGTCTCTGCATTAAGACACACTGCCTGGCGCTAAATGTCTCCATGTGTTCTGACACTACAAGTCTCACTGTCTCTGCATTCTGACACACTGCCTGGTGCTAAATGTCTCCATGTGTTCTGACACTACAAGTCTCACTGTCACTGTCTCTGCATTCTGATACACTGCCTGGTGCTAAATGTCTCCATGTGTTCTGACACTACAAGTCTCACTGTCTCTGCATTCTGACACACTGCCTGGTGCTAAATGTCTCCATGTGTTCTGACACTACAAGTCTCACTGTCACTGTCTCTGCATTCTGACACACTGCCTGGCGCTAAATGTCTCCATGTGTTCTGACACTACAAGTGTCACTGTCACTGTCTCTGCATTCTGATACACTGCCTGGTGCTAAATGTCTCCATGTGTTCTGACACTACAAGTCTCACTGTCACTGTCTCTGCATTCTGATACACTGCCTGGTGCTAAATGTCTCCATGTGTTCTGACACTACAAGTCTCACTGTCTCTGCATTCTGACACACTGCCTGGTGCTAAATGTCTCCATGTGTTCTGACACTACAAGTCTCACTGTCACTGTCTCTGCATTCTGATACACTGCCTGGTGCTAAATGTCTCCATGTGTTCTGACACTACAAGTCTCACTGTCACTGTCTCTGCATTCTGACACACTGCCTGGTGCTAAATGTCTCCATGTGTTCTGACACTACAAGTCTCACTGTCACTGTCTCTGCATTCTGACACACTGCCTGGCGCTAAATGTCTCCATGTGTTCTGACACTACAAGTGTCACTGTCACTGTCTCTGCATTCTGATACACTGCCTGGTGCTAAATGTCTCCATGTGTTCTGACACTACAAGTCTCACTGTCTCTGCATTCTGACACACTGCCTGGTGCTAAATGTCTCCATGTGTTCTGACACTACAAGTCTCACTGTCACTGTCTCTGCATTCTGACACACTGCCTGGCGCTAAATGTCTCCATGTGTTCTGACACTACAAGTCTCACTGTCACTGTCTCTGCATTCTGATACACTGCCTGGTGCTAAATGTCTCCATGTGTTCTGACACTACAAGTCTCACTGTCACTGTCTCTGCATTCTGATACACTGCCTGGTGCTAAATGTCTCCATGTGTTCTGACACTACAAGTCTCACTGTCACTGTCTCTGCATTCTGACACACTGCCTGGCGCTAAATGTCTCCATGTGTTCTGACACTACAAGTGTCACTGTCACTGTCTCTGCATTCTGACACACTGCCTGGTGCTAAATGTCTCTGTGTTCTGACACTACAAGTCTCTCTGTCACTGTCTCTGCATTCTGACATTATAAGACTCACTGGGGTATATGCAATTCACGGCGAATCGCGGCAAATTATCGCCGTTTTTCAATTCGACTCAATTCGACAGGTGAATTCCGGAAGGTGGCTTCCGGAATTCACCATATTCAATGAAAAACGGATTCGCCAGAGTCGCGGGCGAAAATCGGCCGATTTGGCGGATTTTGCCGCGATTTTAAAAAACGGGAAAAAACGGGAAAAACCCGGGGGAAAAAATGGCGTGGGGTCCCCCCTCCAAAGCATAACCAGCCTCGGGCTCATCGAGCTGGTCCTGGTTCTAAAAATCCGGGGAAAAATTGGCCAGGGATCCCCCGTATTTTTAAAACCAGCACCGGGCTCTGCGCCTGGTGCTGGTGCCAAAAATACGGGGGACAAAAAGAGTAGGGGTCCCCCGTATTTTTAACACCAGCATCGGGCTCCACTAGCTGGACAGATAATGCCACAGCCGGGGGTCACTTTTATGCCGTGCCCTGCGGCCGTGGCATTAAATATCCAACTAGTCACCCCTGGCCGGGGTACCCTGGGGGAGTGGGGACCCCTTCAATCAAGGGGTCCCCCCCCCCCCCAGCCACCCAAGGGCCAGGGGTGAAGCCCGAGGCTGTCCCCCCCCCCCCATCCAATGGGCTGCGGATGGGGGGGCTGATAGCCTTTTGTGATAATAAAAAGATATTGTTTTTTCCAGTAGTACTACAAGTCCCAGCAAGCCTCCCCCGCAAGCTGGTACTTGGAGAACCACAAGTACCAGCATGCGGGAGAAAAACGGGCCCGCTGGTACCTGTAGTACTACTGGGAAAAAAATACCTCAAAAAAAACAGGACACACACACCGTGACAGTAAAACTTTATTACACACTACCGACACACACATACTTACCTATGTTGACACGCCGACTGCCACGGTCTCCGACGATCCGAGGGTACCTGTGAAAAAATGATACTCACCTTCCAGCGTCCAGAGATAAATCCACGTCCAGAGAGATAAATCCACGTACTTGTAAAAAAAAAAGAACACGCAAATACCCGCTCCATACCGGACTAGAAAGGGGTCCAATGCTTTCACATCAGACCCCTTTCTCCCGAATGCCGGGACATCACGTGACTCCTGTCACTGAAGTCCCTTCAGCCAATCAGGAAGCGCTACTTCCGTGGCGCTCACCTGATTGGCTGTGCGCTGTCTGTACTGTGACAGCACATCGCAAAGCCGCTCCATTACTTTCAATGGTGGGAACTTAGCGGCTAGCGGTGGGGTCAGCCGCTGACCGGCGGGTGACCTTACCGCTAGCCGCTAAGTTCCCACCATTGAAAGTAATGGAGCGGCTTTGCGATGTGCTGTCACAGTACAGACAGCGCACAGCCAATCAGGTGAGCGCAACGAAGTTGCGCTTCCTGATTGGCTTAGAGACCTTTCTGTGACAGCTGTCACTGACAGGTCTCATTCGTGGAAAGGTGTCCCATGTGTCAGCATGGGACCCCTTTCAGTCCGGCATGGAGCGGGTGTTCGGTTTGTTTTTTTGCCAAGTACGTGGATTTATCTCTGGACCATGGCTGGGGTGAGTATATTGATCTTTTCTTTTCAGGTATCCGTGGATTCTACATGGAGAAGAGGACCGATGTCGGCGTGTGAACATAGGTAAGTATGTGTGTGTCGACGTATGAAATAAAGTTTTACTGTCGACGGTGTGTGTGTCCTGTTTTTATTTGGGTATTTTTTCCCCAGTAGTACTACAGGTACCAGCGGGCCCGATTTTCTCCCGCATGCTGGTACTTGTGGTTCTCCAAGTACCAGCTTGCGGGGGAGGCTTGCTGGGACTTGTAGTACTACTGGAAAAAACAATATCTTTTTATTATCACAAAAGGCTATCAGCTCCCCCATCCGCAGCCCATTGGATGGGGGGGGACAGCCTCGGGCTTCACCCCTGGCCCTTGGGTGGCTGGGGGGGACCCCTTGATTGAAGGGGTCCCCACTCCCCCAGGGTACCCCGGCCAGGGGTGACTAGTTGGATATTTAATGCCACGGCCGCAGGGCACGGCATAAAAGTGACCCCCGGCTGTGGCATTATCTGTCCAGCTAGTGGAGCCCGATGCTGGTGTTAAAAATACGGGGGACCCCTACTCTTTTTGTCCCCCGTATTTTTGGCACCAGCACCAGGCGCAGAGCCCGGTGCTGGTTTTAAAAATACGGGGGATCCCCTGTCAATTTTCCCCCCGCATTTTTAGAACCAGGACCAGCTCGAAGAGCCCGAGGCTGGTTATGCTTTGGAGGGGGGACCCCACGCCATTTTTTTTTAAGATTTCACCGTTCCAGCATAAAAAAAAAAAAAAAAAAATATTTTAAAAAATATATAAATAATATTTGTGCCTCCAAAAAAAAAAGAAAAAAGTACCTAATCCCTTCTAATATAAATAGATCTGCTATTCCCCCCCAAAAAAACACAAAAAAAAACATGTTTAATTTTTTTTTATTTGTTTTCACCCTCCAAAGTGTGGCGGATTGAAAATGACGAATTTGCTGTCTAAAAGCACTGCTGTCGAATTTCCAAACTTGAATTGAATATGCTTTGGTCGAATTGCAGCACTTGTATCATTGCAGAAAAGTCGAATTTGCAAAAAGTCGAATTTCAAAAAGTCGAATTTTGAAAGTCCGTTTTTTGGTCGGAAAGCACTGAATTGCATAGGCGATTTTTTTTTTTTGGTCGAAAATGACCCGAAATTCGACAATTTCGGGAATTCGACCGCAATTGCATATACCCCACTGTCTCCATGTGTTCTGACACTACAGGGGGAATTAGATTCCTGACATCGATGTGATGTGCCATTCCAGCATCACAAGTTTTATTGCCCCACCTCCATGTGAAAACTTGTGATGTTAACACTACTGGTATTGTCCATGATGCCTGGCGCCATATTGTTCCGAACTGAATTCCGCCCCGTAAGACTTGTTCTCTGGGTGCTGACGTTCGTCACATCCCTTGGGTGATTGAATTCTAGCGTGAAAAAAGCATGTCACAAGCCTTTTGGTAAAGAAGTGAAAATCTTTGTGTTCATTATTTCTCTAACGTCCTAAGTGGATGCTGGTGACTCCGTAAGGACCATGGGGATTAGCGGCTCCGCAGGAGACTGGGCACAAAAGTAAAGCTTTAGAACTACCTGGTGTGCACTGGCTCCTCCCCCTATGACCCTCCTCCAAGCCTCAGTTAGATTTCTGTGCCCGAACGAGAAGGGTGCACACTAGGTGGCTCTCCTGAGCTGCTTAGTGAAAAGTTTAGTTTTAGGTTTTTTATTTTCAGTGAGACCTGCTGGCAACAGGCTCACTGCATCGAGGGACTAAGGGGAGAAGAAGCGAACTCACCTGCGTGCAGAGTGGATTGGGCTTCTTAGGCTACTGGACATTAGCTCCAGAGGGACGATCACAGGCCCAGCCATGGATGGGTCCCAGAGCCGCGCCGCCGGCCCCCTTACAGAGCCAGAAGACGGAAGAGGTCCGGAAAATCGGTGGCAGAAGACGTCCTGTCTTCAACAAGGTAGCGCACAGCACTGCAGCTGTGCGCCATTGCTCTCAGCACACTTCACACTCCGGTCACTGAGGGTGCAGGGCGCTGGGGGGGGGGGGGCGCCCTGAGACGCAATATAAACACCTTGGATGGCAAAAAATGCATCACATATAGCTCCTGGGCTATATGGATGCATTTAACCCCTGCCAGAATACTTAGAAAAACGGGAAGATAAGGCCGCCGATAAGGGGGCGGAGCCTATCTCCTCAGCACACTGGCGCCATTTTCCCTCACAGCTCCGTTGGAGGGAAGCTCCCTGGCTCTCCCCTGCAGTCACTACACTACAGAAAGGGTTAAAAAAGAGAGGGGGGGCACTAATTACGCGCAGTATAAAAGATACAGCAGCTATAAGGGGAAAAACACTTTTATATAAGGTTATCCCTGTGTATATATATAGCGCTCTGGTGTGTGCTGGCAAACTCTCCCTCTGTCTCCCCAAAGGGCTAGTGGGGTCCTGTCCTCTATCAGAGCATTCCCTGTGTGTGTGCTGTGTGTCGGTACGTTTGTGTCGACATGTATGAGGAGAAAAATGATGTGGAGACGGAGCAGATTGCCTGTAATAGTGATGTCACCCCCTAGGGGGTCGACACCTGAGTGGATGAACTGTTGGAAGGAATTACGTGACAGTGTCAGCTCTGTATAAAAGACAGTGGTTGACATGAGACAGCCGGCTACTCAGCTTGTGCCTGTCCAGACGTCTCATAGGCCGTCAGGGGCTCTAAAGCGCCCGTTACCTCAGATGGCAGATATAGACGCCGACACGGATACTGACTCCAGTGTCGACGGTGAAGAGACAAATGTGACTTCCAGTAGGGCCACACGTTACATGATGGAGGCAATGAAAAATGTTTTACACATTTCTGATAATACGAGTACCACCAAAAAGGGGTATTATGTTCGGTGAGGAAAAACTACCTGTAGTTTTCCTGAATCTGAGAAATTAAATGAGGTGTGTGATGATGCGTGGGTTTCCCCCGATAACAACTGATAATTTCTAAAATGTTATTGGCATTATATCCTTTCCCGCCAGAGGTTAGGGTGCGTTGGGAAACACCCCCTAGGGTGGATAAAGCGCTCACACGCTTGTAAGGGCTCTACCCTCTCCTGAGATGGCCGCCCTTAAGGATCCTGCTGATAGAAAGCAGGAGGGTATCCTAAAAAGTATTTACACACATACTGGTGTTATACTGCGACCAGCAATCGCCTCAGCCTGGATGTGCAGTGCTGGGTTGGCGTGGTCGGATTCCCTGACTGAAAATATTGATACCCTAGATAGGGACAGTATATTTTTGCCTATAGAGCATTTAAAAGATGCATTTCTATATATGCGTGATACACAGCGGAATATTTGCCGACTGGCATCAAGTCTAAGTGCGTTGTCCATTTCTACCAGTAGAGGGTTATGGACACGACAGTGGTCAGGTGATGCGGATTTCAAACGGCATTTGGAAGTATTGCCTTTTTAAGGGGAGGAGTTATTTGGGGTCGGTCTTTCAGACCTGGTGGCCACGGCAACAGCTGGGAAATCCACGTTTGTACCCCAGGTCGCCTCTCAACATGAGAAGACGCCGTATTATCAGGCGCAGTCTTTTCGTGGACAAGCGGGCAAAAGGTTCCTCATTTCTGCCCGTGACAGAGGGAGAGGAAAAAAGGCTGCAGAAATCAGCCAGTTCCCAGGAACAGAAACCCTCTCCCGCCTCTGCCAAGCCCTCAGTATTACGCTGGGGCTTTACAAGCAGAATCAGGCACGGTGGGGGGCCCGTCTCAATGAATTTCAGCGCGCAGTGGGCTCACTCGCAAGTAGACCCCTGGATCCTTCAGGTGATATCTCAGGGGTACAAATTGGAATTCGAGACGTCTCCCCCTCGCCGTTTCCTAAAGTCGGCTTTACCGATGTCTCTTTCTGACAGGGAGACAGTTTTGGAAGCCATTCACAAGCTGTATTCCCAGCAGGTGATAATCAAGGTACCCCTCCTGCAACAGGGAACGGGGTATTATTCCACACTGTTGTGGTACCGAAGCTGGACGGCTCGGTGAGACCGATTCTAAATCTAAAATCTTTGAACACTTACATACAGAGGTTCAAATTCAAGATTGAGTCACTCAGAGCAGTGATTGCGAACCTGGAAGAAAGGGACTACATGATGTCTCGGGACATCAAGGATGCTTACCTTCATGTCCAAATTTACCCTTCTCACCAAGGGTACCTCAGGTTTATGGTACAGAACTGTCACTATCAGTTCAGACGCTGCCGTATGGATGGTCCACGGCACCCCGGGTCTTTACCAAGGTAATGGCCGAAATGATGATATTCCTTCAAAGGAAGGGAATTTTAGTTATCCCTTACTTGGACGATTCCCTGATAAGGGTAAGATCCAGGGAACAGTTGGAGGTCGGTGTAGCACTATCTCAGGTAGTGTTGCGGCAGCACGATTGGATTCTCAATATTCCAAAATCGCAGCTGGTTCCGACGACTCGTCTTCTGTTCCTAGGGATGATCCTGGACACAGTCCAGAAAAAGGTGTTTCTCCCGGAGGAGAAAGCCAGGGAGTTATCCGAGCTAGTCAGGAACCTCCTAAAACCGAGCCAAGTCTCAGTGCATCAATGCACAAGGGTTCTGGGTAAAATGGTGGCTTCCTATGAAGCAATCCCATTCGGCAGATTCCACGCAAGAACTTTCCAGTGGGACCTGCTGGACAAATGGTCCGAGTCGCATCTTCAGATGCATCAGCGATAACCCTGTCACCAAGAACAAGGGTGTCCCTCCTGTGTTGGTTGCAGAGTGCTCATCTTCTAGAGGGCCGCAGATTCGGCATTCAGGACTGGGTCCTGGTGACCACGGATGCCAGCCTGCGAGGCTGGGGAGCAGTCACACAGGGAAGGAATTTCCAGGGCTTATGGTCAAGCCTGGAGACATCACTTCACATAAATATCCTGAAGCTAAGGGCCATTTACAATGCTCTAAGCTTAGCAAGACCTCTGCTTCAAGGTCAGCCGGTGTTGATCCAGTCGGACAACATCACGGCAGTCACCCACGTAAAACAGACAGGGTGGCACTAGAAGCAGGAGGGCAATGGCAGAAGCTGCAAGGATTCTTCGCTGGGCGGAAAATCATGTGATAGCACTGTCAGCAATTCCGGGAGTGGACAACTGGGAAGCAGACTTCCTCAGCAGACACGACCTCCACCCGGGAGAGTGGGGACTTCACCCAGAAGTCTTCCACATGATTATAAACCGTTGGGAAAAACTCGACAGGTATTGCGCCAGGTCAAGGGACCCTTAGGCAATAGCTGTAGACGCTCTGGTAACACCGTGGGTGTACCAGTCAGTGTATGTGTTCCCTCATCTGCCTCTCATACCCAAGGTACTGAGATTGATAAGATGGAGAGGAGTAAGCACTATATTCGTGGCTCCGGATTGGCCAAGAAGGACTTGGTAACCGGAACTTCAAGAGATGCTCACGGAGGATCCGTGGCCTCTACCTCTAAGAAGGGACCTGCTCCAGCAAGGATCCTGTCTGTTCCAAGACTTACCGCGGCTGCGTTTGACGGCATGGCGGTTGAACGCCGGATCCTGAAGGAAAAAATGAGAATTTACTTACCGATAATTCTATTTCTCATAGTCCGTAGTGGATGCTGGGGACTCCGTAAGGACCATGGGGAATAGCGGCTCCGCAGGAGACTGGGCACATCTAAAGAAAGCTTTAGAACTATCTGGTGTGCACTGGCTCCTCCCCCTATGACCCTCCTCCAAGCCTCAGTTAGGATACTGTGCCCGGACGAGCGTACACAATAAGGAAGGATTTTGAATCCCGGGTAAGACTCATACCAGCCACACCAATCACACCGTACAACTTGTGATCTGAACCCAGTTAACAGCATGATAACAGAGGAGCCTCTAGAAAAGATGGCTCACTACAGCAATAACCCGATTTTTTGGTAACAATAACTATGTACCAGTATTGCAGACAATCCGCACTTGGGATGGGCGCCCAGCATCCACTACGGACTATGAGAAATAGAATTATCGGTAAGTAAATTCTTATTTTCTCTAACGTCCTAAGTGGATGCTGGGGACTCCGTAAGGACCATGGGGATTATACCAAAGCTCCCAAACGGGCGGGAGAGTGCGGATGACTCTGCAGCACCGAATGAGAGAACTCCAGGTCCTCCTCAGTCAGGGTATCAATTTTGTAGAATTTTACAAACGTATTTGCTCCTGACCAAGTAGCTGCTCGGCAAAGTTGTAAAGCCAAGACCCCTCGGGCAGCCGCCCAAGATGAGCCCACCTTCCTTGTGGAGTGGGCATTTACAGATTTTTGGCTGTGGCAGGCCTGCCACAGAATGTGCAAGCTGAATTGTACTACAAATCCAACGAGCAATAGTCTGCTTAGAAGCAGGAGCACCCAGCTTGTTGGGTGCATACAGGATAAACAGCGAGTCAGATTTCCTGACTCCAGCCGTCCTGGAAACATATATTTTCAGGGCCCTGACAACGTCTAGCAACTTGGAGTCCTCCAAGTCCCTAGTAGCCGCAGGCACCACAAATAGGTTGGTTCAGGTGAAACGCTGAAACCACCTTAGGGAGAAACTTAGGACGAGTCCTCAATTCCGCCCTGTCCGAATGGAAAATCAGATAAGGGCTTTTTTAGGATAAAGCCGCCAATTCTGACACGCACCTGGCCCAGGCCAGGGCCAACAGCATGACCACTTTCCATGTGAGATATTTTAACTCCACAGATTTAAGTGGTTCAAACCAATGTGACTTTTGGAACCCAAAACTACATTGAGATCCCAAAGTGCCACTGGAGGCACAAAAGGAGGCTGTATATGCAGTACCCCTTTTACAAACGTCTGAACTTCAGGGACTGAAGCTAGTTCTTTTTGGAAGAAAATTGACAGGGCCGAAATTTGAACCTTAATGGACCCTAACTTCAGGCCCATAGACACTCCTGTTTGCAGGAAATGTAGGAATCGACCCAGTTGAATTTCCTCCGTCGGGCCTTACTGGCCTCGCACCACGCAACATATTTTCGCCAATTGCGGTGATAATGTTTTTGCGGTTACATCCTTCCTGGCTTTGATCAGGATAGGGATGACTTCATCCAGAATGCCTTTTTTCCTTCAGGATCCGGCGTTCAACCGCCATGCCGTCAAACGCAGCCGCGGTAAGTCTTGGAACAGACAGGGTCCTTGCTGGAGCAGGTCCCTTCTTAGAGGTAGATGCCACGGATCCTCCGTGAGCATCTCTTGAAGTTCCGGTTACCAAGTCCTTCTTGGCCAATCCGGAGCCACGAATATAGTGCTTACTCCTCTCCATCTTATCAATCTCAGTACCTTGGGTATGAGAGGCAGAGGAGGGAACACATACCCTGACTGGTACACCCACGGTGTTACCAGAGCGTCTACAGCTATTGCCTGAGGGTCCTTGGACCTGGCGCAATACCTGTCGAGTTTTTCCCAACGGTTTATAATCATGTGGAAGACTTCTGGGTGAAGTCCCCACTCTCCCGGGTGGAGGTCGTGCTGAGGAAGTCTGCTTCCCAGTTGTCCACTCCCGGAATGAATACTGCCGACAGTGCTATCACATGATTTTCCGCCCAGCGAAGAATCCTTGCAGCTTCTGCCATTGCCCTCCTGCTTCTTGTGCCACCCTGTCTGTTTACGTGGGTGACTGCCGTGATGTTGTCCGACTGGATCAACACCGGCTGACCTTGAAGCAGAGGTCTTGCTAAGCTTAGAGCATTGTAAATGTCCCTTAGCTTCAGGATATTTATGTGAAGTGATGTCTCCAGGCTTGACCCTAAGCCCTGGATATTCCTTCCCTGTGTGACTGCTCCCCAGCCTCGCAGGCTGGCATCCGTGGTCACCAGGACCCAGTCCTGAATGCCAAATCTGCGGCCCTCTAGAACAGGGGTGTCAAACTCAAATTCATCGGGGGCCGCATCAGCAGTTTGGTCCCCATCAAAGGGCCGGTTGTATCTGTAGGTCTATCCAAAATTTACCGCTCCACCTGCCTTATATGTGCCCAGCCATGTGCCCCCTTTTAAAGTGCCCAGCCATGTGCCCCCTTTTATAGTGCCCAGCCATGTGCCCCCTTTTATAGTGCCCAGCCATGTGCCCCCTTTTATAGTGCACAGGTCCCCATTTTACACATTGCGGCAGGCACAGGTCCCCATTTTACACATTGCGGCAGGCACAGGTCCCCATTTTACACATAGCGGCAGGTACAGGTCCCCATTTTACACATTGTGGCAGGCACAGGTCCCCATTTTACACATAGCGGCAGGTACAGGTCCCCATTTTACACATTGTGGCAGGCACAGGTCCCCATTTTACACATTGTGGCAGGCACAGGTCCCCATTTTACACATAGCGGCAGGTACAGGTCCCCATTTTACACATTGTGGCAGGCACAGGTCCCCATTTTACACATTGTGGCAGGCACAGGTCCCCATTTTACACATAGCGGCAGGTACAGGTCCCCATTTTACACATTGTGGCAGGCACAGGTCCCCATTTTACACATTGTGGCAGGCACAGGTCCCCATTTTACACATAGCGGCAGGTACAGGTCCCCATTTTACACATTGTGGCAGGCACAGGTCCCCATTTTACACATTGTGGCAGGCACAGGTCCCCATTTTACACATAGCGGCAGGTACAGGTCCCCATTTTACACATTGTGGCAGGCACAGGTCCCCATTTTACACATAGCGGCAGGTACAGGTCCCCATTTTACACATTGCGGCAGGTGGTGGAAGGAGGGAGAGAGAGAGAAAGAGAGGAAGGGAGAGGGGCTGACTTACATTTGAAGCGGTTCTCGCCGCTCTTCAGCCGCCTCTCCCTCCTCGTCTGCGCGGCTCCCTTCTCCCTCCTCCGACGGGGTTTCGTTGAATGACGCGTTTGCGCCGTGACGTCACGACGCAATCGCGTCATTCCGCGAAACCCCGCCCCCCCCCGAGCTGGGCACTCGGGAGAAGGGGGTTTCATGGCGGCGGCACCGCGGGCCATCAGACGAGGTCTGGCGGGCCGGATTTGGCCCGCGGGCCTTGTCTTTGACACCCCTGCTCTAGAAGATGAGCACTCTGCAACCACCACAGGAGGGACACCCTTGTCCTTGGTGACAGGGTTATCCGCTGATGCATCTGAAGATGCGACCCGGACCATTTGTCTAGCAGGTCCCACTGGAAAGTTCTTGCGTGGAATCTGCCGAATGGGATTGCTTCGTAGGAAGCCACCATTTTACCCAGAACCCTTGTGCATTGATGCACTGAGACTTGGCTCGGTTTTAGGAGGTTCCTGACTAGCTCGGATAACTCCCTGGCTTTCTCCTCCGGGAGAAACACCTTTTTCTGGACTGTGTCCAGGATCATCCCTAGGAACAGAAGACAAGTCGTCGGAACCAGCTGCTATTTTGGAATATTGAGAATCCAATCGTGCTGCCGCAACACTACCTGAGATAGTGCTACACCGACCTCCAACTGTTCCCTGGATCTTACCCTTATCAGGGAATTGTCCAAGTAAGGGATAACTAAAATTCCCTTCCTTCGAAGGAATATCATCATTTCGGCCATTACCTTGGTAAAGACCCGGGGTGCCGTGGACCATCCATACGGCAGCGTCTGAACTGATAGTGACAGTTCTGTACCATAAACCTGAGGTACCCTTGGTGAGAAGGGTAAATTTTGACATGAAGGTAAGCATCCTTGATGTCCCGAGACATCATGTAGTCCCCTTCTTCCAGGTTCGCAATCACTGCTCTGAGTGACTCAATCTTGAATTTGAACCTCTGTATGTAAGTGTTCAAAGATTTTAGATTTAGAATCGGTCTCACCGAGCCGTCCGGCTTCGGTACCACCACAGTGTGGAATATTACCCCGTTCCCTGTTGCAGGAGGGGTATCTTGATTATCACCTGCTGGGAATACAGCTTGTGAATGGCTTCCAAAACTGTCTCCCTGTCAGAAGGAGACATCGGTAAAGCCGACTTTAGGAAACGGCGAGGGGGAGACGTCTCTAATTCTAATTTGTACCCCTGAGATATCACCTGAAGGATCCAGGGGTCTACTTGCGAGTGAGCCCACTGCGCGCTGAAATTCATTGAGACGGGCCCCCCACCGTGCCTGATTCTGCTTGTAAAGCCCCAGCGTATACTGAGGGCTTGGCAGAGGCGGGAGAGGGTTTCTGTTCCTGGGAACTGGCTGATTTCTGCAGCCTTTTTCCTCTCCCTCTGTCACGGGGCAGAAAAGAAGAACCTTTTGCCCGCTTGTCCACGAAAAGACTGCGCCTGATAATACGGCGTCTTCTCATGTTGAGAGGCGAACCTGGGGTACAAACGTGGATTTCCCAGCTGTTGCCGTGGCCACCAGGTCTAAAAGACCGACCCCAAATAACTCCTCCCCTTAATAAAGCAATACTTCCAAATGCCATTTGGAATACGCATCACCTGACCACTGACGTGTCCATAACCCTCTACTGGTAGAAATGGACAACGCACTTACTCTTGATGCCAGTCGGCAAATATTCCGCTGTGCATCACGCATATATAGAAATGCATCTTTCAAATGCTCTATAGGCAAAAATATACTGTCCCTATCTAGGGTATCAATATTTTCAGTCAGGGAATCCGACCACGCCGACCCAGCACTGCACATCCAGGCTGAGGCGATTTCTGGTCGCAGTATAACACCAGTATGTGTGTAAATACATTTTAGGATATCCTCCTGCTTTCTATCAGCAGGATCCTTAAGGGCGGCCATCTCAGGAGAGGTTAGAGCCCTTACAAGCGTGTGAGCGTTTATCCACCCTAGGGGGTGTTTCCCAACGCACCCTAACCTCTGGCGGGAAAGGATATAATGCCAATAACATTTTAGAAATTATCAGTTGTCATCGGGGGAAACCCACGCATCATCACACACCTCATTTAATTTCTCAGATTCAGGAAAACTACAGGTAGTTTTTCCTCACCGAACATAATACCCCTTTTTGGTGGTACTCGTATTATCAGAAATGTGTAAAACATTTTTCATTGCCTCAATCATGTAACGTGTGGCCCTACTGGAAGTCACATTTGTCTCTTCACCGTCGACACTGGAGTCAGTATCCGTGTCGGCGTCTATATCTGCCATCTGAGGTAACGGGCGCTTTATAGCCCCTGACGGCCTATGAGACGTCTGGACAGGCACAAGCTGAGTAGCCGGCTGTCTCATGTCAACCACTGTCTTTTATACAGAGCTGACACTGTCACGTAATTTCTTCCAACAGTTCATCCACTCAGGTGTCGACCCCCTAGGGGGTGACATCACTATTACATGCAATCTGCTCCGTCTCCACATCATTTTTCTCCTCATACATGTCGACACAAAAGTACCGACATACAGCACACGCACAGGGAATGCTCTGATAGAGGACAGGACCCCACTAGCCCTTTGGGGAGACAGAGGGAGAGTTTGCCAGCACACACCAGAGCGCTATATATATACAGGGATAACCTTATATAAGTGTTTTTCCCCTTATAGCTGCTGTATAGTTAATACTGCGCCTAATTAGTGCCCCCCTCTCTTTTTTAACCCTTTCTGTAGTGTAGTGACTGCATGGGAGAGCCAGGGAGCTTCCCTCCAACGGAGCTGTGAGGGAAAATGGCGCCAGTGTGCTGAGGAGATAGGCTCCGCCCCCTTATCGGCGGCCTTATCTTCCCGTTTTTCTGTATATTCTGGCAGGGGTTAAATGCATCCATATAGCCCAGGAGCTATATGTGATGCATTTTTTGCCATCCAAGGTGTTTTTTATTGCGTCTCAGGGCGCCCCCCCCCCAGCGCCCTGCACCCTCAGTGACCGGAGTGTGAAGTGTGCTGAGAGCAATGGCGCACAGCTGCAGTGCTGTGCGCTACCTTGTTGAAGACAGGACGTCTTCTGCCGCCGATTTTCCGGACCTCTTCTGCCTTCTGGCTCTGTAAGGGGGCCGGCGGCGCGGCTCTGGGACCCATCCAAGCTGGGCCTGTGATCGTCCCTCTGGAGCTAATGTCCAGTAGCCTAAGAAGCCCAATCCACTCTGCACGCAGGTGAGTTCGCTTCTTCTCCCCTTAGTCCCTCGATGCAGTGAGCCTGTTGCCAGCAGGTCTCACTGAAAATAAAAAACCTAAACTAAAACTTTCACTAAGAAGCTCAGGAGAGCCCCTAGTGTGCACCCTTCTCGTTCGGGCACAGAGATCTAACTGAGGCTTGGAGGAGGGTCATAGGGGGAGGAGCCAGTGCACACCAGATAGTCCTAAAGCTTTCTTTAGATGTGCCCAGTCTCCTGCGGAGCCGCTATTCCCCATGGTCCTTACGGAGTCCCCAGCATCCACTTAGGACGTTAGAGAAAAGGCATTCCGGATGAAGTCATCCCTATCCTGATCAAAGCCAGGAAGGATGTAACCGCAAAACATTATCACCGCATTTGGCGAAAATATGTTGCGTGGTGCGAGGCCAGTAAGGCCCGACGGAGGAAATTCAACTGGGTCGATTCCTACATTTCCTGCAACCAGGAGTGTCTATGGGCCTGAAATTGGGGTCCATTAAGCTTCAAATTTCGGCCCTGTCAATTTTCTTCCAAAAAGAACTAGCTTCAGTCCCTGAAGTTCAGACGTTGTAAAAGGGGTACTGCATATACAGCCTCCTTTTGTGCCTCCAGTGGCACCTTGGGATCTCAATGTAGTTTTTGGGTTCCAAAAGTCACATTGGTTTGAACCACTTAAATCTGTGGAGTTAAAATATCTCACATGTAAAGTGGTCATGCTGTTGGCCCTGGCCTGGGCCAGGCGCGTGTCAGAATTGGCGGCTTTATCCTGTAAAAGCCCTTATCTGATTTTCCATTCGGACAGGGCGGAATTGAGGACTCGTCCTCAGTTTCTCCCTAAGGTGGTTTCAGCGTTTCACCTGAACCAACCTATTGTGGTGCCTGCGGCTACTAGGGACTTGGAGGACTCCAAGTTGCTAGACGTTGTCAGGGCCCTGAAAATATATATTTCCAGGACGGCTGGAGTCAGAAAATCTGACTCGCTGTTTATCCTGTATGCACCCAACAAGCTGGGTGCTCCTGCTTCTAAGCAGACTATTGCTCGTTGGATTTGTAGTACAATTCAGCTTGCACATTCTGTGGCAGGCCTGCCACAGCCAAAAATCTATAAATGCCCACTCCACAAGGAAGATGGGCTCATCTTGGGCGGTTGCCCGAGGGGTCTCGGCTTTACAACTTTGCCGAGCAGCTACTTGGTCAGGAGCAAATACGTTTGTAAAAATAAGAATTTACTTACCGATAATTCTATTTCTCGGAGTCCGTAGTGGATGCTGGGGTTCCTGAAAGGACCATGGGGAATAGCGGCTCCGCAGGAGACAGGGCACAAAAGTAAAGCTTTTCCGATCAGGTGGTGTGCACTGGCTCCTCCCCCTATGACCCTCCTCCAGACTCCAGTTAGGTACTGTGCCCGGACGAGCGTACACAATAAGGGAGGAATTTTGAATCCCGGGTAAGACTCATACCAGCCACACCAATCACACCGTACAACTTGTGATCTAAACCCAGTTAACAGTATGATAACAAAAGGAGCCTCTGAAAGACGGCTTCCTACAACAATAACCCGATTTTTGTAACAATAACTATGTACAAGTATTGCAGAATAATCCGCACTTGGGATGGGCGCCCAGCATCCACTACGGACTCCGAGAAATAGAATTATCGGTAAGTAAATTCTTATTTTCTCTATCGTCCTAGTGGATGCTGGGGTTCCTGAAAGGACCATGGGGATTATACCAAAGCTCCCAAACGGGCGGGAGAGTGCGGATGACTCTGCAGCACCGAATGAGAGAACTCCAGGTCCTCTTTTTGCCAGGGTATCAAATTTGTAGAATTTTACAAACGTGTTCTCCCCCGACCACGTAGCTGCTCGGCAGAGTTGTAATGCCGAGACCCCTCGGGCAGCCGCCCAAGATGAGCCCACCTTCCTTGTGGAATGGGCATTTACATATTTTTTGCTGTGGCAAGCCTGCCACAGAATGTGCAAGCTGAATTGTACTACAAATCCAACGAGCAATAGTCTGCTTAGAAGCAGGAGCACCCAGCTTGTTGGGTGCATACAGGATAAACAGCAAGTCAGATTTCCTGACTCCAGCCGACCTGGAAACTATATTTTCAGGGCCCTGACAACATCCAGCAACTTGGAGTCCTCCAAGTCCCTAGTAGCCGCAGGTACCACAATAAGCTGGTTCAGGTGAAACGCTGACACCACCTTAGGGAGAAACTGGGGACGAGTCCACAGCTTTGCTCTGTCCGAATGGACAATCAGATATGGCTTTGTGAGATAAAGCCGCCAATTCTGACACTCGCCTGGCCGAGGCCAGGACCAACAGCATGGTCGCTTTCCATGTGAGATATATCAAATCCACAGATTTGAGTTGTTTAAACCAATGTGATTTTAGGAATCCCAAACTACGTTGAGATCGCCCAGTTCCACTGGAGACATCAAAAGGGGGTTGTATATGCAGTACTCCCTTAACAACTTCTGGACTTCAGGAACTGAAGCCAATTTCTTTCTGGAAGAAAATCGACCGGTCGAAATTTGAACCTTAATGGACCCCAATTTGAGACCCATATACACTCCTGTTTGCAGGAAATGTAGGAATTAACCTAGTTGAAATTCTTCCGTGGAGCCTTCCTGGCCTCACACCATGGAACACATTTTCACCTAAGCAGTGATAATGTTGTGCGGTCACCTCCTTCCTGGCTCTGACCAGGGTAGGGATGACCTCTTCCGGAATGCCTTTTTCCCTTAGGATCCGGCGTTCACCCGTCAACGCGGCTGCGGTAAGTCATGGAACAGACATGATTCTTGCTGAATCAAGATCCTTTCTAGTATCTCTTGAAGTTCCGGGTACCAAGTTCTTCTTGGCCAAACCGGAGCCACGAGTATAGTTCTTACTCCTCTCCTTCCTATCATTCTCCATACACTGGGTATGAAAGGCAGAGGAGGGAACACATACACCGACTGGTACACCCACGGTGTTACCAGAGCGTCCCAGCTATTGCCTGAGGGTCTCTAGACCTGGCGCTTCATGTGGGACGCCATCATAACCACCTTTGGTCTTTCCCAACGGTTTACAAACATGTGGAAACTTCCAGATGAAGTTCCCACTTTTCCGGGTGGAATTCATTCATGCTGAGGAAATCTTCCTAGTTGTCCACTCCCGGAATGAACACTGCTGACAGTGTTATCACATGATTTTTCGCCCAGCGAAGAATCCTTGCTGTCATTGCCCTCCTGCTTCTTGTGCCGCCCCGTCTGTTTACGTGGGCGACTGCCATGATGATGTCCTACTGGATCAGCACCGGTTGACTTTGAAGCAGAGGTCTTCCTAGGCTCAGAGCATCGTAAATTGCCCTTAGCTCCAGTATATTCATGTGGAGAGAAATCTCCAGACTTGACCACACTTCCTTGGAAATTTCTTCCCTGTGTGACTGTTCCCCAGCCTCTCAGACTGGCATCCGTGGTCACCAGAACACAGTCCTGAATGCTGAATGTGCTGCCCTCTAGAAGATGAGCACTCTGCAGCCCCCACAGAAGAGACACCCTTGTCCTTGGAGACAGGGTTATCCGCTGATGCATCTGAAGATGCGATCCGGACCATTCGTCCCGCAAATCCCCCTGAAAAGTTTTTGCGTGAGATCTGCCGAATGGAATCGCTTCGTAAGAAGCCACCATTTTTCCCAGGACTCCTGTGCATTGATGCACTGATACTTGGCCTGGTTTTAGGAGGTTTCTGACTAGGTCGGATAACTCCCTGGCTTTCCCCTCCAGGAGAAATACCTCTTTCTGGACTATGCCCAGAATTATTCCTAGGAACAGCAGACGTATCATCGGAAAACAGCTGCGATTTTTGGAATATTTAGAATCCACTCGTGCTGTCGTAGAACTACTTTAGATAGTTCTTTTCCGACCTCCAACTGTTCTCTGGAAACTTGCCCCTTTCAGGATATCGTCCAAGTAAGGGATAATTAAGATGCCTTTCTTCTTTTAAGAATCATCTTTTCGGCCATTACCTTGGTAAAGGCCCGGGGTGCCGTGGATAATTCAACGGCAGCGTCTGAAACTGATATTGACAGTTCTGTATCACGAACCAGAGGTACCCTTGTTGAGAAGGGCAAATTTTGGACATGGAGGTAATCCTTGATGTCCAGGGACACCATATAGTCCCCTTTTTTCCGGTTCTCTATCACTGCTCTGAGTGACTCCATCTTGATTTGAACCTTTTTATGTAAGTGTTCAAAGATTTCAGATTTAGACTGTCTCACCAAGCCGTCTGGCTTCAGTACCACAATATAGTGTGGAAGACTAATACCCTTTTCCTTGTTGTAGGAGGGGTACTTTGATTATCACCTGCTGGAAATACAGCTTGTGAATTTTTTCCCAATACTGCCTCCCTGTCGGAGGGAGCCGTTGGTAAAGCAGGCTTCAGGAACCTGCGAGGAAAAAATGTCTCGACTCTCCAATCTGTACCCCTGGGATAATACTTGTACGATCTAGGGGTCAACTTGCGAGTGATCCCACTGCGCGCTGAGACTCTTGAGACTACCCCCCCACCTCACCTGAGTCCGCTTGCACGGCCCCAGCGTCACGCTGAGGACTTGGCAGACGCGGTGGAGGGCTTCTTTTCCTGGGAAGGGGCTGCCTGCTGCAGTCTACTTCCCTTTCCTCTATGTCTGGGCAGATATGACTGGCCTTTTGCCCGCTTGCCCACATGGGAAACGGAAGGATTGAGGCTGAAAAGACAGTGTCTTTTTCTGCTGAGATGTAACTTGGGGTAAAAAGGTTGGATTTCCCAGCTGTAGCCGTGGCCCCCAGGTCCGATGGACCGACCCCAAATAACTCCTTCCCTTTATACGGCAATACTTCCATGTGCCGTATGGGATCTGTATCACCTGACCACTGTCGTGTCCATGACATCTTCTGGGAGATATGGACAACGCACTTATCTTGATGCCAGAGTGCAAATATCCCTCTGTGCATCTCGCATACATATATATAGAATGCATCCTATTAAATGCTCTATATCAATAAAATATTTTTAGTCAGGGAATTCGACCAAGCCAACCCAGCACTGCATCTCCAGGCTGATGGCGATCGCTGGTCGCAGTATAACCACCGTATGTGTGTATATACTTTTTAGGATATTTTTCCAGCTGCCTATCAGCTGGCTCCTTGAGGGCGGCCGTATCTGGAGACGGTAACGCCACTTGATAAGCGTGTGAGCGCCTTATCCACCCTAAGGGGTGTTTCCCAACGCGCCCTAACTTCTGGCGGGAAAGGGTATAACGCCAATATTTGCTATCGGGGTAAACCCACGCATCATCACACACTTCATTTTATTTTATCTGATTCAGGAAAAACTACAGGTAGTTTTTTCACTCCCGCATAATACCCTTTTTTGTGGTACTTGTAGTATCAGAAATATGTAACACCTCCTTCATTGCCCTTAACGTGTGGCCCTAATGAGGAATACGTTTGTTTATTCACCGTCGACACTGGATTCAGTGTCCGTGTCTGTGTCTGTGTCGACCGACTGAGGTAAATGGGCGTTTTTTTTTTTTTTTTTAAAAACCCCTGACGGTGTTTCTGAGACGCCTGGACCGGTACTAATTGTTTGTCGGCCGTCTCATGTCGTCAACCGACCTTGCAGCGTGTTGACATTTTCACGTAATTCCCTAAATAAGCCATCCATTCCGGTGTCGACTCCCTAGAGAGTGACATCACCATTACAGGCAATTTCTCCGCCTCCTCCAACATCGTCCTCATACATGTCGACACACACGTACCGACACACAGCACACACACCTGGAATGCTCTGACAGAGGACAGGACCCCACTAGCCCTTTGGAGAGACAGAGGGAGAGTTTGCCAGCACACACCAAAAAACGCTATAATTACATAGGGACAACCTTATATAAGTGTTTCTCCCTAATAGCATCTTTATATATATATTTATATCGCCAATTAGTGCCCCCCTCTCTGTTTAAACCCTGTTTCTGTAGTGCAGTGCAGGGGAGAGCCTGGGAGCCTTCTCTCCAGCCTTTCTGTGAGAGAAAAAATGGCGCTGTGTGCTGAGGAGATAGGCCCCGCCCCTTTTCCGGCGGGCTCGTCTCCCGCTCTTTAGTGAAGTTTGGCAGGGGTTAAATATCTCCATATAGCCTCTGGGGGCTATATGTGAGGTATTTTTAGCCAGTATATAGGTTTACATTTGCCTCCCAGGGCGCCCCCCCCCAGCGCCCTGCACCCTCAGTGACAGCGTGTGAAGTGTGCTGAGAGGAAAATGGCGCACAGCTGCAGTGCTGTGCGCTACCTTTAGAAGACTGTCAGAGTCTTCAGCCGCCGATTCTGGACCTCTTCTAACTTCAGCATCTGCAAGGGGGCCGGCGGCGCGGCTCCGGTGACCATCCAGGCTGTACCTGTGATCGTCCCTCTGGAGCTGATGTCCAGTAGCCAAGAAGCCAATCCATCCTGCACGCAGGTGAGTTCACTTCTTCTCCCCTCAGTCCCTCGTTGCAGTGATCCTGTTGCCAGCAGGACTCACTGTAAAATAAAAAACCTAAGCTAAACTTTCTCTAAGCAGCTCTTTAGGAGAGCCACCTAGAATTGCACCCTTCTCGGCCGGGCACAAAAATCTAACTGGAGTCTGGAGGAGGGTCATAGGGGGAGGAGCCAGTGCACACCACCTGATCGGAAAAGCTTTACTTTTGTGCCCTGTCTCCTGCGGAGCCGCTATTCCCCATGGTCCTTTCAGGAACCCCAGCATCCACTAGGACGATAGAGAAATTCTACAAAATTGATACCCTGACTGAGGAGGACCTGGAGTTCTCTCATTCGGTGCTGCAGAGTCATCCGCACTCTCCCGCCCGTTTGGGAGCTTTGGTATAATCCCCATGGTCCTTACGGAGTCCCCAGCATCCACTTAGGACGTTAGAGAAAATAAGAATTTACTTACCGATAATTCTATTTCTCGTAGTCCGTAGTGGATGCTGGGCGCCCATCCCAAGTGCGGATTGTCTGCAATACTGGTACATAGTTATTGTTACCAAAAAATCGGGTTATTGCTGTAGTGAGCCATCTTTTCTAGAGGCTCCTCTGTTATCATGCTGTTAACTGGGTTTAGATCACGAGTTGTACGGTGTGATTGGTGTGGCTGGTATGAGTCTTACCCGGGATTCAAAATCCTTCCTTATTGTGTACGCTCGTCCGGGCACAGTATCCTAACTGAGGCTTGGAGGAGGGTCATAGGGGGAGGAGCCAGTGCACACCAGGTAGTCCTAAAGCTTTACTTTTGTGCCCAGTCTCCTGCGGAGCCGCTATTCCCCATGGTCCTTACGGAGTTCCCAGCATCCACTACGGACTACGAGAAATAGAATTATCGGTAAGTAAATTCTTATTTTCTGTGACTCCAGGCCCGGAGGAAGAGTTGTTCCTATGAGAGCTGTAGCTGCTGTACACATCGCAGTGTATAATGGTCAGACACTTGTTAAGGGAACACTGCCAGATCTAAGAGCTGCCTGGGAAAGTCAATAGCAACGCATACTGTTATTCATTTATCAGTGAAGGAACAAGGAAAGCATTTTTCCCCAGGAGGGACCGTTTGAAGGGTACTCTGCAAGAGATTTGATTGGAACCTAAAATGTCTCATTAGAAAGGCTTATTCCTGTGATTGCTCTAGGGAAGTGTTCCAGAGTAAAAGCCTTCGCTACTGTCAAGGTATGGAAAGTTATAGAAGAATATTTAAACTTAAATTTGTATTTTAGAGACACTGAGAACGAACGCAGATACAACCAATTCCCACATACAGCATTTGCCCAGACATTACATTTTATATATAGAGGGAAATGTAACCACTTGCGAGATGCAGGCAGCGGAGCAATTCTGGCGAGTCTGAACAATGGTTTTTAAAGCGGAAATAATTTAACAGAGCCTTACTTTTTTAATTACTGCTGCTTTAAAAGATTGGGCAGACTCGCCTGTATCTCCAGTCTGTTACATTTCCCCGTAGTATGGTGCTTGCAGCTGTGCAATGGAGGAACATGGACTTACGGATCAAACCGTTAGTAGTGATTTATATAAATGCAAACTATATACACAGATGTCCCCGGGGTGACTTACTGGCGTGTTGGAGACAAGGCTGCGATCATGGGGTAGGCACTTCTTCCCTATGTGCTTTTAGACCACTTACCCAACACTACATGAACACTTCTAAGGCATAAATAGACTATAAATTGTAGTAATATAGATCACGTTTCCATACAATGACCACAAACCCTAAATGTGTTTCATATTGGGTTAAATTGTATTTTAGGGGTAGTATCCCTGTAGTCAACATGAAAAGAACTGAAAGTGCTGCGCTAATGTAATATATTATTCATATAATGAATTTGCCTTAGCAAACATAAATATGTATAAAATTATAAATCTAATTTCTCTAACGTCCTAGTGGATGCTGGGGACTCCGTAAGAACCATGGGCAATAGACTGGCTCCGCAGGAGACAGAGCACTATTTGGATACTTGTGTGCTCTGGCTCCTCCCTCTATGTCCCTCCTCCAGACCTCAGTTTGAATCTGTGCCTGGACGAGCTGGGTGCTACTTAGTGAGCTCTCCTGAGCTTGCTATAAGAAAGTATTTTGTTAGGTTTTTTTATTTTCAGAGAGATCTGCTGGCAACAGACTCTCTGCAGCGTGGGACTGAGGGGAGAGAAGCAGCCCTACTCACTGAAGATAGGTCCTGCTTCTTAGGCTACTGGACACCATTAGCTCCAGAGGGATCGTACACAGGATCTCACCCTTTGTCGTCCGATCCCGGAGCCGCGCCGCCGCCCCCCTCGCAGAGCCGGAAGACAGAAGCCGGTGACAGAAGCAAGAAGACTTCAAAATCGGCGGCAGAAGACTCCAGTCTTCAAACTGAGGTAGCGCACAGCACTGCAGCTGTGCGCCATTGCTCCCACATTACACCTACATACTCCGGTCACTGTAGGGTGCAGGGTGCAGTGGGGGGCGCCCTGGGCAGCAATTAGGAACCTCTTGGCAAAAAGTGAGCATATATACAGTTGGGCACTGTATATATGCATGAGCCCCCGCCATTATTTTACACAGAAACGCGGGACAGAAGCCCGCCGCTGAGGGGCGGGGCTTCTTCCTCAGCACTCACCAGCGCCATTTTCTCTCCACAGCTCCGCTGAGAGGAAGCTCCCCAGGCTCTCCCCTGCAGAAACACGGTAGAAGAGGGTAAAAAGAGAGGGGGGGGCACATAAATTAGGCGCAAAAGCTTTATATACAGCAGCTATTGGGTTAACACTAAATTACTGTGTGATTCCTGGGACATATAGCGCTGGGGTGTGTGCTGGCATACTCTCTCTGTCTCTCCAAGTGGCCTTGTGGGGGAACTGTCTTCAAAAAGAGCATCCCCTGTATGTGTGTGGTGTGTCGGTACGCTTGTGTCGACATGTTTGACGAGGAAGGCTATGTGGAAGCAGAGCGGGAGCAAATGAATGTGGGGTCGCCGCCGACGGTGCCGACACCTGATTGGATGGATATGTGGAAGGTTTTAAATGATAATGTTAATTCCTTGCATAAAAGGTTGGATAAAGCTGAAACCTTAGGACAGTCGGGGTCTCAGCCCATGCCTGATCTTATGTCGCAGAGGCCGTCAGGGTCTCAGAAGCGCCCACTATACCAATTTGTTGACACAGATATCGACACGGATTCTGACTCCAGTGTCGATGGCGATGATGCAAAGTTACAGCCTAAATTGGCTAAAGCCATCCGTTATATGATTATAGCAATAAAGGATGGGTTGCACATCACAGAGGAAACCCCAGTCCCTGACAAGAGGGTTCATATGTATGGGGAGAAAAGGCAGGAGGTGACCTTTCCCCCTTCACATGAGCTAAATGAGTTATGTGAAAAGGCTTGGGAATCTCCAGATAAAAGAATGCAGATTTCCAAGAGGATGCTTATGGCGTATCCCTTCCCACCATCAGACAGGTTACGCTGGGAATCCTCCCCTAGGGTGGACAAAGCTCTGACACGCTTATCCAAGAGGGTAGCCCTGCCGTCACAGGATACGGCCACCCTTAAAGATGCTGCTGATAGAAAGCAGGAGAGTACTCTGAAGTCCATTTATACACATTCAGGTACCTTACTAAGGCCGGCAATTGCGTCGGCCTGGGTGTGTAGTGCTGTAGCAGCATGGACGGATACCTTATCAGAGGAACTTGATACCTTAGACAAGGATACTATAGTAATGACCCTGGGGCATATAAAAGACGCTGTCCTATATATGAGAGATGCTCAAAGAGACATTAGCCTTCTGGGCTCTAGAATAAATGCAATGTCGATTTCTGCCAGAAGGGTCCTGTGGACTCGGCAATGGACAGGCGATGCCGACTCAAAGAGGCACATGGAGGTTTTACCTTACAAGGGTGAGGAGTTGTTTGGGGACGGTCTCTCGGACCTGGTCTCCACAGCTACTGCTGGAAAGTCAAATTTTTTGCCGTATGTTCCCTCACAACCTAAGAAAGCACCGTATTACCAAATGCAGTCCTTTCGATCACAAAAGAGCAAGAAAGTCCGAGGTGCGTCCTTTCTTGCCAGAGGCAGGGGCAAAGGAAAGAGGCTGCATAACACAGCTAGTTCCCAGGAACAGAAGTCCTCCCCGGCTTCCACTAAATCCACCGCATGACCTGGGGCTCCTCAGGCGGAGCTAGGCCCGGTGGGGGCGCGTCTCCGAAATTTCAGCTACAAGTGGGTTCACTCCCAGGTGGATCCCTGGGCGATAGAGATTGTGTCTCAGGGATACAAGATGGAATTCGAAGAGATGCCCCCTCACCGATACCTCAAATCGGCCCTGCCAGCTTCCCCCTTAGAGAGGGAAATAGTGTTAGCTGCAATTCACAAATTGTATCTTCAGCAGGTGGTGGTCAAGGTTCCCTTCCTTCAACAAGGAAAGGGTTATTATTCGACCATGTTTGTGGTACCGAAACCGGACGGTTCGGTCAGACCCATATTGAATTTAAAATCCCTGAACATATACCTGAAAAGGTTCAAGTTCAAGATGGAATCGCTCAGAGCGGTCATCGCAAGCCTGGAAGGGGGGGATTTTATGGTGTCTCTGGACATAAAGGATGCATACCTTCATGTCCCCATTTATCCACCTCATCAGGCATACCTCAGATTTGTGGTACAGGATTGTCATTACCAATTCCAGACGTTGCCTTTTGGTCTGTCCACGGCATCGAGAATATTTACCAAGGTAATGGCTGAAATGATGGTGCTCCTGGGAAAGCAAGGGGTCACAATTATCCCATACTTGGACGATCTCCTCATAAAGGGGAGGTCCAGAGAGCAGTTGCTGATCAGCGTAGCACGCTCTCGGGAAGTGTTACAACAGCACGGCTGGATTCTAAATATTCCAAAGTCGCAGTTGATTCCTACGACTCGTCTGCCCTTCCTGGGCATGATTCTGGACACAGACGAGAAGAGGGTTTATCTCCCGATGGAGAAGGCTCAGGAGCTCATGACACTGGTCAGAGACCTATTAAAACCAAAACAGGTGTCGGTGCATCACTGCACGCGAGTCCTGGGAAAGATGGTGGCATCATACGAGGCCATTCCCTTCGGCAGGTTCCATGCGAGGACCTTTCAATGGGATTTGTTGGACAAGTGGTCCGGATCACATCTACAGATGCATCGGCTGATCACCCTATCCCCCAGGGCCAGGGTGTCTCTTCTGTGGTGGCTGCAGAGCGCTCACCTTCTCGAGGGCCGCAGATTCGGCATTCAGGACTGGGTCCTGGTGACCACGGATGCAAGCCTCCGAGGGTGGGGGGCAGTCACACAGGGAAGAAATTTCCAAGGTCTGTGGTCAAGTCAGGAGACTTGCCTTCACATCAACATCCTGGAACTAAGGGCCATATACAACGCCCTAAGTCAAGCGGAGACCCTGCTTCGTGACCAATCGGTGCTGATTCAGTCAGACAACATCACTGCAGTGGCTCATGTAAACCGCCAAGGCGGCACAAGGAGCAGGGTGGCGATGGCGGAAGCCATCAGAATTCTTCGCTGGGCGGAGAATCACTTAAGAGCACTGTCAGCAGTGTTCATTCCGGGAGTGGACAACTGGGAAGCAGACTTCCTCAGCAGGCACGACCTCCACCCGGGAGAGTGGGGACTTCATCAAGAAGTCTTCGCGCAGATTGCAAGTCGGTGGGAACTGCCACAGGTGGACATGATGGCATCCCGCCTCAACAAAAAGCTACAGAGGTATTGCGCCAGGTCAAGAGACCCTAAGGCGATAGCTGTAGACGCACTAGTGACACAGTGGGTGTTCCAGTCGGTTTATGTATTTCCTCCTCTTCCTCTCATACACAAGGTGCTGAGAATCATAAGAAAAAGAGGAGTGAGAACAATACTCATTGTTCCGGATTGGCCAAGAAGGACTTGGTATCCGGATCTGCAAGAAATGCTCACAGAGGACCCATGGCCTCTGCCTCTAAGACAGGACCTGTTGCAACAGGGGCCCTGTCTGTTCCAAGACTTACCGCGGCTGCGTTTGACGGCATGGCGGTTGAACGCCGGATCCTAGCAGAAAAAGGCATTCCGGATGAGGTTATTCCTACGCTGATAAAGGCTAGGAAGGACGTGATGGCTAAACATTATCACCGTATATGGCGAAAATATGTTGCTTGGTGTGAGGCCCGGAATGCTCCTACGGAGGAATTCCAGCTGGGCCGTTTCCTTCACTTCCTACAGTCGGGAGTGACTTTGGGCCTAAAATTGGGTTCCATTAAGGTCCAGATTTCGGCCCTATCCATTTTCTTTCAAAAAGAACTGGCTTCTCTTCCGGAAGTCCAGACGTTTGTAAAGGGAGTGCTGCATATTCAGCCTCCTTTTGTGCCTCCTGTGGCACCTTGGGATCTTAACGTGGTGTTGAGTTTCCTGAAGTCACACTGGTTTGAGCCACTCAAAACCGTAGAGTTAAAATTTCTCACGTGGAAGGTGGTCATGTTATTGGCCTTGGCTTCAGCTAGGTGTGTGTCAGAATTAGCGGCTTTGTCACATAAAAGCCCCTATCTAGTTTTCCATATGGACAGGGCAGAATTGCGGACCCGTCCACAATTTCTGCCAAAAAGTGGTGTCATCCTTTCATATGAACCAACCTATTGTGGTGCCTGTGGCTACTCGTGACTTGGAGGATTCCGAGTTACTGGATGTGGTCAGGGCTTTGAAGGTTTATGTAGCCAGAACGGCTAGAGTCAGGAAAACTGAGTCGTTGTTTAGCCTGTATGCACCCAACAAGCTGGGTGCTCCTGCTTCAAAGCAAACTATTGCTCGCTGGATCTGTAACACGATTCAGCAGGCTCATTCTGCGGCTGGATTGCCGCTTCCAAAATCAGTAATAGCCCACTCCACAAGGAAGCTGGGCTCTTCTTGGGCGGCTGCCCGAGGGGTCTCGGCATTACAGCTTTGCCGAGCGGCTACTTGGTCAGGTTCAAACACTTCTGCAAAGTTTTATAAGTTTGATACCCTGGCTGAGGAGGACCTTGTGTTTGCTCATTCGGTGCTGCAGTCATCCGCACTCTCCCGCCCGTTTGGGAGCTTTGGTATAATCCCCATGGTCCTTACGGAGTCCCCAGCATCCACTAGGACGTTAGAGAAAATAAGATTTTACTTACCGGTAAATCTATTTCTCGTAGTCCGTAGTGGATGCTGGGCGCCCGTCCCAAGTGCGGACTTCTTCTGCAATACTTGTATATAGTTATTGCTTAAATAAGGGTTATGTTTGGTTGCATCAGGGTTTATCTGATGCTCCATTGTTGTTCATACTGTTAACTGGGTAAGTTTATCACAAGTTACGCGGTGTGATTGGTGTGACTGGTATGAGTCTTGCCCTGGATTCCAAAATCCTTTCCTTGTACTGTCAGCTCTTCCGGGCACAGTTTCTCTAACTGAGGTCTGGAGGAGGGACATAGAGGGAGGAGCCAGAGCACACCAGTATCCAAATTCTTTCTTAAAGTGCCCTGTCTCCTGCGGTGCCCGTCTATTCCCCATGGTCCTTACGGAGTCCCCAGCATCCACTACGGACTACGAGAAATAGATTTACCGGTAAGTAAAATCTTATTTTGTTTGATGTATTCACTATATAAAAAATAGCTGTCATCGATTACAATTAAAAAAACAAATCTGTGTGAAATCCTTAGGTAATTATGGCAGTAAGGGTTAAAACCTAAATGCAACTCACAATTTCAATATAACAACAGTTAAACTTGCTCAGTGTCTCGGCATGGGCTGTGTGTGGCTACGGCTATGTGAGGCTGTTGCTAGTGTACCATGGGAGTCATTCCGAGTTGATCGCTCGCCAGCAGTTTTTTTTTATTTTTTTATTCAATACTTTTTTTATTGATTTTCTGTTTTTCAATGAAACAAAAATACAAAGAAAAAACAAGGCAAACCAAAACAAATCCCCAACCCAGGGAATACGCAGATTCCCATTTCCAGTAGGGACCAGTTATCACAGTAAAACAGGTGCAGGCTTAAATGCAGAGACATAGATTATAAATTAGAACTAATATCACATGTTAGCATGGAGCTTATAGGACAATGTATATTGTACATAGTCATCTATGGCAACACAACATAATTATTGAGCTAATCACACAGCTACAGCACTGGCAAGGGAATGGCTGGCCATGGGTGCCAGGGGATGACACAAACAAAGAGAGGCAGCTCACCCAATGCAGATCTAGAATCACACATCCACCCCCGTTACATGTCTCATCTCCCACTCATCCAGACATGGAGCCCTCAGTAGCGGGTGCTCAGACACTCTGGGTCCTAGAGCGCGGAGACTCAAGCCATCTACCCCACAGGTCCTGATATTTTCTCCCCGCTTTTCTAGCTAAGTATACATATTTCTCATGAGAGGCCGTATCATTTACAAGTGAGACCCAGGATCGCATTGTGGGCGCTTCTTTGGCTAGCCAAAGCCTGGCGATACACACCTTGGCCAGGCCACACAGATTAATTACATATCTTTTGGCAGGGGGCTCCAGGGCATCCTCCTCCACAGCAGATAACACACATGTCGTCGGGGAGCATACAGACGAGGGAATACCCGTTGACACCAGGGCGTCAATAACGCCCGACCAGAATACGGCTACCTTGGGGCATAGCCAGATTATGTGCCAAAAGTCCACATCCAGACGATAGCACTTAGGACATCTGGAGGAGTGGGTACCCCCTATATGTCGCAAACGCACTGGTGTCATATATACTCTGTGTATTATAAACAGTTGGATTTGTTGATATCTAGTGGTGGTGGTGGAAAATCGTGGAGAACATAAAGCACACTCCCAGATCTCATCAGAGATGGCACCCAAGTCAGATTCCCACTTGTTCCTGAGAAGGGACAACGGGTCAGAATAGTGAGATCGGAGCACGCCTGTATAAATGTTGGACACCAGATGTCCGTTTCCCAGGGACTGCAGGAGAGACTTGACCGGGGAGTCAGCAATCATTGGAGGAGTTTCGGGAAACTGTGCGTGAAGTGCATGTCTCAGCTGCAGGTATCGGTAAAAATTAGAAGAAGGTACACTGTAATCCTGTTGAAGCTGCAGGAAGGATTTCAGTATACCATCGTTATACAAGTGTCCCAGGGACGTCACCCCCCACCTCCCCAGTCTGCAGTGAAGCCAATTCTGGGAAGCCAAAGGCATTGTCCAGAGGAGTATCTGGGTCAATATCTTGGCCCAATAGGATAACATGTACCTGTTTCCATATGAGGACGGCCTGTTTTATTATAGGGATCTTGGACAAGTTAGGGTTCCCACAGATAAGCATCTGTAATGGAGTAATGGTGGATTTATCCCAGTTAATTTTGAGCCCGGAGAAACGTCCATAGTCGGTTATTAAGTCAAGGAGTTTAGGTAAGGAGGAAACGTAATCGTCCACAAAGAGCAATAGGTCATCAGCGTATAACGCTATCCTGTCCTCTCTTGTGCCAACCCTTATACCCACAATATCTTGGGTTGCTCTAATCAAACATGCCAGTGGCTCAATAGCAATGGCAAAGAGTCGGAGACAGAGGGCAGCCCTACCTCGTTCCCCTGGATAGGGGGAAGGAGTCCGAAACAAACCCGTTCACCGAGACTCTGGCCATGGGCAGAAAATACAATAATTTAACATAATTGATAAAGTTGGGGCCCACGCCAAACCTACTCATAGCCTCCCAGAGGAAGGCCCACTCCACCGAATCAAAGGCCTTTGTGGCATCTAAGGAGGCTATAACGGCAGAGCAGTCCTCCCCCCCGAGAAACCTGAAAATGAGTGAACAGGCGCCTCATATTCAAAGCAGTGGACTTGCCAGGCAAGAAGCCCGTTCGGTCAGGGTGAATAATTTGGGAGATAACCCGGTTAAGTCTGGAAGCCAGAACCTTGACTAGGATTCTAATATCCGTGGGCAACAGGGAAATAGGACGGTAGGATTCAACCCTCCTGGGGTCCTTATCTGGCTTGGGAATCACTATAATCAATGCCTCCGCCATTCGCTAGCAGTTTTTAGCAACCGTGAAAACGCTATGCCGCCTCCCACTGGGAGTGTATTTTAGCTTAGCAGAAGTGCGAACGCATGTGCAGCCGAGCTCTGCAAAACCAGTTTGTGCAGTTTCAGAGTAGCTCTGAACCTACTCAGCGCTTGCGATCACTTCAGCCTATTCGTGTCCGGATTTGACGTCATACACCCGCCCAGCAAACGCGCAGCCACGCCTGCGTTTTTTCAGACACTCCCCGAAAACGGTCAGTTGACACCCAGAAACGCCCCCTTCCTGTCAATCTTCTTGCGGTCGTCAGTGCAAAGGAAAACTTTTCTAGAACCTGTGCACAACCACAAAGAGCTTTGTACCCGTACGTCGGGGCATACGCATGCGTATAAATGCCGTTTTTCTCCGGCAGGGTCCACAGGATAACATTGGGATATGATGGAGCGACAGCGGATTGGCACCAAACGATCACAAGCTTTCAGGCCTCCCAGAATGCACCGGGCTCGTCCATATAATCCCGCCCACTGACTCAGTCAAATCAGTTTTTTGTTTTGTGCGGCAGGAACCGGACCATGGTCACAGGGCTGCTGTGTTTGGCAGCCCTAAGCTTTATTTGAGTTATTTTTATAGTCTTACTATGTTTTTTAAGTGATTTTTCCTAACAGCGTTTCTCTAACGTCCTAGTGGATGCTGGGAACTCCGTAAGGACCATGGGGAATAGCGGGCTCCGAAGGAGGCTGGGCACTCTAGAAAGATTTAGGACTACCTGGTGTGCACTGGCTCCTCCCACTATGACCCTCCTCCAAGCCTCAGTTAGATTTCGTGCCCGGCCGAGGTTGGATGCACACTAGGGGCTCTCCTGAGCCCTTAGAAAGAAAGTATAGTTTTAGGTTTTTTATTTTCAGTGAGACCTGCTGGCAACAGGCTCACTGCAGCGAGGGACTAAGGGGAGAAGAAGCGAACTCGCCTGCTTGCAGCCGGATTGGGCTTCTTAGGCTACTGGACACCATTAGCTCCAGAGGGATCGACCACAGGCCCAGTCCTTGGTGTTCGGTCCCGGAGCCGCGCCGCCGTCCCCCTTACAGAGCCAGAAGCATGAAGAGGTCCGGAAAAACGGCGGCAGAAGACATCAGTCTTCACCAAGGTAGCGCACAGCACTGCAGCTGTGCGCCATTGCTCCTCATGCACACTTCACACTCCGGTCACTGAGGGTGCAGGGCGCTTGGGGGGGGGGGGGCGCCCTGAGCTGCAATAAAAACACCTTGGCTGGCAAAAATACCACAATATATAGCCCTAGAGGCTATATATGTGGTAAATTCCCCTGCCAGAATCCAGAAAAAAGCGGGAGAATAGGCCGCGGAAAAGGGGCGGAGCTATCTCCCTCAGACACACTGGCGCCATTTCTCCTTCACAGATCCGCTGGAAGGAAGCTCCCTGGCTCTCCCCTGCAGTCTACACTTCAGAACAGGGTAAAAAACAGAGAGGGGGGGCACTAAATTTGGGCGCAATACATATATAATATAAAAAGCAGCTATAGGGGACATAACTCAGTTAGTCCCTGCATTATATAGCGCTCTGGTGTGTGCTGGCATACTCTCACTCTGTCCCCCCAAAGGGCTTTTGTGGGTCCTGTCCTCATTCGGAGCATTCCTTGTGTGTGTGCGGTGTGTCGATACGGCTGTGTCGACATGTTTGATGAGGATAATGATGTGGAGGCGGAGCAGATGCCTTTAGAAGGGATGTCACCCCCTGCGGGGCAGACACCTGAGTGGATGGGCTTATGGAAAGTAATGAGTGCACGTATAGACTCCTTATATAAGAAAATCGACGACATGCCAAATGTGGGACAGCCGACTTCTCAGCTCGTGCCTGCCCAGGCGTCGCATGGGTCGTCAGGGGCTCTAAAACGCCCGCTACCTCAAGCAGACCCAGATGTCGACACTGATACTGACACCAGTGTCGACGACGATGAGTCAAACCTGATGCCCACTAAGGCCATTCACTGTATGATTGAGGCAATGAAAGAGGTGTTAAACATTTCTGATATAACTACTGGTACCACTAAAAAGGGTATTATGTTTGGAGAGAAAAAACTACCCGTAGTTTTTCCCCCATCAGATGAATTAAATGAAGTGTGTGAAGAAGCGTGGGCTTTCCCTGATAAAAAATTGGTAATTCCTAAGAAGGTACTAATGGCGTTCCCTTTCCCGCCAGAGGATAGGTCACGTTGGGAAACACCCCCTAGAGTGGATAAAGCGCTCACACGTTTGTCTAAAAAGGTGGCACTACCGTCTCCGGATACGGCCGCCCTCAAGGAACCTGCTGATAGAAAGCAGGAGGCGATCCTGAAGTCTGTATATATACACACAGGCATTATACTTAGGCCAGCTATTGCGTCAGCTTGGATGTGCAGTGCTGCCGCTGCTTGGTCAGATAAACTGTCAGAAAATATTGACACATTAGACAGAGACACGATCCTGTTAACCATAGACCATATAAAAGACTCAGTCTTATATATGAGAGATGCACAGAGGGAAATCTGCCGACTGGCATCTAAAGTAAGTGCATTGTCCATTTCTGCTAGGAGAGGCTTATGGACTCGCCAGTGGACAGGAGATGCAGACTCTAAAAAGCACATGGAAGTGTTGCCATATAAGGGTGAGGAATTATTTGGGGATGGTCTCTCGGACCTAGTTTCCACAGCAACGTCTGGGAAGTCAGCATTTTTACCCCATGTCCCCTCACAGCCTAAGAAGGCGCCGTTTTATCAGGTTCAGTCCTTTCGGACCCAGAAAAACAGGCGTGGAAAAGGCGGGTCTTTTCTGTCCAGAGGCAGAGGTAGGGGAAAAAGGCTGCAACAAACAGCAGGTTCCCAGGAGCAAAAGTCCTCCCCCGCTTCTTCTTCCAAGTCCGCCGCATGACGGTGGGGCTCCACAGGCGGAGCCAGGTACGGTGGGGGGTCGCCTCAAAAATTTCAGCGATCAGTGGGTTCGCTCACAGGTGGATCCCTGGATCCTGCAAATAGTATCTCAGGGGTACAAGCTGGAATTCGAGGCGTCCCCACCCCACCGGTTCCTAAAATCTGCCTTGCCAATTGCTCCCTCAGACAGGGAGGCGGTGCTAACGGCAATTCACAAGCTGTATTCTCAGCAGGTGATAATCAAGGTACCCCTACTTCAACAAGGCCGGGGTTATTATTCCACACTATTTGTGGTACCGAAACCGGACGGTTCGGTGAGACCCATTCTAAATATAAATCCTTGAACACATACATAAAGAAATTCAAGTTCAAGATGGAATCGCTCAGGGCGGTTATTGCAAGCCTGGACGAGGGGGATTACATGGTATCCCTGGACATCAAGGATGCTTACTTGCATGTCCCCATTTACCATCCTCACCAGGAGTACCTCAGATTTGTGGTACAGGATTGCCATTACCAATTCCAGACGCTGCCGTTTGGACTGTCCACGGCACCGAGGGTATTTACCAAGGTTATGGCGGAAATGATGATACTCCTTCGAAGAAAGGGAGTTTTAATTATCCCGTACTTGGACGATCTCCTAATAAAAGCGAGGTCCAAGGAACAGTTGTTGGTGGGAGTAGCATTATCCCAGGATGTGCTGCACCAGCACGGCTGGATTCTGAATATCCCAAAGTCACAGCTGGTTCCGACAACACGGCTACTGTTCCTGGGTATGATTCTGGATACAGTCCAGAAAAAAGTGTTTCTCCCGGAGGAGAAAGCCAGGGAGTTGTCATCTCTAGTCAGAGACCTCCTGAAACCAAAACAGGTATCAGTGCATCACTGCACGCGGGTCCTGGGAAAGATGGTGGCTTCTTACGAAGCAATTCCCTTCGGCAGGTTCCATGCCAGAATCTTTCAGTGGGACCTGTTGGACCAGTGGTCCGGATCGCATCTTCAGATGCATCGCTTGATAACCCTGTCTCCGAGAACCAGGGTGTCGCTACTGTGGTGGCTGCAGAGTGCCTATCTTCTAGAGGGCCGCAGGTTCGGCATACAGGACTGGGTCCTGGTGACCACGAATGCCAGCCTTCGAGGCGACTATGGTCGAGTCAGGAGACTTCCCTTCACATAAATATTCTGGAACTAAGGGCCATCTACAATGCCCTAAGTCAAGCAAAATCCCTGCTCCTACACCAGCCGGTGCTGATCCAGTCAGACAACATCACGGCAGTCGCCCATGTAAATCGACAGGGCGGCACAAGAAGCAGGATGGCGATGGCGGAAGCCACAAAAATTCTCCGATGGGCGGAGAATCATGTACTAGCACTGTCAGCAGTGTTCATTCCGGGAGTGGACAACTGGGAAGCAGACTTCCTCAGCGGACACGACCTCCACCCGGGAGAGTGGGGACTTCATCCAGAAGTCTTCCAGATGCTGGTAAACCGTTGGGAAAAACCACAGGTGGACATGATGGCGTCCCGCCTCAACAAAAAGTTAAAAAGATATTGCGCCAGGTCAAGGGACCCTCAGGCGATAGCTGTGGACGCTCTAGTGACACCGTGGGTGTACCAGTCGGTTTATGTGTTCCCTCCTCTGCCTCTCATACCAAAGGTATTGAGAATAATAAGAAAGCGAGGAGTAAACACCATTCTCGTGGTTCCGGATTGGCCAAGACGAGCGTGGTACCCGGAACTTCAAGAGATGCTCTCAGAGGACCCGTGGCCTCTACCGCTCAGACAGGACCTGCTACAACAGGGGCCCTGTCTGTTCCAAGACTTACCGCGGCTGCGTTTGACGGCATGGCGGTTGAACACCGGATCCTAAAGGAAAAGGGTATTCCGGAAGAAGTCATTCCTACGCTTATTAAGGCCAGGAAAGATGTTACGGCAAAGCATTATCACCGCATATGGCGGAAATATGTTGCATGGTGTGAGGCCAAAAAGGCCCCAACAGAGGAATTTCAACTAGGTCGATTTCTGCATTTCCTGCAAGCAGGAGTGAATATGGGCCTAAAACTAGGCTCCATTAAAGTACAGATCTCGGCTCTGTCGATTTTCTTTCAAAAAGAACTAGCTTCAGTACCTGAAGTTCAGACATTTGTGAAAGGAGTGCTGCATATTCAGCCCCCATTTGTGCCTCCTGTGGCACCTTGGGATCTCAACGTGATGTTGAGTTTCTTAAAATCACATTGGTTTGAGCCACTAAAAACCGTGGATCTGAAATATCTCACGTGGAAAGTGGTCATGTTATTGGCCCTGGCTTCAGCCAGGCGAGTGTCAGAATTGGCGGCTTTATCATGTAAAAGCCCTTATCTGATTTTCCATATGGATAGGGCAGAATTGAGGACTCGTCCCCAGTTTCTCCCTAAGGTGGTGTCAGCGTTTCACCTGAACCAGCCTATTGTGGTGCCTGCGGCTACTAAGGATTTGGAGGACTCCAAGTTGCTGGACGTTGTCAGGGCCCTGAAAATATATGTTTCCAGGACGGCTGGAGTCAGAAAATCTGACTCGCTGTTTATCCTGTATGCACCCAACAAGCTGGGTGCTCCTGCTTCTAAGCAGTCTATTGCTCGCTGGATTTGTAGTACAATTCAGCTTGCACATTCTGTGGCAGGCATGCCACAGCCAAAATCGGTAAATGCCCATTCCACAAGGAAGGTGGGCTCATCTTGGGCGGCTGCCCGAGGCGTCTCGGCTTTACAACTTTGCCGAGCAGCTACTTGGTCAGGGGCAAACACATTTGCAAAATTCTACAAATTTGATACCCTGGCTGAGGAGGACCTGGAGTTCTCTCATTCGGTGCTACAGAGTCATCCGCACTCTCCCGCCCGTTTGGGAGCTTTGGTATAATCCCCATGGTCCTTACGGAGTTCCCAGCATCCACTAGGACGTTAGAGAAAATAAGAATTTACTTACCGGTAATTCTATTTCTCGTAGTCCGTAGTGGATGCTGGGCGCCCATCCCAAGTGCGGATTGTCTGCAATACTTGTAAATAGTTATTGTTAACTAAAGGGTTATTGTTGAGCCATCTGTTGAGAGGCTCAGTTGTTTTCATACTGTCAAACTGGATATAGTATCACGAGTTGTACGGTGTGATTGGTGTGGCTGGTAAGAGTCTTACCCGGGATTCTAAATCCTTCCTTATTATGTCTGCTCGTCCGGGCACGGTGTCCTAACTGAGGCTTGGAGGAGGGTCATAGTGGGAGGAGCCAGTGCACACCAGGTAGTCCTAAATCTTTCTAGAGTGCCCAGCCTCCTTCGGAGCCCGCTATTCCCCATGGTCCTTACGGAGTTCCCAGCATCCACTACGGACTACGAGAAATAGAATTACCGGTGAGTAAATTCTTATTTTTACACGCATATTGGAAAGAGTCGCTCCAACATCTCTCAACCGGGTCGCAACAACGCTTACCCACGGTACAAGTGCTGTCTCGACGGGCGTCTGTGTCAGATGTTTCTAGCAGATCCAGCAGACGTTACCAGGCTGTGGCCGGAGCACGGGGAGAAGGTAAGGCATTGGTTCCGCTTAGAAGGGGAATACGGACACAGCCGCACTGTTTTGGGAGGAGACTACCAAACAGTAGCTGGCGCGCCAACACCACAGGTGCTCTAGCGCTAGGCTTTAGGGATCATAAGGCGCCAGGATTAGTTTGAGGCTGCGATCCCTAGGGTTGGTGTCAGCAGTGGGGAGTCAGACGCTCTCCTGGTCGCCCCTCCCCCCAGTTCATGACCATTGACAGCGAGCGATCAACTCGGAATGACCCCCCATGAGCTGCACACAGAGATCAAAGGCGTGTGGCTTTGTGCTAGTGCCGTTCCTCAGGTCCAAATCAGTGCTCCTTCAGGTCTAGTTTAGCAGCATGATCTTAGGGTATTTGGGCAACAAGACCACCTTGGAAAGCTTCACAACACGTTTCGCTGATTATTTAATAAAGCTTCCTAATCGCAGAGTGAAACGCGTTAGCTAAGCTTTGCAAGGTGATCTTTGTGCCCAAATACCCAGAGATCGTGCTGGTTCACATGCCGCCATACTGAACCTGCAGGAGCACAGATTTGGAAGTGAGGAACGGCACTTTGCACACAGCCGCATGCCTCTGATCTGTGTGCGGCTCATGGTACACTGGCAACAGCCTCACATTTCCATATCCCGTCAGCCCGTACCGAGACACGGAGAAAGTGCAGACAGAGTGCTGCTGATGTTCTGTTAAGATCTGTGCATTGCCGTGTGTGGAAGATCATCTATCTGTACAAGGAGTAACAGCGTCCATTAAATGAGGTATATATTTTTATACATATATGTCTGTTTTGAACCATTTTTTTCAGCCAAAGCAAATTCATTTATGAATAATACATTACATTTATTAGCGCAGCACTTTTAGTTACTTTCAGATATTGGTGTAAGTGTTCCTAAGGTCTAGGCAACCAACGTTTTTGAGGCATACTAGTGTGTCTGCAGCAATCGTGGTAACTGAGTACAGCTGTATTATACAGAGTTTGATCAGCGCCTTAATAATACCAAACAATACTATAAGTAGTCATACAAACATTATTCCACTTGCACGTTTTCAGTTCTCTGAGCGTTTCAGGAGCAAGGTTTTGCCACTAAGCCCGTCTCGTACGCCACCCTCAGGAATCACATAGGTATTACCATCACAGGATCTCTTAGGGTCCAGCTGGAGAAGCTGGCTGTTACTGAGGCTCACACACCCATATTCCCACAACTGATACCGAAGGCTCTTGCCCTGCTTGGCAATGAGGTAGATCTGTTCTAGGTCATCTGAGTGCAGGGCAGGAAGGTTGGCTGGTGGGTAATATAGTCCAGGAATTTCAGGATCTGGATGTAAAGAACCATTCCAAATGCCAAATAATACACCTTAAAAGACAGAGCATAGTCATCAGACATTGGACACTTAATGATATCTAAATAATACTCAGATCCTGATGTCTGTGCCAGTTCTAGATACTGGCATCGTGTATGTCTGTACCTGAGATAACCGCCCAGTGTGCTCTGTGCCCATTTCTCTTGCATGGCTCATGGTTGAAGTCCTCATCGTATCTGCACAACTTGTTAAGTTAATGGATTCTCTGTGTACATCACTTGTTGGGATCTGTTATTTGCACAGAGACACAATTGTTTCCCATAAAATGCAGTAACCCTTCTGTAGCTGAAACCACACAAACTAGTCTACATGTATTATGTGGTGTTGCTGCCACCTGGTGGTCACTATACACAATACATATGTACATTACATATCCCCAATGGCTTCTGCTCGGGTCTACCATGGTATGTCGGTGTGCCAGCAGCGGGGCGAGCACAAAAGAGCCCCTTGCGGGGCTGGCACATAGGTTTTAACAAGTGTTACATTTTCAAAATATAGGAGGTCATTTAGCAGCAGTTGCTACTGCTGTGGACACTCAGTTCGGCCATTTGCGTATGCGCAGGGGGCAAAATGCAATCACATCCCAGAAGGATGCGGCGGCCGATGTTACGACATTGCGTTGGAGCCAATGCAGGCATGGCCAGACCGTTTTCGGGGCGGCTGCATGACGTCACACACAGCTGCTCCGATAACGAAAATGGCTGCACTGTGGCCGCATCCGCTATTCCCTGGTCAGTGATGCGATCACAATTAGACTTGGCATGCTGGGTGGCGCCCAGCATGCGATCTGCAGCAGTAGCAGATTCTGCTTTTTAGCAGAATCTGCAATCCTTTTTTTCGCATGCTGGGGGCCGCCCATCATGCTACCCGCTGCCCACCCACTGTGATAACGTTGTAATTGCGATCACGCTGCCTGGCTGCGACGGCAGGAGTCCCGCCACCATTTTTTCGATCGGAGCGGCTGCATGTGATGACACGCAGCTGCCCCTAAAACGCCACCGACACTCCCCCGTTTTCCTGACGCTCCCCCAAAAATACCCTGTACCCAGGACCATGGCTGCTCTCTGCAGCCCTGGGTGTATATATACTGTATTACTGAGTGACGCATTTTAAAAATATCTATAGGTAACACAAATTATGTCACTTGTGATTCAGTGAGGAGACCTGTAAAACATGCTCTGTTATGGCTCATTGATACACTGCCCTATACTATGTTATTAGTACATATGTACTCTTTCCTATGCAGACATTTCAGTGGAAACTGCAGCCTGTGTATTACACAACTGTAGGAATCATCGCCACCTCTGGTCCAATCGCAGCCATGCCAAAAAGGGCTGTAGGGATAATACTGTGACATTATGAGAAAGGATACGGGATAAGAACGGGCAGCCCCTCAGTCAGGTGACGCAGGATTCGCTCTCTGTTCTCTCCTTCCATTCCTCCTGTGAGGAGCTCACAGTGACAGCCATACACCTCTTCTGCCAGACAGGCCATATTAGCAGCTAGAATAGAATAGCAAGGGTTACGCCAGTGACAGCCATACACTTCTTCTGCCAGGCCAGCCACCAGTGACAGCCATACATCTCTTCTGCCAGGCCAGCCACCAGTGACAGCCATACACCTCTTCTGCCAGGCCAGCCACCAGTGACAGCCATACACCTCTTCTGCCAGGCCAGCCACCAGTGACAGCCATACACCTCTTCTGCCAGGCCAGCCGCCAGTGACAAGCCATATACCTCTTCTGCCAGGCCAGCCACCAGTGACAGCCATACACCTCTTCTGCCAGGCCAGCCACCAGTGACAAGCCATACACCTCTTCTGCCAGGCCAGCCACCAGTGACAGCCATACACCTCTTCTGCCAGGCCAGCCACCAGTGACAGCCATACACCTCTTCTGCCAGGCCAGCCACCAGTGACAGCCATACACCTCTTCTGCCAAGCCAGCCGCCAGTGACAAGCCATACACCTCTTCTGCCAGGCCAGCCACCAGTGACAGCCATACACTTCTTCTGCCAGGCCAGCCACCAGTGACAGCCATACACCTCTTCTGCCAGGCCAGCCACCAGTGACAGCCATACACTTCTTCTGCCAGGCCAGCCACCAGTGACAGCCATACACTTCTTCTGCCAGGCCAGCCACCAGTGACAGCCATACACTTCTTCTGCCAGGCCAGCCGCCAGTGACAGCCATGCATCTCTTCTGCCAGGCAGCCACCAGTGACAGCCATACACCTCTTCTGCCAGGCAAGCCACCAGTGACAGCCATACACTTCTTCTGCCAGGCCAGCCACCAGTGACAGCCATACACTTCTTCTGCCAGGCCAGCCACCAGTGACAGCCATACATCTCTTCTGCCAGGCCAGCCACCAGTGACAGCCATACACCTCTTCTGCCAGGCCAGCCACCAGTGACAGCCATACACCTCTTCTGCCAGGCCAGCCACCAGTGACAGCCATACACCTCTTCTGCCAGGCCAGCCACCAGTGACAGCCTTACATCTCTTCTGCCAGGCCAGCCACCAGTGACAGCCATACACTTCTTCTGCCAGGCCAGCCACCACTGACAGCCATACACCTCTTCTGCCAGGCCAGCCGCCAGTGACAGCCATACACCTCTTCTGCCAGGCCAGCCACCAGTGACAGCCATACACCTCTTCTGCCAGGCCAGCCACCAGTGACAGCCATACACCTCTTCTGCCAAGCCAGCCGCCAGTGACAGCCATGCATCTCTTCTGCCAGGCCAGCCACCAGTGACAGCCATACACCTCTTCTGCCAGGCAAGCCACCAGTGACAGCCATACACTTCTTCTGCCAGGCCAGCCACCAGTGACAGCCATGCACTTCTTCTGCCAGGCCAGCCGCCAGTGACAGCCATGCATCTCTTCTGCCAGGCCAGCCACCAGTGACAGCCATACACTTCTTTTGCCAGGCCAGCCACCAGTGACAGCCATACATCTCTTCTGCCAGGCCAGCCACCAGTGACAGCCATACACCTCTTCTGCCAGGCCAGCCACCAGTGACAGCCATACACCTCTTCTGCCAGGCCAGCCACCAGTGACAGCCTTACATCTCTTCTGCCAGGCCAGCCACCAGTGACAGCCATACACTTCTTCTGCCAGGCCAGCCACCAGTGACAGCCATACACCTCTTCTGCCAGGCCAGCCGCCAGTGACAGCCATACACTTCTTCTGCCAGGCCAGCCACCAGTGACAGCCATACACCTCTTCTGCCAGGCCAGCCACCAGTGACAGCCATACACCTCTTCTGCCAGGCCAGCCACCAGTGACAGCCATACACCTCTTCTGCCAGGCCAGCCACCAGTGACAGCCATACACCTCTTCTGCCAGGCCAGCCACCAGTGACAGCCTTACATCTCTTCTGCCAGGCCAGCCACCAGTGACAGCCATACACTTCTTCTGCCAGGCCAGCCACCAGTGACAGCCATACACCTCTTCTGCCAGGCCAGCCGCCAGTGACAGCCATACACTTCTTCTGCCAGGCCAGCCACCAGTGACAGCCATACACCTCTTCTGCCAGGCCAGCCACCAGTGACAGCCATACACCTCTTCTGCCAGGCCAGCCGCCAGTGACAAGCCATACACCTCTTCTGCCAGGCCAGCCACCAGTGACAGCCATACACCTCTTCTGCCAGGCCAGCCACCAGTGACAGCCATACACCTCTTCTGCCAAGCCAGCCGCCAGTGACAAGCCATACACCTCTTCTGCCAGGCCAGCCACCAGTGACAGCCATACACTTCTCCTGCCAGGCCAGCCACCAGTGACAGCCATACACCTCTTCTGCCAGGCCAGCCACCAGTGACAGCCATACACCTCTTCTGCCAGGCCAGCCGCCAGTGACAAGTCATACACCTCTTCTGCCAGGCCAGCCACCAGTGACAGCCATACACCTCTTCTGCCAGGCCAGCCGCCAGTGACAAGCCATACACCTCTTCTGCCAGGCCAGCCACCAGTGACAGCCATACACCTCTTCTGCCAGGCCAGCCACCAGTGACAGCCATACACCTCTTCTGCCAAGCCAGCCGCCAGTGACAAGCCATACACCTCTTCTGCCAGGCCAGCCACCAGTGACAGCCATACACTTCTTCTGCCAGGCCAGCCACCAGTGACAGCCATACACCTCTTCTGCCAGGCCAGCCACCAGTGACAGCCATACACTTCTTCTGCCAGGCCAGCCACCAGTGACAGCCATACACCTCTTCTGCCAAGCCAGTCGCCAGTGACAGCCATACACTTCTTCTGCCAGGCCAGCCACCAGTGACAGCCATACACCTCTTCTGCCAGGCCAGCCACCAGTGACAGCCATACACCTCTTCTGCCAGGCCAGCTGCCAGTGACAGCCATACACCTCTTCTGCCAAGCCAGCCGCCAGTGACAGCCATGCATCTCTTCTGCCAGGCCAGCCACCAGTGACAGCCATACACCTCTTCTGCCAGGCAAGCCACCAGTGACAGCCATACACTTCTTCTGCCAGGCCAGCCACCAGTGACAGCCATGCACTTCTTCTGCCAGGCCAGCCGCCAGTGACAGCCATGCATCTCTTCTGCCAGGCCAGCCACCAGTGACAGCCATACACTTCTTTTGCCAGGCCAGCCACCAGTGACAGCCATACATCTCTTCTGCCAGGCCAGCCACCAGTGACAGCCATACACCTCTTCTGCCAGGCCAGCCACCAGTGACAGCCATACACCTCTTCTGCCAGGCCAGCCACCAGTGACAGCCATACACCTCTTCTGCCAGGCCAGCCACCAGTGACAGCCTTACATCTCTTCTGCCAGGCCAGCCACCAGTGACAGCCATACACTTCTTCTGCCAGGCCAGCCACCAGTGACAGCCATACACCTCTTCTGCCAGGCCAGCCGCCAGTGACAGCCATACACTTCTTCTGCCAGGCCAGCCACCAGTGACAGCCATACACCTCTTCTGCCAGGCCAGCCACCAGTGACAGCCATACACCTCTTCTGCCAGCCCAGCCGCCAGTGACAAGCCATACACCTCTTCTGCCAGGCCAGCCACCAGTGACAGCCATACACCTCTTCTGCCAGGCCAGCCACCAGTGACAAGCCATACACCTCTTCTGCCAGGCCAGCCACCAGTGACAGCCATACACCTCTTCTGCCAGGCCAGCCACCAGTGACAGCCATACACCTCTTCTGCCAAGCCAGCCCCCAGTGACAAGCCATACACCTCTTCTGCCAGGCCAGCCACCAGTGACAGCCATACACTTCTTCTGCCAGGCCAGCCACCAGTGACAGCCATACACCTCTTCTGCCAGGCCAGCCACCAGTGACAGCCATACACCTCTTCTGCCAGGCCAGCCACCAGTGACAGCCATACACCTCTTCTGCCAAGCCAGTCGCCAGTGACAGCCATACACTTCTTCTGCCAGGCCAGCCACCAGTGACAGCCATACACTTCTTCTGCCAGGCCAGCCGCCAGTGACAGCCATGCATCTCTTCTGCCAGGCCAGCCACCAGTGACAGCCATACACCTCTTCTGCCAGGCAAGCCACCAGTGACAGCCATACACTTCTTCTGCCAGGCCAGCCACCAGTGACAGCCATACACTTCTTCTGCCAGGCCAGCCACCAGTGACAGCCATACACCTCTTCTGCCAGGCCAGCCGCCAGTGACAGCCATACACTTCTTCTGCCAGGCCAGCCGCCAGTGACAGCCATACACCTCTTCTGCCAGGCCAGCCACCAGTGACAGCCATACACCTCTTCTGCCAGGCCAGCCGCCAGTGACAGCCATACATCTCTTCTGCCAGGCCAGCCACCAGTGACAGCCATACACCTCTTCTGCCAGGCCAGTCGCCAGTGACAGCCATACACTTCTTCTGCCAGGCCAGTCACCAGTGACAGCCATACACTTCTTCTGCCAGGCCAGCCACCAGTGACAGCCATACACCTCTTCTGCCAGGCCAGCCACCAGTGACAGCCTTACACCTCTTCAAAGTGAGTGACAGACAGGTGGTGGTAACGGGTGGGGTGGCCACTCAAATGTAGGTGTATTGTGGCCATTTCTGGGGTATGTCACAGCTGGCAACTGTCATACACACTTACACTGCCCCCGGCATCTTACTTCCACCAGCCATGCTGCACTTCCATAGGTTAACTCAGAAGATCAGTTATGGACTGATGTAAATCTGATGGTTGACCAATCGCACACAAGCAGCGGCTCTCAGATGCCACCAGTGGGCGTCTAAGTACAATACCCAGGCTGCTGCGACATTTGCATGTTTTCACAAAACCACTATGTATGAGATTGCACTTGTGTACATGTCTGATCAGGCCCAGTGTCTCTCTCACTCACACACTCAGAAACTGGCTATCCACTATTATAGCCTGAAAGCATCAAGTAACATGATATATAAGCATTGGCTAAGGGTGGATTGTGCTTCTCTGACTGCACTCACCTGAGAACATTTCCCCCAGGGCGGTGTATCCTCTAGACACGGCCATCTGTACAATTGTGTCCAGGGGCACCTCGTGCTTAATGCCCAATAGTCCTCCTGCCATCCACAGAGCAACCAGGCCACACCTGGGGGGAAGAAGGTGAGATACACTCTCTCATACAGCAATGATCAGGAGAAGCAACACAAATCATTTCTATTGTAATTTGCAGCACTCGGGTGGTGTTAGCAGTAGGAACTATTACAGCTCAATGCCTTCAGGTGCATTACATTATTAACATTGCATGTACAGTATGGCGTTTATTCAGAGTTGCACGCATTGCAGATCTTCACCTGTATTCAGAATGCACGATGCACCACCTCTATGTATTCACTGGTAGAAGGAGCCATCATCATTATTAGTGCAGAGATCTTTCTGATATCACATGAAGCTCTGCGTATGCTGAACCCTAGCCTGCAACTGCGTCTACCGGCCCACACAAATGGTTCAATTGCACCCAGTTACACCCGTTTAGCTGCAAGTGACATGCATCTGTCATGTATATAACTCTGGTTCGCTTACAGAGGCGTGCACTGATACATGCACAGTTCCTATAGCGATGCAGTTAAAATGCCAGCTGTCAGGATCCCAGCGTTCAGGAAACCGACGCCGGAATCCCGACAGCCAGTGAAATACCGACACCCGGAATCCCGACCGCTGCCTGGTATACCCACTCGGTTGGTGGGTCCACGACACCGAGTGGGAAAAAAGCATGACAAGCACAGCAAGCCCGCGAGGGGACTTGCTGCCTGGATTCCGCCAGATGGGATGCCGCTGTCGGTATACTGAGAGCCGGCATCCCGTCTACCGGTAAAACATACTGGGCCCTTCCTTTAAAACACAAAATCGCCCCCAAAGCAGATTTGCAAGAAACTCTGACTCAGCATTATGTGTCTGGCAGGGCCTTCCTACCTCTAGGTCTGTCTGTTTTTACCCAGTTTTGTTCTATTACTGTTGTTCCCCAGTTTTGTTCTATTACTGTTGTTCTAATTGTAAAGCGCAATGGGATATGCAGCGCTATATAAGAAACTGTTAATAAATAATAAGAATTTACTTACCGATAATTCTATTTCTCGGAGTCCGTAGTGGATGCTGGGGTTCCTGAAAGGACCATGGGGAATAGCGGCTCCGCAGGAGACAGGGCACAAAAGTAAAGCTTTTCCGATCAGGTGGTGTGCACTGGCTCCTCCCCCTATGACCCTCCTCCAGACTCCAGTTAGGTACTGTGCCCGGACGAGCGTACACAATAAGGGAGGAATTTTGAATCCCGGGTAAGACTCATACCAGCCACACCAATCACACCGTACAACTTGTGATCTAAACCCAGTTAACAGTATGATAACAAAAGGAGCCTCTGAAAGACGGCTTCCTACAACAATAACCCGATTTTTGTAACAATAACTATGTACAAGTATTGCAGAATAATCCGCACTTGGGATGGGCGCCCAGCATCCACTACGGACTCCGAGAAATAGAATTATCGGTAAGTAAATTCTTATTTTCTCTATCGTCCTAGTGGATGCTGGGGTTCCTGAAAGGACCATGGGGATTATACCAAAGCTCCCAAACGGGCGGGAGAGTGCGGATGACTCTGCAGCACCGAATGAGAGAACTCCAGGTCCTCTTTTTGCCAGGGTATCAAATTTGTAGAATTTTACAAACGTGTTCTCCCCCGACCACGTAGCTGCTCGGCAGAGTTGTAATGCCGAGACCCCTCGGGCAGCCGCCCAAGATGAGCCCACCTTCCTTGTGGAATGGGCATTTACATATTTTTTGCTGTGGCAAGCCTGCCACAGAATGTGCAAGCTGAATTGTACTACAAATCCAACGAGCAATAGTCTGCTTAGAAGCAGGAGCACCCAGCTTGTTGGGTGCATACAGGATAAACAGCAAGTCAGATTTCCTGACTCCAGCCGACCTGGAAACTATATTTTCAGGGCCCTGACAACATCCAGCAACTTGGAGTCCTCCAAGTCCCTAGTAGCCGCAGGTACCACAATAAGCTGGTTCAGGTGAAACGCTGACACCACCTTAGGGAGAAACTGGGGACGAGTCCACAGCTTTGCTCTGTCCGAATGGACAATCAGATATGGCTTTGTGAGATAAAGCCGCCAATTCTGACACTCGCCTGGCCGAGGCCAGGACCAACAGCATGGTCGCTTTCCATGTGAGATATATCAAATCCACAGATTTGAGTTGTTTAAACCAATGTGATTTTAGGAATCCCAAACTACGTTGAGATCGCCCAGTGCCACTGGAGACATCAAAAGGGGGTTGTATATGCAGTACTCCCTTAACAACTTCTGGACTTCAGGAACTGAAGCCAATTTCTTTCTGGAAGAAAATCGACCGGTCGAAATTTGAACCTTAATGGACCCCAATTTGAGACCCATATACACTCCTGTTTGCAGGAAATGTAGGAATTAACCTAGTTGAAATTCTTCCGTGGAGCCTTCCTGGCCTCACACCATGGAACACATTTTCACCTAAGCAGTGATAATGTTGTGCGGTCACCTCCTTCCTGGCTCTGACCAGGGTAGGGATGACCTCTTCCGGAATGCCTTTTTCCCTTAGGATCCGGCGTTCACCCGTCAACGCGGCTGCGGTAAGTCATGGAACAGACATGATTCTTGCTGAATCAAGATCCTTTCTAGTATCTCTTGAAGTTCCGGGTACCAAGTTCTTCTTGGCCAAACCGGAGCCACGAGTATAGTTCTTACTCCTCTCCTTCCTATCATTCTCCATACACTGGGTATGAAAGGCAGAGGAGGGAACACATACACCGACTGGTACACCCACGGTGTTACCAGAGCGTCCCAGCTATTGCCTGAGGGTCTCTAGACCTGGCGCTTCATGTGGGACGCCATCATAACCACCTTTGGTCTTTCCCAACGGTTTACAAACATGTGGAAACTTCCAGATGAAGTTCCCACTTTTCCGGGTGGAATTCATTCATGCTGAGGAAATCTTCCTAGTTGTCCACTCCCGGAATGAACACTGCTGACAGTGTTATCACATGATTTTTCGCCCAGCGAAGAATCCTTGCTGTCATTGCCCTCCTGCTTCTTGTGCCGCCCCGTCTGTTTACGTGGGCGACTGCCATGATGATGTCCTACTGGATCAGCACCGGTTGACTTTGAAGCAGAGGTCTTCCTAGGCTCAGAGCATCGTAAATTGCCCTTAGCTCCAGTATATTCATGTGGAGAGAAATCTCCAGACTTGACCACACTTCCTTGGAAATTTCTTCCCTGTGTGACTGTTCCCCAGCCTCTCAGACTGGCATCCGTGGTCACCAGAACACAGTCCTGAATGCTGACTGTGCTGCCCTCTAGAAGATGAGCACTCTGCAGCCCCCACAGAAGAGACACCCTTGTCCTTGGAGACAGGGTTATCCGCTGATGCATCTGAAGATGCGATCCGGACCATTCGTCCCGCAAATCCCCCTGAAAAGTTTTTGCGTGAGATCTGCCGAATGGAATCGCTTCGTAAGAAGCCACCATTTTTCCCAGGACTCCTGTGCATTGATGCACTGATACTTGGCCTGGTTTTAGGAGGTTTCTGACTAGGTCGGATAACTCCCTGGCTTTCCCCTCCAGGAGAAATACCTCTTTCTGGACTATGCCCAGAATCATTCCTAGGAACAGCAGACGTATCATCGGAAAACAGCTGCGATTTTTGGAATATTTAGAATCCACTCGTGCTGTCGTAGAACTACTTTAGATAGTTCTTTTCCGACCTCCAACTGTTCTCTGGAAACTTGCCCCTTTCAGGATATCGTCCAAGTAAGGGATAATTAAGATGCCTTTCTTCTTTTAAGAATCATCTTTTCGGCCATTACCTTGGTAAAGGCCCGGGGTGCCGTGGATAATTCAACGGCAGCGTCTGAAACTGATATTGACAGTTCTGTATCACGAACCAGAGGTACCCTTGTTGAGAAGGGCAAATTTGGACATGGAGGTAATCCTTGATGTCCAGGGACACCATATAGTCCCCTTTTTTCCGGTTCTCTATCACTGCTCTGAGTGACTCCATCTTGATTTGAACCTTTTTATGTAAGTGTTCAAAGATTTCAGATTTAGACTATGTCTCACCAAGCCGTCTGGCTTCAGTACCACAATATAGTGTGGAAGACTAATACCCTTTTCCTTGTTGTAGGAGGGGTACTTTGATTATCACCTGCTGGAAATACAGCTTGTGAATTTTTTCCCAATACTGCCTCCCTGTCGGAGGGAGCCGTTGGTAAAGCAGGCTTCAGGAACCTGCGAGGAAAAAATGTCTCGACTCTCCAATCTGTACCCCTGGGATAATACTTGTACGATCTAGGGGTCAACTTGCGAGTGATCCCACTGCGCGCTGAGACTCTTGAGACTACCCCCCCACCTCACCTGAGTCCGCTTGCACGGCCCCAGCGTCACGCTGAGGACTTGGCAGACGCGGTGGAGGGCTTCTTTTCCTGGGAAGGGGCTGCCTGCTGCAGTCTACTTCCCTTTCCTCTATGTCTGGGCAGATATGACTGGCCTTTTGCCCGCTTGCCCACATGGGAAACGGAAGGATTGAGGCTGAAAAGACAGTGTCTTTTTTTTGCTGAGATGTAACTTGGGGTAAAAAGGTTGGATTTCCCAGCTGTAGCCGTGGCCCCCAGGTCCGATGGACCGACCCCAAATAACTCCTTCCCTTTATACGGCAATACTTCCATGTGCCGTATGGGATCTGTATCACCTGACCACTGTCGTGTCCATGACATCTTCTGGGAGATATGGACAACGCACTTATCTTGATGCCAGAGTGCAAATATCCCTCTGTGCATCTCGCATACATATATATAGAATGCATCCTATTAAATGCTCTATATCAATAAAATATTTTTAGTCAGGGAATTCGACCAAGCCAACCCAGCACTGCATCTCCAGGCTGATGGCGATCGCTGGTCGCAGTATAACCACCGTATGTGTGTATATACTTTTTAGGATATTTTTCCAGCTGCCTATCAGCTGGCTCCTTGAGGGCGGCCGTATCTGGAGACGGTAACGCCACTTGATAAGCGTGTGAGCGCCTTATCCACCCTAAGGGGTGTTTCCCAACGCGCCCTAACTTCTGGCGGGAAAGGGTATAACGCCAATATTTGCTATCGGGGTAAACCCACGCATCATCACACACTTCATTTTATTTTATCTGATTCAGGAAAAACTACAGGTAGTTTTTTCACTCCCACATAATACCCTTTTTTGTGGTACTTGTAGTATCAGAAATATGTAACACCTCCTTCATTGCCCTTAACGTGTGGCCCTAATGAGGAATACGTTTGTTTATTCACCGTCGACACTGGATTCAGTGTCCGTGTCTGTGTCGACCGACTGAGGTAAATGGGCGTTTTTTTTTTTTTTTAAAAACCCCTGACGGTGTTTCTGAGACGCCTGGACCGGTACTAATTGTTTGTCGGCCGTCTCATGTCGTCAACCGACCTTGCAGCGTGTTGACATTTTCACGTAATTCCCTAAATAAGCCATCCATTCCGGTGTCGACTCCCTAGAGAGTGACATCACCATTACAGGCAATTTCTCCGCCTCCTCCAACATCGTCCTCATACATGTCGACACACACGTACCGACACACAGCACACACACCTGGAATGCTCTGACAGAGGACAGGACCCCACTAGCCCTTTGGAGAGACAGAGGGAGAGTTTGCCAGCACACACCAAAAAACGCTATAATTACATAGGGACAACCTTATATAAGTGTTTCTCCCTAATAGCATCTTTATATATATATTTATATCGCCAATTAGTGCCCCCCTCTCTGTTTAAACCCTGTTTCTGTAGTGCAGTGCAGGGGAGAGCCTGGGAGCCTTCTCTCCAGCCTTTCTGTGAGAGAAAAAATGGCGCTGTGTGCTGAGGAGATAGGCCCCGCCCCTTTTCCGGCGGGCTCGTCTCCCGCTCTTTAGTGAAGTTTGGCAGGGGTTAAATATCTCCATATAGCCTCTGGGGGCTATATGTGAGGTATTTTTAGCCAGTATATAGGTTTACATTTGCCTCCCAGGGCGCCCCCCCCCAGCGCCCTGCACCCTCAGTGACAGCGTGTGAAGTGTGCTGAGAGGAAAATGGCGCACAGCTGCAGTGCTGTGCGCTACCTTTAGAAGACTGTCAGAGTCTTCAGCCGCCGATTCTGGACCTCTTCTAACTTCAGCATCTGCAAGGGGGCCGGCGGCGCGGCTCCGGTGACCATCCAGGCTGTACCTGTGATCGTCCCTCTGGAGCTGATGTCCAGTAGCCAAGAAGCCAATCCATCCTGCACGCAGGTGAGTTCACTTCTTCTCCCCTCAGTCCCTCGTTGCAGTGATCCTGTTGCCAGCAGGACTCACTGTAAAATAAAAAACCTAAGCTAAACTTTCTCTAAGCAGCTCTTTAGGAGAGCCACCTAGAATTGCACCCTTCTCGGCCGGGCACAAAAATCTAACTGGAGTCTGGAGGAGGGTCATAGGGGGAGGAGCCAGTGCACACCACCTGATCGGAAAAGCTTTACTTTTGTGCCCTGTCTCCTGCGGAGCCGCTATTCCCCATGGTCCTTTCAGGAACCCCAGCATCCACTAGGACGATAGAGAAAAATAATAGTGAAGGTGACAGCGAGTGTTTGATTGGATGCTGTGTATAGTAACAGCTTGCACCTACAGTAAGTGCAGTATATGAATGAACCATAGTAGACGCCGTAAAACTAACAGAGGAGATGAAGCCCCTTTTTACTTAGAAGAATGCTGCTACAGGGGTACATTTTTTGAGCAGACATGAATCTGTAGTGTTTGGTCCTGCTGCCATCCTTGTGCCCCACTTGTGCTATTATATGTTATATACAGTATATTGTGCGTGCGTTTTTACTTACTGCGGGCCCTCCTGTATCAAGGATGGTATGTGCTGGTTATACAGGATCCACTTTAACGTCTCGCAGCACCTGAGACAGAAAAATAAAGCTCTTACTACCCCAGTTCACAGTGTGATAAACTCAGCCAATAACTATCCGCTATCTGTGCACCCCAGTTACCTGTCCAATAGTTTCTTGATCAACTTTTTTAACTCTTCACATTCTCCAACCGAGGGGTCGCTGCTGTCCGCCACCTTCTTGAAGAACTTGCTCTTCACCAGTGATGGAGGTGGTGGGCAGAGGGTTGGCAGTGGTGGGGGAGGTGCAGGAATGGCATGGGTAGCAGCATTCGACCCACCTTCCGGCATGAGTGCTGCAGAAATACCATGAACAAAACATCAGCCACAGACTACAGAAATCTGTTTCGGGCAGCTCCATATTTGAAGTGCATCGACCAGCTCCAGAGCAGTGTAATTATGACTGCCACACCTGGCTTGATGCTTACAGCAAAACTGTGGCAGGGCATGCTGGGATTTATAGTTCCATAAAAGCTGGTCTACCACAGGATGCCTACCCCTGCTGTACTATATCACACAGTACTGTAAATAAGGTTTCATAGCATCAAGCACAGATAACTACATTATCTAAACTAGTGGTGCTGGTTAATTTATTTAATGCCGCTTATCAGCCAATCTTGGGGAATATTGGGAACTGTAACCTACATTGGTCTGACAAACCTAGACCAGACATGTCCAAACTGCGGCCCTCCAGCTGTTGTGAAACTACATATCCCAGCATGCCCTGACACAGTTTTGCTGTCAGAGAATGCTAAAGCTGTGTCAGGGCATGCTGGGATGTGTAGTTTTTCAACAGCTGGAGGGCCGCAGTTTGGACATGCCTGACCTAGACACATCTATTTCCAGGGGGAAGTGGGAAAATGCATGAGACACAATAGTGAGAGTGAAATCTGTTTTCCTATTGGATAATACGTAGTTTGGTCTCAAACACTGCAATCAGACTAATAATAAATAAATAATAATAAATAATAATAATAATAAAATAATAAGGATACCAGCTTCTGAGCTAACTCAGTCCTGCTTGCGGACTGTAACCGGAGCTGTGGTCTGATAATGCAGCTTCAATATGACTTATCATGCATCGCTGGATCTTATTGGCCTTTGCAGCAGCCATAGGTCACTGATGCTGTTACCATCTCAGAGTTCCTAGGTGCATAACATGGCATTTATCTATGTTACACCTCATCTGTCACTTTCCTGTCCTATCTTCTAACTTGTCTATGAGGGGAATTCAATTGTTTGAAAAGTCGGTTGGGTGTCAGTTTTTTCCTGTCTATTAGATACGGGGAAAAACAGACACCCAACTGACTTTTCAAACAATTGAATACGCCCCTCTATCCTTTTCAGCGAGATATAAAAAGGTGAGATAAGGGAGAATATTATATAATCCACGGACATCAACCAGCAGGATCCCGGTAGTCGAAATACCGATCCCGAACGAGGGTTTGCCGGGGCTGCCAGGTTTAGGCTGCGGGGGATGGTTAGGTTTAGGCTCCGGGAAATGAAGGGTTAGGGTTTGGCTGTGGGGAGGGTTAGGTTTAGGCTGCGGGAACATCATGGTACTGTATGTACAGTAACATGATATTCGGTGGGGAATGGAGGCAGCAAGAAGCCACAGACTGAGCGTCATGCTGGGTACACACTAGACAATATAATGGACGATGGGGGTCATTCCGAGTTGATCGCTCGCTAGCAGTTTTTAGCAGCCGTGCAAACGCTATGCCGCCTCCCATTGGGAGTGTATTAGCTTAGCAGAAGTGCGAACGGTTGTATCGCAGAGCGGCTACAAAAATTTTTTGGTGTAGTTTCAGAGTGGCTCAAAACCTACTCAGCGCTTGTGATCACTTCAGACTATTCAGTTCCTGATTTGACGACACACACCCGCCCAGCGTTCACCCAGCCACGCCTGTGTTTTTCCTGGCACGCCTGCGTTTTTCAGTTGCCACCCTGAAACGCCCACTTCATGTCAATCACTCTGCTACAAGCAGTGCGACTGAAATGCATCGCTAGACCCTGTGCAAAACTGCATCATTAGTTGTGCCCGTACGTCGCGCGTGCGCATTGCGCCGCATATGCAGAACTGCCGGTTTTTAGCCTGATCTCTACGCTGCGAACACATGCAGCTAGCGATCAACTCGGAATGACCCCCGATGTGCCTCATTCAGACACATCGTTCACAATATCGTCTAGTGTGTATACACTATGTCGATGACAATGCATGCTCATGCTCGTTGTCAGCAACATCGCCCATCAGACATGCATGCATGGCTGACGGGCGATATCGCCCTCGAGGGCTTTGCTGCTGAATGCTCCCCCGCCACCGTTGCAGACATGTATACGTTGCCTCTGACATCGTCTAGTGTGTACCCGGCATAAGATAGTGGAAGGAGCAAACAGGGTGACCACGAGTGATTTAGGTCCTGATGCAGCCGCTTTACAAACAGCCATAAATGGTCTCTTCCGCTCTCTTCTAATGTTTGAAAAGTACAATAATAATTCTACCTCCAGGACCGAGTTGTTTGCAGATCATGCTCACCTACTTTTTGGACCAATGGGAAGCGTGGATGTGTGCTGATGTAGATTGCAATCCTCATGCCCCACCCACCACTGTGTGATGATACATCTTTCTTCATATTAAAGGGAGAGCACAGTTGGCATAGTGGTTAGCATTACTGTCTCACAGCACTGAGGACTTGGGTTCAATATGTGTTTAGTTTGTGTGTTCTCCATGTGTTTGCAAGGATTTCCACCGATAACTGGGAGACTTCTAACAAGAAAAAAATAACCCTTGGGTATATGTGTCTGTACAAGTCCCTGCACCCTCAATAACTTGTTGCTTCTCGGCCTTTTGGCTAAGATCAAGTGTAGTACCTGCTCGAGGGAAACACAGGGTGGAGTACCTGTTCTTACACTAGGACCGTGAGAGGTTCCTAGATGTGGAATGGAGAAACACCTTGTGGAGTACCATGCCGGGGTGTGGCGAGGCCCCTGGTCGAGAGTGGAGAAAAACCAGGCTTAGTATCCCTACTTCGTAAGGGTTGTTGTCACCTTACGTTGGACAGGGAACTCTCGTACTGGGGGTTGACCCTGGCACAGAGCGGGTATGAAGCTTGGTCTGGCTGAGAGGTCGGGAGCAACTAGAAGCTCGAGGTGATACGTGCCCCTGGTGCTGGAAGAGCCAGGGGTGCCTGAACCTGCACTGGTGATGTCTGCGCACCTGTGCACAAGTATGGCACTTTGCACTATTCACTTCCCCTACTTCTGTTGCACCTTGTCCTTTGCCCTGGCCTTTTGGCTAGGGCAAGGATAATTTTTTAACCCCCCCCCCCCCCCCCCCCCCACCCCGGCCTTCTGGCTGGGGCTTATTTATTTATGCACGTGTTTTGCACCTGTATAACACACAAGCACTTATTTTTGTAGAGTTTTGTCACGTATCGGTTTTTTGTTTGGGGTTTAGGTGAGACCCTTATGGGCCACCCTTTCCCCTAAGTTGCCGAGGTCCTCTCCATTTGGGGAGGACCAGACGCTGTTTTCGGTCCCCAGGGGGACGCTTCGGCCAACCCTGGGGATACACGAGGGTCCCTCTGCGCTTCGGCAAGGGGGAACCCACAGTCCCTTTTTCCCCTCAGTAGGCCTTTTGGCTCTGAGGGGTAGGGGAGTAACGGGGCCCTTCTCCTTTCGGAGAGGGTCCAAGAACCTATGCCCCCAGCACGTTTGGTCACAGACACTGGGTGAAGAAGCACCGCACCTCGGGCTTCAAGTAAAAAAAAACTTGTCAGGGTGTTGAGGGAGGGGATGTATACCCTACAGGGATAACTCCCACATATTTGGGAATTTTCCAGATAGTAGTTTGTGTGTCCATGTGGTAGGTCTCTGTAATATGAGTGCACTATATAAATAACTAATAATAGATATGCAGTAGCACAGCTGCGGGTGGGGAGATGTAATAACCGCCCATAGGAGAAGCAGGTAATAATTACATGTAATCAGAGCAGACCCATTACCAGCACATTGCACAGTAGCCTGCATGACACGTGTACAGGAACCACCCCACCCACAATAGTGTATTGCTGTGTTGTATTAGAGCAGTGATAGGCAGCATTAGATGCACCTGTCGGATAGGGGACTGGGACTGACCGCCATCACCAGGACACTACTGCACTGCTTGGGGTGTCCTGTATAGGCTGCAGGGTGTGTGGCAATCATTTTGTGCAACAGCACCAGCAGCACCGCCCTCCTTATGCACTGGGTCCTCTAATGCTGGGTACACACTGGGCAACATACTGGCCGTTTGAGTGAATAGTCCCTAAATCATGAGGCAGTCGGCGGGTGTGTTCACACGATGTATGTCAACTATGACCTTCAAAGACATATCGTGTCGGCAGTGTAACACAGCTGATCTATCTCGCTGTGTGTACCCAGCTTACGCTTATGCCCAGGTGTGTACCCAGCTCAAGCTCGTGCCCAGGTGTGTACCCAGCTCACGCTCATGCCCAGGTGTGTACCCAGCTCAAGCTTCAACGCTTATGCCCAGATGTGTACCCAGCTCAAGTTAGTGTGCGAGTGTGTACCCAGCTCATGCCCAGGTGTGTACCCAGCTCAAGCTTCAACGCTTTTGCCCAGATGTGTACCCAGCTCAAGTTAGTGTGCGAGTGTGTACCCAGCTCATGCCCAGGTGTGTACCCAGCTCACGCTTATGCCCGGGTGTGTACCCAGCCCAAGCTTTCACACTCATGCCCAGGTGCGTACCCAGCTCAAGATAGTGCACGAGTGTGTACCCAGCTCACGCTCATGCCCAAGTGTGTACCCAGCTCACGCTCATGCCCAGGTGTGTACCCAGCTCACGCTTATACCCAGGTGTGTACCCAGCTCACGCTCATTCCCAGGTGTGTACCCAGCTCACGCTCATTCCCAGGTGTGTACCCAGCTCACGCTCATGCCCAGGTGTGTACCCAGCTCACGCTCATACCCAGGTGTGTACCCAGCTCACGCTCATTCCCAGGTGTGTACCCAGCTCACGCTCATTCCCAGGTGTGTACCCAGCTCACGCTTATACCCAGGTGTGTACCCAGCTCACGCTCATTCCCAGGTGTGTACCCAGCTCACGCTCATGCCCAGGTGTGTACCCAGCTCACGCTTATACCCAGGTGTGTACCCAGCTCACGCTTATACCCAGGTGTGTAGCCAGCTCACGCTCATACCCAGGTGTGTACCCAGCTCACGCTTATACCCAGGTGTGTACCCAGCTCATGCTCATTCCCAGGTGTGTACCCAGCTCACGCTCATTCCCAGGTGTGTACCCAGCTCACGCTTATACCCAGGTGTGTACCCAGCTCACGCTCATGCCCAGGTGTGTACCCAGCTCACGCTCATGCCCAGGTGTGTACCCAGCTCACGCTTATACCCAGGTGTGTACCCAGCTCACGCTTATACCCAGGTGTGTACCCAGCTCACGCTTATACCCAGGTGTGTAGCCAGCTCACGCTCATACCCAGGTGTGTACCCAGCTCACGCTCATTCCCAGGTGTGTACCCAGCTCACGCTTCAACGCTTATGCCCAGATGTGTACCCAGCTCAAGTTAGTGCGCGAGTGTGTACCCAGCTCATGCTCATGCCCAGGTGTGTACCCAGCTCACGCTTATGCCCGGGTGTGTACCCAGCCCAAGCTTTCACACTCATGCCCAGGTGCGTACCCAGCTCAATAGTGCACGAGTGTGTACCCAGCTCACGCTCATGCCCAGGTGTGTACCCAGCTCACGCTCATGCCCAGGTGTGTACCCAGCTCACGCTCATGCCCAGGTGTGTACCCAGCTCACGCTCATACCCAGGTGTGTACCCAGCTCACGCTTATACCCAGGTGTGTACCCAGCTCACGCTTATACCCAGGTGTGTACCCAGCTCACGCTCATTCCCAGGTGTGTACCCAGCCCACGCTCATGCCCGGGTGTGTACCCAGTTCACGTTTAATCTGAGGAGCAAGTGTAACCAGTGAATCTTTTACACAAGAAATATAAGAAGCTAACTTCAGCCTCGTTATAATGGCACACAATTATGGTAACAAAGTAGGAAGGAGCTGGGGAAGGTTTTGGTGGGGGGGGGGGGGGGGAGCGCCTGTTGCCCGTTACTGCATTACAGGCTGCCAGGGCATGGTGGAACTTGTAGTCCCACACTATGCCTCTCCCCTGTATAACGCCACACGTCACATAGAGAGCTGGGGTTACCGGGGACACAGCAGCTACGGAGTACGGACCCATGAGAGGAAGTGACGGTCTCAGCCTGTGGCGGCCGCTCACACACGGGAACTCTGGCTCCGGCAGCCGGCGGCGGATGATGGACAGCTCACTCAGCCAATCACCTTACCACGTACTGCATTTCCACCCCGTCACGTGACGCAAACGAGAGGCGGACGCACCAATCAGCATCGTGCTAGTGTGTGTAGGGGCGTGGTCCGACTGTGCAGTAAGCGGTCTTCAGTCTCCCGCCGGCTCTCTCTGTTTCCGCTCTGGTTACTGTGCCACCGAGGCCTAGTGCTGACCCCGCGCCGTACACCGACTCCCACAGCTCCGACCGCACAGAGGTAATGTGTCCTTATTCCGCCATATTAGGTGCGGCCGACGGCAGGCGCGCAGTAATAGTGTGCTTGCTCGGTGCTGCAGTGCCGGGTTTAGGGGCCTGGCTGTAAGCAGCGTGCAGCCGCCATGTTGCCTGTAGTAACCAGGCGTTGCAGCGGTCTGGCCTAGTGGGGGGCTCCGTGCCTGGCTGGGGGCTGGTGTCAGGAGGGAGCCCCCAGGTATTGCAGGATCCTCCATGTGATGGGTTCTTTATGTAATATTAATATGTATTATACCGTCTGTGCAATGGCTATATATGCTCAGTGAGGCCTCTGCACACCCACATCCCAGGCGAGTGCCTCTATTGCTGCATGAGTCGTCTCTTCACCTGTTGGAGGTGAGTGAGTGCATAACCTTACCTGAATCTGCTGCTCTGTCGGCGTGATGGTGGGTCTGCCGACATGGTGCAGTTTGTACCCAGCATAGTTCACCTTTCTGGGTGACCTGATAAAAGCCTGACCTTTGCAAAGTACAGTATTGAGCTGGATGGTGGCACTGACAGTGATTTATTTAGTACACTTGATATGACTTATCTATCTATGCTCAAACATGGAGATCCTTAAAACCTGGACAGCAATGGAGGAGTCTGGGAAATTGCCTTAACAAGATGCTCTTCTTTAAATGCTGCAGTTCAGCGTCCACGCTGGTTCTTATGTTTAACCGGTTTTGCATTATTTTTCCTTCCAGCCTCTGGTACAATGGCCATCCAGGAGACCAGACCCAACAATACGATCTACATCAACAATCTGAATGAGAAGATAAAGAAGGATGGTGAGACCCACTGTCCCTTATATGTAGAGGGAGTTGTTTATTTGTGGAAAGTGGGGCGTGCTGTCTGATCTGTGGAGCTGATGTGACGCAGTATCGTTCCTTGTGTAGGCGTTGCGTAGATCCTGTGTGTGAATATGGAGAGTTAGAGAAACGTCTGACTCTGTATAGTTGGCTAGCTTTGTGTTTATATATTAGTGTCTAATGTTGTATTAACAGCCTCTCCTTTCCGACAGAGCTGAAGAAGTCCCTGTATGCCATCTTCTCCCAATTTGGGCAGATCCTTGATATCCTTGTGTCTCGCAATCTGAAGATGAGAGGACAGGCATTTGTAATCTTTAAAGAAGTGAGCAGCGCAACCAATGCCCTGAGGTCAATGCAGGGATTCCCATTCTACGATAAGCCTATGGTTGGTATTGTGGTTCTGTCATGTTAGAACAACCCATCTTTCCCTGTGTTCCCACCCCACCACTAGCGCTGTATGTTTTAGTGACCACCACTTACCAGTGCTATACAAGTAGGGATTCTCTTGTCGGGTATGTAGTGACTGTCATGACTCGCAGGTAACTAAGGCGACTCAAATACGGGCGCCAATATCACTATATGGTTGTAATACTATATAAAGCATTTTTAATTTGCCAGCATTCTAACTTTAAAAAACAACCAAACACAGCAACTACAACAAAGTATCCCCCTGGCGCTAATTCTATGACTCAGTTTAGTGTATATGTTCTAAAGGATTTTTCCCTTCAAATGTACATGCAGCTCACTGTAAAAAAAGGGACTTCTCTGCCCTTTCACTACAATCCACTAGAAAAAAAAAAAAAAAAAAAAAAAATAGACAGCGCTAGCAGACTTCTTTGTTAAAATAGTTTTTCTCTGACGTCCTAGTGGATGCTGGGAACTCCGTAAGGACCATGGGGAATAGCGGCTCTGCAGGAGACTGGGCACAACTAAAGAAAGCTTTAGGTCACCTGGTGTGCACTGGCTCCTCCCACTATGACCTATGACCCTCCTCCAAGCCTCAGTTAGATTTTGTGCCCGGCCGAGGTTGGATGCACACTAGGGGCTCTCCTGAGCCCTTAGAAAGAAAGTATAGATTTAGGTTTTTTATTTTCAGTGAGACCTGCTGGCAACAGGCTCAATGCAGCGAGGGATTAAGGGGAGAAGAAGCGAACTCGCCTGCTTGCAGCCGGATTGGGCTTCTTAGGCTACTGGACACCATTAGCTCCAGAGGGATCGACCGCAGGCCCAGTCCTTGGTGTTCGGTCCCGGAGCCGCGCCGCCGTCCCCCTTACAGAGCCAGAAGCAAGAAGAGGTCCGGAAAATCGGTGGCAGAATACATCAGTCTTCACCAAGGTAGCGCACAGCACTGCAGCTGTGCGCCATTGCTCCTCATGTACACCTCACACTCCGGTCACTGAGGGTGCAGGGCGCTGGGGGGGGGGGGGGGGCGCCCTGAGCAGCAATATTAACACCTTGGCTGGCAAAAATACCACAATATATAGCCCCAGAGGCTATATATGTGGTAAATACCCCTGCCAGAATCCAGAAAAAAGCGGGAGAAAAGTCCGCGAAAAAGGGGCGGAGCTATCTCCCTCAGACACACTGGCGCCATTTTCTCTTCACAGTGCAGCTGGAAGAAAGCTCCCCAGGCTCTCCCCTGTAGTTTTCAGGCTCAAAGGGTTAAAAAGAGAGGGGGGGCACTAAATTTAGGTGCAATATTATATATACAAGCAGCTATTGGGGAAATTTCACTCAGTTATAGTGTTAATCCCCACATTATATAGCGCTCTGGTGTGTGCTGGCATACTCTCTCTCTGTCTCCCCAAAGGGCTTTGTGGTGTCCTGTCCTCAGTCAGAGCATTCCCTGTGTGTGCGGTGTGTCGGTACAGCTGTGTCGACATGTTTAATGAGGAGGCTTATATGGTGACGGAGCAGATGCCGATAAATGTGATGTCGCCCCCTGTGGGGCCGACACCAGAGTGGATGGTTAGGTGAAAGGTATTAACCGACAGTGTCAACTCCTTACATAAAAGGGTGGATGACGTAACAGCTGTGGGACAGCCGGCTTCTCAGTCCGCGCCTGCCCAGGCGTCTTAAAGGCCATCAGGGGCTCAAAAAAAAAAAACGCCCGCTCACTCAGATGGCAGACACAGATGTCGACACGGAGTCTGACTCCAGTGTCGACAAGGTTGAGACATATACACAATCCACTAGGAACATCCGTGACTTAATCCCGGCAATAAAAAATGTGTTACACATTTCTGACATTAACCCAAGTACCACTAAAAAAGGGTTTTATGTTTGGGGAGAAAAAGCAGGCAGTGTTTTGTTCCCCCATCAGATGAATGAATGAAGTGTGTGAAAAGCGTGGGTTCCCCCCGATAAGAAACTGGTAATTTCTAAAAAGTTACTGATGGTGTACCCTTTCCCGCCAGAGGATAAGTTACGCTGGGAGATATCCCCTAGGGTGGATAAGGCGCTCACACGGTTGTCAAAAAAGGTGGCACTGCCGTTTTAGGAACGGACACTTTGAAGGTACCTGTTGATAAAAAGCAGGAGGCTATCCTGAAGTCTGTATTTACACACTCAGGTACTAGACTGAGACCTGCAGATCGTGCTGCTGCAGCGTGGTCGGTGACCCTGTCACACATGAGAACATATTAAAGACGTCGTCTTATATATGAGGGATGCACAGAGGGATATTTTGCCAGCTGGCATCCAAAATGAATGTAATGACCATTCTGTCAGGAGGGTATTAGAGACCTGTCACTGGACAGGTGATGCTGACTTTAAAAGGCGCATAGAGACTCTGCCTTATAAGGGTGAGGAATTATTTGGGGATGGTCTCTGGGACCTCGTATCCATTACCTCAGGTTTCCTCACAGACTAAGAAAGCACTGTATTATCAGGTACAGTCCTTTCGGCTTCAGAAAAGCAAGCGGGTCAAAGGCGCTTCCTTTCTGTACAGAGACATGGGGAGAGGGAAAAAGCTGCACCAGTCAGCCTGTTCCCAGAATCAAAATTCTTCTCTCGCTTCCTCTGAGTCCACAGCATGACGCGGGGGCTCCACAGGTGTAGCCAGGTACGGTGGGGGGCCGTCTCAAAAATTTCAGCGATCAGTGGGCTCGCTCACAGGTGGATCCCTGTTTCATTCAAGTAGTATTTCAGGGGTACAAGCTGGAATTCGAGATGTCTCCCCCCCGCCGTTTCCTCAAATATGCCTTGCCGACAACTCCCTCAGGCAGGGAGGCTGCGCTAGAGGCAATTAATAAGCTGTATTCCCAGCAGGTAATACTCAAGGTGCCCCTACTTCAACAAGGACGGGGTTACTATTCCACACGGTTTGGGGTACCGAAACCGCATGGTTCGGTGTGACCCATTTTATATTTAAAATCCTTGAACACATACATAAAAAAATTCAAGTTCAAGATGGAATCGCTCAGGGCGGTTATTGCAAGCCTGGACGAGGGGGATTACATGGGATCCCGGGACATCAAGGATGCTTACCTGCATGTCCCCATTTACCATCCTCGCCAGGAGTACCTCAGATTTGTGGTACAGGATTACCATTACCAAGTCCAGACACTGCCGTTTGGACTGTACATGGCACCGAGGGTGTTTACCAAGGTAATGGCCAAAATGATGATACTCCTTCGAAAAAAGGGAGTTTTAATTATCCCGTACTTGGACAATATCCTTATAAGGGCAAGGTCCAAGGAGCAGTTGCTACTCGGGGTAGCACTATTTTGGAAAGTGCTACAACAGCACGGTTGGATTCTAAACAGTCCAAAGTCACAGCTGGTTCCTACGACACGTCTACTGTTCCTGGGGATGGTTCTGGACACAGAACAGAAATAAGTGTTTCTCCCGGAGGAGAAAGCCAAGGAACTGTCATCTCTAGTCAGAGACTTCCTGAAGCAAAATCAGGTATCGGTGCATCATTGCACGCGAGTCCTGGGAAAAAATGGTAGCTTCCTACGAAACAAACCCATTCGGCAGGTTCCATGCAAGAGGGCCGCAGGTTCGGCATACAGGACTAGGTCCTAGTGACCATGGATGCCAGCCTTTGAGGCTGGGGGGCAGTCACACAAGGAAAAAAAAAAAAAAAAAATTTCCAGGGACTTTGGTCAAGTGACTTCCCTACACATAAATATTCTGGAACTGAGGGCCATTTACAATGCCCTGAGTCAGGCAAGGCCTCTGCTTCAAAACCAGCCGGTACTGATCCCATCAGACAACATCACGGCAGTCGCCCATGTAAACCAACGGGGCGGCACAAGAAGCAGGATGGCGATGGCAGAAGCCACAAGGATTCTCCGATGGGCGGAAAATCATGTGTTAACACTGTCAGCAGTGTTCATTCCCGGAGTGGACGACTGGGAAGCAGATCTTCTCAGCGGACACGACCTCCACCCGGGAGAGTGGGGATTTCATCCAGAAGTCTTCCAAAGGATTGTACACCATTGGGAAAGGCCACAGGTGGACATGATGGCGTCCCGCCTCAACAAAAAGCTATAAAAGATATTGCGCCAGGTCAAAGGACCCTCAGGCGATAGCTGTGGACGCTCTGGTAACACCGTGGGTGTACCAGTCGGTTTGTGTTCCTCCCTCTGCCTCTCATACAAAAGGTACTGAGAATAATAGGAAGGCGAGGAGTAAGAACGATACTCGTGGTTCCGGATTGGCCAAGAAGAGCTTGGTACCCAGAACTTCAAGAAATGATCTCAGAGGACCCATGGCCTCTGCCGCTCAGACAGGACCTGCGGCAGCAGGGGCCCTGTCTGTTCCAAGACTTACCGCGGCTACGTTTTGACGGCATGGCGGTTGAACGCCGGATCCTAAAGGAAAAGGGCATTCCGGAGGAAGTCATTCCTATGCTGATTCAAGCCAGGAAAGATGTAACTGCAAAACATTATCACCGCATATGGCGAAAATATGTTGCTTGGTGTGAGGCCAAAAAGGCCCCAACAGAGGAATTTCAACTAGGTCGATTTCTGCATTTCCTACAAGCAGGAGTGTCTATGGGCCTAAAATTAGGCTCCATTAAGGTACAGATCTCGGCTCTGTCGATTTTCTTCCAAAAAGAACTAGCTTCAGTACCTGAAGTTCAGACATTGTAAAAGGAGTGCTGCATATTCAGCCCCCGGTTGTGCCTCCAGTGGCACCTTGGGTTCTCAACGTGGTGTTGAGTTTCTTAAAATCACATTGGTGTGAGCCACTAAAAACCGTGGATCTAAAATATCTCACGCGGAAAGTGGTCATGTTATTAGCCTTGGCTTCGGCCAGGCGTGTATCAGAATTTGCGGCTTTGTCATATAAAAGTCCTTATCTGATTTTCCATATGGATAGGGCAGAATTGAGGACTCGTCCCCAGTTTCTCCCTAAGGTGGTATCAGCTTTTCACTTGAACCAACTATTGTAGTGCCTGCGGCTACTAGGGACTTGGAGGATTCCAAGTTACTGGACGTAGTCAGGGCCTTGAAAATTTATGTTTCCAGGACGGCTAGAGTCAGGAGAACTGACTCACTGTTTATCCTGTATGCACCCAGCAAACTGGGTGCTCCTGCTTCTAAGCAGACTATTGCTCGCTGGATTTGTAGCACAATTCAGCTGGCGCATTCTGCGGCTGGACTACCGCAGCCAAAATCTGTAAAAGCCCATTCCACAAGGAAGGTGGGCTCATCTTGGGCAGCTGCCCGAGGGGTCTCGGCTTTCCAACTTTGCCGAGCTGCAACTTGGTCAGGGGCAAACACGTTTGCTAAATTCTACAAAATTGATACCCTGGCTGAGGAGGACCTGGAGTTCTCTCATTCGGTGCTGCAGAGTCATCCGCACTCTCCCGCCCGTTTGGGAGCTTTGGTATAATCCCCATGGTCCTTACTGAGTTCCCAGCATCCACTAGGACGTCAGAGAAAATAAGATTTTACTCACCGGTAAATCTATTTCTCGTAGTCCGTAGTGGATGCTGGGCGCCCATCCCAAGTGCGGATTGTCTGCAATACTTGTATATAGTTATTGCCTAACTAAAGGGTTATTGTTGAGCCATCTGTTGAGAGGCTCAGTTATATTCATACTGTTAACTGGGTATAGTATCACGAGTTATACGGTGTGATTGGTGTGGCTGGTATGAGTCTTACCCGGGATTCAAAATCATTCCTTATTATGTCAGCTCATCCGGGCACAGTGTCCTAACTGAGGCTTGGAGGAGGGTCATAGTGGGAGGAGCCAGTGCACACCAGGTGACCTAAAGCTTTCTTTAGTTGTGCCCAGTCTCCTGCGGAGCCGCTATTCCCCATGGTCCTTACGGAGTTCCCAGCATCCACTACGGACTACGAGAAATAGATTTACCTGTGAGTAAAATCTTATTTTTATTTTTTTTCTCAAATCTTATATTTAATATATAACTCCTTTTCATACCTCTAAATCTAATTTCATGAGTTTTTAAAATTAATATTGTCTCAAACTTGGCACTGTATACATAAAAATGATAAAAGTAATTCTCATAATATCACATTTAATATCACAATCCATGCTCTGTAAAAAAAATTCTATAAACATTAAAAAATAAATAAATAAGCAGCTGGATATAATTAGCTCTCACTGTTCCATTCAGTGTTACAAGGTTTCCAAGCTCCACTCTGATGTTTAATAACTATCAGCTCAAGCTGGAGATTAATACTTTGTTAGTGGGCTACAACAAAACAATTCTTAAATAGTCTCTTGTCCAGAATGTATTTTGATACTCAAGAATCCATACTGCTTTAAAATACAGCGTTCTCTGCTTTCAAATTACTTGGTTTAGCATGCAAAATCTCAATGAGATTTTTCTTAGAGAGAATCAGTAAGTTAATGCACAGCAGCAGTAAGTAGATTATTCGTTAACTGAAAAATATATATTTTGTGCACTCACAGGTACCAGGGGAAACACTGTAATTTTTCTGGTATTCCCACGTGTACCGGTGCGTGAACAAAAATCCAGGCGCAGCAGTTAATAGTTAGATCACCAGTTAATCAATAAATAGCTTAGAATTATACTAATCACCAGGCTATTATACAAGCTGCTCCCACTTAATAGCCTGGGGTTAAACTATACTAAATTTACAAACATAAAGTACTTAATAGAGAGCGCTTAAATTCCAATCACATTTATTACATATTAAAACGTAAATATAGATAAAAATAAATCACATTTATATACATAAATTATGCATGTATGGCACTTTAAAAAGCTGTAAAACACTTCAATTGATGATAAACTGTATAGCTCCAAAGTGTTCTTAAAGTTCATAAGTGTATAGGCAGTCCATATCCATATGTTGTGTATCTTAATAGGCTAGTTTGGCCAGAATTACTTGATATCCAGTTATTTATATATCCTAGGAATTCTTTGTGTATAAGGATATATACAATTGCTATAGCAAATTTGCTGTTATGAGTCCAGATATTTAAATGGATACAAAAGCTGCAGTCTTTAGATCCAAAATATCCTGATGTGTGCACTCACCAGGACCCGGTATTAACCATTCGCCGCTCTACTTCACTTTTATACTGCTGGCGTAGTATGCGGTTTAGACAAATTACAGTGACCGGTAAGGTCAGTGTAATGTTTTCACCTCACCTCGCCGCAGGCTGTAACGTGATGCTTCTTATTGAATGGAGCGGCCGGCGGCTGTAAACCGCAGGCTGTGTCTTTAACCGGAACAAAGCTGAATATGTGGTCTGTCTGCCCGGGCCAGGACAGACCAAATGTGGTAGAACAGCAACCGGCTGAAATCACCTGTCATAAGGCTGTGATGCGCCCGTGTATAGCTGGATATCTGGAGCAGGTGGAAACCAATAGTCCAAAGCACAGTTTATCAGCACCAGTGCCAATTTCCTTAACACGTTTCTCCGTTATGGCATTAGAACGGTTTCATCAGAAGGTATGAAACCGTTCTAATGCCATAACGGAGAAACGCGTTAAGGAAATTGGCAGTCGTGCTGATACTGTCTTCTGTAACACTCTTTGATCTCTTCTCCCCCTCCCTCCACTTGCAGAGAATACAGTACGCAAAGTCGGACTCTGACATCATTGCCAAAATGAAAGGTACTTTTGTAGAGCGAGACCGTAAGAGGCAGGAGAAGAGGAAGGTGAAGGCACCAGAGCCAGCAGCTGTCAAGAAACCTGTTCCAGGCGTACCTTTGGTGCAAGGCTTACCAGGGCAAATGCCAGTAAGTTTGTGCCTCCATAGATTGATTTCTCCCCTGTCTACATACTATATCTTACAAGTGTTCTTTGACTTCAGGGAATGCAGAATATTCATGGAATGACCCAGGCTCCACGTATGATGCATATGGCTGGTCAGACACCATATATGCACCACCCGGGCATGATGCCACCTCCAGGAATGGCTCCAGGACAGATGCCACCTGGTGGCATGCCCCATGGACAGATGATGCCAGGACAGCTTGCACCCATGCAGCCAGTAAGTGATGCTACAATAAACACACAAGGCACAGAGAAGCCAAATTGTATTTCATGCCTCACTCTTGTCCACCTGCTTGGACAAATGGGTCTGTAGAACTTGTAGCGGTCAATCTTTGAAGAATCCCTTCCTATGCAGTGCTTTTTGTGTATTAGTTATGCTTGTCATAATAGATGTGACTTCTATGTGTGTGTTTTAAAATACTGTATTGATAGCTTATCTTTGCGTGCTAATAAACTAACATCCACATTGTATCTCGCCCTTCAGATTTCTGAAAACCCACCAAACCATATTCTCTTCCTGACCAACCTCCCAGAAGAGACCAACGAGTTAATGTTGTCTATGCTCTTTAACCAGTGAGTATCTCAAGACTCTTCCCTGATGTTATGTTTGGTGACCAATAGCATTAAATCTTTTGAAAGCCTGTTATATTTGTCTTTTTGATCCACTTGACACGTCTTATGCCTCCTAATCTCCTTCAGGTTCCCTGGCTTCAAGGAGGTCCGTCTAGTTCCTGGACGTCACGATATTGCTTTTGTGGAGTTTGACAATGAAGTACAGGCTGGCGCTGCCAGAGACTCTCTACAAGGGTTCAAGATTACGCAGAGCAACTCCATGAAGATTTCATTTGCTAAGAAGTAGTCTAAAGTGTTTTGGGAAATCTCTCTCAAGCTTCCGTTGGTCGTCTGGCTTTCAGAAAAACTCCAACTCGTTATATGGTTGGTTGAGTTAAATACTGTTCAGACTCTTAACTGATTTTTAAGTTTATTGCTCTTTCATCCAGCCTACTAAGTGGGTGAGTATGGAATGGTTTATTTTATATTTTTGTAATGTTATGAGCATGTTGAAAGCATTGCACCCAGAGTCTGCCTGCCAGACATTGTACCTGGAGCTTTTGAATAAAATCTTTTTCCATTGATTTATTTTTTTTGGGCTTATTGAGTTAAGAACAATGCAATCTTTTGGGGCCTTCTATCCAGTATATAATACCATAAGTTTTGAGATACAAATATGGTTTAAAAAAAAAAAAAAAAAAAGAAGGTAGGTTAGATGGGCCAAGTAGTCTTTATCTGCCGTCAAACTCTGTTTCTATGTAACCATTAATACAAGCAGTCTTGCATAAGAGCTGCAAATTACAATTTCTTCTTCGTCCACTAGGGGGCACAGGAGCATTACACTGGGTACATAGGTAACAACTTCTCGTGGCAGATTGGAATTTAAGGAGGTATTTTGCTGGAGGCTTCACGTCTAATACCCTTGGTGCTGCCCCTGCTTGTCCGCGTGTAATAAATGCAGTCACCGTAACATGTACATTTCATAAATGTGTCAGCTTGTGTTGTCAGTTTAGTGACTTTGGTTGTGCGATAGTTATTTGGGGGGATTCTCCAAATATGACACTAGGGCATAATAGTGATCTAATCTTCCTATCTGACAGATCTAGTTTCTTGTGACAAATCACCCATAACTAGACATTACCATGCCATCAAATCAACAAGGCAAATGTGTAAGTACTAATTGCTGCTTCCATATCTATAAAGAAGGTAATCTTAGGCCAATGGCTGCTGATCAGGTGTTACAACTTCCTGTGCGAGAAAGCAGAACATTATCGGCATTTAGTCCAGTGCATTAAGACTTTGTTTTTAGCAGCCACGGTGAAAAGACATCTACAGTCATATCAGAGGTGATTGCTGCTGCTCATTAGTGGGAAATACCATAAAGCCATTTCCAAACAATGTGGAGCCCCTAATTCTACAGGACCGATGTGTACAGACAGAGCCAGTATTCCTCCGGAGTGGTCTCCCATGAAATTCATCTAGAGAATGGGCTGTATGATTCTTTAGGAAATGCCCAAGAACCCAAAGGCTATATCTTTGCTGTCAACATGAGGCATAAAGGATGAATCTGGTGCTTCCAGCAGTTAAATGATTATCACTAATGCTGCTCGCACATAGGTCATTCCGAGTCGATCGCTGGCTGCCGATTTGCGCAGCGATCAGTTAAAATGTCAAAAATGCGTGCGCATTGCGGTGCCTGCGCAGGTCGTACGGGTACAAATGACATCGTTGCTGTGCAATGCTTCTAGTGAAGAATCCATTTGCACAACCGATTGCAAGGAGATTGACAGGAAGAGGGCATTTATGGGTGGCAACTGACCATTTTCTGGGAGTGGTAGGGAAAACGCAGGCGTTTGTAGGGCGGGTGTCTGATGTCAATCCTGGGACCGGACAGGCTGAAGTGATCGCAAGGGCTGAGTAAGATCAGACCTACTCAGAAACTGCAAAAAACTTTTTCGTACCGCTCGCCTGCACATGCGATCGCACACTTGCAAATTGAAAATACACTCCCCCCGTGGGCGGTGACGATGCGTTTGCACGGCTGCAAAAAGTAGCTAGCGAGTGATCAACTCGGAATGAGGGCCATAATAGGGTGCTGAGCTCTAAAACCCCAAGGTGCAAGGAGAAAACAAAGTGAATGCAAAAGCGTAAATTGAAAACCAGATCTGGTAAAATACCCAAATTCATCTGTTGCTTAGGCAAAAGTGTGTGTGTAGTAAAAATCTGATTACTATGGGACTCCTATTAGGCTTTTTAAGTTCTTATACTTTGCAAAATTCAAATAAATTCTGATTCCACAATTATTTATTAAGCCTGCTGTCATTCCTCCACATTGTGGGTAACTGCGTTAGAAGCATATAAGCGCCACATTCAGTGTTATGGTACAAATGTAACAAAGTTTGCAAAGGAGACAGTCCTCTAATGAAATGGGCAATAGTTGGCTGAGAAACGTGTTAGAACTTTTGTCATTGGCAGACACCTTGCCTGTATTGCTGCTATCCACCAATACTCTAGGCTTGTCAATCATTAACGCTGTGTGGACATCCAGAGATTCCACCTGTAGGACCGCTGACACGCTGCACAGACTTCAGTGTACCGCTCCCACGAGACCAGGACCTTTACCAAAAATGCTATCCAATTCTCCCCCCTACAATTGGTTACCTGCAAATGTGTTCTTGCATGTTGGTGAAATAAACTAGATTCTAATTAATATTCCTTACTAAATGATACAAAGGCATATTAACAAGACATACGCAGCAATCAGAAATGTGCTGCCTTGAGAGAGGTATAGCTGTGTGCTTATTTTATGTTCGAATCCACATACCTGCAGTTTACGCCACACTGTACAGACAAACATAAGAATGGTACTATGACTGTACATTGATATAACTGGTATAGGACAGATCATAGAGGGTCATTCTGAGTTGATTGTTCGCTAGCTATTTCTCTGACGTCCTAGTGGATGCTGGGGACTCCGTAAGGACCATGGGGAATAGACGGCTCCGCAGGAGACTGGGCACACTAAAAGAAAGATTTGGTACTACCTGGTGTGCACTGGCTCCTCCCTCTATGCCCCTCCTCCAGACCTCGGTTAGATTTCTGTGCCCGGCCGAGCTGGATGCACACTAGGGGCTCTCCTGAGCTCCTAGAAAGAAAGTATATGTTAGGTTTTTTATTTTACAGTGAGACCTGCTGGCAACAGGCTCACTGCAACGAGGGACTAAGGGGAGAAGAAGCGAACCTACCTGCTTGCAGCTAGCTTGGGCTTCTTAGGCTACTGGACACCATTAGCTCCAGAGGGATCGACCGCAGGACCCGTCCTTGGTGTTCGTTCCCGGAGCCGCGCCGCCGTCCCCCTTACAGAGCCCAGAAGCATGAAGATGGTCCGGAAAATCGGCGGCAGAAGACTTCAGTCTTCACCAAGGTAGCGCACAGCACTGCAGCTGTGCGCCATTGCTCCTCATACACACTTCACACTCCGGTCACTGAGGGTGCAGGGCGCTGGGGGGGGGGGGGGGCGCCCTGAGCAGCAATAAAAACACCTTGGCTGGCAAAATAATCACAATATATAGCCCCAGAGGCTATATATGTGATAATTACCCCTGCCAGAATCCATAAAAAAAGCGGGAGAAAAGTCCGCGAAAAAGGGGCGGAGCTATCTCCCTCAGCACACTGGGTGCCATTTTCTCTTCACAGTGCAGCTGGAAGACAGCTCCCCAGTCTCTCCCCTGTAGTTTTCAGGCTCAAAGGGTTAAAAAGAGAGGGGGGGCACTAAATTTAGGCGCAATATTGTTTATACAAGCAGCTATTGGGGAAAATTCACTCAGTGATCGTGTTAATCCCTACATTATATAGCGCTCTGGTGTGTGCTGGCATACTCTCTCTGTCTCCCCAAAGGGCTGTGTGGGGTCCTGTCCTCAGTCAGAGCATTCCCTGTGTGTGTGCGGTGTGTCGGTACGGCTGTGTCGACATGGTTGATGAGGAGACTTATGTGGAGGCGGAGCAGATGCCGATAAATGTGATGTCGCCCCCTGTGGGGCCGACACCAGAGTGGATGGATAGGTGGAAGGTATTAACAGACAGTGTCGACTCCTTACATAAAAGGCTGGATGACGTAACAGCTGTGGGACAGCCGGCTTCTCAGCCCGCGCCTGCCCAGGCGTCTCAAAGGCCATCAGGGGCTCAAAAAACGCCCGTTACCTCAGATGGCAGACACAGATGTCGACACGGAGTCTGACCCCAGTGTCGACGAGGTTGAGACATATACACAATCCACTAGGAACATCCATTGCATGATCTCGGCAATAAAAATTGTGTTACACATTTCTGACATTAACCCAAGTACCACATAAAAGGGGTTTTATGTTTGGGGAGAAAAAGCAGCCAGTGTTTTGTTCCCCCATCAGATGAGTGAATGAAGTGTGTGAAGAAGCGTGGGTTCCCCCGATAAAAAAATTACTGCTGGCGTACCCTTTCCCGCCAGAGGATAGGTCACGTTGGGAGATATCCCCTAGGGTGGATAAGGCGCTCACACGTTTGTCATAAAAGGTGGCACTGCCGTCTTAGGATACGGCCACTTTGAAGAAGGAGCCTGCTGATAAAAAGCAGGAGGCTATCCTGAAGTCTGTATATACACACTCGGGTATTATACTGAGACCTGCAATTGCCTCAGCATGAATAGTGCTGCTGCAGCAGGGTCTGATACCCTGTCAGATAATATAATACCCTAGACAGGGAGAATATGGTGCTAACATAGAGCATATTAAAGACGTAGTCTTATATATGAGGGATGCACAGAGGGATATTTGCCGGCTGGCGTCCAGAATAAATGCAAGGTCCATTCTGCCAGGAGGGTATTAGAGACCCGGCAGTGGACAGGTGATGCTGACTTTAAAAGGCACATGGAGATTCTGCCTTATAAGGGTGAGGAATTGTTTGGGGATGGTCTCTGGGACCTCGTATCCACAGCAACAGCTGGGAAGAAAAATTTCTACCTCAGGTTTCCTCACACCCTAAGGAAGCACTGTATTATCGGGTACAGTCCTTTCGGCTTCAGAAAAGCAAGGGGGCCAAAGGCGCTTCCTTTCTGCACAAGGGAAGAAGGAAAAAGCTGCACAGACAGCCAGTTCCCAGGATCAAAAATCTTCCCCCGCTTCCTCTGAGTCCACAGCATGACGCTGGGGCTCCACAGACAGGTGCGGTGGGGGCGCGTCTCGGGAACTTCAGGGACCAGTGGGCTTGCCCACAGGTGAATCACTGGGTTCTGCAAGTAGTATCACAGGGATACAAGCTGGAGTTCGAGGCGACTCCCCCTCGCCGTTACCTCACATCAGCCTTGCCTGCTGCCCTCGAATATAGGGAGTTAGTACTGGCGGCAATTCACAAGCTGTACTTCCAGCAGGTGAAATCAAGGTACCCCTCCTTCAACAAGGCCGGGGTTACTATTCCAAAAATGTTGTGGTACCGAAACCAGACGGTTCGGTGAGATCCATTCTAAAATTGAAATCCTTGAACACTTATATACGAAGGTTCAAGTTCAAAATGGAATCGCTCAGGGCGATTATTGCAAGCCTGGAGAATTTCAGGGTATCACTGGACATCAAGGATGCTTACCTGCATGTCCCTATTTACCCTCTTCACCAGGAGTACCTCAAAATTGTGGTACAGGATTGTCATTACCAATTCCATACGTTGCCGTTGGTCTGTCCCCGGCACCGAGGGTATTTACCAAGGTAATGGCCGAAAGAATTATCCAGTACTTGGACAATCTCCTTATAAAGGCGAGGTCCAGGGAGCAGTTGTTGTCAGAGTAGCACTATCTCGGGAAGTGCTACAACAGCACGGCTGGATTCTGAATATTCCAAAGTCGCAGCTGGTTCCTACGACGCATCTACTGTTCCTGGGGATGGTTCTGGACACAGAACAGAAAAAAGTGTTTCTCCCGCAGGAGAAACCCAAGGAGCTGTCATCTCTAGTCAGAGGCCTCCTGAAACCAAAACAGGTGTCGGTGCATCACTGCACGCGAGTCCTGGGAAAATTGGTAGCTTCCTACGAAGCAATTCCATTCGGCAGGTTCCATGCAAGAACTTTTCAGTGGGACCTCTTGGACGGAATAGCATCTTCAGATGCATCGGCTGATAACCCTGTCTCCAAGGACCAGGGTGTCTCTGCTGTGGTGGCTGCAGAGTGCTCATCTTCTAGAGGGCCGCAGATTCGGCATACAGGACTGGGTCCTGGTGACCACGGATGCCAGCCTTCGAGGCTGGGGGGCAGTCACACAGGGAAGAAATTTCCAAGGACTTTGGTCAAGTCTGGAGTCGTCCCTACACATAAATATTCTGGAACTGAGGGCCATTTACAATGCCCTAAGTCAGGCAAGACCCCTGCTTCAAAACCAGCCGGTACTGATCCAATCAGACAACATCACGGCAGTCGCCCATGTAAACCGACAGGGCGGCACAAGAAGCAGGATGGCGTGGCAGAAGCCACAAGGATTCTCCGATGGGCGGAAAATCACGTTTTAGCACTGTTAGCAGTGTTCATTCCGGGAGTGGACAACTGGGAAGCAGACTTCCTCAGCAGACACGACCTACACCCGGGAGAGTGGGGACTTCATCCAGAAGTCTTCAAACTGTTGGTAAACCGTTGGGAAAGGCCACAGGTGGACATGATGGCGTCCCGCCTCAACAAAAAGCTAAAGAGATATTGCGCCAGGTCAAGGGACCCTCAGGCGATAGCTGTGGATGCTCTAGTGACACTGTGGGTGTACCAGTCGGTTTATGTGTTCCCTTCTCTGCCTCTCATACCAAAGGTACTGAGCATAATAAGAAGGCGAGGAGTAAGAACGATACTCGTGGTTCCGGATTGGCCAAGAAGAGCTTGGTACCCAGAGCTTCAAGAGATGATATCAGAGGACCCATGGCCTCTACCGCTCAGACAGGATCTGCTACAGCAGGGGCCCTGTCTGTTCCAAGACTTCCCGCGGCTGCGTTTGACGGCATGGCGGTTGAATTCCGGATCCTAATGGAAAAGGGCATTCCGGAGGAAGTCATTCCTACGCTGATAAAAGCCAGGAAAGAAGTAACCGCAAACCATTATCACCGCATTTGGCGAAAATATGTTGCGTGGTGTGAGGCCAGGAAGGCCCCTACAGAGGAATTTCAGCTGGGTCGTTTTCTGCACTTCCTACAGTCAGGAGTGACTATGGGCCTAAAATTGGGTTCCATTAAGGTCCAGATTTCGGCTCTGTCCATTTTCTTCCAGAAAGAACTGGCTTCACTGCCTGAAGTTCAGACTTTTGTAAAGGGAGTGCTTCATATTCAGCCCCCTTTTGTGCCTCCTGTGGCACCTTGGGATCTCAATGTGGTGTTGAGTTTCCTAAAATCACATTGGTTTGAACCACTTAAAACCGTGGATCTCAAATATCTCACGTGGAAAGTGGTCATGTTATTGGCCTTGGCTTCGGCCAGGCGTGTGTCAGAATTGGCGGCTTTGTCATGTAAAAGCCCTTATCTGATTTTCCATATGGATAGGGCAGAATTGAGGACTCGTCCCCAGTTTCTCCCTAAGGTGGTATCAGCTTTTCACTTAAACCAACCTATTGTAGTCCCTGCGGCTACTAAGGACTTGGAGGATTCCAAGTTACTGGACGTAGTCAGGGCCTTGAAAATTTATGTTTCCAGGACGGCTGGAGTCAGGAAAACTGACTCGCTTTTTATCCTGTATGCACCCAACAAAATAGGTGCTCCTGCTTCTAAGCAGACTATTGCTCGCTGGATTTGTAGCACAATTCAGCTGGCGCATTCTGCGGCTGGATTGCCGCATCCTAAATCAGTAAAAGCCCATTCCACGAGGAAGGTGGGCTCATCTGGGGTGGCTGCCCGAGGGGGTCTCGGCTTTACAACTTTGCCGAGCTGTTACTTGGTCAGGGGCAAACACGTTTGCTAAATTCTACAAATTTGATACCCTGGCTGAGGAGGACCTTGAGTTCTCTCATTCGGTGCTGCAGAGTCATCCGCACTCTCCCGCCCGTTTGGGAGCTTTGGTATAATCCCCATGGTCCTTACGGAGTCCCCAGCATCCACTAGGACGTCAGAGAAAATAAGATTTTACTCACCGGTAAATCTATTTCTCGTAGTCCGTAGTGGATGCTGGGCGCCCATCCCAAGTGCGGATTGTCTGCAATACTTGTATATAGTTATTGCCTAACTAAAGGGTTATTGTTGAGCCATCTGTTGAGAGGCTCAGTTGTATTTCATACTGTTAACTGGGTTAAATACCACGAGTTATACGGTGTGATTGGTGTGGCTGGTATGAGTCTTACCCGGGATTCAAAATCCTTCCTTATTGTGTCAGCTCTTCTGGGCACAGTATCCTAACTGAGGTCTGGAGGAGGGGCATAGAGGGAGGAGCCAGTGCACACCAGGTAGTACCAAATCTTTATTTTAGTGTGCCCATTCTCCTGCGGAGCCGTCTATTCCCCATGGTCCTTACGGAGTCCCCAGCATCCACTACGGACTACGAGAAATAGATTTACCGGTGAGTAAAATCTTATTTTATTTTTTTTTGCAGCGCTTCGCACAGATAGTTGCCTATAGGGAAGTGTATGTTTGCTTTGCAAGTGTGCGAACGCATGTGCAGCTGAGCGGTACAAAAGTTTTGTGCAGTTTCTGAGCAGCTCAGAACTTACTCAGCCGCTGCGATCACTTCAGCCTGTTCGTAATTGACGTCAGACACCCGTGCTGCAAACGCCTGCGTTTCTCCAACCACTCCCAGAAAACGGTCAGTTGACGACCATAGACGCCTTCTTTCTGTCCATCTCCTTGCGATCGGCTGTGCGAATGGATTCTTCGTTAAATCCATCACTCAGCAATGATCCGCTTTGTACCCGTGTGATACTCCTGCGCATTGCGGTGCATGCGCAGTTGTGACCTGATTACAGCGAAAAGTCCTAGCGTGCGATCAGGTCGGAATGACCCCCATAATCTGGTGACCTATATACAATGGCTAAAGGTATGGACAGGGAGATGTCCTGGGTCCTGATAAGAAAGTCTTTGGATTTGGAAGTCTGGGGGCAAGGCGCTCCAGCATACAGTGAGCCTGTACCCAGGGAAGGACAGTGTCGGGGATGAAATAAGAGGAAGGAGGCCCCCTGCCTATGAGCGCTGACATGAATGTATGTACCTCTCAAATGAAACAAACAAAAGTAAAAAAGTGCCCAAAAACTCTGATTGGTATACATAATGTACTTCCTTTTTGTTTTGTGTTTTTATCGACCAATTAAAAAAAAAAAATAATAAAAATAAATACTGTTTGACTGGCAGTAAATAAACACTGTCCGATAGAGATTGATTTTTTAATTGTGTTCCCTCTCCCCCTGTGTCCAAGTATGTAAGTAGTGTGGCTTATACCCCTTTCACACCAAAATATTCAGAGTCTTACCCAGGAATACGGTCCCGGGATCATGTAGGGCCATTCCCAGGTAGGACGCCTTACATACCGCAGTCAGCGGTGACAACGCAAGAGATCACATGACCTGGCTCCCGTTCACACTGACCAGGTTCCCGGGAAGATCCCGGGACTCACCCTGGTCGATTGCAGGGTTGAAATGCTGGGGCATGAGTCCCGGTATTTTGTCCCGGAACCTTTTCACACTGAGAAATTTCCTGGGTTGATGCGCGTTCATGTGCAATAACCTGGGAAATTTTGGTCTGTGTGAAAGGGGTATAGTTTTGCAAAGTTGCATGAGTTGTTTGGAGTTATTGCACAAAACCACAGTATCACTACAAGAGCCTAATACCAGCTCATGTCTCTTCTGGGCCACTGCAGGAGCTGCACTCACTGGTCCAATACCCCATTACCCTGTCTGTTATGATCTCAAGTAAATGCGCAGTCGCCAACTATGGCACAGAATGCTCTCCCAGCAGTGTCGGCATCGGGCCACTAAGGGACAGCGGCAAAGTGGTGAATCGTATTAGGTAAGTATTGCTCCTTTTGACCCAGGGTTTAGAGTGGTCACACTAGCATTTTTCTTTTTGTGCAGGGTGCTGATCCCTGCGGAGGTCATGATGTAATATATACACTCTCCTATGCTACTTTTTTATCACTTATGTGCCCACCAGTCCTCCCAATGTGCCATGGTGGGGAAGGTTACACCGAGCTCAGTGCGAGGAAATTCTGTTACCTGACCGGTATGCAGGGGCACGGCTTTATGTACAGAGCAAATCCAGGCTAGGTATCTCAATTCACAGATTTATAGGCTCTATGGACATAATTCACATCACATGTTAGGTTTAAATCTTATTTCTAAGGGTCATCCTAATCTTTATTGTAACAGACTTCTATATGATAGAGACTTGGTTCATTACTTGATTGTGTAGGTGACTTTCTGTATTCCATTTATTACACCATTCTCTGATTGTCACACTTTATTCCTTACAATGCCTCTGTATGTGACAATGCCTCATTAAAAAAAGTTTTCAAAAATAAATAATTTATAAGGCATATGAGGCTCTGCTCAGGATTATATCCACACACCGGGCCACATGGCTTGCTGTATCTTCATGTTCCTGCCTTGTGTAATGTCACTCTTTTCTGTTTTAGCTGCATTTTAATGGGAATCTCATGTATTTCCTCACACCTTAGCAGAGAGGACATTTGGCACACCGTGGCCCTCCTTACACAGCCACCACAGAACTCATTACATTCACAGAGGACGGATATAGGTGAAGCAGTTAAATTACCGACGCCGGAATCCCAACTGCTGACAATATTGGCTCATGGGCTAGTCCCACTCGTGGGTGTCCATGACACCCATACAGTGGGAATGGAACCTGGCCGCAAGGGGCCTCTTACAGGTCACCTCGCTGCTGGCATACTGACAGCCGACATCCCGACCGTCGGTAATTCATATACTGATCCCAGATATAGAAGGCAAGTCTTACAGGGCTGCCTCTGCACAGCTGCTAGAATGATTGCATATTATACTGAGCTCATTCTAGCCCCCTAAGCGATGCAGCAGCTCCTGTTCCTACCTCCAAGCAAAACTGCAGGATGCTATAGCTCTGTTCTACATGTGAGAGAGTAAGCAACATGCACAGATAGGCCTCCCTGAGGACTAGAGTTGGGAAACACTGGTGATCAGTCTCATGTACAATGAGACATGAGGCCGCTGTGGAGGAGTGAGCTATGAAAGGGGTCAGCATGCTGATGTGATCCTTGTAATGGAGCCGTGATGGGTGGAATGTGATGTAAATGCTGCAAATTTGGTTGTGCTTTTGTCTTTATGCTCTGTTAAAAAGGGCAAGGATACATTTTACATTTCCAAAACAGGCAGGGTGCGGACCCCTGCTACACCAGCCCAGCCGAAAATGGTCTTGCACTCGGGGTCGATGCCAATTGGTCGACACACTTTAGGTCGACGCCTGAACAAGGTCGACATGAGTTTTTAATAGGGGGGGGTTTGGTGCCGTTTTCTCCGTAATGTGACCGGGAACTACAGTTAGTGCATCTCGTCCCCTCGCATAGCAGGTTACCATTCCCAGTTGTAGTCCACGTGGATTGTAAAGTATGAAAAAGTTCAAAAAGTGAAAAACTCATGTCGACCTTGTTCATATCGACCTTTTGTCCATGTCGATCTATTTCAGGTGTTGACCTAAGGTGAGTCGACCTAGAGTCTGGATACCAGCTGAAACTATTATGGACTCCAATTAAGGGGTCATTCCAATTGTGTGCGAGTTTTGTTCACAGCCCTATGGCATACAGTCGCACTTACTCGTGCCCCGAGAGGACTCGCATCTAATTGGATTGAGCCCTATGCAAGTTAATGTATGAAACACAAAGGCGCATATGGAAAACATTGGTTATAAGCACAAAGTTTGAAATCCATAGAAGGGCTAAAAAAAAAACCTGACAACTGCAATTATTTTTGTTTTTCATTAATATTTATTTACGTTAACTGCAAGTTACCAGCAACTATTAACTTGTTACACTGCTCATCAAGATTCATATTAGCCAGACTCACCCAATTATTACGTCTTTTCCCGGTATCAGCATCTGCTCACATCTATCATATATCATAGAGACATAACATTACTTGTCCCGACCGCCGGTCACATTACCAACGGCTACATCCCGCCCCCTCTAAATCCCGACAGGCGGCATGCAGACTAGCAGGGACTATTCCCACGACACCCATAGAATGGGAATAGAACCTGTGGCGAGCACAAGGGGCTTGTTGCATTCTCCCTGCCGGCATTCCGCCGCTGGGATCCCCAGTGGCGGTCACGCAACCCAACCCCATTACTCAATAGAGAATCTCATAGTGTGTCTAATCATACAGTGCTGAAATATTGTGGAATTTCCTGACCTCCGAAGTTAACTAGGCAGCGTATCTGCTAATCCCAATAAAACCATTACACCTGACGTTTCTGAGGCTTACTATTTCCAGTCAACACTTTCAGTTCAAGTGCCGTCATTTCAGTCTCAGTAAGGACTTCAATGTGGTTGTAATAGTAGTTACTGCAAAATTAAGGCAGGACGGAAATTTGCTGTGGCCATATATAGATAATGGGTCTAATTCAAGGTTGATAGCAAAAGCAAAATCTTCCTCTAATGGGCAAAACCACGTGCAGTGCAGGGGGGGCAGATATAACATGTGCAGAGAGAGTTAGATTTGGGTGGGGTGTGATCAAACTGAAATCTAAATTGCAGTATAAAAATAAAGCAGCCAGTATTTAATCTGCACAGAAGCAATATGACCTACCCAAATCTAACTCTCTCTGCACATGTTATATCTGCCTCCCCTGCAGTGCACATGGGTTTGCCCATTAGAGGAAGATTTTGCTTCTGCAATCAACCTTGAATTAGGCCCAATGTATTGATGCCTGCAAAATCCTGGCAGGGTTTTGTTCAAGCCACACCTTGGGTTCGTCAGACACTAGCAGAGACTGACTGGATTGTACTATAATGCTATAATACAGGGGTGGCCAAACAGTCGATCGCGGACATGCGACCAGTCGATCGCGATCCGCTGCCCAGCCACCAGGAGCTGCGCCTCTCCTGCCTGCCGCTCTGCCTCCTCAGTCTGGTCTGCGGCAGTGACGGCCGAGTGTATAGCTCAAATCAGGTGCCGGTTCGTTAGCCAATGAGAGCTCGCGAACTGGCACCTGATTTGAGCCATACACGCTGCCGTCACCGCCGGAGATCAGACTGAGGAGGCAGAGCGGCAGACAGGAGAAGCGCGCGCTGCGCTCTCCACACACCAACGGTGAGCTCTTCTATGGGGGCATATCTGGCATTGTGGGCACATAGCTCAGTGGGGGCATATCTGGCACTGTGGGGTCATATGTGGCACTGGGGGCATATCTGGCTCTGCGGGCACATGGCACTGTGGGGGCATATCTGGTACTGTGGGGGCATATCTAATCTGGCGCTGTGGGGGCATATCTGTATCTGGCACTGTGGGGGCATATCTGGCACTGGGCACATGGCACTGTGAGGGCATATCTGGCACTGGGGGGCATATCTGGCACTGTGGTCATATGTGGCACTGGGGGCATATCTGGCTCTGCGGGCACATGGCACTGTGGGGGCATATCTGGCACTGTGGGGGCATTTAAGGAAAAATTACTTCACAGAAAGGGTAGTGGATAAGTGGAATAGCCTCCCATCAGAGGTGGTAGAGGCTAAGACTGTAGGGCAATTTAAACATGCTTGGGACAGGCATATGAATATCCTTACAAAGAATCAAGGTTAAAAAAGGGTTGAGATTGCCTAAAGGATAAAATAAAAAAGGGGCAGACTAGATGGGCCAAGTGGTTCTTATCTGCCGTCAAATTCTATGTTTCTATATCTGTAATCTGGCGCTGTGGGGGCATATCTGGCACTGTGGGCACATGGCACTGTGAGGGCATATCTGGTACTGTGGGGGCATATCTGTAATCTGGCACTGTGGGCACATGGCACTGTGGGGGCATATCTGTATCTGGCACTGTGGGGGCATATCTGGCACTGTGGGCACATGGCACTGTGGGGGCATGTGTATTTGGCACTGTGGGGGTATATGTGTTTGAGGTTTTTACCTGTGGGGGCCAATGTGTTATTTCGTGTGAGGCAGTCATTACACTCTGCGCAGCAAGGCTACGTCCCTTTTTTTAGTTATACCACGCCCACTTTTTGTTATGCCACGCCCCTTTTTGCGCGTATGCCTGCGGCGCGCGCTATTATTCCTCCTAGCTAGATCACAAAAGCTTTTTAGCTTTCACAGATCGCCGACTCCAAAAGTCTGGCCGCCCCTGCTATAATAAATATAGTAACCAAAAAAAGCAAGTCACTTTATGTCTGTAACGAACAATGTTGCAATGCAAGGGGAGCAAGTACATTTATTTCTGCAGCGGAGTACACTGGTATTCCACAGGGAATAACATCGGGGGTGTAGAGTAGGATCTTGAGCAGAGGCACCAACAGGCTAAAAGCTTTGACTGTTCCCAAGATGCTCAGCGCCGCCTCCTCTATAACCCCGCCTCCTTGCACAGGAGCTCAGTTTGTAAGTTGGTGCAGTGCAGGCAGCTAACAGGCAGGGCTGCTCCAGCAGCCCTAAGAAGAGCTTTTTTTTTTTTTTTTTTTTAAACTATTTGTACAAAGAGAAATAGAAAAATGTACAAAACAGATGTAAGTGCATAATAAAAAGGTATAAATAATTCTCCTTGGTATTTTACATTTTTTTGTTTTACATTTAACGAACAAAGTTGTCCCTCAAGAGGGGACAATACACGGGTAGGACAGAAGTAGAGGAAAAGGGAAAAAAAGAGCGGGGAGAGCAGAAAGGGCAAAGGGAAAGAACAGAGACGGTCTCTAGACCTAGGTGTGAAGAAGGCACATAGTGTAATAATATATAGGACCTAATCATAACAGTGAAAGCATAGAGGAAGAGACAATACACTGCCCTGAGACAAGCAAAGCGCAGGAGGACATCCAGAGGAAGGACCCAGGGACAACATTGCCAACAGATCTAGAAGGTTTGAGGTGGATATCTGTTTGAAAATCAGTGTGAGGGAGACATCGTAAGCAAATAGGGGCCCCAAACTAGTTAAAATTTGTGGGGACCGTCATGTAGATAATAAGTAATTTTCTCCATATTAGCGACAAACCAAATATAATTATTCAGTGCAGGGACAGTAGGAGCAGCGGAGGACTTCTAATTCCTAGCAATTAAGGATTTAGCAGCTACTAATATATGGGAAAACAATTTATTCAAGAGTGGATCTAAATCTGGGAATGGGTATGCTCATAAGAATATCCACGGGTCTAACGTGAGTGGGAGGCCGGAGAGGGACTTCAATGTATCGAGTACTTTATTCCAAGTTCCCCTTTGACCACAGCCTCGCCAACAAACCGGAGTAGCCGAAGGGAACATCCTAGACAACCTGTCCGTGGTGTAGTACCACCGATATTATAATTTGTAAGATGTTTCCTTGAGGCGGGTTGAGATAGAGCTTTTAGCTATACCCTCACGTACTTCCTCCCAACAAGAATCGTCCGGAGGAGGGCCCAGGTCCCTCTCCCACTCCCGTTCATGGTGAGTCTGCGAGACCGTGGAAGCTCCAACCAGCATAGGATATATTAGTGAGATCAGCCCACCATACAAGGATTTTCTGGTACATAAGGATTCAAAGGGAGTAAGATCCCGCATGACGTCATTTTGAGGTAAAGAGAGGAGGAAATGGCAAATCTGAAAGTATTCAAAGAAGGGCGGGGATAAGGAGGAGAACTTACATTTGAGATCAATTGTCATCCAGTTATCTTGGAGACAGAGGTCATGTACTCAGAGGTCATGTACACGCTGTGCCAGGGTGTGAATCGAAGAGGTGAAACCCCAGTGGGAAAGGCAGGGTTGTCCCAAAAGGGGGTTGAGGGGGGAGCAGGAGGAGGACCGTTTATATTTTGCTAGAGAGTTATTCCAGATGGAAAGAAGGAATTTAAGAGAAGAATTCGTCAGAGAGTTGATATGGTTTGTCCAGACCCCACAGAGAAGCCAGTGAACGAAATCCCAAGGAAAAGGCTTCTAAATCCACCCAGGCAATAGAGCCTTGGTGTACGAAGGAGGCTACAATTTGGCTCAAGTGGCTAGCCAGATAATAAAATGTAACATCTGGAAAACCCCAACCACCCTCAGAACGAGGGAGCCTAAGTACAGTAAAAGCTATTCTTGGGGGTTTATTGTTCCAAACAAACTTCACAAAAGAGGTCTGGTCGTCCCTATGAACCCTCTCCGGAACTCTGACAGGTAAAGTTTGAAAGAGGTAAAGAAGTTGTGGCATGACTGTCATTTTGAGGGCAATTATCCTACCCAGCCAGGGAAAATTCTCAGTACAAAGAGCTATAGTGGGATGTAATATAGACCCCTAAGAGTATTTAATCTTATTGGTCTGCCAGCGAAGATCATAAGAAGAATGCAAGGAGCGTTTTAGATCTTCTGAGACATGTAATAGCATGGCTTCGGATTTAATAACATTGATTTTATAGCCCGAAAGGTTTCCATATTCCTCTATAATCTGATACAAGGCTGGAAGAGAAGACTGCGGTTGAGTAAGGGACAACAATACATCATCTGCAGAAAGCGAGATCTTAAATTCCTGTGGGCCCACTTTCACTCCCCGTATCCTATCAGAATGTCTTATCATAGCAGCCAGGAGTTCTATCACCATGGCAAACACCAGGGGGGAGAGAGGGCATCCCTGTCTCGTACCATTAGATAATGGGAAGGAGGCGGAGAATATCCCGTTAGTGAGAACTTTAGCTACAGGCGAGGAATAAAGAGCTGAAACTCCAGTTAGGAATTCTGCTGATATACCAAATGCCTGCAAGGTTTGAAATAAGAAAGGCCATGAAATGCGGTCAAACGCCTTTTCGGCATCAAGCGAAAGAACGATAGATGGAGTGTGTTTGCGGTTCAATAGTTGTATAAGATTTATTGCTTTTCTAGTGTTGTCCCTGGCCTGACGACCAGAAATAAAACCCACCTGATCGTAATGAATCAGACCAGGGAGGACACCACTGAGACAAGTAGCTAGAATTTTGGCGTATAGTTTAATATCGAGATTCAGAGAAATTGGCCTATAATTAGCGCAGTCATGGGGGTTTCTGCCTTCCTTGTGAATAACTATCACTCTAGCTTCCAGCATAGTGCTGGGGAATGGGGTGCCATGAAGTACAGCGTTAAACAATATTCTGAGGTGGGGGACCAAAATGGAAGCAAATTTCTTATAGTACAAGGCCGAAAAGCCATCAGGGCCTGGAGCTTTAGAGAATTTAAAGTTCCTCAAGACTGCAGCAATTTCCTCATCTGTTATACCATTATTTAACTCTGAGGAGGCAAGTTCAGACAGTCTAGGGAGGTGAGCTTGTTGTAAGAACTCTGAAATCAAAACATCAGGAAAACCAGGACTCAAGTTATTAGAATTTAAATGATAAAGTTTAGTATAGTAGTCCTGGAACGCCCTATTTATGGCAGCAGGAGCATAAGTTACCTCGCCGGAGTCAGTATGCACAGCCAGAATATTGTTCTGAGAGCGCTGTGCCCTGAGGCAGGATGCCAGAATTCTATCCGCTTTGTCACCCTTCTCATAGAACGTCTGATAAGCCTCTGAAGAGTCTTTGCTGTGCTCTCTGAGAGAGAAAGCGAAATCTCAGATTTTGCCTTAAGCACAAGCTCCAAATTAGCAGGGGTGGGGGAGAATTTATGTTGCCTTTCAAGTGTCCGAAGTCTAATAGAAAGAGAGAGAAAATGGGATTCCTTTGACTTTTTGAACCTAGAGGCCTGACTTATCAGATGTCCGTGTAGGACGGCCTTATGAGCTTCCCATAGAGTTATAGGCGAATTCTCCGGAAGGTCATTATATAAAAAATAGTAAGACAACTTTTAATTTGGTCAGTAATTTCTGGGCTATGTAAGAGGGAGTCACTCAGCCGCCAACAGGCAGGAGGGGGACGAGGGGCAATGGAGAGGAGATCAACAGTAATTGGGCAATGGTCGGACCATATCATAGGAAGTACAAGTGTAGAGATAAGTTTAGAGGATAGGTCCCGGCTGAGCAGGATCATATCAATCCTAGAGTAGGAATTATGGACAGAGGAATAAAACGTATAGTCCCTAGTTAGAGGTTCAGATAATCTATATGAATCATATAGTAACTGGTGTTTCAGAAGAGCGAGCAAGGCCAGAGATGAAGAAGATGGGGGTTTGGGAGTGGAAGGAATGGGAAAGGAAGGGGAGGATCTATCTAGGGAGGCATCAAGGGCTTCATTAAAATCGCCTGCTACTATGAGTTCCCCCTTATGTAGTCTAGTCAAATGGGAGTTCAATCTCCTAAAAAAGGTGGCCTGATTTTGGTTCAGGGCATACACATTAACAAGGGTGCACAGGAAGTTATTGAGATTCCCAATAAGTATGAGCCACCTACCTGATTTGTCCACGTAAGGTGAGCAGCCAACAAAATGGAGACCCCCGTTTTTTGTGTGTGGCATCACAAGGTGAAATGTAAGCGGGAAGGATTTAGATTTTAGATCAGGGTGAAGGGATTTCTTAAAGTGGGTTTCTTGTAAAAAGACTATATCGCTCTTGGCCTGTTTAAGTGAGAGAAAGAGCTTGGTTCGTTTGAAAGGGCTGTTCAAACCTTTAACGTTATGTGAGTATAGCCTAAGAGCCATGATAATTGTCTCTTCGGAACGCCTCATGTCCTCCCTCCGGACTCCACACCTCTATAACAAACCAAACAAAAAACATTATAAACAGACACAGCATTTGGTATACATCTATATACATTTGACCGAGAGAAGAAAGCAAAAAGACAAGAGAAACAGATCTTGGGGAAAGTGGGGAAGCAGAGAATGTTGGGGACCAGAAGAAAGTACATCTGGTCTAACATGCCGGTCTGGAAACGACAGAAAAGAGTCACTGAGTGACATCAACCGGACTCGGGTATAAGACCCTGCTAAGGGGAAGCTGGCCCAGGGGCATCAGGAATAATGGACACTGGACATCATGAGTCCTGAGTCTAGGGACCAGTGGTAAAGGGAGAGAAGATGGAACAAAGTGTTCCAATCCCTACTACCATGTATGATAGACAATATAATATACGGAATCTCCCAAGGTCAAACCAGATACTGTATGGAACTGGTGAGGGCAGTAACAGTCAACAGGGCAATGAGCGCCAGTTCCAAAACAGGAGAGTATGTTGCCTTTAGGGAGAACCGCAGCAATAAACTAACCTAACGGGTACTAAAACAGTGAAGAGAACTTAGTTTCGGCACAAATAAGGATGGTGAGAAGAAATGGGGGCTAGAAGGCGACATAGAAATAGGAAAATATTACATCACCAAATAATGAGTATTCCAAAATAGAAGAACACAGGATAAAGACAGAAGGAGCATCAGGTTGGGGGACCAGCACAGGCAGATTTCCTTGCAGAAGGTACATTCGTCCAGTCTCGATTCAGGGAGCACTGAGGCGTAACATTTGCCTGCAAGGGTGTAGCAATATGTGCCCACTGCGGTGATTCAGACGAGGTTGACGGAGGAGAGAGACCCAAGGTGTTCAGGAGTCGGTGAGTTTCAGCCAGGTCCCTAGTCGAATGAAGGCGGTTATGGTGCCACACCAGGATGCGGAAGGGGAAACCCCATCTGTAGCGAATACCATTGTCTCTAAAAACCGACGTTATAGGCCTGAAGTCCTTTATTTTGAGCAAGGTAGCAGGTGCAATGTCCTGGAATATTTGGAGGGAGTGACCTTGGAACTGTAATTTGGAGATCTTCCTAGCCTCTCTGAGTATATCCTCTTTAGCCGTATAGTAATGGCAGCGCAGAATAACTTCTCTAGGCTGAGCAGAATCTTGTGAACGGGGCTGAAGAGCTCTGTGAGCCCTATCCAACAATAGATGGTCTTCCGGAGTTGTCGGCAAAAGGTGTGAAAACAGTTTTTTAAGGTAATCATCTAAGGACATCCTATTAACTTCCTCAGGGACACCTCTAATGCGGAGGTTATTACGTCGCGCTCTGTTGTCCTGATCTTCCTGGTGTTCCAGGATAAGCTGAACCTCCTGTTTTAGACCTTGAACTTCAATCGCCCAATCCCTGTTGGGAAGTAATCACTTCATCCACCTTAGATTCCAGATTATCTGTTCTGTCGCCAAGGTCGGTAACGTCGGCCTTAAGAGAAGTAATCACCGTATGTACTTCCACCTGCACCGTCTGAATAGATTTCCTTGTCTCCTGGATTTCACGGAAAAGCATTTGTAGGTCTTTCCGAGTCAATGGGGAGTGGTCCGAGACCTCCGAATCTGAAACATCAGTTAGCGAGGGGGTCTGCTGCTCCATAGATTTAGTAGTTGAGAACGTACATGTTTTAAGGCTTTGGGTCAGGTCCGATCCATTCCGTTTTTTGTTGCCTTTAGGCATGATGGAGCTACGGACAGGTCAATACGAGAAGGTCACTGTAGTACATAGTTAGGTATAGCTCCGCAGTAGGGAAACAGTACTGTAATTATTTATGTCATAGGTAGCATAAAATGATAGTCCCGAGACTGAGGGCATTTTCCAAAGTTTTACATTGTGGATGAATTGAACTCCCACAGGCAGATTAAATCAAACAATAAAGGTCACCAGTAGATGGAGCTCCAGCACTATTTATCATACATGATATGAGAAGTCTGATGAAATGGTGGTTTAGAATAGAGACACTCCAAGTATTAAAAGAACAGACCAAGGGGGTCCCCTCAGGTTCTGATCACTGGAACTGAAAGTAATTATTACCTCAATAGTAATGATAGGGTGTATGGGGATCACAGGCAGCTATAATACAGGCTTGTAAGCAGTAGCTGTCCCTGGTCAACTCACCACTGTCACATATCAGGAGCCACTGGGTGACGTTGTAGGGTCCAGGAGGTGGTGGGTCACCGACCAGCCAGTAACAAGGGTGCCACACAATAGGCAGGTAACTGAAGCAGAGTATTAGTGGGCTCCGGATCCAAGATGGCCGCCGGGAGCTGAAGAGGAGCTGGTATGTCCCAGCTCCAGCTCTACACAGACGCTGTCAGCGGGGCTCCCGGGGGTGCAGAGGCCGGGAGACAGTTATCGCTGGTGCAGGAAGGAGGTCACACAGGCCGACTGCGACCGTTGCGGCCACGATCCTGGGCTTCTGGAGGTATGCGGCGGCCACTGGCATTAATTGAGTCCCCAGCTCAGCAGGCGTAAGTAGGCTGCAGCACGGAGGCAGGTAACGGAGCCCTCTATCTGCACAGGGAGGTCTGACAGCGGTGGGACAGGGCGACTAGGGTGGCTGGAAGGAATAATCTGGGGGGTCCTGCCGGGAGTTCAGAGAGAACGCAGCTTACTTGGATGCCCGCCAGGCCACGCCCCCTTGAAGAGCTATTTTAAAGAAGAAGACTTCAAGGGCTGCAGCAGAGGCACTCTAGTGCTAGATATCATTCTGATATCTCCTGCTGCAGCTCCATCACCTCCCCCAGCGGCGCTGTATACTCCCGCGTCCCTGGTTGCCGGGTACTTACAGCGGGTACTTACAGCGGAGGCTCCGTTTCTTCACCCAGGGCACACACACTAACCAAAGTTCTCTGGGATCGCTTGGCCGCACTCATGGAGGAGGTGAGAGGGTCCCCCAGGCGGGACCTGCTGGAAATCGCGATCCGACACGCCCATTCGGAGGCGGGCCGCGTGCGCTGGCGTGGACACTGGCCGTACAGGGACCCCACTAGACCACCAGGGCAAGGGCACAGGTCGGATTAGGCTATAATCCATTTTACTAAGGCCCGCAGCACCCGGTGGTGAAGTCCAGTAAGGGGATAAGGCTCTGGCGCCATTTAAATGTTCCCACCCTGGAGCTGCATCTCTCTGTCTCCCTCACTCCCTGTCAGCGTTTGGGCGCCATTACACACAGCTGCGCTGATTCTGGGACTGCTGGTCAATGTCTCCTCTGTAAAGCCGCCTGCATCATCAGCGCTGTGCATTTCCAGGACACTTAAATATTCTACATGACGTTTAGACAGTGTTAGTTAAGAACAAGTGCATACTTCAGGGTTATTTAGTACAAGTACCCTGTGATATTCATCCAGTTTTTACTGTGCATTGATATATCTGTTTATATACATAGCCTTACTCAGTAATAGTATTGCTAGTCCAGTGCAGTTTTATTGTTTGTAGGGTAAGTAAAGAGACACACAGACACCTTCTTTTCAAATTACAATTTTATATTGTCATATATATGTCCTTTCCCCTTTGCTCAGTCATGTAGGTATATACCTTTGACGTATTGGGAGGTGTTCCTAGGAATGGCGCAAGTATACAAAACCAGAAGAAGAAAGTATTCCCTGTTGTGGGTACACACGGACTCATATAGTCTCATAAAGTCAAATATCCTTATGATAGATGACCATTAATTCTAAAATGTAACTTTTAATATTGTCATTACAACATTAGCGAAATATAGTGCATGTGAAATCATGTGTGAAAAAATTAATAATAAAGTGAATTAAAAAGCTTAACCACTGTAATTTACTGTTTCTTCACTTATTCTTAAACAATGTTTCAATATTTGTTGCAATGTTGATTGCTGAGTGTCTTCTACTGATACATTTGTATCTCAGGATTAATAACTCCTGTGTATAATTTTATTGTACCACCAATAGTCTTGTTAAATTCCGTGCTTGCAGTGTACGCATCACTGACTATTAATGCACCCTTTATTATTAACAATTTTATGGTGGACCTTATTACTTCATTTACTAAGGTACCTTGTAGTGTTCAACATTAATACATTTATATATTTTTCTTATGAATGGATTATTGCTGCTTCAGGGAGTGTTGTCACTGTGCTGATTTTCCTAATAGATGCAGCATTGCTGTGTGATGGAATATGTGTGTTTCAAGCTATTATCGCTCATTGCCGTAGGCTATCCTTTATTCCTATCTGACAGATATGGTCTACAGGCAGTTGATAGGGCTTCGAATATTCACACTCTCTCTACATATTTCATGTGTGTATAGATTTTTATTTGTGATATGTTTCAGAGTCACAGTGCTCTATTCTATATGGCACTGTACTATGCTTTTAATCTCATTGCTGGCATGCCACCATCAAATTGCACATATCAAACATGGAGTTTGTGGTATAGTCATCATGAAACTTTTATTCCATTGATATAGTAGTAATTCATATAGATCAACAATTGTTTATTCACACATAACAATCACACACCCAGAGGTTTCAGTGTATTATACTGGCACATTGTAGCTGAGGCCATCCTATGTCCCCTGAACACAGTGCTGAATTTACTATAGGTGCTGTGTTCTAAACTGTAGCTGCAGCCGCTGCAGGTTCTTAGATAATATAGGTATTTCACAGGATATACGTATTTTGTATTTTTCTCTCTTTTTCAGTCACATTTTACCTCAGAAATCCTCTGTTTGTGCTGTCACACTGCACAGGGGGTTTGTGTTAGGTATTCTATCACCTGACCAGAGCCGGCGCTACCCGCTCAGCTGAGCAAAGGGATGCAGAGCCGGTAGGTGCCGAACCAGAGAGGCGCTCTCCCTGCTCTGCATCCCTCCTTCTATACATGACTTTCTGCCTGATGCTGACGCAGAGCCGGCCCTAGGCATAGGCAAACTAGGCAATTGCCTAGGGCATCTGGTATGCCTAGGGGCACAAGCAGCTTCTGCTGATTAAAATGATATGCGGCATTCCCTATATTCTGTGTGTAGCATTTCATATGCAGATACAGCCACAGTTGCACACAGTATATAGGCATGCCGCATATCATTTTAATCAGCAGAAGCTGCTTGTGCATCCTAGCTACATAGCAATGCAAATAACATGCATTTTCATAAAAAATAGGCACCCGACGTTAGCAGAGCTGCCAGTTGACTCACACCAGGAACTATATGTGTCATTATGTGTATAAGGGCTTTAATAATGTGTAACATATGTGTAAGGGGCACTATGTGTGTCATTATGTGTATAAGGACACTAATAATGTGCGGCATATGTGTAAGGGACATTATGTGTGTCATTATGTGTATAAGGGCATTAACAAGGGTTGGCATAATGTGTAAGGCGCATTATGTTTATAAGGACATTAATAATGTGTGTCATATGTGTAAGGGGCATTACTGTGTGGTATTATGTGTATAAATGCATTCCAATGTGTGGTATTATGTGTATAAGGTGCTCTACTGTGTGGCATAATGTATAGAAAGGGCACTACTGTGTGGTTTAATGTGAATAAAGAGCAATATGGTGTGGTATGATGTGAATAAGGAGCAATATGGTGTGGTGTAATGTGAATAAGAAGCAATTCAGTATGAAGTTATGTGAATGAGGAGTAACATATATAAGGTAAAGTGGTACTACTGTGTGATGTAATGTGAATAAGGGACACTATCGCATGATAAATTGTGAATAAAGTTGCACTACTTGAGGCATAATTTGAATTGGGGGTACTATTGTGTGGCCATGACCCTTGCCAGCAAAAACACATACCTTTTTGGTCTGCGCCGAATGTGCACACTGTTCTTATTTAGATTACAGGGGGTAGGAAAACAAAAAAAAAAGGACTGCTATGGGTGGGGGGTGATGGTGCTGGGAAAGGGGTGTAGGGTCAGAGGCGGAACTAGCGGTGGTGCTAGGGGGCACCAGCCAAAATCTTGCCTAGGGCATCATATTGGTTAGGGCCGGCTCTGTGCTGCCGCACCTGTCACACGGCGCCAGCAGCTGAATGAACCACGGCACGGGCATATACTAAAAATAACAAAGTGGTCACATCAGTAATAGAACAGTGACAAACCAAGAAGGATCCTGTTATTTTCATTGTGGACTCCATACCAGCACCTGAAGGACATTAATGGACATCACATTCTATTCAGCAGCAAACTCCCATTATTTTCTGCACAGACTGTGGACACCCCTAGGGCACTTCCCATTGGGACATTGCTATATGCTCATTTATTGGGGACTGCATCACATTGGGCAACGCCAGCCACCTTTGTGCTCATAGGAGGAATCTGGAGACAGGTCCAAAGTCTGTATGGTGAATATATTCTGGAGTTAGATATGCAATGAAAATAGGATTTTGATAACCTACCGGTAAATCCTTTTCTCCTAGTCCGTAGAGGATGCTGGGGACGACATCAAGACCATGGGGTATAGATGGGATCTGCAGGAGACATGGGCACTCTAAAGACTTTTCATTGGGTGTGAACTGGCTCCTCCCTCTATGCCCCTCCTCCAGACCTCAGTTGTAGGAACTGTGCCCAGGGAGACTGACATTTCGAGGAAAGGAATTACTTAACTAGTGGTGAGATATCTACCAACTCACACCCTCAACCATGCCGCACACATGGCATTCAACATAACACACGCCAACAGGCATGAACTAATTGCAGCAAGCAAGATAACACAACTTGTGTAACTGTAATAACTAAACTGCAGGTAAAGTACGCACTGGGACGGGCGCCCAGCATCCTCTACGGACTAGCAGAAAATGATTTACCGGTAGGTTATCAAAATCCTATTTCTCTAACGTCCTAGTGGATGCTGGGGACTCCGTAAGGACCATGGGGAATAGACGGGCTCTGCAGGAGACATGGGCACTTTAAGAAAGAATTTAGATTCTGGTGTGCTCTGGCTCCTCCCTCTATGTCCCTCCTCCAGACACCAGTTTGAATCTGTGCCCGGACGAGCTGGGTGCTTTTCAGTGAGCTCTCCTGAGCTTGCTGTGAGAAAGTATTTTGTTAGGCAGAAACCTATTAAAACCAAAACAGGTGTCAGTGCATCACTGCACTCGAGTCCTGGGAAAGATGGTGGCATCATACGAGGCCATTCCCTTCGGCAGGTTCCATGCGAGGACCTTTTAATGGTACTTACTGGACAAATGGTCCGGATCACATCTTCAGATGCATCGGTTAATCACCCTATCCCCCAGGGCCAGGGTGTCTCTCCTGTGGTGGCTGCAGAGTGGTCACCTTCTCGAGGGCCGCAGATACGGCATTCAGGACTGGGTCCTGGTGACCACGGATGCAAGCCTCCGAGGGTGGGGAGCAGTCACACGGGGAAGAAATTTCCAAGGTCTGTGGTCAAGTCAGGAGACTTGCCTTCACATCAACATCCTGGAACTAAGGGCCGTATACAACGCCCTACGTCAAGCGGAGACCCTGCTTCGCGACCAACCGGTTCTGATTCAGTCAGACAACATCACCGCTGTGGCTCATGTAAACCGACAAGGCGGCACAAGGAGCAGGGTGGCAATGGCGGAAGCCACCAGAATTCTTCGCTGGGCGGAGAATCACGTAAGCGCACTGTCAGCAGTGTTCATCCCGGGAGTGGACAACTGGGAAGCAGACTTCCTCAGCAGGCACGACCTCCACCCGGGAGAGTGGGGACTTCATCAAGAAGTCTTCACGCAGATTGCAAGTCGGTGGGAACTGCCACAGGTGGACATGATGGCATCCCGCCTCAACAAAAAGCTACAGAGGTATTGCGCCAGGTCAAGAGACCCTCAGGCGATAGCTGTGGACGCACTGGTGACACCGTGGTTGTTCCAGTCGGTCTATGTATTTCCTCCTCTTCCTCTCATACCCAAGGTGCTGAGAATCATAAGAAAAAGAGGAGTGAGAACAATACTCATTGTGCCGGATTGGCCAAGAAGGACTTGGTATCCCGATCTGCAAGAAATGCTCACAGAGGACCCGTGGCCTCTTCCTCTAAGACAGGACTTGTTGCAACAGGGGCCCTGTCTGTTCCAAGACTTACCGCGGCTGCGTTTGACGGCATGGAGGTTGAACGCCGGATCCTAGCAGAGAAAGGCATTCCGGATGAGGTTATTCCTACGCTGATAATAGCTAGGAAGGACGTGACAGCTCAACATTATCACCGTATATGGCGAAAATATGTTGCTTGGTGTGAGGCCAGGAATGCCCCTACGGGGGAATTCCAGCTGGGCCGTTTCCTTCACTTCCTACAGTCAGGAGTGACTTTGGGCCTAAAATTGGGTTCCATTAAGGTCCAGATTTCGGCCCTATCCATTTTCTTTCAAAAAGAGCTGGCTTCTCTACCTGAAGTTCAGACGTTTGTAAAGGGAGTGCTGCATATTCAGCCCCCTTTTGTGCCTTCAGTGGCACCTTGGGATCTTAACGTGGTGTTGAGTTTCCTGAAATCCCACTGGTTTGAACCACTCAAAACGGTGGAATTGAAAGATCATATAAACCAACCTATTGTTGTGCCTGTGGCTACTACTGACTTGGAGGATTCCAAGTTGCTTGATGTGGTCAGGGCTTTGAAGGTTTATGCTTCCAACAAGCTTGGTGCTCCTGCTTCAAAGCAAACTATTGCTCGCTGGATCTGTAACACGATTCAGCAGGCTCATTCTGCGGCTGGATTGCCGCTGCCAAATTCAGTTAAGGCCCATTCCACTAGGAAGGTAGTCTCTTCTTGGGCGGCTGCCCGAGGCGGCTCGGCATTACAGCTGTGCCGAGCGGCTACTTGGTCAGGTTCAAACACTTTTGCAAAGTTCTATAAGTTTGATACCCTGGCTGAGGAGGACCTTGTGTTTGCTCAATCGGTGCTACAGAGTCATCCGCACTCTCCCGCCCGTTTGGGAGCTTTGGTATAATCCCCATGGTCCTTACGGAGTCCCCAGCATCCACTAGGACGTTAGAGAAAATAAGATTTTACTTACCGGTAAATCTATTTCTCGTAGTCCGTAGTGGATGCTGGGCGCCCGTCCCAAGTGCGGACTTCTTCTGCAATACTTGTATATAGTTATTGCTGCAATAAGGGTTATGTTATAGTTGCATCAGGGTTGAACTGATGCTCTGTTGTTGTTCATACTGTTGACTGGGTCAGTTTATCACAAGTTATACGGTGTGATTGGTGTGGCTGGTATGTATCTTGCCCTGGATTACCAAAATCCTTTCCTTGTACTGTCAGCTCTTCCGGGCACAGTTTCTCTAACTGAGATCTGGAGGAGGGACATAGAGGGAGGAGCCAGAGCACACCAGAATCTAAATTCTTTCTTAAAGTGCCCATGTCTCCTGCGGAGCCCGTCTATTCCCCATGGTCCTTACGGAGTCCCCAGCATCCACTACGGACTACGAGAAATAGATTTACCGGTAAGTAAAATCTTATTTTTCTCATACGTCCTAGAGGATGCTGGGGATGACATCAAGACCATGGGGTCTAAACCAAAGCTCCAGTATGGGCGGGAGAGTGCGGATGACCCTGCAGCACCGATTGACCAAACTTTAGGTCCTCATCGGCCAAGGTGTCAAACTTGTAGAACTTAGCAAACGTGTTTGACCCTGACCAAGTAGCTGTTCGGCAAAGTTGTAATGCCGAGACCCCCCGGGGGAGCAGCCGCCCAGGATGAGCCCACCTTCCTAGTGGAGTGGGCCTTTACCGACGTCGGTAACGGCAATCCAGCCGTAGTATGAGCTTGCTGAATAGTATTTCTAATCCAACGTGCAATAGTCTGCTTGGAAGCAGGACAGCCAATTTTGTTGTGATCATACAGGACAAACAGAGCCTCTGTTTTCCGTATACGAGCTGTGCTAGCAACATAGATTTTCAAAGCTCTAACCACATCTAGAGACTTTGAATCAGTGAATGTGTCAGTAACTACTGGCACCACAATAGGTTGGTTTATGTGAAAAGCAGACACCACCTTTGGAAGAAAATGTTGGCGAGTTCGCAACTCTGCCCTATCTTCATGGAAAATCAGGTAAGGGCTCTTGTGAGACAAGGCCCCCAATTCCGACACCCGCCTTGCGGATGCCAATGCCAAAAGCATCACCACTTTCCAAGTGAGAAACTTAAACTCTATCTTTTGTAGAGGCTCAAACCAATCCAATTGAAGGAACTGCAATACCACGTTAAGGTCCCATGGTGCCACTGGAGGCACAAATGGAGGCTGGATGTGCAGAACCCCTTTCACGAAGGTCTGAACCTCTGGAAGAGAGGCCAATTGTTTTTGGAAGAACACTGACAAGGCCGAAATCTGGACCTTGATTGATCCCAATCGTAGGCCCGTCTCCACACCATCCTGCAAAAAATGGAGAAAACGTTTTAAGTGAAACTCTTCCGTAGGAGCTTTCTTGGATTCACACCAAGACACATATTTTCTCCAATTACGGTGGTAATGTTTTGACGTTACTCCCTTTCTGGCCTGAATAAGGGTGGGGATGACCTCCTTAGGAATACCCTTCCTGGCTAGGATACGGCGCTCAACAGCCATGCCGTCAAACGTAGCCGCGGTAAATCTTGGTACACACAGGGCCCCTGCTGCAGCAGGTCCTCCCGAGGAGGAAGAGGCCGAGGATCTCCTATGAGTAACTGCTGAAGATCTGGGTACCAAGCCCTTCTTGGCCAGTCTGGGGCAATGAAGATTGCTCGAACCCTTGTCTTTCTTATGAGAGAAAACATACACTGACGGAAACACCCACTGGGTCACCAGTGCATCCACTGCTACTGCTTGAGGGTCTCTCGACTTGGAACAGTATCTCTGAAGCTTCTTGTTGAGACAAGACGCCATCATGTCTATTTGAGGAACTCCCCAAAGACTTGTCACCTCTGCGAAGACTTCTTGGTGGAGGCCCCACTCTCCTGGATGGAGATCGTGTCTGCTGAGGAAGTCTGCTTCCCAGTTGTCTACTCCCGGAATGAAGATTGCCGACAGAGCTTGTAGATGTTTTTCTGCCCAGCGGAGGATTTTTGTCGCCTCTGCCATTGCCGTTCTGCTTTCCGTTCTACCCTGCCTGTTTATGTATGCGACTGCTGTTACATTGTCCGCCTGGATCTGCACGGGACGGTCTTGAAGAAGATGTACCGCTTGTTGAAGGCCGTTGTAAATGGCTCTTAGCTCCAGAACGTTTATGTGAAGGCAGGCTTCCTGTTGTGACCAACGTCCCTGGAAGTTTTCTCCCTGAGAGACTGCTCCCCAGCCTCGGAGACTTGCATCTGTGGTTACTAGGACCCAGTCCTGAATCCCGAACCTGCGTCCCTCTAGCAGGTGAGAGCCGTGCAACCACCACAGGAGCGAAATCCTGGTTTTTGACGACAGGATTATCTTTCGGTGCATGTGTAGGTGTGACCCCGACCACTTGTCCAACAGGTACCACTGGAATACTCTGGCATGGAACCTGCCAAACTGTATAGCCTCGTAGGCCGCCACCATCTTCCCCAACAACCGAATGCACTGATGGATCGATACACTTGATGGTTTCAATATCTGTTTTACCATTTTCTGGATTTCCAGAGCCTTTTCCAGCGGAAGAAATACTCTCTGAACTTCTGTGTCCAGAATTATCCCGAGGAAAGACAACCTTGTCGTCGGTTCCAACTGTGACTTTGGGTAATTTATGATCCACCCGTGTTGCTGGAGTATTGACAGGGAGAGGGATATGTTTTGTAATAACTGCTCCCTGGATCTCGCCTTTATCAGGAGGTCATCCAGATAAGGGATTATATTGACTCCTTTCTGACGAAGGAGGACCATCATCTCCGCCATCACCTTGGTGAATACCCTCGGCGCCGTGGAGAGACCGAAAGGTAACGTCTGGAATTGGTAATGGCAATCCTGAATCGCGAATCTCAGATAAGCCTGGTGAGGAGGATAAATGGGAACATGCAGGTAAGCATCCTTTATGTCCACCGACACTAAGTAGTCCCCCTCCTCCAGACTGGCAATCACCATCCCGAAGTGATTCCATCTTGAACTTGAACCTTTTCAGGAAGAAATTCAGATCTTTTAGATTTAGGATCGGTCTGACCGAACAACAAAGAGGCTTGAATAAAAACCCCGCCCTTGTTGTGACAACGGTACCAGGACTATAACCTGGTCTTGACATAATTTTTGGATTGCCGCTGTTACTGCTTCTCTCTCTGGTGGAGAAGCTGGCATGGTCGATTTGAAAAATCGGCATGGGGGAACGTCTTGAAACTCTAGTTTGTATCCCTGGGATACTATTTGCAACACCCAGGGATCCAGGCCAGACAGAATCCAATCCTGGCTGAAGAGTTTGAGACGTGCCCCCACCCGAGCGGCCTCCCGCAAGGGAGTTCCAGCGTCATGCTGGGGATTTGGCAGAATTAGGGGTAGACTTCTGCTCTTGGGAACCTGAAGCCGGTGTGGGCTTCTTTCCCCTTCCCCTTCCCCTACCTGCAAAGAAGGGGGAACCTCTCGCCTTTTTGTATTTATTGGTCCGAAAGGACTGCATTTGCGGGTGATAGGTCTTTTTTGCCGGTGCAGGCGCAGAGGGCAATAATGATGACTTACCTGCGATAGCCGCCGAGACTAACACATCCAGGCCAACGCCAAATAAGGCCTCACCTTTATATGGGAGAGCCTCCATATTTCTTTTGGAATCTGCATCCGCGTTCCACTGGCGAATCCATAACGCCCGCCTAGCCGATACTGCCATGGTAGCGGCTTGTGAACTCAAGAGTCCAATATCCTTCTTTGCTTCCAGCATGTAGGCGGCAGCGTCCTTGATATTCCCTAACTTAAGGAGTATCTCATCTTTATCAATCGTGTCAATTTCTGATGACATGCTTTCTGACCATTTTTCAATAGCACGACTCACCCATGCGCAGGCAATAGTGGGCCTGAGCAGTGTACCATTGGTAACATAAATGGATTTCAATGTTGTTTCCATTTTGCGGTCTGCCGGCTCTTTAAGAGAAGCCGTGCCAGGAGCAGGGAGAATTACCTTCTTTGTCAACCTGGAACTAACACAGGGGGTGACTCCCATTTTTTCCTGTCTTCAACCGGAAAAGGATAAGCTATGTGAATCCTTTTGGGAATACGAATTTTTTTATCAGGATTCACCCACATCCCTTCAAACAGAGCATTTAGTTTGTGTGAAGGAGGGAACGTGACTTTGAATTTCTTTTCCTTACATAAATAAGCTTTCTCCTGAGGTACAGGAGTGCTTTCTGTAACCTCCAACACGTCTCTTATAGCCACAATCATATATTGTATACTTTTTGCCAATTTATGATCTATCTCTCTGGATTCACTATTGTCGACACAAGAATCAGAATCCGTGTCGGTATCAGTCTTTACAACATTTGCAAATGGTCTCTTATGTGACCCAGAGGGGCCGCCTGCATAAGGAAAAACAGCATCCTGAAAAATCACATCTTCCACAGATTTTCTCCAGCATGCAGCCTTAGATTTATCTAATCTACGGATAGTCAGATGCATACTGTCACGTAGCTCTTTCACCCATGCAGGCTCTTGGTGTGCCGGTAGCGCCACCACATTACAACTCTGTGTCCCTAAAATGGCTTCCTCCGGGGAGGAACTCCTTGCCTCAGACATGCCTCACACGTGTTCACCACACTCACAGACACACTGGGACTTATTTTGGGGACAGACCCACAGTAAAATCTATCAGAGGTGACAATGTTAAATTCCTTTGTCGTATAAACAACCCTTAATGAAGTCTAAGAACACAGTACGCTGTTTACTTAAGAAGTACCGTAAGGGTACGCTAGTTGCGTAACGATCGCTTAGCCGTAGGCGAGACGCTCAAGCGTCACGTTCGCTCACGGCCCAGTGATCACAGGACAGCACGTTATTGGCGATGACTAGAGTAATGATTCGCTATGGCGTAGCGGACGCTCGAGACCACGAGGAGATCACCAGCGGCGCAGACGCTCACAACGCTATACCTTTATGTCTAAACCTTTTATCAATGAAATACACAGAATACCTTAATGTGAATACAGGGTGTAAGTGCAACCTTGTGTAACCTGACTAACTACAAAGCTGCTTGAGCGTCACCGACGCTCAAGTGAACACTTAAAACTATAGGAAATACACAGATACTGGTTTAGGGTCCAAGGCCTATTATCTGTATTATAACTATTATACTTGCAAAAAGAATCACAGTACAAATGATACACTACAATATAACAGAGACTTCCTAACCAAATAACTATACAAGAAATACAATACAATACTATGCTGATCTAATACAATACAATACTAGTCAATGGGAGATACGAGAGAAAGAGAAGGGAGAGAGAGAGAGAGAGAGAGACGGAGAGAGATTGGCTCACAGTAAGACAATATGATTATGGAGAGAAACTTACGCACAAAGGGTATGATCGCATGCGCCTCGATATCCAGCTCCCGATTATCAGCAAGAAAACCGTTGATGAGAGTGAAGTTGGATATGGTCGGCCTGCCTATTTATGCCCCACACACAATGCAATCTCATAGTCCCTACAATCCCATTGTCCATTGGACGAAGGAATTCGGCCCCGCATCATAACAAAAGGTCATAGGTTGATTCATACAGGTGGGCTGTGACGATTTCCAACAGCTCAGGTGGGTGGGAAACTGGGCTTCCCGCCGCATACCTGAGTATGTGTAAATAATAGAAATGGACATAAACTTCTTATGTCCATAACTATCCGCACGAGCGATTAATATGCTCCAAACCAACACCGGAATATTGTTAATTAAATACTCTTCCGATGGGTACCAAACACTGCTGTATGACTCCTGTTAGACCCTTCCTACAATACAAAGAGGGATTCCTCCGTTCAGGGACATTCTATATTAACCAAACTTTCAGAATCTATCAATGGGACCATGATCTACAAACTACATTAATTGTGGAAATATGTAACGATTGGGTCGCACGCTACGACTACATACTCCTTACCGTAAATACGCATACCGATGCGAGCGGGTGCACGCATCGGCGGGTATGCGCTATCACGGGAAAGCGCACGCATGCGCAGCGCGGGCCAGCGTGATGTGCAAATATGGCAGCGTGTATAGGGATATTTTTCTGACTTTGACAGTCCACCCTTTGGCAGTCAATAATAACTGCCACCTTCTAAAACATTTCAAAAGGAGAAAAATATAAGTCAGGGGTTAATTCATTTCCATGGTTGGGTAAGGAAGAAGAGAGGAGTAGGTGTGAAAAGGGTATGACCTAGTGAGATAGCAGAAGCATGTGTGTATGAGTCCATGTTTGGGGGGGTCATGTATCATCGTGCCGTACGTGTTGTAAATCAAGCTTCGAGGTATTGCGAAGTATACATTTGAATTCCTTCTTATCCCGTGGTACAGGTCTGTGGATGGGCTGTCAAACTTTACCGAGCTCTTTTCGGCTTTTGGACAAAATGGGGAGCACATTTTAGTTGATGATACATGAATGGGGGAATATGTGATTGCTGATATCTGTGCCTGTATTCCCTATACTATGTGTGTTATTACCTGAGGGTTGTAGAGATGAAGATAAAGAACACTTATGGAAAATGCAATGATATTCTATGTCAGGGAAATGTACATCTGTTGTTGAAGTTTTGTTCGGTATCTGTTGAGAGTCGTCTTCTTTGCGCTGTATTGCTCCTTGGGCATGAGCAAATAGCTTTGTCAGTGCCATCAGATTTACAAAAATGTTGGGCTAGCGTGAGTTTAAGAATACTAGGGAAACTGGGGATCCATGGCAAAGTTCATCAAATGTCCATTTCTCAAGTGGTCAAAACTTCATCTTTGGTGCTTGTCTGTTGTCTGTATAGCGTCTCGTCAACTTCCTCGTCCAAGGGGGTCTTTGTATCTTGGAGAAAAGCAGAAAAACAGGTGAAAGAAACGGACCGTATAATCGCATTTTTCATCACATCCTGGTTTCTATCATTGGGTCATAAATCAAATCCAGGTTAATTACAGTTTCCTCACTCCTCAAGCTCATCACTCTTGTACTTTGTTTGCACCTCATTAAAGCCTGCCCGCATCTAAATATCAATCCAATAGATATAACAACACCTAAGATACATAGGAGAAACTTTCCAACATCCATTATGACTCCTTGAGCCCAGTCTCCTAAACCGGAGAACCAATTTCGCGGGTTCAACCATGACACCCAACCAGTCAGCTCATTACCTACAGCAGCAAGGGTGAGATTGTGTTTTCGACGAAATTCCCACTTCAATTGGAGAATATCGTCCATCTTTTGGTCTATGACCTCTACCGGATCCTCGGTGCTATTTGTAATATACGTGCAACACTTTATGCCGTACTGTGTTGCCAATGTAACACAATATCCGCCTGTTACTGCTGTAAGATAATTAAGAACCATCCTATGCTGAACTAGTTCTGTTTTATAAGCTTGAAGTTCTCTTCCAGTGTATCTGAACGTGTCATCATACATTTCAGTGATATTATCTAACAAATTGGCGAGTGCGGAAATGTATCTATAATTCATCACTCCTCGAGCGGTGCGAGTGAAATCTAACGCTACCAGAACCTGAATCCCGGTGGATTCATGGATAAGATCAGAGGCCGGATGCTCTAACCTTTCTGACAGTTGTCTTTTAACTCGGTGCTCGTAATGAGTGTGAGTATAAGGAGCTTGGGCACCACGGTGTATGTCCTTCATTTTGTCATGTGTTACAGTCATCACTTCAGGCAATACTTTTCCAATATAACACAATCCTTCAGAGTTTGGGGCAAGCCACTTGTACGCCTTTCTCCCGCATATGAAATATGCATCATCGGGGAGAACATATGGGACAGAGAAGGACATTACCATATTACACACCTTCCAGGTGAACTCTCCTGACCCTAATTCTTCCATCTGCTTAATGCACGTATCAGTTTGTACGATATGTGCACAGTATCCTGGTGATACTTCTCCAACTCTAGTAATCCTATTTCCTAAGGTATATCGATACCGGAAAGATTTTCCTCTACTGGCTATGTGGCGTACAAGCTCTGTATCTGTAGGCATTCTATCTGCTCTGTGTGAAAAGGTCATGGTAAGGTTGCTCCATGACACTTCCCAATTTCCCGGCTTACGGGGATTGGAGATATTAAAACATAAGAGGGACCTATCCACATGGTATTGGTGGAGCTTCAAACTAGGAGGGCTTGAGATGTTAAACCTCCGGTCCACCGGTCTCCCACCACTTAGCTCAAGTACCTCCCCTAACGTTAAAGGAAATGGTACTAGCCCTGATTTGCTATGACCCTGAGGTACTTGAGAGCATACCCAACAATCTGTTTGGTTTAATACGTTACCCACTAAGGAGTGATAGTCACTCAATGGATGCCGGTCCATATGGATCTTAAAACTGGATTGGCATTTCTTTATGCACCCGTCCTCAATCAAATTGTCACAGAGCCTACAGATACAGTTTTCTTCAGCTAACAATCCATCACAATTTCTTCTATCGGACCGTTTTCTGATACTCGCCTTTGCTTGTTGGTTTGGTTGATCTTGGAAAACTACGCCTCCATCATCATAATCGGAACCCATTCCAGAACCTCTCTCGACCTCTATGGTACTCTCGCCGGAACAGACTGCTCTGGTCAACATCATGGTTAACATCAAAATCCGGATCACAGTCTCTTGGGGCAAGTCCATCTTTGAGGAGGAAATAGAGAAGAATGAGAAGGGGGAAAAAGAAATTTTAAGGGAGAGGGGATGGGAAGTAGAGAAAAACAATAAAAGGGAGAAGGGAGTCAACAACTGCTTTCGGTCTTCAAGGCTCAGGTGCCGCCTCAGTCCTCCTGGAACAGACACTCCAGTGATACAACCTCTACCGTCTGTTCCTTATCACGGGACTTCTCTGGATCAGCAACCTTTTTGCAGTGGGATGAATGGACCCAAGTCTCTCTCTCAGCAACCTTCAATGCTGTGGTGCTAGTCAATAAGACCTGGTATGGTCCTTCCCATCTATCAATAAGACAACCTGAGCGTAGAAAATTTCGTATCATTACATAATCCCCAGGTTCAATGTCATGACAATTACTATCTGGTAAATCAGGAATCACCAACTTCAGATTATCATTTTGATTCCTCAACTGCTTACTCATGTTAATCAAGTATTTTACAGTCACTTCATTGTTACATTTCAAATCATCCTGAGGGTTAATCATGACATGCGGTTGTCGACCAAACAGAATTTCAAAAGGGGACAGGTTAAGAGGGGACCTGGGAGTGGTTCTGATGCTATACAAAACAATGGGTAAAGCTTCTGGCCACGTCAATCCTGTCTCTGCCATTACTTTACTCAATTTATTTTTAATAGTGCTGTTCACTCTTTCGACCTTCGCACTCGCCTGTGGACGGTACGGAGTGTGCAGCTTGCTATCAATACCCATTAATTTACACATTCCTTGAAAGACATCACCGGTAAAATGGGTACCCCTATCACTTTCGATTATTCTAGGGATACCATACCTTCATACAAATTCCTGCACAATTTTCTTAGCTGTAAACATAGCGGTATTTGTAGCTGCTGGAAATGCTTCGACCCAATTTGAGAAAACATCTATACAAACAAGTACATATTTCAAATTTCGACATGGGGGTAATTGAATGAAGTCAATTTGTATTACCTGGAAAGGGCCGCCGGCAGGTGGGATATGGGATGGTTCTGTAGGTATTGCTTTTCCAATATTCTTTCTCAGACAGGTAAGGCATGACATTGCTCTTTTACCCGCATGAGAGGAGAATCCTGGGGCGCACCAGTATGCTCTTACCAATTTGCACATTCCCTCCTTGCCTAGATGAGTCAACCCATGAGCTGCTTCAGCCAGACATGGAAGATATGCTCTGGGGGCCACTGGTTTACCATGTCCATCCGTCCAGAGCCCTGAGGACTCCTGGCCATATCCCTTTGCCTTCCAGACTGCTCTTTCCTGTGTGGAACACAAATTCTGCATCTCACACAACTTCTGTGTGTTGATGGTATTAAATACCATCAGTTGTGTTGTGTCTGTCTGTATGGGGGTAGCAGCTGCAAGCTTTGCGGCTTCGTCTGCTCGGCTGTTACCAAGGGATACTGGGTCTTGGCTATATGTATGTGCTTTACATTTGATAACAGCCACTCTGTCGGGTTCCTGTATCGCTGTTAGAAGCCTTTTTATATAAGCTGCATGCGCTATCGGTGTACCAGCTGCCGTCATGAAATTTCTGAGGCGCCATAGGGCTCCGAAATCATGTACTACCCCGAAGGCGTATCTAGAATCGGTGTAGATATTGGCTGACTTACCCTTAGCCAATTCACATGCTCTGGTTAGGGCGACCAGTTCAGCAACCTGGGCTGAGTGAGGTGGACCTAGCGGTTCCGCTTCTATGGTGTCTTGGTCATTTACGACTGCGTATCCCGTACACAAGTCTCCCGAGTCTGACTGTCTATGACAACTACCGTCAGTGTAGAACGTGAGTTCTGCATCTTCCAGTGGGTTGTCACTGATGTCAGGCCTTGCGGTAAAATTTTGGGTCAAATATTCCATACAATCATGTGTATCTTCCTTTGTATTAAATCCTCCTTCCCCATCACTCTCACCTTCCACCCTTTGTGTCTGACCAGGCACACCTGGGAGAAATGTTGCAGGATTTAATGCGCTGCATCTCCTTATGGTGATGTTTACTGGGGCCATTAATGCCAATTCCCATCTTGTAAACCTTGCTGATGAGACGTGTCTGGTTTGGGCAGAATTCAATAAGGCAGATACCGCATGTGGTGTATGGATTGTGAGGTTGTGGCCTAGCACGACATCTTCGCTTTTTGTCACTAGCAATGCTATCGCCGCAACGCTACGCAAGCATGTGGGGAGGGATCGCGCTACCGTATCTAGCTGAGCGCTGTAGTATGCAACTGGCCTGCTGGCATCACCGTGTTTTTGGGTTAGTACACCTGCTGCGCAACCAGCACTTTCTGTTCCGTATAGTTCAAAGGGTTTCCCATAGTCTGGCATACCTAGTGCTGGCGCCTGCGTTAGGCACTGTTTGAGTCTCTCAAATGCTGTTTCGGATTCGTCTGTATGCGAGATCCTATCAGGTTTGTTTGAGGAGACCATTTCCTGCAAAGGTAACGCCAATATGGAAAACCCTGGGATCCAATTACGGCAATACCCACACATTCCTAAAAACGTCCTGATCTGTTGCTGGGTTTGTGGCAGTGTCATGTCTCTAATGGCTTGGATTCTATCAGCGGTCAGGTGTCTCAGTCCTTGTGTTAGACAGTGTCCCAAATATTTTACCTTAGTTTGGCATAATTGCAACTTGTCTTTGGAAACCTTATGTCCTGTGTCTGAAAGATGAAACAGGAGCCGTTTCGTATCCTTCAGGGAAGCTTCCAGCGAATCTGAACACAGTAGTAAATCATCTACATACTGTATCAATACTGATCCACTCTCCGGTTGGAAAGACTGTAAACAATCATGCAAAGCCTGAGAAAATATACTTGGACTATCTATGAAACCTTGGGGTAACCGAGTCCACGTGTATTGGACTCCTCTGTATGTGAATGCAAACAAATATTGGCTGTCAGGGTGCAGAGGTACCGAAAAGAATGCGGAGCAGAGGTCAATAACAGTGAAAAATTTGGCAGTGGGAGGAATTTGCATTAGGATGACAGCTGGATTAGGCACTACGGGGAACTGACTCTCAACTATTTTGTTAATCCCCCTTAGATCCTGCACTAGCCTGTAACCCCTCCCCCCACTCTTTTTAACAGGGAAGATGGGACTATTTGCTGTGCTGGACGTTCTTACTAGAATGCCCTGTTGTAGCAAGCGCTCTATTACTGGGAAAACTCCTAACTCCACCTCTGGCTTCAGAGGATACTGTGGGATTTTTGGAGCTATCCTACCATCTTTTACTTGTACAACTACTGGAGCTGCGTTTGCCATTAATCCAGTGTCCTGTCCATCTTTTGTCCAAAGTGACTCTGGTATCTGAGATGTCATTTCTTCTATTTGGGATGGATTCCTATTTGTCATAATGGGATGTGACATTAATTTTGATGGGGAGTCTAACATGTCTCGTACTTCCTGAGCGTGATTCTCAGGAATGTCCAAGAATACACCTTCAGGAGTACAATAAATGACGCAACCCATTTTACATAGTAAGTCTCTTCCCAGGAGATTTGTCGGTGCCGATGCAGCCAGCAAAAAGGAATGCTTGGTATGCAAAGGCCCTATTGTAATCTCGGCTGGTTTGCTAACAGGGTAGTGCTGGACTACTCCTGTTACTCCCATGGCTGGAACTGTCCTACCAGTGGTTCTCATGCTCACTGTCGAATTTATCACTGACTTGGCCGCCCCTGTGTCTACAAGAAAATTTAAAGTTTTACCAGCTACATTGATTGCAATCTCTGGTTCACTTCCAAGACTGGCAATCAATTTAACTGGCTGCAGATTACAGGTATGGCCACACCCCTATTGGGTATGCTGACCTCCCTGAATCCCGTTGGCAGCAACTACTTGTGGGGGAGTTAGCTGGGAACTACCAGAGGCATGCCACTCTCTGTTCGGGGGGTATCTTTTTGTTTCCCCTGTATGTGGCTCAAAACTCCGCCTCTGTGGACCCTGCTCCCAATGTCGTGTGTCGTGTCGTTGTCTAGGGGGTTGAAAAGATCTTTGTACACTCTTTGTTCTACAGTCTCGTGCATAGTGTCCCTGTTTGTTACAAGAAAAACATGTTATTACACTTGACTTACCCACAGGATTCGGTGGTACATACGCAGGCTGCCTTGTGGTCAGCGCCTGTATACTTACTGACATCAACTTATCACTTTGCGACTCCCTGTGTCTAGTGATGTTTCTGTCGTGATCAATAGCAGCCTCTCTCAATGTGGACACCGACAGACCTCGCCAACATGGTTGCGTGGTCTGAACCCTAGTCTTTAATGTTTCCTTTAAACCATCCATCAGTACAGATACTGCTACTTCTTGGTGGTTTGGGTTGGTCCTAATGTCTTCTATTCCAGTGTACTTTGCCATTTCTAATAGTGCCCGATGAAAATATTCTGTTGCCGTTTCGGACTCTTTTTGTCTAATGGAGAATATTTTGTTCCATTTAACAACGGCTGGGAAATACTCCTTTAGCTGTAAATTTATCCTTTTTACGTTATCTTTGTTGTACACATCTGAAAGTGGTACATCTTTATCTAGTCCACAATCAGCTAAGAATTGAACTGAGTCGACATTTGAAGGTAAACAAGCTCTTAGCAGTATCTGCCAATCTTTGTTGTTGGGCTCTACAGTGTTCCCTAGATCCCTGATGTATTTTTGGCTAGCAACTAAGTCTTTCCTGGGGTCAGGAAATTCGGACACTATTGTTCTTAATTCCATTCGGGAAAATGGTGTGTACATGGCAATGTTCCTTATGGGAGTGGCTCCTGATACATCTGTTTTCCCATTGGGAACTGCTATTACTCTAACAGGGTTAACTCTAACAACCTCATTCTGTGTAGATTCTACAACTTGTGGTGAAATAGTTTCAGTATAATGCATGGTGCCGTACTTACCCGTTGACACGACCTCACCTATCCCTCCGCTAGGGGCCTTCGCTAATCTCGTGGGTGTTGCTGTGCCTACTGTGGTCTCTGCTATGGTGGCTGCGAGAGAGAGAGCTGAAATTGTTGCTGAATCGTCTTCTTGATCACACTCCTGAGGAAAGTTCAAAACAGGGTACAACTTGCACGGGTTAATACTTGCATGAGTTACTTGGTTAACATCATTAACATTTACAGGGTTACTAAGTGTTTGTGTTTTACAACCCAGTGCGTTTCTCTCCGTAATCAACTTCTCTCCTGCTATGTATGGTGGTGGCGGGGCTGTGGCTATCAGTTTCCTGACTGCCCCAGATCCCGCCGCCAGAGCCAAACCTCTCTGTATCTCACCTTCCTGGTGCCATAACTGTAAATAATCATGATGCTGAATTCGTCTCTTTGTTGATTTTATGAGACATATCCTCCTCCTTAAATTTTGTAACACTTCTGGACTGAAGCTACCTATTCTTGGGAATTTCTCCCTGTCTTGTACAGTCATTCTCTCCCATTCATCACATAAAACCTCTGTGTGACTTCCGTATTTTTCACACATGATGTACCTTGCCGACCCGACTGGTCGGTTCTCTGAATCAACCCGATCCGAGGTTGATCGCCCCCTACCTGAACAATTGGCCCCCATAATCTGCAGGTGTTGCTTACTACTCCTTTGATCTTTATATCACGGTCTTCAGCGAACCCTTACAGCAAACCAAATTATTCAAAATAGGCCGGCGGTGGCGGTTTACCGAGTACCCCACTCACTCGCCCACCTCGACCAATACGACCTGATCACACCGATATGGTGCTGGCGTACTCGATACAGGGCCCTACCAAAAAACCTTCTGTTTACTGGAACATATGAGGGTTACCCGCAGGACACTTACTCTTTCCAGTAAAGGTGGGGTTGTTAGATAGTTCCTGAGTGACCAGCGAACTTCCCTTTAAAAATAAAAAATTACACAAATCACGTCAGAATGTACAAATAGCGTTTGTGACCACTTTACTCTAATGGTATTAGGTCAGATTACTAACTACTGCACACAATTACGTGCGGTACAATCGTTCAGTACATAAGCACTACCTGTTATGTACTGAGAGATCAATGGAATCGAAAATTGCGGCTGCGAATTCCTTCAGCCAGAGCTTCAAATGGCCTATATGGGTTTTAGCACCAACCCCCGGGGTTGTGCTTCTTGTACCTTTATAGCGGACCTTCTTGTCTTGTTACCTTGTGACCTCCTGGTCTTGTTACCTTGTGACCTCCTGGTCTTGTTACCTTGTGATCCGCTATACTCTAATGCTCATATTTTATTTAACCAAGGATGCCTCCTTAGCCACCGTATATGTCACTTACACGTATGTCCTTTACGAGTACCCGATTTCTTTTTGGTTCAACCTCTAAGTTATATAAACTTATGTATACAAAAACACACTCACTCAACACATGTACACTTTTGCTTCCACTTCTATTTCTGCGCAGAAATTTTCTTTAGCCCAGCTGTGTTACCAATTAGGAGCAGGATCTGTTAAACTAAATTTCAGATTTCCAAAAATAGATTTGCGTTATTTACCGCGTCGCGTTATCTACCGCTGTGCGTTTCTTATCGCTTTATCACAACTTGAGCTACGTGGGCGTAACCGGACGCTACGTTGCGTAATGTACGCTGCGTGCGTCTGCCTTTGGATTGCGTACGCTAGTCTTTGTTAGAGACACGTGTACGCAAAACAAAGATCCACCGTAACACAATTTTTACTTTTATCAATGTAGATAATCCCTGATCATCTACCGCACACCACACTGACTGCCTTATCTCCCAGACAAGCCGTGTGTTGGTCTATACTTTAACTATTACCTCTACTATGAAATAACAGCAAATCTCTTTTAGCACTTTCTATCAACTATAAAAATTGGCAAACAGGAATAGTGATATACGAAATTGAAAAAGAAATGCAGATATGTATGTATGCGTGCGTGTATACGCAAGACAGAAGAGAAATAAACAGTTTTAAAGGACACAAGCGTTTTGTTCTTACTTCCGGTTCCCGGATTCCTTCAGCACTCTTTATCTAAGCGAAGCAGACGCTTATCCCGTCAGCACTGTGAGACAACCTCCCACCCTTTGCTGGGGGATAATGTCTGCTGATCTACCTAGTGCAGATATGAGAAGGACAGGACGAGTCCCCAATTGACAATGTTAAATTCCTTTGTCGTATAAACAACCCTTAATGAAGTCTAAGAACACAGTACGCTGTTTACTTAAGAAGTACCGTAAGGGTACGCTAGTTGCGTAACGATCGCTTAGCCGTAGGCGAGACGCTCAAGCGTCACGTTCGCTCACGGCCCAGTGATCACAGGACAGCACGTTATTGGCGATGACTAGAGTAATGATTCGCTATGGCGTAGCGGACGCTCGAGACCACGAGGAGATCACCAGCGGCGCAGACGCTCACAACGCTATACCTTTATGTCTAAACCTTTTATCAATGAAATACACAGAATACCTTAATGTGAATACAGGGTGTAAGTGCAACCTTGTGTAACCTGACTAACTACAAAGCTGCTTGAGCGTCACCGACGCTCAAGTGAACACTTAAAACTATAGGAAATACACAGATACTGGTTTAGGGTCCAAGGCCTATTATCTGTATTATAACTATTATACTTGCAAAAAGAATCACAGTACAAATGATACACTACAATATAACAGAGACTTCCTAACCAAATAACTATACAAGAAATACAATACAATACTATGCTGATCTAATACAATACAATACTAGTCAATGGGAGATACGAGAGAAAGAGAAGGGAGAGAGAGAGAGAGAGAGAGAGAGAGACGGAGAGAGATTGGCTCACAGTAAGACAATATGATTATGGAGAGAAACTTACGCACAAAGGGTATGATCGCATGCGCCTCGATATCCAGCTCCCGATTATCAGCAAGAAAACCGTTGATGAGAGTGAAGTTGGATATGGTCGGCCTGCCTATTTATGCCCCACACACAATGCAATCTCATAGTCCCTACAATCCCATTGTCCATTGGACGAAGGAATTCGGCCCCGCATCATAACAAAAGGTCATAGGTTGATTCATACAGGTGGGCTGTGACGATTTCCAACAGCTCAGGTGGGTGGGAAACTGGGCTTCCCGCCGCATACCTGAGTATGTGTAAATAATAGAAATGGACATAAACTTCTTATGTCCATAACTATCCGCACGAGCGATTAATATGCTCCAAACCAACACCGGAATATTGTTAATTAAATACTCTTCCGATGGGTACCAAACACTGCTGTATGACTCCTGTTAGACCCTTCCTACAATACAAAGAGGGATTCCTCCGTTCAGGGACATTCTATATTAACCAAACTTTCAGAATCTATCAATGGGACCATGATCTACAAACTACATTAATTGTGGAAATATGTAATGATTGGGTCGCACGCTACGACTACATACTCCTTACCGTAAATACGCATACCGATGCGAGCGGGTGCACGCATCGGCGGGTATGCGCTATCACGGGAAAGCGCACGCATGCGCAGCGCGGGCCAGCGTGATGTGCAAATATGGCAGCGTGTATAGGGATATTTTTCTGACTTTGACAGAGGGACACAGGATAGGAGCAGCCAGTTCACAAACCCAGCGCCAGTATTGCCTGTGAACACAATATGTCCACAGCCCAAAAGCGCTTTTAAATAGTAATATACACTATCAAATGCACCGCAATCGCTTTGTGCCCCCCCTTTATAGCACCCTGTACTTGTCAGAAGGGTAGAAGAGGACCAGCATGTTCTCTGCAGCCTGAGGAGAGAGAGAAAATGGTGCTGAGTAGTGTGCTGGCTGCCTGAGGAGGAAGCTCCGGCCCTCAGTATCCATGACAATATTTATACTGGCGGGGGTAGGGCTGTGCCAGCGGCATATTATGCCCCCTTTTAGCCAGTTTGAGGTATTTCGCTTGCTGCCCAGGGCCCCCCCCCCCCCCCCTGCACCCTGCAGTTCCTGTCTGTGTGGGCAGCAATGGCGCGCTGCGCTCCGCCAGCCGCGCCGCACTGCACCTCAGCCGTCACTTGATTGAAGATCATTCTTCTCATACTCACCTATCTTCTGACTTCTGGCTCTGTGAGGGGGGTGACGGCGTGCTGTGGGAGTGAGCATCTAGACACGGCTAGCGTACAGTTCCCTTCAGGAGCTAATGGTGTCCTGTCAGCCAGAAGCAGAGCCATGAAACTCTGAGGAAGTTGGTTCTGCTTCTGCCCCCTCAGTCCCACGAAGCAGGGAGTCTGATGCCAGCAGATCTCCCTGAAAATAAAAAACTCAACATAAGTCTTTTCGGAGAAACTCAGTAGAGCTCCTCAGAGTGCATCCAGTCGACCTGGGCACATTTCTAAAACTGAGGTCTGGAGGAGGGGCATAGAGGGAGGAGCCAGTTCACACCCAATGAAAAGTCTGTAGAGTGCCCATGTCTCCTGCGGATCCCGTCTATACCCCATGGTCTTGATGTCGTCCCCAGCATCCTCTAGGACGTATGAGAAAAGTTATTATTAATATATACCTGCACACCAATTTTAGTCTTACATTATACTATTATTAATTAAAAGTTATTTAATGTTTATGTATACCGTCTAGCATCATTTTTTATTGAGTAGCGCTGGTTATCTTTTGGTTTATGATTCTGTATGCTGTTGCTGCCGACTGCCGCTGTCTGCGCCTGTCATACTGTATGACGGGCAGCAGCGCCGACAGCACGGAGAGCGGTGCCCATCTCCTCCTTTCTGGCTCCCTGCCTTCTTGATTGTGCTCATAGTTGAAAGTAAGGGGTGGTCCGAATGTGTACAGGACCACCCGTTAGGCATATCACTAATATCAGCCGCCTGCCCAGTGAAAACCAGGAACACGACTACAGTACAGCAGTTGCTCTGAGTCACATCCTGAGCTCCGCCTCCCCTGCAGGCTGCTTTAACTCTGAGGTATAGCCGCTGACTGAACGACTCAGCCCCATGTGTGACAGCTGTCTCTCCCGAAAGAAGAGAGGAGGCACTCCTTAAGCAAAAATCAGGTAATTGACAATTGGGAGGGTGGGGGTGGTGTTTGGGCGCTCTTCAAAGCATAGAGTCTGCATATGAAGTTTAGTTGTCAGGAAACCCACACTGACGTTTAGGGGGAAATTTACAAAGATGTGAGTTCTATTTAAGCTGGGATATTGCCCATAACAACCAGTCAGATTCTACTTCTCATTTATTTAGCAGCTTCTAGAAGATAATACCTGGAATCTGATTGGTTGCTATGGGCAACATCCCATCTTAAATAGAACTCCCATCTTAGTAAATTTACCCCTTAGAGTACTTGTTTTTCTAATAAAGCTATTTTTTTTATATTTCCCCCGCACACATACATATGTTTATATACACAATTTTAAATTAAATTATGCAGAAGGCATACTGTATGTCAGAAACATGTCTTACGCACACACTCCCTCACCCTCCCACTAACTCCCCCATCACCGTCCATGCCCTCACTCTCCCTCTAGCTCCCCCTCAGCGTCCCTACCCTCACCATCCCCTCTAACTCCCTGTCACCATCCATGCCCTCACACTCCCTCTGACCCCTCAGTCACCGCCTAGGCCCTCACGCTCCTCTAGCCCCCCAGTCACCTTCGATGCCCTTACTCTCCCTCTAACCCCCAGTCACTGTCCAAGCCCTTACCCTCTTTCTAACTCCCCCTCAGAGTCCCTGCCCTCACCATCCCTGTAACTCCCCCTCAGCGTCCCTGCCCTCACCATCCCTGTAACTCCCCCTCAGCATCCCTGCCCTCACCCTCCCTGTAACTCCCCTTCAGCGTCCCTGCCCTCACCCTCCCTGTAACTCCCCTTCAGCGTCCCTGCCCTCACCCTCTCTGTAACTCCCCGTCAGCGTCCCTGCCCTCACCCTCTCTGTAACTCCCTTTCAGCGTCCCTGACCTCTCCCTCCCTGTAACTCCCCCTCAGCTTCCCTAACCTCATCCTTCCCTCTAACTCCCCGTCACCGTCCATGCACTCATACTCCCTCTAACCCCTCAGTCATTGCCTATGCCCTCACTCTCCTCTAGGCCCCCAGTCACTGTCCAAGCCCTTACCCTCTCTCTAACTCCCCCTCAGCGTCCCTGCCCTCACCCTCCCTCTATCTCCCCTTCAGCGTCCCTGCCCTCACCCACCCTCTATCTCCCCTTCAGCGTCCCTGCCCTCACCCTCCCTCTATCTCCCACTCAATGTCCCTACCCTCACCCTCCCTATAATTCCCCTCAGTGCCGTGCCCTCAGGTTCCCTCTAAATACCCCTCAGCGTTCCTGCCCTCATCCTTCCTGTAACTCCCAAAGTAGTGGGAGTAATAAGGGGAAAGAGGGGAGGGAAAATAGGTGGGGGAAGGGGGTGTCAAGAGAGAGGAGGAAAAAGAGAAGAAAAAATACCTTCCTAGGTATTCAGCCTCTTCTGGCTTGCGTTCTATGGTGAAATTCTGCATAGACTATACTGCCCAGGGCCCTATAATCCCATAAAGGTATTGTGTATAAGGGGTACTACTGTGGGCATTGTGTATAAGAGATACTACTGTGTAGCATAATGTGTATAAGAGGGCACTACCATGGGCATTGTGTATAAGGACTACTAGTGTATGGTGTAATATGAATCATGGGGACTAAGTGCAGAGTAATATAAGTAAGATTGTGCTACACTGTGGTGTAATTTGAATTGGAGGTACTATTGTGAGGTTCTATTATGTGGCCCCTCCTCCTTGTGAGACCACAGCTCCTTTTTGTGATGCACGCCTTTGGCACGCGCTGTCTCATTATGAGTTAAGGGAGGGAGGGCACCAAATTATAGTTTGCAGGAGGGCGCCGAACACCCTAGCCCCGGCCCTGCTCCTGACATTGTACTGTGCCGTCCGTGGTTTACGCTTTCATATTATGTCAGCTACAGGGGGCGATGGGTCTGGCCCTGATTCCGCCGTGTGCGGTTATGATGTCCTAGATGCATTTGAGGATAACATAGCTGCGGAGGGTTCAGGTTTTGGGGGTTCAGCCATGGATAGCTACTCTGTCCACTCAGTTACAGCACTTGAATAACTCTTTTGATAAACGTATTCCTGACCCCTGTCCCGCCTAAGACTAAACCTAAGAAGTCCTCTAAGCGGGCTGTTACTTCCTCTCAATCCACACATGTTCCGGATACCTCTTCCAATGAAGATGGCGTGTGTACTGACCCCACAGACTCTGATCATGACGTTTCTGATGGGGAATCTGTTTCACAGGTGGATGTTCCTGATCTCTTAGAGGCTATCAGGCTCATTCTTCAGATTAATGATGATCCTGAGCCTGCTACTACATCTAAGAAACCGGACAGGTTCAAACGTCAGAAGGTTACTACATTGGTTCTACCTCATTCTGACCACTTGGTTGATATACGTCAGGAATCCTGGGAGAACCCAGGAAAGAAATTCACCCCACACAAGAAGATGCTAGCCCGCTATCCCCTTGCGGCAGAATTGAGTAAAAATTGGGAAACACCACCGCCGGTGAACCCGCAAATCGCTCGGCTGGTGGGGTCATCTGCTCTGCCTGTCACTACCATCACTTCTCTCAAGGAGCCGATGGATAAGCGTGTGGAGGGATGCTTAAAAGCTATCTATACCCTTGCAGGGGCTGTGCATAGGCCCCCTTTGTGGCTACTTGAGCCGCAGAAGCTATTGAGGTGTGGGCTCAGGAAATGGAGGCTGAGTTTCCGTCAGATTTTCCTGAACATGCCAGACAATGTCTCTCTTATATTGTCATGGCATCTCATTACATTAAAGAAGCAGCTTCAGATGCCGGTGTTCTGGCGGCCAAGGCTGCTACGACATCCATTTTGGCTCGCCGTATTCTCTGTTTACGGTCCTGGTCGGTGGACTTGGACTCTTAGAAAACCCTGGAGGTGCTCCAGTTTAAAGGAAACATCCTCTTTGGTGAGGATCTCAACAAGATTGTCGCTGACTTGGCGTCTGCTAAGACTGCATGTCTACCTAGTACTACTCCTTCAGCCCCGAAGGCTAAGAGCACTTCCTTTCATTCCTTTCAACCTCCGGGTAAAGCAAAGGGTCAGACATACCCGAAACAGTCTCTCACTTCCAAAACCTCCAAGCCCAAGCCTAAACGTGCCTGGGCTGCCCGTCAGCCTGCTTCCAAATCTGACAAGCCTGCGGCATGGACGAAGCGGGCCTCCCCTGGGGGATCCCAGGGTGGGAGGCCGACTTCTACAGTTCACCCAGGTATGGTTGAAGACCACTTCAGACGCTTGAGAATGGGAAGTTGTCACTCATGGATATGCTATATCAGGGGCGGCCAACCAGTCAGTGATAAAGAGCCAAGAAACCTTGTTAGGTACGTCAAAGAGCCGACATCGAGCCGACATCGAGCCGAAGGCGCGCATGCAAAAATGGAATGTGGCCTTGTGCCTGCTAGACCACGCCCCTGGTATAAAATACATTGAAAAAGCCAGAACGACATAAAATAAACATTTTTAAAGTCAGATCCATTGAAAAAGCCACTTTCACATAAAATAATTGAAAAAGCCAGATTCACATAATAAACTTAAGTTCCCCTTGTGTCACTCCAGCCAACACCCTGCTGTCACTCCAGCCAGCTCCCCCATGTGTCCCTCCTGCTAGCACCCTTCTATGTCACTCCAGCCAGCTCCCCATGTGACACTCCTGCTAGCACCCTTCTATGTCACTCCAGCCAGCTCCCCATGTGTCACTACTTCCAGCACCTTCCTTCATCACTCCAGTCAGCTCCTCCATGTTTCACTCCTTCCAGGACCCTTCTGTGTCACTCCAGCCATCTCCGCCTTGTGTCACTCTAGCCCACCGTCATGTGTCACTAAAGTTCCCCCACCAAGTCGTGCCATTGCTGCAGCCCCTAATGTGTTCTCTGTTTGCCAGTGGGTGTCTCGCCTCTAGTATCTGGCTCCATCAATTTTCAGTCCCTGTAGTGCTGCTGCATGTCTGGCTGGAGTGTAGCAGTTTCTGTATCTGTTGAGGTCACCTGATTTAGAGTGTTGGGAGCCACATTTAAATAAAGAAAGAGCCTCATGCGGCTCAAGAGCCACAGGTTGGCCACCACTGTGCTATATCCTTCAAGACAAGTCCCCCTCCTCGCTGTTGCCTGACGGACATCCCTTCGTATCAGGTGAGGGCAACAACTCTCCATTTAGTGGTACAATCCCTCCTGGACACCGGAGTGGTAGTGCCGGTGCCTCTGGCTCAGAAGGCAGGGGGTACTATTCAACACTGTTCCTAGTCCCCAAACCGAATGGTTCCTCCCGGCCCATTTTCAACCTCAAATCTTTGAACAAGTTTGTGAGGGTCTCCAAGTTTCGTATGGAGACCCTTCGCTCTATTGTCCTGGCTTTGGAAACAGGAGACTATATGGTATCCCTGGATATACAAGATTCTTACCTGCATATCCCTATTGCCATGTCACATCAGCAATACCTTCGGATTGCTATTGGCAATCTCCATTACCAATTCTGGGCCTTACCGTTTGGTCTGACCATGGCTCCGCAAATTTTCACCAAGGTCATGGCAGTTATGACGGCTTCACTCCACCGTCGGGGCATCAGGATCCTGCCGTATCTGGACGACCTACTGATCCTGGCCAATTCCCTAGAAGTTCTCCTCATTTGGATCTGACGTTCCAGTTTCTGCAAGTCCACGTGTAGCTCATCAACTGGAAGAAATCATCCCTGGTCCCTGCCCAGAGCATGGTGCATCTGGGAGCATTGTTGGACACACACAACCAGAGGTTGTTTTTGTCACAGAAGAAAGTCCTGAAGCTTCAGACAAGATACGTTGCTTCCTCTTTCGTCCGCGTGTGTCGATACACTCGGCGAAGCAAGTACTAGGCCTCATGGTGTCGGCCTCATGGTGGAGTACGCTCAATTTCATTCCCGCCCTCTGCAACAGAAACTGATTCTGGCCAAGTGGGACGGCCTGCCTCACCGGATCAGGTCTCAAATGATCTCCTTGTCTCCGGAGGTCCGTCTGTCACTTACCTGGTGCCTGCAGGACCACCGATTGAGCAGGGGTCATCCCTTCTGGATCTACAACTGGGTCCTTCTGACAATGGATGCCAGTCTGAGGGGTTGGGACGCGGTGTTGGAGCAACACTCTCTTCAGGGTCGGTGGACCAGGGAGGAGTCTCTCCTCCCGATAAACATTCTGGAATTGCGGGCAGTGTTCAATGCTCTGAAACTGGCCCAGCATCTGGTACTGAACAGGCCTGTTCAAGTACAGTAAGACAACGCCACCACGGTGGCGTACATAAATCATCAAGGCGGCACTCGAAGCCGCATGGCAATGTCAAAGATTCTTCAATGGGCGGAACGCCATCTGCCAGCCATATCAGCAGTGTTCATTCCGGGTGTCCTCAACTGGGAAGCGGACTTCCTCAGTCGTCAGGACATACACGCCAGAGAGAGGAGCCTTCATCCAGAAGTATTTCAACTCCTAGTGGACAAGTGGGGCCTACCAGATGTAGACCTGATGGCGTCTCGACACAATCACAAGGTTCCGGTCTTCGGAGCAAGAACAAGGGATCCTCAAGCGGCATTCGTGGACGCACTGGCAATTCCATGGAACTTTCAGCTGCCGTACATGTTCCCTCCGGTGTCACTCCTGCCCAGAGTAGTAAGGAAGTTCAAGCAAGAAGGAGAAATTCTTCTTCTAATAACTCCAGCGTGGCCCAGACGGCATTGGTTCTCAGACCTGCAGGGTCTCTCACTAGAGCGTCCTCTTCTACTTCCGCAACGACCAGACCTCCTCGTTCAGGGCCTTTGTGTTTACCAGGATTTGGCCTGGCTGGCTTTGACGGCGTGGCTCTTGAAGCTTCCGTACTGAGGCCCAAAGGATTTTCTGAGGCGGTCATTCAAACTATGTTGAAGGCCCGTAAGCCGGCTTCTGCTCGGATTTACCATAGGTTCTGGAATTCTTACTTGCTTGGTGCGCATCTAACAATCATGACAACAAGTTTAGTACGGCCAAACTTTTGGCCTTCCTACAACAGGGCTTGGACTTGTGCCTTCGGCTGGCCTCCCTCAAGGTTCATATTTCTGCCTTGTCGGTATGGTTTCAGAGAAAAATTGCGACTCTACCTGATGTTCATACATTCACTAAGGGTGTTTTACGAATTCAACCTCCCTATGTACCGCCTGTGGCTCCTTGGGATTTGTCGGTGGTTCTGGAGGCTTTGCAAGAGTCTCCGTTTGAACCTCTTGTATCTGCGGACCTTAAGTGGCTTTCCCTCAAGGTCTTGTTTCTGCTGGCTATTGCCTCTACTAGATGGGTATCAGATTTGAGCGCCTTGTCTTGTACATCCCCCTATCTGACCGGGCGGTTCTTCGGACGCGCCCTGGTTATCTACCTAAGGTGGTGTCTTCTTTCCACCTTGACCAGGAGATTGTGGTTCCGGCCTTTGTCTCTCCGGATTTATCCTCCAAAGAGCGGTCTTTGGACGTATCTATGTGAAGAGGACAGCCTCCGTTAGGAAGTCTGATTCTCTCTTTGTACTGTTTGGTTTTCACAAACGTGGCTGGCCTGCTAACAAGCAGACCTTGGCCAGATGGATTAGAATGGTGATTGTACATGCTTATGTACAGGCTGGCCTTCCAGATCCTGCTACCATCAAAGCCCATTCTACTCGGTCTGTTGCACTTTCTTGGGTGGCCCGCCGTGGTGCGACCCTTGAACAATTGTGCAAGGCGGCTACGTGGTCCTCAGTGAACACGTTCATAAGGTTCTATGCCTTCGATACTTCCACCTCCCAGGATGCTTCCTTTGGACGCCGGGTTCTTGTGCCCGCTACAGTGCACCCCTCCCATAAGGAACTACTTTAGGACATCCCCGATGTTATTCCCTGTGGAATACCAGTGTACCCCACAGCAGAAAAGGAGATTTATGGTAAGAACTTACCTTTGTTAAATCTCTTTCTGCGAGGTACACTGGATTCCACAGGGTGCCCACCCTGACACACTTAGCTTCTTTGGGTTAGTATGGTATTAGCCGCTGATACCTTCTCCTGTCGTGAGATTGTGGTGTCTGTGGCTACTAACTGTTGTCGTCTGTTTTACCTGCTACTGCATTGGACTGGTTAACAAAACTGAGCTCCTGTGCACGGAGGCGGGGTTATAGAGGAGGCGGCGCTGAGCGTCTTGGGAACAGTGAAAAGCTTTTAGCCTGTTGGTGCCTCGGATCAAGATCCTACTCTACACCCCCGATGTTATTCGATGTTATTCCCTGTGGAATCCAGTGTACCTCGCAGACAGAGATTTAACAAAGGTAAGTTCTTACCATAAATCTCCTTATTTTTTCCGGCAGGGTCCACAGGTTATCCACAGGATAACATTGGGATATGATGATGCAACAGCGGATTTGCACCAAACGGTCAAAGCTTTCGGCCTCCCAGCATGCAACGGGCCCGTCCATATATCCCCGCCTCCTGGCTCAGGTAAATCAGTTGTTTTTTGTTTGGTACTGCAGGAGCCGGACCATGGTCAAGAGGGCTGCTGTTTTTTAGCAGCCATAAGCTTTTTTGTTTTGTTTTTATATTCTTACTATTTTTCTTGAGTGATCTTTCTAAAAAGCGTCTTATACGTACCTTAGAAAGAGTCGCTCCAACAACTCTCCACCGAGTCGCGCCTACGCTTACCCACGGGTACAGTGCTGTTTCAACGGGTGTCTGTGTCGGATGTACTAGCAAGTCCAGCAGACATTACCAGGCTGAGGCCGGAGCACATGGAGAAGGTAAGGCATCGGTTCTGCTTAGAGGGGGAACGCGTACACAGCCGCATTGTTTTGGGAGGTGACTACCAAACAGTCACTGACGTGGCTGCCACCTAGGGTGCACCAGCACTAGGTCTTAGGGATCATAGGCTCCAGGGGTAGTATGAGGCCACTATCCCTAGGGTTGATGTCAGCAGTGGGAAGTCAGGCGCTCCCCTGGTCGCCCCTCCCCCCAGTTCATGACCAGTTTCCTACAAGTCTCCCACCATGAACTTATTTCCTGCTTCCGTCTGAGACGCTGTGTATCTAAAAGGAACCAGTTGCAGCATAGGCGGCTGTGTGGCTGGTGCATTAGTGTTCACTTGGGCATCTGTGTTCACTGTAGGTTCACCGGGCGAGTGTGTACACTATTAGCATCTGGATCCACTCAGCGTTCGCTAACCTATTGGTCCTGGAAGCGGGGTGAGTCTCCCTGTATCCCACTCTACTGAGCACAGGTAATACAGCACTAAGGTGGTCATTCCGAGTTGTTCGCTCGCTGCCGATTTTTGCAGTGCAGCGATTAAGTAAAAAAACGGCAAAAATGCGCATGCGCATGGTACGCAGTGCGCATGCGCTAAGTACTTTCACACAAAACTTTGTAGATTTACACAAGCTCGAGAGACGTTTGTTCATCGCTCGAGTGATCGTAGTGTGATTGACAGGAAGTGGGTGTTTCTGGGCGGAAACTGGTCGTTTTCAGGGAGTGTGCTAAAAAACGCAGGCGTGCCAAGTAAAAACGCAGGAGTGGCTGGGGAAACGGGGGAGTGGCTGGCCGAACGCAGGACGTGTTTGTGACGTCAAAGCAGGAACTAAATGGACTGAGGTGATCGCAGTCTAGGAGTAGGTCTGGATCTACTCAGAAACTGCAGGGAATTATTTAGTAGCAGTTCTGCTAATCTTTCGTTCGCTATTCTGCTAAGCTAAGATACACTCCCAGAGGGCTGCGGCCTAGTGTTAGCAATGCTGCTAAAAGCAGCTAGCGAGCGAACAACTCGGAATGAGGGCCTAAGTCTCTATCTACCTTTTGAGTACGAATAGTTGGATAAGTGCTTAATGCATATGATCTGATAATTATTACTGTTGTTTTCTTTCGCTGTGCACCTGAATACGGTTAAATCCTATATAAGGTAATGAAGTAATATTCTTCTCCTGCGTACTTGAAATGTATTTATAGTTGATGATGTGCTCATATTGCTTATTATACTAATGTATAACCTGTGACTAATTGCTAGTGTGATTGCTGACATTCCGATCCTCAATGCTGGTGCAAAGCAGGGTATGGTCGGAGTGTATGTCACTTTAACAAAATTTGAAGTGATTACAGTCACAGATTGTGTAGTACACTGTGCAAGTGTGTGATTATTTATCATGTCTAAGAGTGGCAAGGGTGAGGAAAATAGACTCACAGCAGCACCAACACTCATGTCCTGTTTATCTTGCAAAGCTGGCTTAACCTCTCAGATCCTGGTTCAGAATGGTTTGTGTGTAAATTGTTTTAGCTTTCTCCAGTCTCTTGAAAAATCCAAGGCAGACACAGGTGCAAGTTGAACCCCCATGGGCTACGTTTGCACAGACATTATCCAGTATAGCTGAGTGGATAATCCCAACTTTTGTACCAGGTATAGGTTACACTATTAACCCTTACATGCAGCATTCCACCTGGGGTTTATTACATCCAGCAGGGGAAGCAGCAACCTCTCAACAAAAACAGGCTGAAAGGCCAGTGGTAAGTAAATCACAGACATAAAACAACATCTTCACAGTCTACACATGTTTCAGACGAGGATTCGTCGGAGGATGAATACTCATTACACTCCAGTTCAGCATATGAAGACGAGGAGGAAGCTCTCAGCTCAGTGTACATATCTGAGTTAATTAATGCAATGAAAGCCATTCTATCCTTAGAAGAATCAGCAGAGCCTGTATTAAAATCTAAGGCACCTGTGTTTAAACGTCCCAAAACAGTTGGGACTGAGTCTCCTGGGTCAGAACAGCTGACGGATATTATGCAAGAGGCTTGGGTTACGCTCAGTAAGAAGTTTAGAATTCCAAGGAAATGGAATTCCAATTATCCTCTTCCGGCTGGGGACTGTTTAAAGAGGCAGGTGGCTCACAAAGTAGATACGCATGTCATTCGATTAGTGTGAATATTTACATTACCTCTGCCTTCAACATCATTAAATGATGTCACGGATAGGAGAGTTGATGGTTTTCGAAAAAACTTTTTTCCCTGTCTGGGGCAATCATAAGACCAGCCATGGCTTCAGCCTGGATGGCAAAAGCAGTGGCTGCCTGGCCTGGTGCATTGGAAGGGAACCTTTCAATGGCATCTAGACAGCAAAAATCCCAGAGCAGAGCAGTTTGGCTACGTACATGGAAAGCTGATTCAGAATCAGAATAGTCTTTACCTTTTACTGGAGATATTCTTTTTGGTAAAGAATTAACCAGTATTTTGGAGTCAGAAGCAGACTCCAAGAAAGTGAAATTTCCTTCCACATACAAATTCAAGCCTAAATTTCAAGCTTTTCAGCCCTTTCGGTCTCAAGGGAAAGCAAAAGGAAAAGGTGATGGCAAACAGTCCCAATACAAGTCTGGTAAAACTAAAAAGCATTGGGCTACCAGAAGACCGGCTTCTAAATCAGAAGATAAGCCATCAGCCTGATGGTGCTGGCCTCTACCTGGGAGATCCCAGGGTGGGAGGTCGACTTCTTCAATTTGCACAGATCTGGCAGCAGTCTACCACAGATGCATGGGTGCAAGAAGCGGTATCTCTCGGTTATGCATTTGCTTTTAAGAAACACCCTCCACAAAGGTTTTTTTTTAACCTTTTTACTCTTCAGTAGAGTTGAAGGCCAGAACTTTGCAAGAGGCAGTTCAGAAATTACTTCAGTCAGGAGTAATCATTCCAGTTCCTCCTGCACAATGAAGACAGGGTTTTTACTCCAACCTGTTTCTAGTCCAGAAGCCAAATGGGTCGTTCTGCCCATACTCAACCTCAAAGTGCTGAACAAGTACATTTGGGTGCCTCAGTTTCATATGGAGCCTTTACGTTCCATCATTTTGGCCATGGAGCCAGGGGATTTTATGGTATCCCTGGATATCCAGGATGCTTACCTACATGTTCCTATAGCACTGTCCCAGCAGCGCTATCTCAGGTACGCTATCCTCCAACAGCATTTTCAGTTCCAGGCCCTTCCATTTGGATTGGCCACAGCCCCCAGAGTATTTACCAAAATTATGGTGGTAATGGCAGCTTATCTCTGCCAGCAGGGGATAAGAATTTTTCCATACCTCAACGATTTTTTATTCCTGGCACAGTCTCTGGAATTGCTTCTGTGTCATCTGCAACAGACAATAGCTTGTCTGCAGAAGCATGGTTGGCTCATAAATTGGGCAAAATCCTCTCTGGTTCCGTCACATTGGATGACTCACTTGGGGCCTGTATTGGATTCGAGCCTTCAGAGAGTAACTTTACCTCTGAACAAAATATCCAAAGTTCAGTCAAGGATTCAGGAGCTGCTACACCAGGGGTGGCCAACCCGCGGCTCTTGAGCCGCATGCGGCTCTTTCATCCACCGCATGCGGCTCAGCCGGCTCCTGGCCACCGCTGCCCTGGCCCCCCCCCACCCCCGTTCTGCTCGCCGCGCCGCTGCTGCTGTCTGTGAGGGGAGGAGAGCGCAGCGTGCGCCTCTCCTGCCCCTCACTCTCTGGCGGCGGCTGTGTCACGCTTCAATTAGGCGCTGGTCCGTGAGCCAATCAGAGCTCACGGACCAGCAGCTAAGGCTGCCGGACCGCGAGCTTTGATTGGCTCACGGAGCGGCGCCTAATTGAAAAGAGACACAGCCGCCGCCGGAAAGTGAGGGATAGGAGAGGCGCACGCTGCGCTCTCCTCCCCTCACAGACAGCTGCAGCAGCACGGTGAGCAGCACGGGGGTGGGGGGGCCAGGGTAGCGGTGTATATCTGGCACTGGGGGCATTGCTGGCACTGTGGGGGCATGTATACCTGGCACTGGGGTCATAGCTGGCACTGAGGTCATAGCTGGCACTGGGGAGACATGTATATCTGGCACTGGGGGGCATATCTGGCACTGTGGGGGACACTGGCATTGGGGGCATAGCTGGCACTGTGGGGACATATATATATCTGGCACTGTGGGGACATATATATCTGGCACTTGGGAGACATGTATATCTGGCACCTGGGGGCATATCTGGCACTGTGGGGACACTGGCAATGAGGGCATAGCTGGCACTGTGGGGACATATATATCTGGCACTAGGGGCATAGCTGGCACTGTGAGGACATATATATCTGGCACTGGGGGGACAAGTATATCTGGCACTGGGGGCATAGCTGGCACTGGGGGGAAATGTATATCTGGCATTGGGGGGACATGTATATCTGGCACTGGGGCAGAGCTGGCACTGTGTGGGGACATGTATATCTGGCACTGTGGGGACACTGGCATTGGGTGCATAGCTGGCACATTGGGGACATATATATCTTGCACTAGGGGCATAGCTGGCACTGTGGGGACATATATATCTGGCACTGGGGGGTAATGTATATCTGGCACTGTAAGGCATATATGTATCTGGAACTGTGAGGCATATATGTATCTGGCACTGTGGGGCATATATGTATCTGGCACTTTGGGGCATATATGTATCTGGCACTTTGGGGCATATATGTATCTGGCACTTTGGGGCATATATGTATCTGGCACTGTGGGGACATATGTGTATGTGGCACTGTGGGGCATATATGTATCTGGCACTGTGGGGCATATATGTATCTGGCACTGTGGGGACATATGTGTATGTGGCACTGTGGGGCATATATGTATCTGGCACTGTGGGGACATATGTGTATGTGGCACTGTGGGGACATGTTTCTGGCAGTGTGGAGGCACCCATTTTTTTTCCCCATCAATAATTTTTATTGAAAACAAGTTTTCATTTTGCAAGGGGAAGGGGTACAGAAACAAAGAAGGAAGGGGCGGGGGAGGGGGGGGGGGTACATAGAACCAAGGGAACGGGATGTAAACATGCAAATATCAAAATTGTCAGAAATCAAATATAACAATCCAATATAGATACAATAGGAAAAATACAAAGTCATCTTGGAAAAAGATACAGATAAAGATAAACACGGGTCAAACATGAAAACATATCAATAAACAGATAATCAATAATAGACACAGGGCTAGTAAGGCACAGCCGGTACACAGAGCGGAAGTATAAGCCGAGTCAGTTAGGGGGAAGGCGAAACACCCCCTCCAGCAGTGACGTAGTCATGCCATGCTCTCCATTTCACCATTGGGGAGGAGGCCGCAGAAGAGTAAGGCATGAACTCAGTTTCCATAGTAAAATGGAACTGAATTTTGTTGGTGACTAGTGATAGAGGAGGGGGAGAAGCTTGTTTCCAACTTTGGGCCAATGGAGCCCTGGCAGCTATACAAATATGCCCCACCAGATATCTCTGATGAGGTGGTATCTCAGCAGGAATAATGTGGAGCAGGGCCATGGCCGGAGAGGGGGTAAGGGACAGGTGTAAGACCGAATTAATCAAAGCAAATATCTTGCTCCAGAAATGTCGAAGGGAAGGACAGGACCAGAAAATATGGAAAATATGGCCTATTTCCCCACAGTTACACCAGCAATATTTGGAACAAGACTGCCAGAATTAGTGTAGCCTATCCGGTGTTAAATATAGTCTATTAAGGAGTTTGATATGCATCTCCGTGTGATTCAAGCACTTGGACATTCGGTAAGAAGAAATAAAAATGTGTTCCCATTGGGCTTCAGATAGGGGAAGATCCAAGTCTTGTTCCCATTTCAGCTGCGCATTAGACTTAGTAGTACTAAGCAAGCTGATAAGCGTCCTGTACCAAAACGAGATGTCCCCTCTAGAGTCACACAGAGATACACGTGTTAAGACAACCTGGGATAACGGGTTCGGGGGAGCTACCTGTCTAGGCAAACTTTTGTACCAGTGGTGAATTTGGAAATAATGCAATAATTCTCCACTGGGGAGATTATATCGAGTTTTAGTTGAGAAAACGATAGCATAACATTACCATCCATAAGGTCCCCCAAGACAGTCAAACCACAAACAAACCAGGTAGAGAGATTTAAATTAGGGATTAATTTAGCTATGGCTCGTAGTGAGATAGTAGAATATGGAAATTGATGTCCAGGCAGGCGAGTCACCAATTTATCCCAGATTTGTAAAGATGTTCTAGTGGCGGGGAGGTGGGACAATAAGCGGGGTCTAGAGTTTGGGTGTATCTTAAATAGGTCTTCTAAGGGAAGGTCCAAACTCCCAGTACATTCAAGAGATACCCATCCCACTACAGGCGCCCCACTCAACCAGTATTTAAACTGGGCCAGAGGCACCCATTTTTTTACATTTTTATATGTATGTGGCACTGTACTGGGGCATTATATGTATTTGGCACTGTACAACATGACTAAAAACGGAGTTATGACACAAGGTCATACTCCTACAAACATCATAACGAAAGGTGTGCGCACAATATGGGGTGTGGCTTTGTGAAAACTAGGCCACGCCCCCATTTTTGCACGCGTGCCTTTGGCGCGCGCATGATACTGGCTCTTGCCCTTGACTACAGATCTTTTTTGGCTCTTTGCCTCTGACTGGTTAGACACCTCTGTGCTACACAGTCGAAAGGTATCCATTCACGCAGCAATGCGTGTGATGGGATTAATGGTGTCAACATTCGACATGGTAGAGTATGCTCAGTTTCATTCGAGGCTTCTGCAACATCTGATCCTTTCCAAATGGAATGGTTTTCATCAGACAATAAAAACTCAAACTATGGTCCTTACTCTGGAAGTAAGGAGGTTATTCGCCTGGTGGCTACAGACATCCCATCTGTATAAAGGGAGACCCTTTTGGATATCAGATTGGGAAATTCTGACAACGGATGCCAGCTGCTGGGGAGCAGTGTCAGGAAGGATTTGTTTCCAGGGGCAGTGGACCAAGGAAGAAAGTTGCCTGCCAATAAATATATTGGAACTCCAGGCCATATACATGGCACTGATTCAGGCAAAGGACATCCTTCAGGGGAAACCAGTTCAAATCCGCTCCGACAATGCGACGGCAGTAGTGTACCTCAACCATCAGGGAGGAATTCGCACCCAGAGAGCAATGAAGGAGGTAAGTCACACATTAAAGTGGGCAGAACTTCATCATCCAGCCTTGTCCGCAGTGTTTGTTCCAGGAGTCCTAAACTGGGAAGCGGATTTTCTCAGTCGACACGCCATTCATGCAAACGAATGGGCTCTGCACCCCAAGGTCTTCCAGACCTTGGTCGACAGGTGGGGGTTGCCAGAGACAGATCTCATGGCGTCCCATCCGAACAACAAAGTTCCCGCATACGGGTCAAGATCAAAGGATCCCAAAGCTATCTTTGTGGATGCCCTGTCAGTGAGATGGGACTTTCATCTGGCCTATGTGTTTCCACCAATCGCCCTATTAACCAAAGTGATGAGAAAGGCAAAACAAGGAAGGGGTGCCATGATACTAATAGCTCCAGCTTGGCCCTGAAGACATTGGTACACAGATCTGCAGAGGATGTCGATGGATGCTCCATTCCTACTCCCTCAACGTCCAGATCTACTATCTCAAAGTCCTTGTTATCACAGACACCTGGATCGACTGTCTTTGATGGCCTGGCTCTTGAGACTTCCATCCTGAAGTCAAGAGGATTCTCGCAACAGGTAATTCAAACAATGCTTAGAGCAAGGAAACCTTCCTTAGCTTGCATTTATCACTGAATATGGCAAGCCTATATTCAATGGTGCAGTGATTGGAAATTTGACCCTAGGTCTTTCAGAGTTTCCAGGGTCTTAGCATTCCTTCAGGCAGGAATGGATAAAGGTTTGAAGATGGCTCCTTGAGAGTGCAAGTGTCGGCATTGACTGTATGGTTCCAAAAGAAAATTGCTAACCTACAGGATGTGCGCACTTATTTTCCAGGGAATGCTGCACATTCAACCTCCTTTTGTTCCTCCTACATTGCCTTGGGATTTAAGTTTAGTCCTAAAGGCCCTTCAAGTTGCCCTATTGAACCACTTAAAAGAGTGGATCTTAAACGGTTGACGGCTAAAGTTCTCTTTCTACTGGCCATGGCTTCAGCTAGAAGAGTTTCAGATTTAGGGGCATTGTTATGTCATCCTCCATTTCTGATTTTTATCCAGATAGAGCAGTTCTCAGAACAAAATCTGGGTATCTTCCTAAGGTGGTGTCTAAATTCCACCTTAACGAATAAATTGTAGTTCCGGCCTTCCAAGGGCCGCACCTTTCTGCGGGAGATGCATCGTTGGACGTAGTCCGTGCCTTAAGGATCTACGTGGATCGTACCAGTGCCATCAGAAAGACAGATTCTCTCTTTGTTCTCTACGGATTTCACAAGAGAGGATGGCCTGCTGATAAGCAGACGCTGGCAAGGTGGCTTCAGATGACAATTTAAGAAGCATATTCTCAAGCTGATCTTCCTGTTCCGGCTGTCTCTGCTCGCTCTACTCGTAAGGTAGGTCCATCATGGGCAGCACAACGTGGTGCTTCAGCAAAACGGATATGTAATGCAGCCACATGGTCTTCCATTAACACATTCATTAGACATTATGCCGTTGATACCTTTGACTCTCAGGATGCTGAATTCGGGTGAAGGATTCTCCTGTCCAATCAGGAGCATCCCCACCACTAAATTGCTTTGGGACATCTCAATGTTATCCTGTGGACCCTGCTGGAGAAATATACATTATGGTAAGAACTTACCACTGATAACGGTATTTCTCCTAAGTTCACAGGGATCCCACCATGACGCACCTGATTTGAGGATGCTTTTACTCACTAACCTCTTCCTTCTTGTATGGAAGGGTGTGCATGTGTGTTCTTCTCGCCTGATTAGAGGAAAAATTGTGGGTTGGCAGCGCTAATAATGAAGTGATCGGATTAGTACAATATTTTACCAATTTATTTTTAGTAAAAACACATATATTAAACAATTACTCTCCTCATGTTTAAAAATAAGTGAATAAATAAAACACATCACATTCAGTTCGTCCTATAGCTGTTAGGATCACTCGGTGTCTGTTCCTTTAAGATGCCCAGAAACGTCCACTGATTTGTACAGAGGTTTGATTAATTTAGCACAGTTCGGTTTTTTTTTTGTATAATTACCGGTCACCGCTTTAGAGGTGGAAAGGCTTCCATAGGTAGCAGTCCATATTAGATGGAAAATGTCCTCATTGGTAGTGGTGAGTGCTAGAGTTGTCCTCTTTGTTGCCGCACGGCAGATTAGTAGTGGATCCAAGGCTGGTTCAGACACACGCTGGAGCTCATTGGAACTGAAGTGATGCAAAACAGGGGGGTCCTGACGCGTTTCGCTGCACCCCAATAAGTTCAGCAGCTTTATCAAAGGAACCTTCTCGCCTGATTAGGGCTTTCAATGATTCTCCTGCCTTGAGCTTTAGAAAAACAACTGATTTGCCTGAGCCAGGAGGCGGGGATATACGGACGGGCCCGTTGCATGCTGGGAGGCTGAAAGCTTTGACCATTTTGTGGAAATCCGCTGTCGCATCATCATATCCCAATGTTATCCTGTGGACTTAGGAGAAATACCGTTATCAACGGTAAGTTCTTACCATAGTGTATATTTTTCTGTGCAGGGTAAATACTGGTTGCTTTATTTTTACACTCCAATTTAAATTTCAGTTTGAACACACCCCACCCACATCTAACTCTCTCTGCACATGTTATATCTGCCCCACCTGCAGTGCAGCATGGATTTGCCCAATTCTTGCTTTTTTGCTTTACTTACAAGCATGAAACAGGCCCATAGACACAAAGATGGTCGTGTTCACAGAAAGATATGATATTTTGGCAACTTTATTCAACATGAAATGCAGATACCATTTAGGGAATGTGATATATAGAAGCATATCAGGAAAAGCTGACGTGAATATCAGCAGCACCATGACCTCTATTATCTTGATAACATATCTCACATGTAGGAAACTTTGATCTTAATACATTTTTATCTATTTTCAAACAAGACCTAAATATGTCAGTAATCTGCTTTAGGGAACGGAAGAAACCCTACCACTCCACTTTCTACCTACATTCAGACATGACTCAAAAACTCCACCCACAGCATATGTATGAGAAATGTTGCACAAACCCTCCTTTGTTGGAGAATTCTCTGTAAATAAGCAGAGGTACACTGCTCACTTTATACACGCAGAGTCCAGGGCTCATATTGTCAGCCAAGTCTGTGCAACTTAGCAGCGTGAGGGTACTGCGCAGGTTATGCACATTCATTAGCTGACTACAGGGCCATACACTGTGCTGGAATGTGCTATACAGTATATATGGGATAACCTGGGGCCTAATTCAGAAATGTACACAAGCCTGATGGTTTACGTACACCTCCGATGTTTATCCATGTCCAGATCTGTGTCTGCGATGGAGGTCACAGTGCCCCCTAAGCTGTAGCACGATTGATAGGTTTGGCCATTTGGGGACGTGAAAGGGGCAGTGACGGCCAGTGTTACAGAAAACGGGTGTGTCAGACCCACTTTCTGAGTGTGCTGAGACAAGTGGCTGCACCACATTTTAAAAATCCACAGGTTTCCTAGAAAACATGAACTGTAACTGTGTGGGGTCCCGAGGAAGCGGGTGATTCAGAGCTGATCGTAGATGTGCTAAATGTAGCACATCTACGATCAGTTTCTCCGACATGTGGGGGGGGGGATGCCCAGCGCAGGGCTAGTCCGCCCAGCATGTCAGGCCCTGCCCCCCCTTCCCCCGCACGGATGTGAAAGCATCGCACAGCAGCGATGCTTTCTCACCCGCCAAGTAGCTTCCTGCCTGCGTCACAAGGGTCCGGACACACCTGCCTTGAGTTGAGTTTATTGTCATTAAATATTCAACATGTAAACAATAAATTAAATTTCGATGTATGCAAAGACAAATACCACAAAAATATGAATACCACAAAAGAACAATACCATTAAATATTTTAAAAGAGCCATAAGAACACAAGTAAACACACGGACAGGTGCAACAGTCCTATCTACATTTAAAACCATTAAGCATAGTAATTGCCTTAGGGAAAAAGCTATCTTTCAGCCGGCTGGTCTTACACAGTAGTGATCTATAACGTGAGTTTGAAGGAAGCAAAATAAACACCCCATAATTAGGATGGGTCACATCACCCAGTATACTCCTAGCCTTCGTAAGGAGCCGCACTCCATTCTAAGCCGTTGGCACGCCCCCTCCCACCCCTGTCAATCAGGCAGAGGCGATCGCACCAGTGAGATGCTTTTAGCATCTTACTGGGACTTACTGGGTGCACGTGCGTGTTGCAGCGGTTGTCTCTGAATCACTCCCTGAGTTTGAAAACTTGTGAGTTAGATCATTGTAAAAATCATTGTAAAAATCTTAAGGGTATATTTACTAAAGTGTAGGTTTACAGAAGTGGAGATGTTGCTCATAGCAACAATCAGACGCTAAAGATTTATCTAGCACCTTCTAGAAGATAATAGCTAGAATCTATGTGGTTGCTATGGGCAACATCTCTACTTCTAATCCCACATTTTAATAATCAGACCCCTAAGGCTCACGTTGTTGATCTCATCAGTAAACTCCTGCACTCTAAAGCTTTCATTAAACTCTACTGCAAAACTGCAAGTCACCTGGGCCTGGAAATGTAGACTGTAGTCGCCACCCAACCTGGGCTCTGCATGTTATACTAGCCACCAGGATTTTGGTCTGCTTTTGATACTAAAGTATAAGCCCTCAGGAGTGATTTAAACAAGGTAGAGGCAGTCGGGAATTTCCTATTAGGCATGTGAGGCACATGCCTAGGGGCAGCACTTCTTTAGGGGGGCAGTACTTGGATGCTTGTGTTGGTACTGTCAGCCCAAAAAGTACTAGCAACTGCAAAATATTTTCACTGTACTATACCATATATCACCTTAAATGGAGTGTAACTGAGTAGGACATGCACATACTGCCCCTGTAAACTGTCCTACTTAGTAAATATGTATACATAATAAAAAAGAAATCATAGTTAGTTGCCTCTTCTTTATTATTCTATTAAATCGACTATCATCAAATGAGGGTTTATAACCAATCAATAAAATTAATTAAATTAGGCAGGCGTTGGCGGCCTGCCCCCTAAACCCAGTCCTGGATAGAGGGAAATTTATCAGGGGGTAAATAGATGCAAATCTGAGCTTAGTTACTTCTACCCTGGACCCAGTGACACCCCCAACCCCCACTAATGTTTGATGTGCAAGTCCCTTATCCTTAATATCTAACATATTGAACAAAATGAGAACACAATACAAGCTTTTTGGTTTCAATGGCCAGGTTAGGCCTGGAGGCACATGGGGGGCTCTGGTGCAACATCATTTTATCGTAATAAAAACACGCAATGCATCATACTATTAGAGATGTGCAGTTCGGTTTTCCTGAAATACAAACACACCCGAGATTAGGGGTTCCGAGTCTAATCGAGTCCCAGTGTGGAATCATTTTGGTGTTCCGAGTGGAACAGTGTCCCCGGGTCAGGTCTGTTGTCAATTTGGAACTCTGATGTAAAAACTGAAATCAGGTTTTGATTTGCATGTAAACAGGTCCAAACTACATGATTGTTGCTGTTTTTATACATTTTTGTTTTATCAATGTTTATCGATTTTAAAGGAATCCAAAACTGAAGCTGAACCAAAACACTTGAGGGTTGTTATGCCAAAACTAAAACCAAAACATGGGTGTCCACGCACATCTCTGCATAGTGGGCCTAATTCAAAAGCAGTCGTAAAGCGGCTATTGTATGCAAATCAGACAATGTTTTCTAACTGCGCATGCGTCTGTGCCGCAGTGTGCATGCGCGATGGCAGTCGCACCGAAGAAAATGCAGATGTGTCATGGCCGTTCAGACTGCGTTTTCTGTCCGCGCATAAATTAGCAGTTGCGATCTTACTTGCTACTGGAGAGCCCTCTGCGTCCCGGGAGAGCAGCTATGCCTGCGCGATACAGAGGCACTCAGACCCTGCAACATTACTCGATTTGTGATAATGGTACCGATGTATCAGCAATTATACGCCGTCAGACGGAAATGATGCGACTGCAGTTGGCGTCGCTATATCAGGTTAGCTTCTGCCCATATTAGCATATAATCGCCATTGTGTAAGACAAAAGATAGCAACCGCAGCAGCAAGAACCTCATCTAAATGAGGCACATTATATGCTTAAACACAGGCGCCTCTGTGGTAGGAAACTGTAATCAACCTTCATGACCCAGGGTGATCATCCTAATGAGCCACAGCTTAAGGTCCTCTCATGTTTTTAACTAGCAGCAACTTGGCATGTCCGCAGTAATAGAGACAATCTGCCCAAACACAACACAGCGGACAGAGCACAGAAAGAAAGAGAAACAGCACTAAAACAAGTTAATTACACTGAAAATAAAATAACATGTTTATGTTAAGCGTTTTTAACACATTGGCTGGAATTCTCCTTTTTCCTTATTAATATTCACATTCTACCCTCCACTGTTGGCTCACTTGTCGGTTTGTAAACTTTGAAATACAAGTGGGGAGGTGACGTGAAGCAAGTTCTAAGCATCAAGTCATACTGATGCTGGGCTGATGGACATCCAGTGTCCAACGTTAGCAGAGAGACACAGTCATGTATCGGGGGCTGTCATGTCTGGTTCTCTGCGTCCTGCTTGGAATGGTCAGAGGGAGCCGGAAGATGTCAAAGCTGGCGGACAGGAAGCTGTGTGCGGATGAGGAGTGCAGTCGTAAGTACTTCAGAGCGGATGAGGGTTAGAATACTCAGAATATCAACGCAGACTAATCTGCTAAATTACCTGAGATTGCTCCAATGTGCAAATCAGCACTAATATCACAGCAACCAATCACAACCTGCACTAAACAGACAAAAATTAATTTCTGATTGGTTGCAGTGAAAAGCTGCACATTAAAATAGTGTGGGTAAATAACCATCCCTCCTTACAGAGATTGCGACTGCAGTAATAAATAATAACATAGAGGGTAATTCAGATCTGATTGCAGCAGCAAATTTGTTAGCTAATGGGCAAACCCATGTGCAGTGCAGGGGGGGGGGGGGGGCAGATATAACATGCAGAGAGAGTTAGATTTGGGTGGGGTGTATTCAAACTGAAATCTATATTGCAGTGTAAAAATAAAGCAGCCAATATTTACCCTGCACAGAAACAAAATAACCCATCCAAATCTAACTCTCTCTGCAAATGTTATATCTGTCCCCCCTCTAGTGCACATGGTTTTGCCCATTAGCCATTAGCTAAGAAATTTGCTGCTGCGATCAGATCTGAATTAGGCCCATAGCATACCTCCCAACATGACCCTCTCCAGGAGGGACAGAATGCTCTGCTCCTGGACTTCCCTCTTAATTTATGATTGCCATCACCTGTGCTGATACACCTTTCTTATCAATTCACCTGTTCAGCACAGGTGCCAGCAATCATAAATTAAGACAAAAGTCCAGAAGCAGAGCATTGTGTCCCTCCTGGAGAGGGTCATGTTGGGAGGTATGCCATAGTAAGCTGTAACTTAACACTGGGCACCCAGTGCATGTGGCGTCAAAATGATCGCCATGCCTGGTAATTATCTTATTCAAATAAAAAGTCACCTTTTTGTCATGGTGGGAAATGTGGTTGGAACATACTTGCCTACCTGACCCTCTCCATGAGGGAGAAAATGCTCTGTTCCTGGACTTTCCTGGTAATGTATGATTGCCATCACCTGTGGTGAAACACCTTTCTTATCAATTAACTAGCTCACCACAGGTGATGGCAATCATACATTACCAGCAAAGTCCAGGAACAGAGCATTTTCTCCCTCATGGAGAGGGTCAGGTAGGCAAGTATGGGTTGGAAGACTCATTCTGGGCCTGATTCGGACGCAAGTCCAAAAAGCATCCAGTGAATATTTGCAGACTGCACCGCACCAGGCATACTCACTTTGATGGATGACCTATGGACACCTGCATTATCTTAAGGTAATAAATCTGAGGTGTTTTGTGCCTGACTCAGAATGAGGCTCTCTGGGAGCATTCATCTTCCAACCGTGCTAATTGGCTCTGGTCAAGATGGAGGTGACCTTGCCACTCATCCTGAGAACCACAGTGTGATTCTATTAAATGAGATCTTACAAACATTGGTACGTGTATGACACACAAAATGTCATAATACAAATATCTCTCAGGAATAGAATTGGCCAAATGTATGAGAACAATTATATCGCTTTCTGTGTTTGCTGAGTGAACAATCATAACTGAGTGATGTATTTTCTGTCTGTGCTCATTATGTCAGGTTTATCAGATTTCTATTGTGTGTGTAAAGGTGGTGCACGGATAATATCTTCCAATTACAATTCCCAGAAGCATTGCATGTCTGTGGGCAGATTACTCTCAGGATAGATCCATATTTATCAGACACATGTTTAAAATCCTTGGTTTTTCTACCGCATCTACTTTTTCTCTAACTGCAATCAGTGGCGGCTCCAGAGATGGGGGGCTGCAGCACAGCCCACAATGCAAATAGGGGAGCCACCCCGACTGAGTCCTGGCCAGCGATGTTTGGCAGCGTTTAGTGTGGCAGTTGCTGTGGCTCCCCCTATTTGCATTTTGGACTGCGCTGCAACCCCACCGCTGGAGCCATCATTGACTGTAATATAAAGCCCTTGGTGCCAGTCAGGGTTGGACTGGCCCACAGGGGTACAGGGGAAACCCCCTATGGGGCCAACTGCCTGAGGGCCCACCTCTTCTTGGGACTGTGGTGCATTTTCTACAGTGCATTGCCATTATAAATCTGTTACATTATTATGCATGCACATGCAGTATTTGCTATATTTATCAAGAGGCCCAGACCATGCACTCTCTAATGGTCAGCCAAACCTCTGTGGCAGCTGACCACACCCCCTCTGGACACACCCCTAAACAAGCTTCCCTATCACTGCATTCCCTAGTGGGCCCTTCATGCAATTGTCTGACACTGGTGCCAGTATCAAATCTATGACACAAGTCTTGCTCTGTTACTACTACAGTATAGTGTGCAGGATCAGACCATGACAGCATTACTACATATACGGTAGGTGTAGACAGTAGCGGATCTTGCCACAGGCAAGCAGGACTTTTGCCCGGGGCGCCGCCTTCCGGAGGGCGCCGCACCAGGGCAAGATCCACTGCTGCTGTGTGCCCCCCGCTGCCGCTGCCTGCTGCCCCCCCGCTGCAGCTGTGAAGGGAAACTAGACGCGTACGCGTCTAGTTTCTCTTCGTGGAGAGGTCCTTTACTGTGCGGTGCGCGATGACGTCATCGCGCACCGCACATCATTTCAGTCTGTACAGGGGGCGTAAATGACCACGCCCCCTGTACTAAGCCACGCCCCCTATTGCCGCCCGGGGCACTCAGAGCGCCAGAACCGGCCCTGGGTGTAGATTAACCCTTTTATTCCTACCCACAGATCCCATCTCTATGGCAGTGGCACTGTCTGACTACATGCCCTCTGACTGCCGCTTCATACCCGTCAGGCGGGGGCAAACAATGTACATTTACTCCAAGTTAAAGGGCCGCGGGCGACTCTTCTGGTTTGGCAGTGTAAGTATTATCTATCTATCTATCTATCTATCTATCTATCTATCTCTATATTTTTGCACAGAAGTATATGTATAACTAATCAGTGGCACTCTCTAGGTGCAAGGAGATGAATATGGGGAGTATACAGCCAAGCTGGGTTATTTTCCCAGCTCCATTGTACAAGAAGAACACTATCTGATGCCAGGAAAAGTGGAGGTCAAAACAGACGTAAGTTACTTTCTTGTGTTATTGTACTCAGAACAATAGGACAGTGCCAGGGGGCAAAGTTCATAATATTCAGGTATCAGTGTGGTGTGGATAAAATATGATTTTACTTGAAATATATACCATCCTAATAGACAATGGTAATATTAACAAAGTGCATAGTGGGCACTCACACAGTGTATTATTTACTATGGAAAATAAGATTTTACTCACCGGTAAATCTATTTCTCGTAGTCCGTAGTGGATGCTGGGGACTCCGTAAGGACCATGGGGAATAGCGGCTCCGCAGGAGACTGGGCACAGCTAAGAAAGAATTAGGACTACCTGGTGTGCACTGGCTCCTCCCACTATGACCCTCCTCCAGACTTCAGTAAGGATACTGTGCCCGGAAGAGCTGACACAATAAGGAAAGGATTTTGAATCCCGGGTAAGACTCATACCAGCCACATCAATCACACCGTATAACTCGTGATATTATACCCAGTTAACAGTATGAACATAACAGAGCCTCTCAACAGATGGCTCAACAATAACCCTTTTAGTTAACAATAACTATATACAAGTATTGCAGACAGTCCGCACTTGGGACGGGCGCCCAGCATCCACTACGGACTACGAGAAATAGATTTACCGGTGAGTAAAATCTTATTTTCTCTAACGTCCTAGTGGATGCTGGGGACTCCGTAAGGACCATGGGGATTATACCAAAGCTCCCAAACGGGCGGGAGAGTGCGGATGACTCTGCAGCACCGAATGAGAGAACTCAAGGTCCTCCTCAGCCAGGGTATCAAATTTGTAGAATTTTGCAAACGTGTTTGCCCCTGACCAAGTAGCAGCTCGGCAAAGTTGTAAAACCGAGACCCCTCGGGCAGCCGCCCAAGAAGAGCCCACTTTCCTCGTGGAATGGGCTTTTACAGATTTAGGCTGTGGCAGGCCAGCCACAGAATGCGCAAGCTGAATTGTGCTACAAATCCAGCGAGCAATAGTCTGCTTTGAAGCAGGAGCACCCATCTTGTTTGGTGCATACAGGATAAATAGCGAGTCAGTCTTCCTGACTTCAGCCGTCCTGGAAACATACATTTTCAAGGCCCTGACTACGTCCAGTAACTTGAATTCCTCCAAGTCCCTAGTAGCCGCAGGCACCACGATAGGTTGGTTCAAGTGAAAAGCTGATACCACCTTAGGAAGAAATTGGGGACGAGTCCTCAATTCTGCCCTATCCATATGGAAAATCAAATAGGGGCTTTTACATGACAAAGCCGCCAATACCGACACCCGCCTTGCCGAAGCCAAGGCCAAAGGCATGACCACTTTCCACGTGAGATATTTTAAATCCACGGTTTTGAGTGGCTCAAACCAATGTGACTTTAGGAAACCCAACACCACGTTGAGGTCCCACGGTGCCACTGGGGGCACAAAAGGAGGCTGAATATGCAGCACTCCCTTGACAAATGGGAAGAAAATTGACAGAGCCGAAATCTGGACCTTAATGGAACCCAATTTTAGGCCCATAGTCACCCCTGACTGTAGGAAGTGCAGAAATCGACCTAACTGGAATTCCTCCGTTGGGGCCTTCCTGGCCTCACACCACGCAACATATTTTCGCCATATGCGGTGATAATGTTGTACGGTTACATCTTTCCTAGCTTTAATAAGCGTAGGAATGACTTCCTCTGGAATACCCTTTTCTTTTAGGATCCGGCGTTCAACCGCCCCGCCATGCCGTCAAACGCAGCCGTGGTAAGTCTTGGAACAGACAGGGCCCCTGCAGCAGCAGGTCCTGTCTGAGCGGCAGAGGCCATGGGTCCTCTGAGATCATTTCTTGAAGTTCCGGGTACCAAGCTCTTCTTGGCCAATCCGGAACAATGAGTATAGTTCTTACGCCTCTTCTCCTTATTATCCTCAGTACCTTGGGTATGAGAGGAAGAGGAGGGAACACATAAACCGACCGGTACACCCACGGTGTCACTAGAGCGTCCACAGCTATCGCCTGAGGGTCTCTTGACCTGGCGCAATATTTTTCCAGCTTTTTGTTTAAGCGGGACGCCATCATGTCCACCTGTGGCCTTTCCCAACGGTTTACAATCAGTTGGAAGACTTCTGGATAAAGTCCCCACTCTCCCGGGTGGAGGTCGTGCCTGCTGAGGAAGTCTGCTTCCCAGTTGTCTACTCCCGGAATGAACACTGCTGACAGTGCTAACACGTGATTTTCCGCCCAACGGAGAATCCTTGTGGCTTCTGCCATCGCCGCCCTGCTTCTTGTGCCGCCCTGTCGATTTACATGGGCGACCGCCGTGATGTTGTCTGACTGGATCAGAACCGGACGGTTTTGAAGCAGGGGCTTTGCTTGACTTAGGGCATTGTAAATGGCCCTCAGTTCCAGAACATTTATGTGTAGGGAAGTCTCCTGACTCGACCAAAGTCCTTGGAAGTTCTTCCCTGAGTGACTGTCCCCCAGCCCCGAAGGCTGGCATCCGTGGTCACCAGGACCCAGTCCTGTATGCCGAAACTGCGTCCCTCTCTGAGATGAGCCCTCTGCAGCCACCACAGCAGAGACACCCTGGTCCTTGGAGACAGGGTTATCAACCGATGCATTTGAAGATGCGATCCGGACCATTGGTCCAACAGGTCCCACTGAAAAGTTCTGGCATGGAACCTGCCGAATGGAATCGCTTCGTAGGAAGCTACCATCTTTCCCAGGACTCGCGTGCAATGATGCACCGACACCTGTTTTGGTTTCAGGAGGCCTCTCACTAGAGACGACAGCTCCTCGGCTTTCTCCTCTGGGAGAAACACTTTTTTCTGGACCGTGTCCAGAATTCGGCCATTACCTTGGTAAATACCCTCGGTGCCGTGGACAGGCCGGACGGCAACGTCTGGAATTGGTAATGACAATCCTGTACCACAAATCTGAGGTACTCCTGGTGAGGATGGTAAATGGGGACATGCAGGTAAGCATCCTTGATGTCCAGAGATACCATGTAATCTCCCTCTTCCAGGCTTGCAATAACCGCCCTGAGCGATTCCATCTTGAACTTGAATTTTTTCAAATATGTGTTCAAGGATTTAAAATTTAAAATGGGTCTCACCGAACCGTCCGGTTTCGGTACCACAAACATTGTGGAATAGTAACCCCGTCCTTGTTGAAGTAGGGGCACCTTGACTATCACCTGCTGGGAATACAGCTTGTGAATTTCCTCTAACACAGCCTCCCTTTCTGAAGGAGTCGTTGGTAAGGCAGATTTGAGGAAACGGCGGGGGGGGGGGGATGTCTCGAATTCCAGCCTGTACCCCTGAGATACCACTTGAAGGATCCAGGGATCTACCTGTGAGCGAGCCCACTGATTGCTGAAGTTTTTGAGACGGCCCCCCACCGTACCTGGCTCCGCCTGCTGAGCCCCAGCGTCATGCGGCGGACTTAGCAGAAGAAGCGGGGGAGGACTTTTGTTCCTGGGAAGTGGCTGTATGCTGCAGCTTTTTTCCCCTACCTCTGCCTCTGGGCAGAAAGGACGCGCCTCTACCCCGTCTGCTCTTTTGGGGGCGAAAGGACTGCACCTGATAATACGGTGCTCTCTTTGGTTGTGAGGGGACATGTGGCAAAAATGCTGACTTCCCAGCTGTTGCTGTGGACACTAAGTCTGAAAGACCATCCCCGAACAACTCCTCACCCTTATAAGGCAAAACTTCCATGTGCCTTTTGGAATCTGCATCCCCTGTCCACTGCCGGGTCCATAACCCTCTCCTGGCACAAATGGACAGTGCACTTATTTTTGATGCCAGCCGGCAAATATCCCTCTGTGCATCTCTTATGTAAAAGACAGCGTCTTTAATATGCTCTACGTTTAGCAATATAGTGTCCCTGTCTAGGGTGTCAATGTTCTCTGACAGGGAGTCTGACCATGCAGCTGCCGCACTGCACATCCATGCTGAGGCAATAGCTGGTCTCAGTATAATACCAGTGTGTGTATATATAGCTTTTTGGAGAGCCTCCTGCTTTCTGTCAGCAGGTTCCTTTAGGGCGGCCGTATCTTGGGACGGCAGTGCCACCTTTTTTGATAAGCGCGTAAGTGCTTTATCCACCTTAGGGGGTGTTTTCCAACGTGACCTATCCTCTGGCGGGAAAGGGTACGCCATTAGTAATTTTTTTTTTTTTTAAATTAGAAATTTTTTATCAGGGGAAGCCCACGCTAGTTCACACACGTCATTTAATTCTTCAGAAGGGGGGAAAACTACTGGTAGTTTTTTCTCCCCAAACATAATACCCTTTTTTGTGGTACCTGGGGTCACCTCAGAAATGTGTAAAACATTTTTCATTGCCTCAATCATATAACGAGTGGCCCTATCGGACATTACATTAGTCTCTTCGTCGTCGACACTGGTATCAGTAACCGTGTCGACATCTGTGTCTGTCACCTGAGGTAGCGGGCGTTTTAGAGCCCCTGATGACTTTTGAGACGTCTGGGCAGGCACGGGCTGAGAAGCCGGCTGCCCCACATTTGGCATGTCGTCAAATTTTTTATGTAAGGTGTCGACACTTTCGCGTAATTCCTTCCACAAGTCCGTCCACTCCGGTGTCTGCCCTGCAGGGGGTGACAACACATTTATAGGCACCTGCTCCTCCTCCACATAAGTCTCCTCATCAAACATGTCGACACAGCCGTACCGACACACCGCACACACACACAGGGAATGCTCTGACAGAAGACAGGACCCCACAAAGCCCTTTGGGGAGACAGAGAGAGAGTATGCCAGCGCAAACCAGAGCGCTATATAATACAGGGATTAACTAAATTATATCCCCTATAGCTGCTATATATGTATTTTGCGCCTAAATTTAGTGCCCCCCCTCTCTTTTTTACCCTTTTCTGTAGTGTAGACTGCAGGGGAGAGTCAGGGAGCTTCCTTCCAGTGGAACTGTGAGGGAAAAATGGCGCCAGTGTGCAGAGGGAGATAGCTCCGCCCCTTTTCCGCAGACTTTTCTCCCGCTTTTTTATGGATTCTGGCAGGGGTATTTATCACATATATAGCCTCTGGGGCTATATATTGTGATATATTTGCCAGCCAAGGTGTATTTATTGCTTCTCAGGGCGCCCCCCAGCGCCCTGCACCCTCAGTGACCGGAGTGTGAAGTGTGTATGAGGAGCAATGGCGCACAGCTGCAGTGCTGTGCGCTACCTTGGTGAAGACTGATGTCTTCTGCCGCCGATTTTCCGGATTCTTCTTGCTTCTGGCTCTGTAAGGGGGCCGGCGGCGCGGCTCCGGGACCGAACACCAATGGCCGGTTCCATGCGGTCGATCCCTCTGGAGCTAATGGTGTCCAGTAGCCTAAGAAGCCCAAGCTACCACCAGTTAGGTAGGTTCGCTTCTTCTCCCCTTAGTCCCTCGCTGCAGTGAGTCTGTTGCCAGCAGATCTCACTGTAAAATAAAAAACCTAACATATACTTTCTTTCTAGGAGCTCAGGAGAGCCCCTAGTGTGCATCCAGCTCGGCCGGGCACAGGATTCTAACTGAAGTCTGGAGGAGGGTCATAGTGGGAGGAGCCAGTGCACACCAGGTAGTCCTAATTCTTTCTTAGCTGTGCCCAGTCTCCTGCGGAGCCGCTATTCCCCATGGTCCTTACGGAGTCCCCAGCATCCACTAGGACGTTAGAGAAATACTAAAGCAACCTACGTTTCTGATCTCAGTACAGCGGCTGTGGGCCACTTCCCGGGTCCCGCTATATCCTGGGTTCTTGCATACTGCATTACTTCCTTTAACACTTACAAGAAAAGTTATACAAATATGCAGTTTGTTTATTGAGGGCATAATAGGCTGACCAGATGACCACAAAAAAGATTACATTCTTATATGCGGCAAAGTGCAAACAACAAATACACAACCTTCACACATACAGAAATCTGCTATATGATGTCTACTTGCTGCAAAAGTTTGAATGTGAATAACGCTTCAGTTACTGATTACTATGTAACATCCCTTTCAGACCGCCTGAGGCGGGTCGGACGCGGGAGCCTGTTGGGGATCTCCCAGGGTGTGAGCTGGCTCAGGTGCCCCGCCACCGCTGTAAGCAACCTGGCATATTGCCGGGTTGGTGACATCAGCGGTGACGCGGCAGGGGCGGCGCTTGGAGATCACATGATCTCCAAGCGCTGCCCGTCCACACACTATCTATCTATCTATCTATCTATCTATCTATCTATCTATCTATCTATCTATTGTCAGGGGGATGCTAGTGTAGTTTTAACCCAATATTGTGGTTTGCAGTGAATATTAGGTTATGTGGCATCATATTCTGTATGCATGATCACAGGCATCCTGACAGTTTGTGAATGAAAGCAAATTTCCTTTGTATTTCTCACCTTATAAGCACAGTGGCCTTACTTAGGAACTAGGGGCCTAATTCTGAGTTGATCGCAGCAGCAAATTTGTTAGCAGTTGGGCAAAACCATGTGCACTGCAGGGGGAGCAGATATAACATGTGCAGAGAGAGTTCGATTTGGGTGGGGTGTGTTCAAAGTGAAATCTAAATTGCAGTGTAAAAATAAAGCAGCCAGTATTTACCGTGCACAGAAAAAATAAGAATTTACTCACCGGTAATTCTATTTCTCGTAGTCCGTAGTGGATGCTGGGAACTCCGTAAGGACCATGGGGAATAGACGGGCTCCGCAGGAGACTGGGCACTCTAAAAGAAAGATTAGGTACTATCTGGTGTGCACTGGCTCCTCCCTCTATGCCCCTCCTCCAGACCTCAGTTAAGGAAACTGTGCCCGGAAGAGCTGACACAACAAGGAAAGGATTTGGAATCCAGGGTAAGACTCATACCAGCCACACCAATCACACCGTACAACTTGTGATAACCATACCCAGTTAACACAGTATGAACAACAACTGAGCCTCAGTAACAGATGGCTCATAACAATAACCCTTTAGTTAAGCAATAACTATGGCCCTCATTCCGAGTTGTTCGCTCGCAAGCGGATTTTAGCAGATTTGCTCATGCTAAGCCGCCGCCTACTGGGAGTGAATCTTAGCATCTTAAAATTGCGAACGATGTATTCGCAATATTGCGATTACACACCTCGTAGCAGTTTCTGAGTAGCTTCAGACTTACTCGGCATCTGCGATCAGTTCAGTGCTTGTCGTTCCTGGTTTGACGTCACAAACACACCCAGCGTTCGCCCAGACACTCCCCCGTTTCTCCAGCCACTCCTGCGTTTTTTCCGGAAACGGTAGCGTTTTTTCCCACACGCCCATAAAACGGCCTGTTTCCGCCCAGTAACACCCATTTCCTGTCAATCACATTATGATCGCCAGAACGATGAAAAAGCCGTGAGTAAAATTCCTAACTGCATAGCAAATTTACTTGGCGCAGTCGCAGTGCGGACATTGCGCATGCGCATTAAGCGAAAAATCGCTGCGATGCGAAGATTTTTACTGAGCGAACAACTCGGAATGACCCCCTATATACATGTATTGCAGAAAGTCCGCACTTGGGACGGGCGCCCAGCATCCACTACGGACTACGAGAAATAGAATTACCGGTGAGTAAATTCTTATTTTCTCTGACGTCCTAGTGGATGCTGGGAACTCCGTAAGGACCATGGGGATTATACCAAAGCTCCCAAACGGGCGGGAGAGTGCGGATGACTCTGCAGCACCGAATGAGCAAAGGCAAGGTCCTCCTCAGCCAGGGTATCAAACTTGTAGAACTTAGCAAATGTGTTTGAACCCGACCAAGTAGCAGCTCGGCAAAGCTGTAAAGCCGAGATCCCTCGGGCAGCCGCCCAAGAAGAGCCCACCTTCCTTGTGGAATGGGCTTTTACTGATTTAGGATGCAGCAATCCTGCCGCAGAATGAGCTTGCTGAATCGTGTTACAGATCCAGAGCGCAATAGTTTGCTTTGAAGCAGGAGCACCCAGCTTGTTGGGTGCATGCAGGATAAACAGCGAGTCAGTTTTCCTGACTCCAGCCGTCCTGGCTACATAGATTTTCAAAGCCCTGACTACATCTAGTAACTTGGAGTCCTCCAAGTCCCGAGTAGCCGCAGGCACCACAATAGGTTGGTTCAAATGAAACGCTGATACCACCTTAGGGAGAAATTGGGGACGAGTCCTCAATTCTGCCCTGTCCATATGGAAGATCAGATAAGGGCTTTTACATGACAAAGCCGCCAATTCTGACACGCCTAGCCGAAGCTAAGGCCAATAGCATGACCACTTTCCACGTGAGATATTTTAGCTCCACGGTCTTAAGTGGCTCAAACCAGTGGGATTTCAGGAAATCCAACACAACGTTAAGATCCCAAGGTGCCACTGGAGGCACAAAAGGGGGCTGAATATGCAGCACTCCCTTAACAAACGTCTGAACTTCAGGCAGTGAAGCCAGTTCTTTTTGAAAGAAAATAGATAGGGCCGAAATCTGGACCTTTATGGATACTAATTTTAGGCCCATAGTCACTCCTGACTGTAGGAAGTGCAGGAATCGACCCAGCTGGAATTCCTCTGTAGGGGCCTTCCTGGCCTCACACCAAGCAACATATTTTCGCCATATACGGTGATAATGTTGTGCTGTCACGTCTTTCCTAGCCTTTATCAGCGTAGGAATCACTTCATCTGGAATGCCCTTTTCCGTTAGGATCCGGCGTTCAACCGCCATGCCGTCAAACGCAGCCGCGGTAAGTCTTGGAACAGACAGGGCCCCTGCTGTAACAGGTCCCGTCTGAGAGGCAGAGGCCATGGGTCCCCTGAGATCATTTCTTGTAGTTCTGGGTACCAAGTTCTTCTTGGCCAATCCGGAACGATGAGTATAGTTCTTACTCCTCTCTTTCTTACTATCCTCAGTACCTTGGGTATAAGAGGAAGAGGAGGGAACACATAAACCGACTGGTACACCCACGGTGTCACTAGTGCGTCCACAGCTATCGCCTGAGGGTCCCTTGACCTGGCGCAATATCTTTTTAGCTTTTTGTTGAGGCGGGACGCCATCATGTCCACCTGTGGCCGTTCCCAACGGTCTACAATCTGCGTGAAGACCTCTGGATGAAGTCCCCACTCTCCCGGGTGGAGGTCGTGCCTGCTGAGGAAGTCTGCTTCCCAGTTGTCCACTCCCGGAATGAACACTGCTGACAGTGCTAGCACGTGATTTTCCGCCCATCGGAGAATCCTTGTGGCTTCTGCCATCGCCATCCTGCTTCTTGTGCCGCCCTGGCGGTTTACATGGGCGACCGCCGTGATGTTGTCTGATTGAATCAGCACCGGTTGGTTTTGAAGCAGGGGCTCTGCTTGACTCAGGGCGTTGTAAATGGCCCTTAGTTCCAGTATATTTATGTGTAGTGAAGTCTCCTGACTTGACCACTGTCCTTGGAAGTTCCTTCCCTGAGTGACTGCCCCCCATCCTCGGAGGCTTGCGTCCGTGGTCACCAGGACCCAGTCCTGTATGCCGAATCTGTGGCCCTCGAGAAGATGAGCACTCTGCAGCCACCACAGCAGAGACACCCTGGCTCTTGGGGACAGGGTGATCAACCGATGCATCTAAAGATGCGATCCGGACCATTTGTCTAACAGATCCCACTGAAAGATCCTTGCATGGAACCTGCCGAAGGGAATTGCTTCGTAAGAAGCCACCATCTTTCCCAGGACTCGTGTGCAGTGATGCACCGACACCTGTTTTGGTTTCAGGAGGTCCCTGACCAGAGATGACAATTCCTGGGCCTTCTCCACCGGGAGAAACACCTTCTTCTGTTCTGTGTCCAGAATCATGCCCAGGAAGAGCAGACGCGTCACAGGAATCAGCTGCGACTTTGGGATATTCAGAATCCAGCCGTGCTGTTGCAACACTTCCTGAGAGAGTGCTACGCTGACTAACAACTGCTCTCTGGACCTCGCCTTTATAAGGAGATCGTCCAAGTACGGGATAATTATAACTCCCTTCTTCCAAAGGAGTATCATCATTTCGGGCATTACCTTGGTAAATACTCTCGGTGCCGTGGACAGACCAAACGGCAACGTCTGGAATTGGTAATGACAATCCTGTATCACAAACCTGAGGTACTCCTGGTGAGGTGGGTAAACGGGGACATGCAAGTAAGCATCCTTGATGTCCAGCGACACCATAAAATCCCCCTCTTCCAGGCTTGCAATAACCGCCCTGAGCGATTCCATTTTGAACTTGAACTTCCTTATATAAGTGTTCAAGGATTTTAAATTCAGAATGGGTCTCACAGAACCATCTGGTTTCGGTACCACAAACATTGTGGAATAGTAACCCCGTCCCTGTTGAAGGAGGGGAACTTTGATTATCACCTGCTGGAGGTACAGCTTGTGAATTGCCGCCAGTACTACCTCCCTTCCCCTGGGAGCAGCTGGCAAGGCTGATTTGAGGTAACGGCGAGGGGGAGTCGCCTCGAACTCCAGCTTGTATCCCTGAGATACAATTTGTACAGCTCAGAGATCCACTTGTGAGCGAACCCACTGGTTGCTGAAGTTTCGGAGACGCGCCCCCACCGCACCCGGCTCCGCCTGTGGAGCCCCAGCGTCATGCGGTGGACTTAGAGGAAGCGGGGGAGGATTTTTGTTCCTGGGAACTGGCTGCCTGGTGCAGCTTCTTTCCTCTACCCCTGCCTCTGGGCAGAAAGGATGCGCCTCTGATCCGCTTGCCTTTCTGAGGCCGAAAGGACTGTACATGATAATACGGTGCTTTCTTAGGCTGTGAGGGAACCTGAGGTAAAAAAGTTGACTTCCCGGCTGTTGCCGTGGATACGAGGTCCGAGAGACCGTCCCCAAACAATTCCTCACCCTTATAAGGCAAAACCTCCATGTGTCTTTTAGAATCAGCATCACCTGTCCACTGCCGAGTCCATAATACTCTCCTGGCAGAAATGGACATTGCATTAATTCTAGATGCCAGCAGGCAAATGTCCCTCTGTGCATCCCGCATATATAAGACGACGTCTTTTATATGTTCTATGGTTAGCAAAATAGTATCCCTGTCGAGGGAATCAATGTTGTCTGACAGGGAATCAGACCATGCGGCTGCAGCACTACATATCCATGCTGAAGCAATAGCAGGTCTCAGTATAGTACCTGAGTGTGTATACACAGACTTCAGGATAGCTTCCTGCTTTCTATCCGCAGGCTCCTTTAAGGCGGCCGTATCCTGAGACGGCAGTGCCACCTTTTTTGATAAGCATGTGAGCGCCTTGTCCACCCTAGGGGATGTTTCCCAACGTAACCTGTCCGTTGGCGGGAAAGGGTACGCCATCAGTAACCTCTTAGAAATCATTAGTTTCTTATCGGGGGAACTCCACGCTTCCTCACACAATTTATTTAATTTATCAGATGGGGAAAAGTCACTGGCTGCTTTTTCTCCCCAAACATAATACCCTTCTTGGTGGTAACCGGGTTAATATCAGAAATGTGCAATACATTTTTCATTGCAGTAATCATGCATCGGATGGCTTTTGTAGACTGTGCATTTGTCTCATCCTCCTCTACACTGGAGTCAGACTCCGTGTCAACATCTGTGTCTACCATCTGAGCTAGCGGGCGTTTATGAGCCCCTGATGGCCTCTGAGACGCCTGGGCAGGCGCGGGCTGAGATCCCGGCTGTCCCAAGGCTGCTGCGTCATCGAACCTTTTATGTAAGGAATTGACACTGTCTGTTAAGACCTTCCACATATCCATCCAATCTGGTGTCGGCCCCGTCGGGGGCGACACCACACTTATCTGCCCTTGCTCCGCCTCCACATAACCCTTCTCATCAAACATGTCGACACAGCCGTACCGACACACCGCACACACACAGGGAATGCTCTGACTGAGGACAGGACCCCACAAAGTCCTTTGGGGAGACAGAGAGAGAGTATGCCAGCACACACCACAGCGCTATATAACACAGGGATTTACACTATACTGAGTGATTTTTCCCAATAGCTGCTTATAATCTTATTTGCGCCTAAATTTATGTGCCCCCCCCCCCTCTCTTTTTTACCCTTCATGTACAGGATACTGCAGGGGAGAGCCTGGGGAGCGTCCTTCCAGCGGAGCTGTGAAGAGAAAATGGCGCTGGTGTGCTGAGGAAGAAGGCCCCGCCCCCTCAGCGGACGGGCTTCTTCCGCGTTTTGTATATCTTAATGGCGGGTTTTTTTGCACATATACAGTTTTCCAGACTGTATTATGTGCATAATGTGCCAAAAGGTATTCTTATTGCTGCCCAGGGCGCCCCCCCCCCCCAGCGCCCTGCACCCTACAGTGACCGGAGTGTGTGGTGTGCAGTGGGAGCAATGGCGCACAGCTGCAGTGCTGTGCGCTACCTTAATGAAGACCAGAGTCTTCTGCCGCCGATTTCATCTCCTTTCTTCTGTCTTCTGGCTCTGCAAGGGGGACGGCGGCGCGGCTCCGGGAACGGACGATCGAGGTCAGGCCCTGTGTTCGAACCCTCTGGAGCTAAGGGTGTCCAGTAGCCTAAGAAGCACAAGCTAGCTGCACGCAGGTAGGTTTGCTTCTCTCCCCTCAGTCCCACGAAGCAGTGAGTCTGTTGCCAGCAGATCTCACTGAAAATAAAAAACCTAACAAATACTTTCTTTCTAGCAAGCTCAGGAGAGCCCACCAGGAGCACCCAGCTCTGGCCGGGCACAGATTCTAACTGAGGTCTGGAGGAGGGGCATAGAGGGAGGAGCCAGTGCACACCAGATAGTACCTAATCTTTCTTTTAGAGTGCCCAGTCTCCTGCGGAGCCCGTCTATTCTCCATGGTCCTTACGGAGTTCCCAGCATCCACTAGGACGTCAGAGAAATATACACTATGGTAAGAACTTACCGTTGATAACGATATTTCTCCTAAGTCCACAGGATAACATTGGGATATGATGACACGACAGTGGATTTCCACCAAACGGTCAAAGCTTTCAGCTTACGCTTAAAATAACCCACCCAAATCTAACTCTCTCTGCAAATATTATATCTGCCACACCTGCAGTGCACATAGGGGGTCATTCTGACCTGATTACTCGCTGCAGAACTGCGCATTTGCAGTGCGCCGGCGCATGGCTGACAGCCGACGGCTGTCGTTGCCTAGCGATCGCCTCTGCCTGATTGACAGGCAGAGGCGGTCGCTGGACAGGAGGGGGCGGCTCAACGGCGTTTGGCCGCTGTTTTGTGGGTGCGGTCTGGCCAACGCAGGCATGGGAGGACCGTGCGGGGGTCGGGACGCAGTGGCTGTGTGACATCACACGCAGCCGCTGCGACCCGGGCAACGACGAGTAGCTCCCGGCCAGCACGCAAAAGTTGCGCTGGCCGGGAGCTACTCCTGAAGTGCAAAAGCATCGCCGCTGTGCGATGCTTTTGCACTTCAGCGACGGGGCAGGGACTGACATGCGGGGTGGTCTAGTCCTGTGCTGGGCGTCCCCCCGCATGTCTGTGTTCCTGATCGTAGCTGTGCTAAGTTTAGCACATCTACAAACAAGTCGGAATCACCCCCATGGTTTTGCCTAACTGCTAACAAATTTGCTGCTGGGATCAACTCTGAATTACCACCTAAGACTCTGCGGCTTCTTCACACTAAATTAGGAAATTAGGTGTATAAAGTAAGATTTGTTTCTATTCTTACTATATCCTGATCTCTGATAAGGCCGTCATTTTCCTTTTACCAATATTGGTGAATGTGAAACAAAATATTCAAGACAAAGCACATAACATATTAGGAATTAGGCCACTAAGCAGTTTTGCAGAGGCAGAAGTTGAATATATTATAAACCAAACTAAAAAATCTCAATATGTACAGTTTAGAACAGAGAAGGGAAAGGGGGGACATGATAGAAACTTTCAAATATATAAAGGGTATTTACAAAGTCCAGGAGGGAAACATTCTTCAAATGAAGAGAAGCAATAGAACACGAGGACATGCACTGAGACTGGAGGGGGGGAGGTTCAGGGGAAAAATGACTTCACAGCAAGAGTAGTGGACAGGTGGAATAGCCTCCCATCAGAGGAGGTAGAGGCTAAGACAGTAGAGCAATTTAAACATTGCATGGGATATACAGAAGGATATCCTATCAAAGAAATAAGGATCAAATAAGGTTTGAGGTAATAATATTGTAAAAAAGATGCAGACTAGATGGACCAAGTGGTTCTTATCTGCCGTCACATTCTATGTTTCTATGATCATGTTTCCATATTCTGTATTTCAGCAATGGGATTTTATGTGCAATTGATTTCTTCCCTCCCTCTGTTCTGTATTCTATACTCCACGGAGCTCACCGGTCCTCTGTTACAGACTGCAACGGGACTGAACAATCTGATGAGAAAACCAGACCTATAAATAAATGTTTCTTTCTGTGCATGATACTGTATGCTTCTTTGTACAATACATACATATTAAATAAAAATAAAATACTACCATGTTGCCAATAGTGAGTTGAGTCACTGATGACAGACATTAAACAGTGATACTTTGTTCCTGCCCCAGATGTGGGTGGACAAAACTTATCTGACCTTGGTTTCTTTATTATATAATACATAATAGCACATAAGAGGAAGGATGCTGGAGTATCCATAATCTACTGTATCTTGATGAATGTAGAGAGGGTTACACCGGCCTGGTCTCTATGTGTGTGTGTGTGTGTGTGTGTGTGTGTGTGTGTGTATTATTTATATTTCTCTAACGTCCTAGTGGATGCTGGGGACTCCGTCAGGACCATGGGGATTAGCGGCTCCGCAGGAGACAGGGCACAAAAATAAAGCTTTAGGATCAGGTGGTGTGCACTGGCTCCTCTCCCTATGACCCTCCTCCAAGCCTCAGTTAGGTTTTTGTGCCCGTCCGAGCAGGGTGCAATCTAGGTGGCTCTCCTAAAGAGCTGCTTAGAAAAAGTTTTTAGGTTTTTTATTTTCAGTGAGTCCTGCTGGCAACAGGCTCACTGCATCGAGGGACTTAGGGGAGAGAAGTCAACTCACCTGCGTGCAGGATGGATTGGCTTCTTAGGCTACTGGACACCATTAGCTCCAGAGGGATCGAACACAGGCCCAGCCATGGAGTCCGGTCCCGGAGCCGCGCCGCCGACCCCCCTTGCAGATGCCGAAGATGGAAAAGGTCCAGAAGCAGGCGGCAGAAGACTTTTCAGTCTTCCTGAGGTAGCGCACAGCACTGCAGCTGTGCGCCATTGTTGTCAGCACACTTCACACAGCGGTCACGGAGGGTGCAGGGCGCTGGGGGGGCGCCCTGGGCAGCAATGTATAATACCTTTTTATGGCTAAAAATACATCACATATAGCCCTTGAGGCTATATGGATGTATTTAACCCCTGCCAGATCTCACAAACTCCGGAGAAGAGCCCGCCGAAATAGGGGGCGGGGCTTATTCTCCTCAGCACACAGCGCCATTTTCCTGCTCAGCTCCGCTGTGAGGAAGGCTCCCAGGACTCTCCCCTGCACTGCACTACAGAAACAGGGTAAAACAGAGAGGGGGGGCACTTTTTTTGGCGATATTACTATATTTAAGCTGCTATAAGGATACAACACTTATATAGGGTTGTTCCCATATATATTATAGCGCTTGGGTGTGTGCTGGCAAACTCTCCCTCTGTCTCCCCAAAGGGCTAGTGGGGTCCTGTCTTCAATAGAGCATTCCCTGTGTGTCTGCTGTGTGTCGGTACGTGTGTGTCGACATGTATGAGGACGATGTTGGTGTGGAGGCAGAGCAATTGCCGGTAATGGTGATGTCACCCCCCAGGGAGTCGACACCGGAATGGATGGCTTTGTTTATGGAATTACGTGATAATGTCAGCACATTACAAAAATCAGTTGACGACATGAGACGGCCGGCAAACCAGTTAGTACCTGCCCAGGCGTCTCAGACACCGTCAGGGGCTGTAAAACGCCCTTTACCTCAGTCGGTCGACACAGACCCAGACACTGAATCTAGTGTCGACGGTGAAGAAACAAACGTATTTTCCAGTAGGGCCACACGTTATATGATCACGGCAATGAAGGAGGCTTTGCATATCTCTGATACTACAAGTACCACAAAAAGGGGTATTATGTGGGGGGTGAAAAAACTACCTGTAGTTTTTCCTGAATCAGAGGAATTGAATGATGTATGTGATGAAGCGTGGGTTAACCCAGATATTAAAGTGCTAATTTCAAAAAAGTTATTGGCATTATACCCTTTCCCGCCAGAGGTTAGGGCGCGCTGGGAAACACCCCCTAAGGTGGATAAGGCGCTCACACGCTTATCAAAACAAGTGGCGTTACCGTCTCCTGATACGGCCGCCCTCAAGGATCCAGCTGATAGGAGGCTGGAAACTGCCCTAAAAAGTATATACACACATACTGGTGTTATACTGCGACCAGCCATAGCCTCAGCCTGGATGTGCAGTGCTGGGGTGGTCTGGTCGGATTCCCTGACTGAAAATATTGATACCCTGGATAGGGACAGTATTTTACAGATTTTAGAGCAATTAAAGGATGCTTTTCTTTATATGCGAGATGCTCAGAGGGATATTTGCACTCTGGCATCGAGAGTAAGTGCGATGTCCATATCTGCCAGAAGAAGTTTATGGACACGACAGTGGTCAGGTGATGCGGATTCCAAACGGCATATGGAAGTATTGCCGTATAAAGGGGAGGAATTATTTGGCGTCGGTCTATCGGATCTGGTGGCCACGGCAACTGCCGGGAAATCCACCTTTTTACCTCAGACCCCCTCCCAACAGAAAAAGACACCGTCTTTTCAGCCGCAGTCCTTTCGGTCCTATAAGAACAAGCGGGCAAAAGGACAGTCATATCTGCCCCGAGGCAGAGGAAAGGGTAAGAGAGGGCAGCAAGCAGCTCCTTCCCAGGAACAGAAGCCCTCCGCGGGTTCTGCAAAGCCCTCAGCATGACGCTGGGGCTTTACAAGCGGACTCAGGAACGGTGGGGGGTCGACTCAAGGATTTCAGCGCGCAGTGGGCTTGCTCACAGGTGGACCCCTGGATCCTGCAGGTAGTATCTCAGGGTTACAGGTTGGAATTCGAGAAGTCTCCCCCTCGCCGGTTCCTAAAGTCTGCTTTGCCAACGTCTCCCTCAGACAGGGCGACGGTATTGGAAGCCATTCACAAGCTGTTTTCTCAGCAGGTGATAGTCAAGGTACCCCTCCTACAACAGGAAAAGGGGTATTACTCCACACTATTTGTGGTACCGAAGCCGGACGGCTCGGTAAGACCTATTCTAAATCTGAAATCTTTGAACCTGTACATACAAAAATTCAAGTTCAAGATGGAGTCACTCAGAGCAGTGATAGCGAATCTGGAAGAAGGGGACTTTATGGTGTCCCTGGACATAAAAGATGCTTACCTGCATGTCCCAATTTGCCCTTCACATCAAGGGTACCTCAGGTTCGTGGTGCAAAACTGTCATTATCAGTTTCAGACGCTGCCGTTTGGATTGTCCACGGCACCTCGGGTCTTTACCAAGGTAATGGCCGAAATGATGATTCTTCTGCGAAGAAGAGGCATATTAATTATCCCTTACTTGGACGATCTCCTGATAAGGGCAAGGTCCAGAGAACAGCTGGAGGACGGAGTAGCACTAACCCAAGTAGTGCTGCAACAACACGGGTGGATTCTGAATTTTCCAAAATCTCAGTTGACCCCGACAACACGTCTGCTGTTCCTGGGAATGATTCTGGACACGGTTCAGAAAAAGGTGTTTCTTCCGGAGGAGAAAGCCAAGGAGTTATCCGAACTTGTCAGGAACCTCCTAAAACCAGGAAAAGTGTCTGTGCATCAATGCACAAGAGTCCTGGGAAAGATGGTGGCTTCTTACGAAGCGATTCCATTCGGCAGATTCCACGCACGAACTTTTCAGTGGGATCTGCTGGACATATGGTCCGGATCGCATCTGCAGATGCATCAGCGGATAACTTTATCGCCACGGACAAGGGTGTCTCTTCTGTGGTGGTTGCAGAGTGCTCATCTGTTAGAGGGCCGCAGATTCGGCATACAGGACTGGGTCCTGGTGACCACGGATGCCAGTCTGAGAGGCTGGGGAGCGGTCACACAGGGAAGAAACTTCCAGGGAGTATGGTCAAACCTGGAGATATCTCTTCACATAAATATACTGGAGCTAAGAGCGATTTACAATGCTCTAAGCCTGGCAAAACCCCTGCTTCAGGGTCAGCCGGTGTTGATCCAGTCGGACAACATCACGGCAGTCGCCCACGTAAACAGACAGGGCGGCACAAGAAGCAGGAGAGCAATGGCAGAAGCTGCAAGGATTCTTCGCTGGGCGGAAGATCATGTGATAGCACTGTCAGCAGTGTTCATTCCGGGAGTGGACAACTGGGAAGCAGACTTCCTCAGCAGACACGATCTACACCCGGGAGAGTGGGGACTTCATCCAGAAGTCTTCCACATGATTGTGAACCGTTGGGAAAAACCAAAGGTGGACATGATGGCGTCTCGCCTCAACAAAAAACTGGACAGGTATTGCGCCAGGTCAAGAGACCCTCAGGCAATAGCTGTGGACGCTCTGGTAACGCCGTGGGTGTTCCAGTCAGTGTATGTGTTTCCTCCTCTGCCTCTCATACCAAAAGTACTGAGAATTATACGGCAAAGGGGAGTAAGAACGATACTCGTGGCTCCGGATTGGCCAAGAAGAACTTGGTACCCGGAACTTCAGGAGATGCTCACGGAAGATCCGTGGCCTCTACCTCTAAGACGGGACCTGCTTCAGCAGGGACCGTGTCTATTCCAAGACTTACCGCGGCTGCGTTTGACGGCATGGCGGTTGAACGCCAAATTCTAAGGGAAAAAGGCATTCCGGAAGAGGTCATTCCTACACTGGTAAAAGCCAGAAGGAGGTGACTGCACAACATTATCACCGCATTTGGAGAAAATATGTTGCGTGGTGTGAGGCCAGGAAGGCCCCCACGGAGGAATTTCAATTGGGTCGATTCCTACATTTCCTGCAAACAGGATTGTCTATGGGCCTCAAGTTGGGGTCCATTAAGGTTCAAATTTCGGCCCTGTCGATTTTCTTCCAGAAAGAATTGGCTTCAGTTCCTGAAGTCCAGACTTTTGTAAAAGGAGTACTACATATACAGCCCCCGGTTGTGCCCCCAGTGGCTCCGTGGGACCTTAATGTAGTTTTGGATTTTCTCAAATCCCATTGGTTTGAGCCACTCAAATCGGCAGATTTGAAATATCTTACATGGAAAGTAACCATGCTACTGGCCCTGGCTTCAGCCAGGAGAGTGTCAGAATTGGCGGCTTTATCGTATAAAAGCCCATATCTGATTTTCCATTCGGACAGGGCAGAACTGCGGACGCGTCCTCATTTTCTGCCTAAGGTGGTGTCAGCGTTTCACCTGAACCAGCCTATTGTGGTGCCTGCGGCTACTAGCGATTTGGAGGATTCCAAGTTGCTGGACGTTGTCAGGGCATTGAAAATATATATTTCAAGGACGGCTGGAGTCAGAAAATCTGACTCGCTGTTTATACTGTATGCACCCAACAAGCTGGGTGCTCCTGCTTCTAAGCAGACGATTGCTCGTTGGATTTGTAGCACAATTCAACTTGCACATTCTGTGGCAGGCCTGCCACAGCCTAAATCTGTCAAGGCCCATTCCACAAGGAAGGTGGGCTCATCTTGGGCGGCTGCCCGAGGGGTCTCGGCATTACAACTCTGCCGAGCAGCTACGTGGTCGGGGGAGAACACGTTTGTAAAATTCTACAAATTTGATACCCTGGCTAAAGAGGACCTGGAGTTCTCTCATTCGGTGCTGCAGAGTCATCCGCACTCTCCCGCCCGTTTGGGAGCTTTGGTATAATCCCCATGGTCCTGACGGAGTCCCCAGCATCCACTAGGACGTTAGAGAAAATAAGATTTTACTTACCGATAAATCTATTTCTCGTAGTCCGTAGTGGATGCTGGGCGCCCATCCCAAGTGCGGATTGTCTGCAATACTTGTACATAGTTATTGTTACAAAAAAATCGGGTTGTTATTGTTGTGAGCTGTCTGTTCAGAGGCTCCTACGTTGTCATACTGTTAACTGGGTTCAGATCACAAGTTGTACGGTGTGATTGGTGTGGCTGGTATGAGTCTTACCCGGGATTCAAAATCCTTCCTTATTGTGTACGCTCGTCCGGGCACAGTATCCTAACTGAGGCTTGGAGGAGGGTCATAGGGGGAGGAGCCAGTGCACACCACCTGATCCTAAAGCTTTATTTTTGTGCCCTGTCTCCTGCGGAGCCGCTAATCCCCATGGTCCTGACGGAGTCCCCAGCATCCACTACGGACTACGAGAAATAGATTTATCGGTAAGTAAAATCTTATTATATATATATATATATATATATATATATATATATATATAAATATAAGCATTGTCAAATAATCTAACACAAAGTTTATGTCACTCTAGAGCAGTGTTTCCCAACCACGGTCCTCAAGGCACACTAACAGTCCTGGTTTTAGTGATATCCAGGCTTGAACACAGGTGACTTAATTAGTACCTCAGTTATTTTGATTTAACCATCTGTGCTGAAGCCTGGATATCACTAAAACCTGCACTGTTGGTGTGCCTTGAGGACTGCGGTTGGGAATGCCTGCTCTAGAGATATATGTCGGCTGCCATTCTCAATTTCTCCATTGTATGAAAGAATTGAGATACAGATGCAATGTTTCTAGTTCTAGTGTCTTCACTTGTTAAAATGACAAATGTCAGGACTGACAGTTTAATAAATAGTCATTGATTGCTGTTGACATACTGTATGTGTGGCAAGGGAATCAGACAATCCGTCTCATTATTATGAGACATGTCTCTTTATGATGTGTAATGCCTCATTTTCACCACTTGATGGAGCCACAATCTACAATATCCGTTCCCAGCAATCCACATGTATACAGACTCCCACCTGAAAGCAAGACATTTTTTAGGCTGCCATTAATAAAAGCAATTTAAATTAATTATTTCATTAGTGTTATAAGGTTACTCAGGGCCTGATCCTGAGTTGCACGATATTGTACAGTCGCATGGACGCAGTTGGGCAATACCATAGAAATTAAATGCAAATGTTGCAGGAGGCATCTGTAGGTAATAGACGGCTCTGCATACATCTGTCATCCAAGTGCTTCGCTTACTCAAACTGACCATCTGCACCGGTCAGCCAGGACCAGGAACTATGAGTCCAACTAAGCAGTCTCTGGGCGCGGCACACCTACAATACCAGGGAGACAGTGACACACGCCCATGTGTAGAATGGTCTCGGTTGTCATCCCACATGATTGGCATGCTGTGGCTAAAGGAGGGTGGGGTGGGTAAGTTCCATCACCACACCCCCTGCTGCACCATATGAACTTAGAACAGCTGCACTGCTCTTGCAAATTATATCTGCCGCTAACGCCGTGGAGACTGTGCGGACAGAAGCTGGAAGGGTGCCTGTGGACTTATTTATCCGCAGCGCCTTACAGAGAATATCTGGTCATGGTCCGTGCAGCAGATGTGATAGGGTGGCTGCTCCCTGGGTAGAGGCCTGCCGTTGGCCAATAACAGGCCCAGCACCTGCCGAGGCCGGCCCCAAGTAACTGGACATTTTTTATGTATTTATTTTTAATGTGGAGTAAGCAGCCTCGGGACATCATGGGGGTGTGCCAGCCCATTGGGGAATTTATGGCCTATGGCCAATCTGTCCCTGTGCAGAGGTCTGAGTGGCATGTGTGGGGACACGTGGGCAGGTCTGAATTCATGTGTGGGTCTGAGATCATATTGCTGTGTTTTATGGCTGTAGGGATGACTAAGTGACTTACAGGGGCATTTTAAGGGCAGTTGGTGTTTGAGGGGCATTTTGGAAACTGTGACGGACATGTGGGGATATTTTGCAATCTGTTATTTTTTCAGAGCCATATTACTCTTGGTTCCCTATTACAGGTTGAGTATCCCTTATCCAAAATGCTTGGGACCAGAGGTATTTTGGATATGGGATTTTTCCGTATTTTGGAATAATTGCATACAATAATGAGATACCATGGTGATGGGACCTAAATCTAAGCACAGAATGCATTTATGTTTCATATACACCTTATACACACAGCCTGAAGGTAATTTTAGCCAATATTTTTTATAACTTTGTGCATTAAACAAAGTGTGTCTACATTCACACAAATTAATTTATGTTTCCTATACACCTTATACACACAGCCTGAAGGACATTTAATACAATATTTTTAATAACTTTGTGTATTAAACAAAGTTTGTGTACATTGAGTCATCAAAAAACAAAGGTTTCACTATCTCACTCTCACTCAAAAAAGTCCGTATTTCGGAATATTCCGTATTTCGGAATATTTGGATATGGGATACTCAACCTGTACTGACATTATAACATACCTTATAAAGGTACCATATCAAAGGATGAATCAAGATACTTGATACCGCCCCACCCCATCACCCCCACTTATTATCACTTACCCAAGATTCACAAGTCACTCACTGCACCTCCTGGTAGACCCATTATTTCAGGTGTTGGGTCCCTCACTTCTAATTTGTCACATTTTGTTGATTATTTTTTACAGCCACTCGCATCTGCACTTCGTTCACATATTCAAGACACCACTTCTTTTTTAAACGCCATCACAGCTATCAATTGGAAAACTTCTTTTTTCTTTATGACCTGTGACGTGCAGGCACTTTATTCAAATATTCCGCACCAGAAGGGCGTATCTACAATAGCGGATTGCCTTTTACAATCCAGTTCACTTAAGATGGAGCTACAACAATTTATATTAGACTCCATCTCCTTCATATTATCACATAATTATTTTGTTTTTAATAAGAATTATTATTTACAGACACTTGGGACGGCCATGGGGACGAGGTTCGCGCCCAGCTTCGCCAACCTGTACATGGGGGCCTTCGAGCACACCCATGTGTGGGGGCGGAGCTTTGGCGCGGACCTCGTCTACTATGGCTGTTACATAGATGACATGTTTTTCATTTTTGATGGCGATATCTCTCTTTCTTCTGACTTCACCTCTCAGTTAAACAATAATGAATTTAATTTAAGTTTTACTAGTATTTCACACCGTTCTTCGATCACCTTTCTTGATATATCCTTGGAGGTAATTGATGGCAGAATTCTTACAAAAACTTTTCGGAAAGAAGTTGACACCTTAAACTATTTGCATTATGATAGTTCACATTACAAACCGTGGTTAAACAATATACCTTTTGGACAATTTAGACGTATGAAACGTAATTGTAGTGATCCACATGATTATCATTTACAAGCGGACAAACTTTCCCTTTCCTTTCAACATAGGGGTTACCCTTTGGCTCTGATTAAATCAGCCAGACAAAAGGCTGATAAGTTAGTAAGAAATGACCTGTTATCTTATAAATCACACCCACAGAAATTTGAAAAAGAACAGCCCCTTTTCCTTTCTCAATTTAGTAGTTCCTCATCCAAAGTTCGGAACATTTTCCGTAATAATTACCCTATTTTACTCACAGATCAAGTACTCAGAACTGAATTAAACGACACACCTTCTGTTATTTTAAAAAAATCTAATAATCTACAACACACTTTGGCTCCCAGCCATTTTGTAGATAAAAGGACTACAGACAAGTCTGCAGTCCCATTGAAAACTTCCCAGTGGCTCTCCAATATTAAAGGTTGTTTTAGATGTGGTGCCAAACAGTGCATCACTTGTTCTTATATTCAGAACAACTCCAAATTTTTCATCTCTTCTGATGGAGAACAATTTGAGATACGTTCCTTTGTTAATTGCAATAGCTCTTATGTCATCTATCTATTAGTTTGTAAGTGTAACCTCATTTACCTGGGTAGAACTACCCGCAAACTTAGGACCAGAATTTTAGAACATAGACGTAACATACAAAAGGGGTTTCTTTTCCACAGCGTCTCTAGACACTTCTCTGAAATACATCAAAAAAATCATGAGGAAATTCAACTTATTGGTATTGAAACCATTATGCACACGTCACGGGGTGGGGATAGATATAAGAAACTTTGGGGTATATGCAATTAGCGGCGAATCGCAGCAAATTATCGGCCGTTTTTCAACTCGACACAATTCGACAGGCTAATTTCGGCAAGTGGGTGCCGAAATTGACCATATGCAATAAAACACGAATTCGACAGTCCCGTGGCCGAAAAACGGCCGATTTGACGGATTTTGATCCGGTTTTTTTAAAACGGGAAAAAACGGGAAAAACCCGAAAAAAAATGGCGTGGGGTCCCCCCTCCAAAGCATAACCAGCCTCGGGCTCTTCGAGCTGGTCCTGGTTCTAAAAATCCGGGGGGAAAAATGACAGGGATCCCCCGTATTTTTAAAACCAGCACCGGGCTCTGCGCCTGGTGCTGGTGCAAAAAATATGGGGGACAAAAAGAGTAGGGGTCCCCCGTATTTTATACACCAGCATCGGGGTCCACTAGCTGGACAGATAATGCCACAGCCGGGGGTCACTTTTATACAGTGCCCTGCGGCCGTGGCATTAAATATCCAACTAGTCACCCCTGGCCGGGGTACCCTGGGGGAGTGGGGACCCCTTCAATCAAGGGGTGTCCCCCACCCAGCCACCCAAGGGCCAGGGGTGAAGCCCGAGGCTGTCCCCCCCCATCCAAGGGCTGCGGATGGGAGGCTGATAGCCTTGAGAAATGTGAAAGAATATTGTTTTTTCCAGTAGTACTACAAGTCCCAGCAAGCCTCCCCCGCAAGCTGGTACTTGGAGAACCACAAGTACCAGCATGCGGGAGAAAAACGGGCCCGCTGGTACCTGTAGTTCTACTGGAAAAAAAATATCCAAATAAAAACAGGAGACACACACCTTGATAGTAAAACTTTATTACACAACTGCCGACACACACATACTTACCTATGTTGACCCGCCGACTGCCACAGTCTCCGACGATCCGGGGTACCTGTGAAAAAAATTAGACTCACCTCATCCAGTGTCCGGGAGATAATCCACGTACTTGGTAAAAAAATAAAACGCATACCCGACCATGCCGGACTGAAAGGGGTCCCATGTTGACACATGGGACCCCTTTCCCCGAATGTGCCGGGACCCCACGTGACTCCTGTCACTGAGGTCCCTTCAGCCAATCAGGAAGCGCTACTTCCGTGGCGCTCACCTGATTGGCTGTGCGCGTCTGAGGTCAGATAGCGCATCGCAAAGCCTCTCCATTACTTTCAATGGTGGGAACTTTGCAGGTAGCGGTGGGGTTACCCGCGGTCAGCCGCTGACTGCGGGTGACCTCACCGCTGACGCAAAGTTCCCACCATTGAGTTCAATGGAGAGGCTTTGCGAGGCGCTGTGTGACAGCTCAGACATCCAGCCAATCAGCAGAGTGCCAGGACGTTGCGCTTGCTGATTGGCTGAAGGGACCTCGGTGACAGCTGTCACGTGGGGTCCCGGCATTCGGGGGAAAGGGGTCTGATGTGTAAACATGGGACCCCTTTCAGTGCGTGGTTCGGGTAAATGCGGTTTGTTTTTTTGCCAAGTACGAGGATTTATATCTGGACACTGGATTGAGGTGAGTATAATTTGATTCACAGGTACCCCGGATCGTCGGATCAGGAGACGTGGCAGTCGGCGTGTCAACATAGGTAAGTATGTGTGTGTTGGCAGGTGTGTAATAAAGTTTTACTCTCAAGGTGTGTGTCTCCTGTTTTTATTTGGGTATTTTTTTCCCAGTAGTACTACAGGTACCAGCGGGCCCGGTTTTCCTCCGCATGCTGGTACTTGTGGTTCTCCAAGTACCAGCTTGCGGGGGAGGCTTGCTGGGACTTGTAGTACTACAGGAAAAAACAATATTCTTTACATTTTCTCAAGGCTATCAGCCTCCCATCCGCAGCCCTTGGATGGGGGGGACAGCCTCGGGCTTCACCCCTGGCCCTTGGGTAGCTGGGAGGGGGACCCCTTGATTGAAGGGGTCCCCACTCCCCCAGGGTACCCCGGCCAGGGGTGACTAGTTGGATATTTAATGCCACGGCCGCAGGGCGCTGTATAAACGTGACCCCCGGCTGTGGCATTTTCTGTCCAGCTAGAGGAGCCCGATGCTGGTGTATAAAATACGGGGGACCCCTACTCTTTTTGTCCCCCGTATTTTTTGCACCAGCACCAGGCGCAGAGCCCGGTGCTGGTTTTAAAAATACGGGGGATCCCCTGTCATTTTTCCCCCCGGATTTTTAGAACCAGGACCGGCTCGAAGAGCCCGAGGCTGGTTATGCTTTGGAGGGGGGACCCCACGCCATTTTTTACCGGGATTTTACCATTCCATCTAAAAAAAATAAAAAATAAAAATATTATTTTTAAAAATATATAAAAAATACTTGTGCCTCCAAAAAAGACAAACCAAGTACCTAATCCCTTCTTATATAAATAGATATGCTATTACCAATAAAAAAAACACCAAAAAAAACATGTTTTAATTTTTTTTTTATTAGTTTCACCCACCAAAGTGTGGCGGATTGAAAATGACGAATTTACTGTCTAAAAGCACTGTTGTCGAATTTCCAAACTTCAATTGAATATACTTTGGTCGAATTGCAGCACTTGTATCATTGCAGAAAAGTCGAATTTGACAAAAGTCGAATTTCAAAAAGTCGAATTTTGAAAGTCCGTTTTTTTGACGGAAAGTACTGAATTGCATTGACGATTTTTTTTTTTTTTTGGCGAAAAATTCCCGTTTTTCGCCAATTTCGGGAATTCGACCGGAATTGCATATACCCCATTGTCTCAGAGAAAACTATTGGATTCATAAACTGAAAACCCTCTCTCCAGAAGGATTAAATTAATCAATTGAGTTTGATCCCTGATTATAAGACCGTCACTTACTGTCCCCCGCGAGCTATAGACCTTATGCGTTAAATAATTTCCTGCAGTTATCCATTTCTAGTATTTGTTTTATTTATATTGCTTTTGATCTTTGAATAAGGATTAATGTTTTCTTTTCATATGTTTTTAGTTTTTTATTGTTTATTACTTTATCCCAAGTTGACTCTATTCAGAGATTTATTTATGCCACTGTTCTGTATCATTATAGCAATGGCTATTAAAAACCAGCGGTTTGACATGTCCATTTGAGACCTTTATATCAGGTCACATTGCTAGAATATCCTAATTTATCTATATTGTAATGAGCAGCCCAGTGGCGTATGAGGTATGGTGACTGTCCCTATATAGACAGTGACCCGGGTTCGGATCTTGGTCCGATATTAATTTCAATTATTTTTTCTTTATATTTTTATTTTTTTATGTTGTTCAATACTATATTTCCCAGGTTGATAATGTATATGTTAAAAACATTTATATACAGTTACAAAGGATTATTCAAGCAAAAGATCTATATATTATTTCAGACATAATGCAATACTGTTTGTCTATGATTTTTACTTACCTACATGTAAACTAATTTCTATCGGATGCAGCCCTTTTGGACATTTAATCAGTTAAACTGTCCGCATATGCTCTTATAATCTTGTGTTATAATTATTGTTTGTCTATATTGCATTTCAATTTTGATATAATGAGCTTATATTTATTCAATAGACTTCAGTATATTCTGTATATTAATTTTCTGTGAATATTACTAAATTGTCTCCGTTATATACGAGGCATTTTTAGTGTGTGAGCCGACGTTCTTAGATATATAAGTGTTTTAATTGATCTCTGTTTAATTATTGATTGTATACACGTGCATTATTAGCCTTCTGGCTTTAAATACTGTTCAGTTCAGAGGCAGGAATATACCTTTGATAAAGTCACGTGATACGTGACGAAACGCGTTAGGACTCCGCCTCCCTAACACACCTTGATCTAGGTACCCACATCTGAAGCAACTTGCTGTGATTCATCGGACCTGTGTACCGCTTCTCTGGTCTCCGCAAAGCCGCTTATTCCAGCACACGGCTCTCACCCGCTCTACCAGCCCGGCGGTTCCCTTCATCTCCTTGCTGCACAAGCAATAGTGGGCAACGCAGGACTAAACGACCGGGGACGCCCGGTCTAGGACCAGCCCACAGGAGAGGTATTTACTCCACCGATTGAGCACTGTGATTTGAACTCTGTGCTCTATTTGGGACCGCTCCGTTGTCTGCTATTCACAAGTACCACATCAAGTGTTAATTTATGTGAGTGACTGCGGATTCTATACCAGCTGCTTCAACATATTATGACATCCATCATATTAGTACCATTCAAGGTGTACCTAACCATATAACATCATATACTTTTACCTATTATATTTAACTGTCATTGCAATCGTTTGTTTTTATTCTAGTGCTCATGGTTAATAAATTAATTATATATTTTTAAACGTCGGCTCTCACTTTTTTCCCTGGTACACTGCGCAGCCGTTCTTTCTTGTTTCATTACTTTTTATTTGACACCCACTTAGTGTTTACGGCCGCGCGCTCTATCAGGGGAATCTCCTTTAAGTCTATTTATAGGCGCTTTTACAAGCAGTTATTTGGCTTTTATTTATTATAACATACTTGCCTACTTTTGAAAACTAGTTTCAGGGAGATTCCAGGCGGCAGCAGAATGCGCCGTTGAGGTACGTCTCTAGCTCCGCCCCAAGGGCATTTCTAGCTCCACCTATGGGCGTATTTATTGCAATCAAGGGTGTGTCCTGCAATGGCAGGTGAAAACTATGCTACTAAAAGCAGCAGAAAAAAAAAGAAAAAAAAAGTGTAATAATATACAGTAGGTGCACGATAAATTAATGTACCATGTACATTTGAGAGACATTTTTGAGAAGAGCTGGACAAAAATGAAATCGACATACACTGGTGTGGGTTTGTGTGTATACGTATATACGTATTACATCTAGTACACACAGCACCATAATACATTACATTATACACACACCCCCTATCCCATATTATACCCAGTACTTTACAACATCGGAGGGACATCAGTGCGCGCCGTAGGTGCGCGCCCAAAATTAGGGGCATGGCCTCGTGGATAGAGGTGTGGCCTCACAGGAAGTGCCACGATTACAAGCCATGCCCCTGTTTTTGTTACTATGGGGGCATGAACAGCACTCTGTGAGTTGCTGGTCATGTCCTGCTTCCTCTCTGCTGGTGAATAGACGCTCTGCACATGCGGACAGTGTCTATTCGCATGAGAGAGGGTCTGCCAACTGCAGGACACTGATAAATGGGAAATAAAGCGCTGTGAATAGCAATGCCTTAAGAAGAGTTAAGAAGAGGAAAGAGAAGAATAAACGTTAAAGAAGGAATAGAGATTTGAAGAAAAAACAAAATATTAAAATTAAATAAATAAAAATTAAATAAATTTAAAAAATTAATAAAATCAATGTTTACAAGCTCTCTGTTGTAATTAAGCAGCTTTTCTGGTCCGTTTATATCAGGGGTGGGGAACCTCCTGCCCGCGGGCCGTATACGGCCCGCGAAGCCGTTTGGTCCGGCCCACCAGCTTGTGTCAGTGAGACACGCTGCCGCTCAGTCTGGCGGCAGCGTGTCTCAGCTGTCAGAACAGGGAGGAGAGCGCGGCTGTCGAGTGGGTGCGGCGGCGTGTAGTACTTCAAACCAGCCGCCGGTCCGTGAGCCAATCAGAGCTCGCGGACCGGCAGCCAATCAGGAGCCGCGGCTGCCGGTCCACGAGCTCTGATTGGCTCACGAACCGGCGGCTGGTTTGAAGTACTACACGCAGCCGCTCCCACCCGACAGCCGCGCTCTCCTCCGTGTCCCACGGTAAGCAGCACGGAGGGGAGGGCATCTGTATACCTGGCACTGTGGGGGCATTTGTATACCTGGCACTGTGGGGGCATCTGTATACCTGGCACTGTGGGGGGCATTTGTATACCTGGCACTGAGGGGGGCATTTGTATACCTGGCACTGTGGGGGCATCTGTATAACTGGCACTGTGAGGGGCATTTGTATACCTGGCACTGTGGGGGCATCTGTATACCTGGCACTGTGGGGACATCTGTATACCTGGCACTGTGGGGGCATCTGTATACCTGGCACTGTGGGGACATCTGTATACCTGGTACTGTGAGGGGCATTTGTATACCTGGCACTGTGGGGGCATCTGTATACCTGGCACTGTGGGGGGCATCTGTATACCTGGCACTGTGGGGGGCATCTGTATAACTGGCACTGTGAGGGGCATTTGTATACCTGGCACTGTGGGGGCATCTGTATACCTGGCACTGTGGGGACATCTGTATACCTGGCACTGTGGGGGCATCTGTATACCTGGCACTGTGGGGACATCTGTATACCTGGCACTGTGAGGGGCATTTGTATACCTGGCACTGTGGGGACATCTGTATACCTGGCACTGTGGGGGGCATCTGTATACCTGGCACTGTGGGGGCATCTGTATATCTGGCACTGTGGGGGCATCTGTATACCTGGCACTGTGGGGACATCTGTATACCTGGCACTGTGGGGGGCATTTGTATACCTGGCACTGTGGGGGCATCTGTATAACTGGCACTGTGAGGGGCATTTGTATACCTGGCACTGTGGGGGCATCTGTATACCTGGCACTGTGGGGACATCTGTATACCTGGCACTGTGGGGGCATCTGTATACCTGGCACTGTGGGGACATCTGTATACCTGGCACTGTGGGGGGCATCTGTATACCTGGCACTGTGGGGGGCATTTGTATACCTGGCACTGTGGGGGGCATCTGTATAACTGGCACTGTGAGGGGCATTTGTATACCTGGCACTGTGGGGGCATCTGTATACCTGGCACTGTGGGGACATCTGTATACCTGGCACTGTGGGGGGCATTTGTATACCTGGCACTGTGGGGGCATCTGTATAACTGGCACTGTGAGGGGCATTTGTATACCTGGCACTGTGGGGGCATCTGTATACCTGGCACTGTGGGGACATCTGTATACCTGGCACTGTGGGGGCATCTGTATACCTGGCACTGTGGGGACATCTGTATACCTGGCACTGTGAGGGGCATTTGTATACCTGGCACTGTGGGGACATCTGTATACCTGGCACTGTGGGGGGCATCTGTATACCTGGCACTGTGGGGGGCATTTGTATACCTGGCACTGTGGGGGGCATCTGTATAACTGGCACTGTGAGGGGCATTTGTATACCTGGCACTGTGGGGACATCTGTATACCTGGCACTGTGGGGACATCTGTATACCTGGCACTGTGGGGGCATCTGTATACCTGGCACTGTGGGGACATCTGTATACCTGGCACTGTGAGGGGCATTTGTATACCTGGCACTGTGGGGACATCTGTATACCTGGCACTGTGGGGACATCTGTATACCTGGCACTGTGGGGGCATCTGTATACCTGGCACTGTGGGGGACATCTGTATACCTGGCACTGTGAGGGGCATTTGTATACCTGGCACTGTGGGGGGCATCTGTATAACTGGCACTGTGAGGGGCATTTGTATACCTGGCACTGTGGGGGCATCTGTATACCTGGCACTGTGGGGACATCTGTATACCTGGCACTGTGGGGACATCTGTATACCTGGCACTGTGGGGGCATCTGTATACCTGGCACTGTGGGGACATCTGTATACCTGGCACTGTGAGGGGCATTTGTATACCTGGCACTGTGGGGACATCTGTATACCTGGCACTGTGGGGACATCTGTATACCTGGCACTGTGGGGGCATCTGTATACCTGGCACTGTGGGGGACATCTGTATACCTGGCACTGTGAGGGGCATTTGTATACCTGGCACTGTGGGGACATCTGTATACCTGGCACTGTGGGGACATCTGTATACCTGGCACTGTGGGGGCATCTGTATACCTGGCACTGTGGGGGGCATTTGTATACCTGGCACTGTGGGGGGCATTTGTATACCTGGCACTGTGGGGGCATTTGTATAACTGGCACTGTGAGGGGCATTTGTATACCTGGCACTGTGGGGGCATCTGTATACCTGGCACTGTGGGGACATCTGTATACCTGGCACTGTGGGGGCATCTGTATACCTGGCACTGTGGGGACATCTGTATACCTGGCACTGTGAGGGGCATTTGTATACCTGGCACTGTGGGGACATCTGTATACCTGGCACTGTGGGGGGCATCTGTATACCTGGCACTGTGGGGGGCATTTGTATACCTGGCACTGTGGGGGCATCTGTATAACTGGCACTGTGGGGGCATCTGTATACCTGGCACTGTGGGGACATCTGTATACCTGGCACTGTGGGGACATCTGTATACCTGGCACTGTGAGGGGCATTTGTATACCTGGCACTGTGGGGGCATCTGTATACCTGGCACTGTGAGGGGCATTTGTATACCTGGCACTGTGAGGGGCATTTGTATACCTGGCACTGTGAGGGGCATTTGTATACCTGGCACTGTGGGGGCAATTGTGGATCTGGCACCGCACTATTGGGGGCATATGTGTATCATGTCCCATTTTAACTGGCCACACCCATTTTTTTTGGCGCATGCGCGCCTCCGCCGCGCACACACAGTACCTCTAAGGGGCAGACCTACTGGGGGGCAGGGTAATTTTTTAAGTTGAGAATTTTTGTATGGCCCCCGAAGGACTTTATAAATATCCAAATGGCCCTCAGTAGAAAAAAGGTTCCCCACCCCTGGTTTATATGAATAATTGCTGGAGTCCATTTTTTGCCATTCAACAAGCCCCACACGCTAACTGTCCCTGCAATCTACCTGTGTATCATGGATCCGTGACAGGCGTCTGTGATGCCGGGTGCTGTGCTGTGTTGAGCGGTCTGTGCGTGGCTGGTCTCCTTGCAGCTGGACGCGTATTCTCCGTGCTGGCGTCTTGTGCTCCTTCCGGTGTGTCTGCTGGCTCCCGTGGGTGGGACACTGATGCCGCAGGTGGACAACGGTACAGTCCGTGAAAAACTAGACTGTCCAGCCAAAATCAGGACATTTGAGAGGTATGACATAAACATACACAGCGCCCCTCGCCCATATTACACCCAGTATCAGATTACATTGCATTATACACAGCCTCCCACCCCCGATATTACACCCAGTACCACATTACACATAGCACACACAGCTCCTCCATATGGGATGTAATCACGTTACCAGCGGTCGGCATCCTAAACTCTAGAAATCCTGACAACACAGGGACTGTTCCCACTCGTGGGTGTCCCAAAACCCACAGACTTGGAATAAAACCTGTGGCGGGCGCAGCGAGCAAGCAAGGAGCTTTGTTGCGCTCACCCCCACCCGCCGATAATCTGGCAGCCGGGACCCTGGCGTCGGTATGCTGAACGATGGGATCCCGACTGCCGGTCACCCAATCCCAACCTCCCCATATTACACCCAGCACATGACATTATACACAGCCCCTCATATTACACCCAGCACATTACATTATATACAGGCCCCCTCCCCCATATTACACCCAGCACATTATACACAGCCCCCCCATATTAAACCCAGCACATTACATTATATACAGGCCCCCTCCCCCATATTACACCCAGCACATTATACACAGACCCCCCATATTACACCCAGCACATTACATTATACACAGCCCCCCCCTCCATATTACACCCAGCACATTACATTATATACAGGCCCCCTCCCCCATATTACACCCAGCACATTATACACAGCCCCCCCCATATTACACCCAGCACATAACATTATATACAGGCCCCCTCCCCCATATTACACCCAGCACATTATACACAGCCCCCCCCCCATATTACACCCAGCACATACATTATATACAGGCCCACTCCCCCATATTACACCCAGCACATTACATTATATACAGGCCCACTCCCCCATATTACACCCAGCACATTATACACAGTCCCCCCCCATATTACACCCAGCACATTACATTATATACAGGCCCCCTCCCCCATATTACACCCAGCACATTATACACAGCCCCCCCCCCCCCCCATATTACACCCAGCACATACATTATATACAGGCCCACTCCCGTATATTACACCCAGCACATTATACACAGCCCCCCCATATTACACCCAGCACATTACATTATATACAGGCCCCCTCCCCCATATTACACCCAGCATATTATCCACAGCCCCCCATATTGCACCCAGCATGTTACATTATACACAGCCCCCCCATATTACACCCAGCATATTACATTATACACAGACCCCCCATATTACACCCAGCACATTACATTATATACAGGCCCACTCCCCCATATTTCACCCAGCACATTACATTATATACAGGCCCACTCCCCCATATTACACCCAGCACATTATACACAGCCCCCCCCCCATATTACACCCAGCACATTACATTATATACAGGCCCCCTCCCCCATATTACACCCAGCACATTATACACAGCCCCCCCCCCCCCCCCCATATTACACCCAGCACATACATTATATACAGGCCCACTCCCCCATATTACACCCAGCACATTATACACAGCCCCCCCCCATATTACACCCAGCACATTACATTATATACAGGCCCCCTCCCCCATATTACACCCCGCATATTATACACAGCCCCCCATATTACACCCAGCATATTACATTATACACAGCCCCCCCCCAATATTATACCCAGCACATTACATTATATACAGGCCCCTCCCCCATGTTACACCCAGCACATTACATTATATACAGACCCCTCCCCCATGTTACACCCAGCACATTACATTATATACAGGCCCCCTCCCCCATATTACACCCAGCACATTATACACAGCCCCCCCCCCCATATTACACCCAGCACATTACATTATATACAGGCCCCCTCCCCCATATTACACCCAGCACATTATACACCCCCCCCATATTACACCCAGCAAATTACATTATATACAGGCCCCCTTCCCCATATTACACCCAGCACATTATACACAGCCCCCCCATATTACACCCAGCACATTACATTATACACAGCCCCCCCAATATTACACTTAGCACATTACATTATATACAGGCCCCCTCCCCCATATTACACCCAGCACATTGCATTATACACAGCCCCCCCATATTACACCCAGCACATTACATTATATACAGGCCCCCTCTCCAATATTACACCCTGTGCATTACATTATACACAGCCCCCCATATTACACCCAGCACATTACAAACAGCATACATACCCCCCTCCCCCATATTACACCCTGTACCAGATTACATACTATTATACACAGCCCCGCCCCCATATTACAGCCAGTGCCATATTACACCCAGTGCATTACATTATACACAGCCCCCCCATATTACACCCAGCACATTACAAACAGCATACATACCCCCCTCCCCCATATTACACCCTGTACCAGATTACATACTATTATACACAGCCCCGCCCCCATATTACAGCCAGTGCCACATTACACCCCCCACCCCCATGACACTCTGCAGTCTGCACCCCTGCACCCACCTGGCTATCTTGCTCCTTCCTGTATGGACTGGGAGCTGACCTCAGTACAGTGTGGGAGGGCAGCACAGTGCAGGAACACCCAGTGAGAACAGAAGAGCAGTTAGACTGGTACACGCTACTGAGTGAGGTGGGAGGGGCTAGGCACAGGGAAGCAAAACACTGCTTCAGACGGCCTCTCAGTGTGCACAGCAGGACAGCTGACGCTGCGGCTGCACACAACCCTGCGGTGGCTGCCTGAAGTCTCCCGTGCAGCCCCCCCCACACACACCTCTCTGGACTTGCGCATGCGCAGCCCAGATTTTTAATGACGGACCTTAAAATCCGGGAGGGCGGACAAGGTATGCGGGGCAGCAGGAGGCTCTTTTAAAAATCGGGAGCCTCCCGCTGAATGCGGGAGGGTAGGCAAACCTGCATTATAGGCCCTATTCATCAGTGCAGTGGTATATCTATAATGGATGCAGTGTATGCGGTGCACACGGACCCCCACCACACACCCTGCACCCATTTTTACAATCCTCACCTCTCCGGAATCCCCCACAGGCGCCAGCTATCTCTCCACAATCTCCTGGTAAATGGTGTACTGAATTTTGCACATGCGCAGTAATGAAATCTCTGGGAAAATGGCCGCTGTGCCATTTTCCCAGAGATTCGTGCATGCACAAAAGAGACTGTGTCCCTCTAGTGCGCTGCCGGGTGCCAGCTACAGAGGAGGGGACCCGGATGGAGGAGGTGGCACGCGTGGCCTCCTCCTCTGTTAATACGCCCCTGCATCAGGGGCTGGATAAGCGGTGTTACTTACCACTGCTGGGTCTGCCCAGTGCACATGCGTGACCTGAGATCACGCATGTACACGGCCACAGGCCTGGCAGTGCGGCGGCAGCAGGAGGATATGCTCGGTTCCCTCTTCATAACCGTAGGAAGGAGTAGGGGAGAAGAGCTCCAGGAATCAAGGCCATCTTTCGGTTTTCAGAGTTTGCTGAATATGAGGCGGCCCCATCGGGCCCCTAATAATAAATGGAACCATTACTTAAAACATGTGCAAAACTAGCGCTTCCGAATGTGTAACTGACCCATATCGGATGATAAATAGGCCACTAACCCCTTTTCCACTAGCCCTAGTGGAAAAGGGTCCCCCTGCAAATTCCTGGATCAAGTGATCCGGGAATCCTACCAGGGTAGCTTGCCGGGTTGAACACGTGTTCAACCCGGTAAGCTGTCTAGTGTGAACGGGAGCCGTGTCGAGGCGACACGGCTCCCGTTCACAGTGAATGGGAGGGCGGCGCTGGGATATCATGTGTTGGAGATCGGGTTGGTGAGCACTGTGTAGAAAGGGGGCTATAGCACGGGACGCAGCCGTGTCAGGCGACACGGCTGCGACCCGTGCTACACAGTGGAAAAATGGTATTACAGTGTAGAGCTTTAGGAGGTTTGGGGGGCTTACATGTATCAGGTTGCCCATCACTGATAGACCTACTGTCATACAATAAAAGGGACCTACAGAAAAAAATGTTAAGGTAATTCCCACAACTGATGATTTGAGGAAGACCATAGCCTGGTGCAATGCCTACAGAACTGTTTGTTCATCAAGAAAGATGAGGAAAAGATTTAAAGTAACTGGACAATTATTAACCCTGAGGAAGCCCATAAGAGACTTTACTATTTTCTTATCTGGCAGTTACATGAGGAGGAGACTCTTGTGATTAATTACCCTGTGATAATTCCCTGGCCTGGTCAGGCAGCCGTACAGGAAGTAATGACACAAAGCAAATGGTCCTGAGAACCGACCACAGAGTGGCCATAATCATTGATCCACACAGCTTTTACACCAGATCAGTCACCTGTGTGAATGGGCCTTAACTGAAAGCTTTTCACCATGTAATATGGGAACTTTAATCCTAACGGGCTCATTCACACAGGGGCGCTAAGTGTCAGTTCATTATAATGTAATTACATGGGTTTAAGAATAAGCATGTTATATTGTATTGTAAATTAGACTCTGAGTCTGAATGCATTAGGAGTATGGGTTAAAGGCAGTTATTGAGTTTCCCTTCTAATTGGGGGCATCGATTGGTCATTTGCATGTATGTTAAGTATACCTGCCTACAGACAGGCAAAGGGGAAACTCCAACAGTTTGTAGTCGATAGATGACTTTGTTAACAGACTCAAAATCACCAACACACAAAATGGCTGCCTCCTTTCTGTATAGGCAATTATTATCATCATCGATTACTCTCTGAGACAACACAAAACTCTGCAGTACCAGGACAAATCATAAAAAATGCAAAGCATACATAATGTTGATGAAGGAGGTGCAGACGTGAGGGAAAGGGAAGGGGGGGGGGGGGGGGTACAGCCATGGAGGGTGATGAAGTACCAACCAATCAACTTCTGTCGTTTTTTACATTCAGCTGGTAAAATGACAGTTGGAAACTGAATGGTTGGAACTTTATCTCTCTCCACGGTTTGATAAATCTTTCCCCATGAGAGCTAACAGACTAGATGGAGGCTGACACAAGAGAGGGTGAGACGGAGTGAGATTATGGGTACATGAGTATGCAATGTGTGCACCCATACACCCCTTAAGCAGCCTCAGCTGTCTCATCCCCGCTGTTCCCAGCTTCCAGTAGAAGAGGAAGCCTCTTTTTGAATCCAATATGGTGAAACTGCTGTATCCGAATAGAGCAGTTTCACATCGGCCATCCTGGATTGAAAACAAGGCTGCCCCCTCTGAGATAGCAACAGTAGACAGGAGACAATAGAAGGGACTGTCACCTGGGCCAGGTGAGTAGTGTATGTCCCAGGGGATGGGTTGATGAGGCAGGTAGTATACTTCCTGGGTGTAAGGGTGGAGTTAGCGTATGTCCAGGGGAGCTGAGGTTTGCCCACGCCTTGGCATGAGCCTGCGTTTGTCTATGAATGTGGGTTTAGGGAGTGGCGGTAAGAGAAGGGCTGATAGACTTTGTTGAATGGGTTACTTTTTAAGAAGAGCTTGAAGAATTGGAGGCTGGTGCGTGGAGAGTATCACTGAACATGGATAGCACGGGACAAGTCTTGGAGGCAGGACAGTGATTATTGCTGTCAGTGTTTAAGCCATTTACGCATATACAGTACAATTTAATGCTTGAGCTCTGATCCTGGCACATAGCACAGGACGCAACTTCAAACTCCAGGAATACCCTGGTAAATTGATGACGCAGAGGAGGGGCCCCATAAAAAGATAATTATTGTAAACCAGTGGATTTACTACCTTTATAGGTCTTCTAGTTACCAGCCCGTCAAAATGACAGAACAGCATAACAGTAATGTGAGCGCCTGCGGCTGTGCGTGTCCGAACAGAGCAACACTTAAATTTCTCTGTTGGGTGCCATCTAGTGGCCGCCGCTGCGCAAAACACTTGGATTCCCCCCATAGAAGTGAGGAACAGCATTAGCCTTTTATTATATAGGATAATGCATCAAGTCATGGACTGAGAAACGTGTGCAGAGATTCAGTATGAGGCTCTCTCGGCTTATCTCAGGATAAGGAAAGCTGTACAAGACCAACTGATAATAATAATAATAATAATAATAATAATAATAATTTTATTTATATAGCGCTCTTTCTCCAACAGGACTCAAGGCGCTTTTCAGACATCAAAAACAATACACATAATACAGAAGATTTAAGTAATATAGCAATAGATAAGCCACACAGACATAAAAGAAAACCTTAAGCACACAGAAAGCATAATGCAGGATTGGTGTAGGCATTTTGGGTAATAACTTCCAAGGGTTGTGTATTCCACCCTCACAAGGTACCAAATGCGGCAGCCATCTTGGGCGCTCAGCGTAGGATTACCCAAGGTGGAATAGTCCACCCCTAGAAGAGATGACACAAAATGGGGGTGATTTCAGAGTCCTACAGTTTAGAGTAGGGTTCCAACAAAACCACAAGGTCCATGTATTTTTCAACCCATCCACAAGTGTACCATATGGGGCAGCCATGTTGGGTGCTGATCTAGCCTTAATCTGATTTCATTTTCACCACTTTGGATATGTGTGAATATAAGGACATTCATGGTTACACCTCCAGGATCAGACCCTTTCTCACCGTAGATGCTACTCATCCACTCACTGGTCATCTCCAGATTGGACTACTGTAATCTCCTCCTATCTTGCCTCCCTGACAACCACCTCTCTCCACTCCAATCTATCCTCCATGCCGCTGAACGACTCATCTTCCTTTCCAAACCTACTACATCTACCTCCCCTCTCCTAAAAGCCCTGCACTGGCTGGCTCCTTTACAACCCAATTCAAGCTTCTCACGCTTGTCACCCATTCCTGTCCCATTTACATCTTTGACCTCATCTCCCTTCAAATTCCCACCCGCCCTCTTCGCTCCTCTAATGAATGTCGCCTCTCCTGCCTGTATGATTATTTTTTCCCACTCCCGCCTCCAAGATTTTGACTGTGATGCTCCCTACCTCTGGAATTCTCCCCCTATCAGACTCTCCACCTCTCTACAAAACTTCAAACGGGCTTGCAAGACCCACTTCTTCACCAAACCCAGCAATCTCTCATCCTAACCCTCTGTTCCATGCTCACTATCTACCATCTGTGTCACCCCTGTCTGTCTGCCCCTCCCCTTTAGAATGTAAGTTATCACAAGCAGGGCCCTCTTCCCTCATGTTTTTTTGGCTTCCCTACTAATACCATCATCTACTCCATGCTCCCTTAAATGACACTTAACCATTGGTTTCTGCCACCCGGCTGCTTATTTGAGTGCTATGACCGCTGATGCAGAAATGTGTATAAACCATGAACTTGCTTTATCTTGTACTGTAAGTCGCTGTTTTCTTGTGTGCTCATGTGTGTATGTACTTTGTTAGGCACTGCAGAACCCTTGTGACGCCATATAAATACAGGATAATAATAATAATAACAACTGTAAGATATGTCAATTACCAGTGACCACATTAATGTAGGGATCTGCTGCTTTCTGTGTTAGTGGGTGATAAACTTAACATGTCTAAGACCGAGCTGATCATCTTCCCACCCTCCCGCATAACCTCACCACCTACAATCTCATTATCTATTGATGGCACTACTATCTCCTCTAGCCCCCAAGTGCACTGTCTTGGAGTAATCCTTGACTCCTCCCTCTCCTTCAAACCACACATTCAGCACCTCTCACAAACCTGCCGTTTTCATCTAAAAAATATTTCCAGGATCACACCCTTTCTGACCCAGGATGCTACTAAGACTCTTATCCACTCACTGGTCATCTCCAGACTGGATTACTGTAATCTCCTCCTGACTGGCATTCCTGACAAATACCTCTCGCCACTCCAATCTAAACTCAGTGCTGCTGCCCGGCTCATCTTCCTCACCAAACGCACTACGTCCACCTCTCCTCTCTTACTAGACCTTCACTGGCTCCCCTTCCCTTTCAGAATCCATTTCAAGCTTCTCACACTTGCTTACAAAGCCCTCACCTACTCCTCTCCCATCTACATCTCTGACCTTATCTCCCTTTACACTCCCACCCGTCCTCTTCGCTCTGCTAATGCACGCCGACTCTCCTGCCTACGGATTACTTCCTCCCACTCCTATCTCCAAGATTTTTCACGTGCTGCACCACTTCTCTGGAATTCCCTACCTCTCCCCCTCAGACTCTCCACCTCTCTACAAAACTTCAAACGGGCTCTCAAGACCCACTTCTTCACCAAACCCAGCCAAATCTCATCCTAAACCTCTGTTCCACGCTCTCTATGTACCCCATCTGTCTCACCCCTGTCTGTCTACCCCTCCCCTTAAGAATGTAAGCTCTCACGAGCAGGGCTCTCTTCCCTCATGTGCTTATCCTTTTCTTACTTTAATAATATGCAACGGCACCAAATCCAGCAGTCTTCTGCCACCTGATACTTATTCCAGTGTCATCTGCTGATGTAACTATGTTTATTTACCCTGAACTTGTCCTATATTGTCGTCAACTGTAAGTTGCTGTTTTCCTGCTTGATTATTTGTTTATGTACTCTGTAATTGGGCGCTGCTGATCCCTTGTGGCGCCATATAAATAAAGGATAATAATAATAATATGATGCCACAAAACGCAGACATGTTTAATTGTGTGTCTTATCAAGTCAAATGAAATACATAGTTGCAAGTGTAGATGGTATATTAATGCTGCCACATGGTGGCAGCAGACACCTATCTTCTGTATAGCTAAGCCTGCATTTGCTATAACTATATGGGTATTGACTTGAAGTGCCACATGAGCTGGAGACACACACGTGGCTTAAGCCTGCTATGGCATAGGAGCAGTACCAACACAAACTTCACAAATGGAAAACAAGAAACATGAAGCATGTGCTACCAAATGGTTCTTGGGTCAGGACTTTTAAAACCGTCTTCTCTCTCTCTCTCTCTCTCTCTCTCTCTCTCCCACTCTCTCTCTCAAGCTGGGTACACACTAGATGATATAACGCCTGATCTGGCACATCATCTAGTATGTATCCACTACTGCGCGTTCCCAATGGTCGTTTGCCGGGCATGCTGCACGCCCGATGGGACGACCTGGGGAATGTGACCATGAACAATATATAACGCAGTCACGCAATATATCGTTCAGTGTGTACGGGATGGCTGATATATTACATATCCCAATGGCTGGGTGCACGCATTGTTAAGTGAGTGACTCACTCACCTTAGTCCTCAATGAGAAGACAAAACATGATACACTTTATATGTAATTTCAGTTATTGCACCATTTATACAACAAGCACATTCTGTTACAATTAAAACACAGGGAACAAACACAGTAATAAAATGAGACTGGGTAATAACAGATAGATATAGCTGATGACTTTTGAATGATATGCCCGATTCCGATATTTCTGAATGACATATCGTTCAAATCGTCCAGTGTGTACCCACTATATCTTCAGTGATGTGTGCTCCCGCGGGTCCCTTGTGACATCACCTGTCGGCTGTACATGCAGCTCAATCTGACAATGTCGAAGGCAACATGGCCCAGCTCCTCCCCCCGCTCCATCGCACCCGACATCGGCAAGTGTGCAGGCACCACCAGGGCCCGCCGCAGCCAATATCGCCGGGTACACACATCGTTAAGTGTGTGGTGCAAAAAGTGGCAAAAGTACAAAAAGTGCTTGTTTGGCTATATGATCCAAACACACAGCAATGTTCTCCTGTGGCCAGAGGGTTGTGTATAGAAAGAGCAGGGATGTCACTAGTGGTGTGCAAGCGGTTCCGTCACACGCAGTACAGGACTCTGGGGCGGCAATGACGCTGTAACAGGGCCCTTGCTTCTGGCTAGCAGGGTAATGGAACAGCACCCAGCAAGCCAGTCCTTTGGACCAGTGACGTGCGGTGAGTTGAGGCAGAGCCTTTCCTGTTATACTAACGTTTGCGGCAGAGTTTTGACGCAATAAAGTATATGAAAAATACAAATAATATGTTGGAAATATATTCTTTGTATTATACTAATCATTTTTATAGTCAAAACTCTGGAGTAAAAAGCCTATGGCAGGTGAGGCAGTGCCTACCTTGTTCGCACATCCCTGATCAAAGCTCACCAAATTTCCGAGAGTTTATACCTCTGCACCTTTGCATAATGCCCACATGTACCCTTTGGCTCATATATTTTGTGTAAACCTGGCTCTGGTACTAATCAGTGCCTACTGAGCCATTTACCTCAAAGCACGTCCCTACTTTGGATGCTCCAGCAAGCACCCTGCAATCTGTGCAGCCGCTCGGACCATCCCGAGAACGGTCCAGGCAGTGCAGCACTTCCCGATGCCAGCAGCCCTGCCTCCTCTCTGCAACATCGTAATGTCATGCCTTAGGGTGCTTGGCTGACACAGGGCGATCCAGAGCTCTGTTATACCCCTTTCACACCGCCAATGCCAGATCCCACCCGGGAATTGGAAATGGGTCCTTCCCGGGTGGGATCCGGCATTGGACACTGCTGCTGGCCTCCCTGACCCGGCAATATGCCGGGCGGGTTGCCATAGCGGCGGGAGGGGGGGGGGCGGCGGAGCTGGCAGCAGGGGCAGAGGAGGCGCTGGGAGATGAGATCATCTCCGCGGCCGCCTCTCCCTGTTGTAGTAAACGGGTCCTGGGTCGCATCAACCTGGGAGCCCGTTTATGCTGCCATTGACCCGGTATTCAACCCGGGTTGAATTGCCGGGTCAGGCGACCCGGGATTTCAGCTATGGCGCTTTCACACACTGACCCGTGTCGACCCAGCAATATGCCGGGTCGATACCGGGTTATTTGTGCGGTGTGAAAGGGGTATTACGCTGCTGAGAAAAAAAAGAACACATGTACGTTTTGTGTGAACTGTGAAGTGAAGTTTTACAGTACTATATATAATATATATATATATTTTTTTTAGGTCTGCAATTAAAAATATATAGCAAATTGCAAGAAATATACTAAATGTAGTTTTATGTATATTTGTAGAATTGCCTCCAGTCAGAGGTAGTTGTAAGCAAAGAACCGCATGGTTACGTGTATTGCAGAACCACGATAAATAGACTTTCAAATGCTTTTGGGAATTATTGAAGAATACCTCTGGTGAAGGCTATTGCTTGCGATGCATGGTGACAGCCAGCACTAGATCAGGGCTCTAACTGCTGGCCCGGCATTTACACCCATAATGATATGATATCACTCCTAAAAGGCCAGGGCCACCGGCACTAGGAGGTACAGCACTATCCGGAGCTTACTTTGGATGCTCTACTGGCTGCAGGATGACATTTCAGGGATGCAGCAAGTCAAATGCTGGTGACGTGAGGCAGCGATGATGCTTCCCCCCCGTGTCCTGCAAGCGATGGCATTGCTTGCACACCTGTCGTTACAGCCCTGGCTATACTCTTCTTCAGCAGTAGGGCTTTGATGAATAAACCCCATAGCGCAGTTATAAACTGGCTCAAACTTGCTGGACCGCATGCATAGAACCCGCCACATGCACCAATTACAGGTTGTATTAATCTAATTATCAGGGGTCCGGTTCTTACCTATGGGTTGGGAGTGGGACTATACAGCATGTGTCACCCTCCTCCTGCCATCTGGCCGTGTACTACCCAGTCATACACAAATGATCATTTTTAAACATTTCCTTCTTTTCTAAACTAAGGACACTATTATTTCATAACAGTAAAAGTAAAAGGAAGTAAATTATTACTTAATAACTGAACAATGATCTCACTGTGATTGAGCGGCACATACAAGGCTGAGAAAGCATGATCACAGTAATGGTATAACATTCCTCTGATACGTACGGTCACAGCCAGGAGGGAGTGGGCCTCACTGCATTGAAAGCTGAAGTATAGGCCTCTATTATGGGGTAGAGCGTGGACTGTTTGATCTGGAAGAGAGTGTTTGTAGAAGGACAGGCTGGGTGGGCTATGGCTCCTCAGGGACAGACAGACAAACAGCTGCGAATCAGTAGGGAAAGTGCAGGCCTGACAAAGTGACACTATTCACACCTACGGTGTTCATTTCCAATGTGGGAATATGTGTCCTGACATAACCCCCACAAGATGAAAAGTCTTTATTTTTTTAAACTGGTTTCTTGATTCAGATCTAAAGTTCGAAAAGTTTGTCCCAAATTCACGAACTTCTCAGAAAAGAAAAAAGAAACCAAAGAGAACGACCAGCAGCAAAACTCGCACTTCGAGTGCTGAAACTGAATGTCGACTGTAATTGGGGAATCTGAAACGCAAGCCGGAACTGCAAAGATGCCCGTGAACAAATTCCGGACCCTTGGACTGATAAAAGTGAATCAGATTTGAATCAGGTTCTATTTTTCCCCCTAGTATCTGTGGGGCTGGTGAGCAGGAGTGACACTCAGAAGATCACAGAACACTGGCTATAACAGGGCAGATTCATGCGTGTACAGTATAAGGAAACCAGCTCACTGGCAGAGAATCATGTTGGCTAAGAGGAATGTGGTGACGCTGGTACCATCGCACACCATTACATCATTCTGCAGAGCCCCAGGCCTACACAACTCCTGCACTGACTGCAGTAACTGACAGCCGGACAAGTGTGGGCTTCTCCCCAGCAATGTTAGAGGTCTGCTGTGTGTTCTGCCAGATCCACTAAGGCTTATAGGAATACAGGTGCGGAGATCCAAAATGTGGGAGCAGTGGGGCAAAGCCAAAACATTTGAAGTGCATTTGGGTTCCCTTAATTTACTACTTCTTTATGTATAGTAAATTAGGATTACTGTTTTGTGTTACGATACTAGAGTGTTAGCTCTGTGGAGCCTCTTTGTACTGCTCCCTATTAGCCAAGGTCTGGGCACAAGAGAGTTAAAAGCTGGACTTCTGGAAAGTCCATTGTGCTGGACAGATTCTCTATACAGCTCTCCAGGGTGGAGCTTCCATGTGGATGAACATTTAACTCTTTGGTTGCCACATCACACAGTTTGCGCTGTAGCCATGGGAGTGTGAGACAGATTTACAGGGCAGTATTCCTTTCACTTCTATGCAAAACTTTTCTCAGAGGCTCAGATCACTGTAGCAGTACCCCAGTGCCCTCCCTCCTTTCCTCCTCCCCCACCACCTCCAATCCCTTTAGTCCTCTCTTCTCTCCACATTGATTATCCTTGCATGTCTGCAGCTCCTCCTTCTCAGTCCTGATCCCAGCCCTCTGCCTGCAGAGTTCCCAGGAGTGAAGGGGGTGTCTCACAAAGAGGGAGGGCGAGAGGATTTTAAAAAGTGATTTCTGCTTTGCTGAGCAGCATACCTGTGGTGATCTGGAAAGGTGGACAACCCTGGACCAGAGGACAATGCCCCCCCAAGAGTTGTCCATGGAATACACGTCACACTTTGCACCCCCTGTGCCACCTCACATGCCAAAACCTCTGCCACCAGCTGGTTGTCAAGAGAAGAATCTGAAATGCGTGCTACTGGGAGATGGGGCAGTGGGAAAGACCAGCCTTCTGGTCAGCTACACCACCAATGGCTACCCGACTCGCTACATTCCCACCGCTTTTGATGACTTCTCAGGTAAGACCCTTGTGGACATCTTTTGAGAAGGGGCATACGCTGCACTAGATCTAGCCTCTACAGACTACCTCAGTTTTAGGCTGATATCCATGATGTAAGGCTGAGGGTCAGAACTTAGGTATCCCAAGCCTTTCTGCTGTGCCCAGGTGACCTCATATCTCAGGTGGCCTAGATGCGAATGTATGTCAGGTTATGGCTGATTGCACAGGCTTCCCTCTGTTCATGAAAAGGATCTGATATTAGCATATTCTAGGACACCCCTGGGGGAGAATCTTGATTGTCTCCGCGATATCACATCAAGGAATGTATGAGTCTTTAGGGCTAACTTTTTCCAGTAACCGGTTTGGCCCAGATTTGATATAACTTGACATAACTTCACATAAAACTCTGCAGAAGAATGTTCCGTCACCCCTGTTCTAGATGACGCATTATTTATACATAGAATAATTATATTTCTCGAATAAGATACTCTCTGAGATTGCGTCTCTAATACTAAAGAATCTGTTTTTACTTCTTTCCAAGTGGTGCATGGTAATCCATTTGGAATTATTATACCACAATATCATGTATATATGCAGACAGAAAGTCCACTGTATAAAGGTCATGTCCTGCCAGCGCCTTCCTAGGCCAGCTAAAGTGACGTTATATATTTCATTTTACATATAGCAACAGTACAGAAATATGGGGGTGGGTCTGGCCCACTTTGTCCTTATCTGGTATAAATGGCTAATTCTGTATAATTTTTTCTGCAGCTCTGGTGCAAGTGGAAAACACTCCTGTGAAGCTGCAACTGTGCGACACTGCAGGGCAGGTAGGTGCTAACTGGATTGTATGTCACCTTACTGTAGGAGGACAGCAGCGCTCCATTCTGTCCCAGTATTCTCCCTGCAGCGTGAGTGAGGTACAGATGCCGTTTTACACAGCTATTCTGCCTGTGTCACTGCATCACCCTGCAGTGAGGGAGGGACAGACGCCATGTCTCGCTCCCATTCTCTGTGTGTCACCCCGCAGCGTAAGGAGCATGCTCCATATCCTACAGCTGCATTTTGTTACCCTACATTATGAGGGGCAGTCTATTTGTCTCATAACACCCATCTGTCTGTGTCACTCTGTAGTGGGAGGGTCAGACTACATTGTCTCATACTACCTGTCTGTCTGTGTCACCCCGCAGCGTAAGGAGCAAGCTCCATATCCTACAGCTGCATTCTGTTACCCTACATTATGAGGGGCACACTATTTGTCTCATAACACCCGTCTGGCTGTGTCACCCTGCAGTGGGAGGGTCAGACTACATTGTCTAATACTACCTATCTGTCTGTGGGGATCCGGTCTTAAGATCGACAGTGTCTAGGTCGACAATGTTTAGGTCGACCACTATAGGTCGACAGTCACTAGGTCGACATGGATGGAAGGTCGACAGGGTTTCTAGGTCGACATGTGCTAGGTCGACAGGTCTAAAGGTCGACATGAGTTTTTCAATTTTTTTTTCTTTTTTTGAATTTTTTCATACTTAACGATCCACGTGGACTACGATTGGAACGGTAAAGTGTGCCGAGCGAAGCGGTAGCGGAGCGAAGGCACCATGCCCGAAGCATGGCGAGCGAAGCGAGGGGACGCGGTGCACTAATTTGGGATCCCGGTCACTCTACGAAGAAAACGGCACAAAAATAAATAAATCCTCATGTCGACCTTTAGACCTGTCGACCTAGCACATGTCGACCTAGAAACCCTGTCGACCTTCCATCCATGTTGACCTAGTGACTGTCGACCTATAGTGGTCGACCTAAACATTGTCGACCTAGACACTCTCGATTTGATGAACCACACCCCTGTCTGTGTCACCCCACATCATAAGGAGCAAGCTCCATATCCTACAGCTGCATTCTGTCTGTTATCCTACATTATGAGGGGCAGACTATTTGTCTCATAACACCCGTCTGTCTGTGTCACCCTGCAGTGGGAGGGGCAGACTGCATTTCTCATCTGTTTGTGTCACCCCACAGTGTAAGGAACAAAGTCCAAACCGCATGGCTGCATTCTGTCTGTGGTCTGTGCAAGGGTCATACTGTTTTTCTCTTAGCTCCCTTTTGTCTGTGTCACCCTGCAGTGGGCAGGGTAGACAGCATGTCTCATAGCACCCGTCTGTCTGTGTCACCCTGCAGTGGGGAGGGGGTAGACTACATGTCTCATAGATAGCACCCGTCTGTCTATGTCACCCTGCAGTGGGAGGGATAGACTGCATGTATCATAGCACGATAGCATCTAGTTTCCCTTCGTGGAGAGGACCTTTCCATTCCCATAAGCCCCTGGGTCCATGTCACAAACTATTTGGAATAGTAACCTGTGGCGAGCGAAGCAGAGCGAGACACCGAGCCCGAAGTATGGTGAGCGAAGCATGCCTGCAAGGGTTCAGTGGTGCATAGAAAAAAACAAAATAACCTCAAACGAACGAAAAACGGAGAAAACATTTAGGTGCTGTAAAGGCGGAAGTTATCTACTGCCCTCTTGTGCTGTCACTTCCTGGTCCTGATCACAAAGGGAACATAGACACAACCATCATTGCACCCGTCTGTTTGTGTCACCATGCAGACTCCGTTCACGCTGTGTAACCTGTGGTTTCACAGTAGGAGGTTACCTGTGACCCCACAGTAGGAAGATCAGATTACATAACCTTATCTACAATCTGTCGGTGTTACACTACATTATGAGGGGTAGACTACATGTGTCTTAGCTCCTTTCTGTGCCACCCTGCAGTGGGAGGGGCATACTGCATGTTATAGCACCCATCTGTGACATCCTGCAGTAGGAGGGGCATACTGCATGTTATTGCTTCCGTTCTGTGTCACCCTGCAGTAGGAGGGGCGTATTGCATGCTATAACTCCCTTCTGTGCCTCCCTGCTGTGGAAGGAGCCTACTGCATGTCTCAAAGCGCCTGTCTGTGTCACTCTGCAGTACATGTAACAGAGTCAACATCCCTTATTGCCTTCTTACCCTGCAGGAGGAGGGACAGACAGTTTCTACATTATAGTTCCCTTCTGTCTGTGTCACCCTGAGGTAGGAGGGACAGTCAGTCTCCGTGTGCTGTAGCCCCCTCCTGTCTGTGTCACCCTGCAGGAGGAGGGACAGTCAGGCTCTGTGTGCTGTAGCCCCCTCCTGTCTGTGTCACCCTGCAGGAGGAGGGACAGTCAGGCTCTGTGTGATGTAGCCCCCTCCTGTTTGTGTCGCCCTACATACACACACGTGAACATATTATTTTCCTTCTTTCTCAGGATGAATTTGACAAGCTACGCCATTTCTGCTACCCCAAAACAGACGTCGTCATCTTGTGCTTCAGTGTTGTCAGCCCGTCTTCTTTCCAGAACATATCAGAAAAGTGGATCTCCGAGATCCAGTGCCACTGCCCGAATGTGCCACTTATTCTAGTGGGCACACAGTCCGACCTTCGCGAGGATGTCAAAATATTGATCCAGCTGGCACGGTATCGAGAGAAACCTGTGCCTGCCTCCTCTGCCAGAGCCCTTGCTGAGAAAATTGGGGCTGTTGCTTATGTTGAGTGCTCTGCTCTTACTCAAAAGAATCTGAAAGAGGTTTTTGACACAGCTATTCTCTCAGGCATCCGCTATTCTGACCTAAGAAACCAGCGGGAGAGGAAAATGGCAGCCACGGCTAGCAAAATGAAGACTTTGTCTAAAGCTTGGTGGAAAAAGTATGTGTGTGTGTAAGACTCTCTCACCGCTACTGTGCCAGCTAAGTGCCTTACCCAAAGAGCTAGCACTCAGAACTAGAGATTCATATCTCTCTGTGAACGGTGAATAGGAGAGTTCCTTGTCCTGGACCAATATCTAGTGTACGCCGATGTAAGACTGTGAATGGGGCACACTACTGACTAAATTCCAATGCAATGCATAGCCCCTGGAGACCCTGTATCTGGGTGGTAGATTAACCTACATAACGACATTCTGACACTTCTTCTCAAAGGGATATACCCAATTTGCACCTATGTTTACACTGGTTAGTATTCCAAGCTGGAATGTGTCAGAATGAAAAGTGGTGACCGGGATGACGCCTGTACAGAATTAATATAATAATTGCTTTGATTTGCTCCTTGCAGTGGTAGATGAATTCCAAATATGGCTTCTGTTGTAAGAAGTGTGTAAAATATGGGTATTGTAATACTGTGTATTATGTATGGACACTTGTGTTTGTGACTGAGGGGATGACTTTGGCCATGTTAGTCTTTGATAAACAGTTTGAAAATATGGGACTGTCTCAGAATTTGCATCAGCCTTATGGTTTTTGCATCGTGTGGCACCAATTGTTGGGGAACTAAAATTTCCCGCCTTCCAGCCTCTGGATCACAAGGTATTATGTGACTTGTAGTTCCTCAGCAGCTGGGAGCTATTGGCCAAGCTTGAGTAAAGCAGTCCTATTTCTTCAATACCAGTGAGCTGTCACCCCTAGTCATAACACAACAGACTCCTCTTGTATCTGTCTCAGAGATAACGCTTTACAAGCTTTTAATTGGGACACACATTTTCTCATTTCATGTGATTCTGTTTGAAAATAAAATCACTTTTATTAATTATATTGTCTGGTCTTTGCTTAGGAACCGCCTCACATCTCACACTTGGCTGGAGAAAGAGTCAACTCTTAAAGGTCACAGCATTGTAAAAGTCTGCAGTGATTCCACACATCTAGCACTATGCTGTAGCACTTAGAATCTACAGATAAGAGTAACAGATTAGAAGGGAGATATATTCTTATCTAGACATGGGCTGTGTGTATACATGTCATGGTGTAGTAGTGTCTATGCTGGACCTGGGCTGTGTGTATACATGTAATGGTGTAGTAGTGTCTATGCTGGACCTGGGCTGCATGTATACATGTAATGGTGTAGTAGTGTCTATGGTGGACCTGGGCTGCATGTATACATGCCATGGTGTAGTAGTGTCTGGGCTGTGTGTATACATGTCACGGTGTAGTAGTGCCTGTGCTGGACCTGGGCTGTGTGTATACATGTAATGGTGTAGTAGTGTCTGTGCTGGACCTGGGCTGTGTGTATACATGTAATGGTGTAGTAGTGTTTATGCTGGACCTGGGCTGTGTGTATACATGTAATGGTGTAGTAGTGTCTGTGCTGGACCTGGGCTGTGTGTATACATGTAATGGTGTAGTAGTGTCTGTGCTGGACCTGGGCTGTGCGTATACATGTAATGGTGTAGTAGTGTTTATGCTGGACCTGAGCTGTGTGTATACATGTAATGGTGTAGTAGTGTCTGTGCTGGACCTGGGCTGTGTGTATAGATGTGACGGTGTAGTAGTGTCTGTGCTGGACCTGGGCTGTGTGTATACATGTAATGGTGTAGTAGTGTCTGTGCTGGACCTGGGCTGTGTGTATACATGTAATGGTGTAGTAGTGTCTGTGCTGGACCTGGGCTGTGTGTATACATGTAATGGTGTAGTAGTGTTTATGCTGGACCTGGGCTGTGTGTATACATGTAATGGTGTAGTAGTGTCTGTGCTGGACCTGGGCTGTGTGTATAGATGTGACAGTGTTGTAGTGTCTGTGCTGGACCTGGGATGTGTGTATACATGTAATGGTGTAGTAGTGTCTGTGCTGGACCTGGGCTGTGTGTATACATGTCACGTGTAGTAGTGTCTGTGCTGGACCTGGGCTGTGTGTATACATGTCATGGTGTAGTAGTGTCTGTACTGGACCTGGGCTGTGTGTATACATGTTATGGTGTAGTAGTGCCTGTGCTGGACCTGGGCTGTGTGTATACATGTAGTAGTGTCTGTGCTGGACCTGAGCTGTGTGTATACATGTAATGGTCTAGTAGTGCCTGTGCTGGACCTGGGCTGTGTGTATACATGTGATGGTGTAGTAGTGTCTGTGCTGGACCTGGGCTGTGTGTATACATGTAATGGTGTAGTAGTGTCTGTGCTGGACCTGGGCTGTGTGTATACATGTAATGGTGTAGTAGTGTCTGTGCTGGACCTGGGCTGTGTGTATAGATGTGACGGTGTAGTAGTGTCTGTGCTGGACCTGGGCTGTATGTATACATGTAATGGTGTAGTAGTGTCTGTGCTGGACCTGGGCTGTGTGTATACATGTAATGGTGTAGTAGTGTCTGTGCTGGACCTGGGCTGTGTGTATACATGTAATGGTGTAGTAGTGTTTATGCTGGACCTGGGCTGTGTGTATACATGTAATGGTGTAGTAGTGTCTGTGCTGGACCTGGGCTGTGTGTATAGATGTGACGGTGTAGTAGTGTCTGTGCTGGACCTGGGATGTGTGTATACATGTAATGGTGTAGTAGTGTCTGTGCTGGACCTGGGCTGTGTGTATACATGTCACGTGTAGTAGTGTCTGTGCTGGACCTGGGCTGTGTGTATACATGTAATGGTGTAGTAGTGTCTGTACTGGACCTGGGCTGTGTGTATACATGTTATGGTGTAGTAGTGCCTGTGCTGGATCTGGGCTGTGTGTATACATGTAATGGTGTAGTAGTGCCTGTGCTGGACCTGGGCTGTGTGTATACATGTGATGGTGTAGTAGTGTCTGTGCTGGACCTGGGCTGTGTGTATACATGTAATGGTGTAGTAGTGTCTGTGCTGGACCTGGGCTGTGTGTATACATGTAATGGTGTAGTAGTGCCTGTGCTGGACCTGGGCTGTGTGTATACATGTGATGGTGTAGTAGTGTCTGTACTGGACCTGGGCTGTGTGCATACATGTAATGGTGTAGTAGTGTCTGTGCTGGACCTGGGCTGTGTGTATACATGTAATGGTGTAGTAGTGTCTGTGCTGGACCTGGGCTGTGTGTATACATGTAATGGTGTAGTAGTGTCTGTGCTGGACCTGGGCTGTGTGTATACATGTAATGGTGTAGTAGTGTCTGTGCTGGACCTGGGCTGTGTGTATACATGTAATGGCGTAGTAGTACCTGTGCTGGACCTGGGCTGTGTGTATACATGTGATGGTGTAGTAGTGTCTGTACTGGACCTGGGCTGTGTGTATACATGTAATGGTGTAGTCGTGCCTGTGCTGGACCTGGGCTGTGTGTATACATGTCACAGTGTAGTTGAGTCTGTACTGGACCTGGGCTGTGTGTATAAATGTTATGGTGTAGTAGTGTCTGTGCTGGACCTGGGCTGTGTGTATACATGTAATGGTGTAGTCGTGTCTGTGCTGGACCTGGGCTGTGTGTATACATGTTATGGTGTAGTAGTGTCTGTACTGGACCTGGGCTGTGTGTATGTATACATATCATGGTGTAGTAGTGTCTGTGCTGGACCTGAGCTGTGTGTATACATGTGACGGTGTAGTCGTGTCTGTGCTGGACCTGGGCTGTGTGTATACATGTTATGGTGTAGTAGTGTCTGCACTGGACCTGGGCTGTGTGTATACATATCATGGTGTAGTAGTGTCTGTGCTGGACCTGAGCTGTGTGTATACATGTGACGGTGTAGTCGTGTCTGTGCTGGACCTGGGCTGTGTGTATACATGTTATGGTGTAGTAGTGTCTGTACTGGACCTGGGCTGTGTGTATACATGTAATGGTGTAGTAGTGCCTGTGCTGGACCTGGGCTGTGTGTATACATGTGATGGTGTAGTGGTGTCTGTGCTGGACCTGGGCTGTGTGTATACATGTAATGGTGTAGTAGTGTCTGTGCTGGACCTGGGCTGTGTGTATACATATCATGGTGTAGTAGTGTCTGTGCTGGACCTGAGCTGTGTGTATACATGTGACGGTGTAGTCGTGTCTGTGCTGGACCTGGGCTGTGTGTATACATGTTATGGTGTAGTAGTGTCTGTACTGGACCTGGGCTGTGTGTATACATGTAATGGTGTAGTAGTGCCTGTGCTGGACCTGGGCTGTGTGTATACATGTGATGGTGTAGTGGTGTCTGTGCTGGACCTGGGCTGTGTGTATACATGTAATGGTGTAGTAGTGTCTGTGCTGGACCTGGGCTGTGTGTATACATGTAATGGTGTAGTAGTGCCTGTGCTGGACCTGGGCTGTGTGTATACATGTGATGGTGTAGTAGTGTCTGTACTGGACCTGGGCTGTGTGTATACATGTAATGGTGTAGTAGTGTCTGTGCTGGACCTGGGCTGTGTGTATACATGTAATGGTGTAGTAGTGTCTGTGCTGGACCTGGGCTGTGTGTATACATGTAATGGTGTAGTAGTGTCTGTGCTGGACCTGGGCTGTGTGTATACATGTAATGGTGTAGTAGAAGTGTCTGTGCTGGACCTGGGCTGTGTGTATACATGTAATGGCGTAGTAGTACCTGTGCTGGACCTGGGCTGTGTGTATACATGTGATGGTGTAGTAGTGTCTGTACTGGACCTGGGCTGTGTGTATACATGTAATGGTGTAGTCGTGCCTGTGCTGGACCTGGGCTGTGTGTATACATGTCACAGTGTAGTTGAGTCTGTACTGGACCTGGGCTGTGTGTATAAATGTTTTGGTGTAGTAGTGTCTGTGCTGGACCTGGGCTGTGTGTATACATGTAATGGTGTAGTCGTGTCTGTGCTGGACCTGGGCTGTGTGTATACATGTTATGGTGTAGTAGTGTCTGTACTGGACCTGGGCTGTGTGTATGTATACATATCATGGTGTAGTAGTGTCTGTGCTAGACCTGAGCTGTGTGTATACATGTGACGGTGTAGTCGTGTCTGTGCTGGACCTGGGCTGTGTGTATACATGTTATGGTGTAGTAGTGTCTGTACTGGACCTGGGCTGTGTGTATACATATCATGGTGTAGTAGTGTCTGTGCTGGACCTGAGCTGTGTGTATACATGTGACGGTGTAGTCGTGTCTGTGCTGGACCTGGGCTGTGTGTATACATGTTATGGTGTAGTAGTGTCTGTACTGGACCTGGGCTGTGTGTATACATGTAATGGTGTAGTAGTGCCTGTGCTGGACCTGGGCTGTGTGTATACATGTCATGGTGCAGTAGTGTCTGTACTGGACCTAGGCTGGGTGTATACATGTTATGTTGTAATCAGTAGCGCACACAAGGGGGAGTATGTGAGTACCCAGAAACCCCCCCTGACAGAGGAGTGAGAGCGAGCACGACATTACTAATCCCCCCTGCCCCTCGCAGCAAATTGCTGCAATTCACGGTTGAATGGGGAGGGGGCAGAGCCAATAAGGGGCAATACCATTACAATTGCATAATTTTGGTCCCGCTCCTCCCAATAGGCCCGCAATTGAGGCATTTAGCCGTGAGGGGAGGGTCTTAGTAATATTGTGTGTGAGTGAGTAATGTACTCTTGTCACTTATACATGTGTGTGTGTGTGTGTGTGTGTGTGTGTGTGTGTGTGTGTGTGTGTGTGTGTACATCTCTATCAGTAGTGAATTCTATCTATGGGCTGCAGGAGTGAAGCGCCCCCCCCCCCCCCTGGAAAATCCGCCACCTAAGCTCAATGAGCCAGTAGCAGTCCGTGAGGCTGCACTGACTTCACTGTGTCTGGCGGTGACTCCCTGTTGGAAGTCCTACCTACCAATCACCAGCAGGACAGGCAGTACCATTAGGAGGTACATCCTCCTTCTGGGACTGGTAAGCCGGGCTGCGATTGCCAGAGACCTGGCCACTCCCTGCCTAGCTGGCTTCTATGGACTGCAGTCCATAGAAGCTGGGGTTTGCGCATGTGCATTCAAGACACCGCTTGTGTGCATGCGACTTTCAGCTCTATTGCGCAGGCGCCAGGAGTCGGACTGTCCTCACCTGGCACAGCGGCAGCCCCCCTACCTAAAAAAGTAGGAGCCGCCGCTGATCTCTATAGAACCCCTCACCCCCCATTTCCTGCAGAATTCCTACATTTGCCCCTGGTAATGGTGTAGTAGTGTCTATGCTGGATCTGGGCTATGTATACTGGACCTGGGCTGTGTGTATACATGTTATGGTGTAATGGTGTAGTAGTGTCTGTGCTGGATCTGGAATGTGTGTATAGTATACATGTCATGGTGTAGTAGTGTCTGTGCTGGACCTGGGCTGTGTGTATACATGTAATGGTGTAGTAGTGTCTGTGCTGGATCTGGGCTGTGTGTATACATGTAATGGTGTAGTAGTGTCTGTGCTGGATCTGGGCTGTGTGTATACATGTCATGGTGTAGTAGTGTCTGTGCTGGACCTGGGCTGTGTGTATACATGTGATGGTGTAGTAGTGCCTTTGCTGGACCAGGGCTGTATGTATACATATCATGGTGTAGTAGTGTCTGTGCTGGACCTGGGCTGTGTGTATACATTATGGTGTAGGAGTGTCTGTGCTGGACCTGAGCTGTGTGTATACATGTAATGGTGTAATAGTACCTGTGCTGGACCTGAGCTGTGTGTATACATGTAATGGTGTAGTAGTGTTTATGCTGGACCTGGGCTGTGTGTATACATGTAATGGTGTAATAGTACCTGTACTGGACCTGGGCTGTGTGTATACATGTAATGGTGTAGTCGTGCCTGTGCTGGACCTGGGCTGTTTGTATACATGTAATGGTGTAGTAGTGTCTGTACTGGACCTGGGCTGTGTGTATACATGTAATGGTGTAGTAGTGCCTGTGCTGTACCTGGGCTGTGTGTATACATGTAATGGTGTAGTAGTGTCTGTGCTGGACCTGGGCTGTGTGTATACATGTAATGGTGTAGTCGTGCCTGTGCAGGACCTGGGCTGTGTGTATACATGTAATGGTGTAGTAGTGTTTATGCTGGACATGGGCTGTTTGTATACATGTAATGGTGTAGTAGTGTCTGTGCTGGACCTGGGCTGTGTGTATACATGTAATGGTGTAGTAGTGCCTGTGCTGGACCTGGGCTGTGTGTATACATGTGATGGTGTAGTAGTGCCTGTGCTGGACCTGGGCTGTGTGTATACATGTGATGGTGTAGTAGTGTCTGTGCTGGACCTGGGCTGTGTGTATACATGTCATGGTGTAGTAGTGTCTGTGCTGGATCTGGGCTGTGTGTATACATGTAATGGTGTAGTAGTGTCTGTACTGGACCTGGGCTGTGTGTATACATGTAATGATGTAGTAGTGTCTGTGCTGGACCTGGGCTGTGTGTATACATGTCATGGTGTAGTAGTGTCTGTTCTGGACCTGGGCTGTGTGTATACATGTAATGGTGTAGTAGTGTCTGTGCTGGACCTGGGCTGTGTGTATACATGTAATGGTGTAGTAGTGTTTATGCTGGATCTGGGCTGTGTGTATACATGTAATGGTGTAGTAGTGCCTGTGCTGGACCTGGGCTGTGTGTATACATGTAATGGTGTAGTAGTGTCTGGGCTGGACCTGGGCTGTGTGTATACATGTAATGGTGTAGTAGTGTTTATGCTGGACATGGGATGTTTGTATACATGTCAGGGTGTAGTAGTGCCTGTGCTGTACCTGGGCTGTGTGTATACATGTAATGGTGTAGTAGTGTCTGTGCTGGACCTGGGCTGTGTGTATACATGTAATGGTGTAGTAGTGTTTATGCTGGACATGGGCTGTGTGTATACATGTAATGGTGTAGTAGTGTCTGTGCTGGACCTGGGCTGTGTGTATACATGTAATGGTGTAGTCGTGCCTGTGCTGGACCTGGGCTGTGTGTATACATGTAATAGTGTAGTCGTGCCTGTGCTGGACCTGGGCTGTGTGTATACATGTAATGGTGTAGTAGTGTTTATGCTGGACATGGGCTGTTTGTATACATGTAATGGTGTAGTAGTGCCTGTGCTGTACCTGGGCTGTGTGTATACATGCAATGGTGTAGTAGTGTCTGTACTGGACCTGGGCTGTGTGTATACATGTAATGGTGTAGTAGTGTCTGTACTGGACCTGGGCTGTGTGTATACATGTCATGGTGTAGTAGTGTCTGTGCTGGATCTGGGCTGTGTGTATACATGTAATGGTGTAGTAGTGTCTGTACTGGACCTGGGCTGTGTGTATACATGTAATGATGTAGTAGTGTCTGTGCTGGACCTGGGCTGTGTGTATACATGTCATGGTGTAGTAGTGTCTGTTCTGGACCTGGGCTGTGTGTATACATGTAATGGTGTAGTAGTGTCTGTGCTGGACCTGGGCTGTGTGTATACATGTAATGGTGTAGTAGTGTTTATGCTGGATCTGGGCTGTGTGTATACATGTAATGGTGTAGTAGTGCCTGTGCTGGACCTGGGCTGTGTGTATACATGTAATGGTGTAGTAGTGTCTGGGCTGGACCTGGGCTGTGTGTATACATGTAATGGTGTAGTAGTGTTTATGCTGGACATGGGATGTTTGTATACATGTCAGGGTGTAGTAGTGCCTGTGCTGTACCTGGGCTGTGTGTATACATGTAATGGTGTAGTAGTGTCTGTGCTGGACCTGGGCTGTGTGTATACATGTAATGGTGTAGTAGTGTTTATGCTGGACATGGGCTGTGTGTATACATGTAATGGTGTAGTAGTGTCTGTGCTGGACCTGGGCTGTGTGTATACATGTAATGGTGTAGTCGTGCCTGTGCTGGACCTGGGCTGTGTGTATACATGTAATAGTGTAGTCGTGCCTGTGCTGGACCTGGGCTGTGTGTATACATGTAATGGTGTAGTAGTGTTTATGCTGGACATGGGCTGTTTGTATACATGTAATGGTGTAGTAGTGCCTGTGCTGTACCTGGGCTGTGTGTATACATGCAATGGTGTAGTAGTGTCTGTACTGGACCTGGGCTGTGTGTATACATGTAATGGTGTAGTAGTGTCTGTACTGGACCTGGGCTGTGTGTATACATGTAATGGTGTAGTAGTGCCTGTGCTGGACCTGGGCTGTGTGTATACATGTAATGGTGTAGTAGTGTCTGTGCTGGACCTGGGCTGTGTGTATACATGTAATGGTGTAGTAGTGTCTGTGCTGGACCTGGGCTGTGCGTATACATGTAATGGTGTAGTAGTGTCTGTGCTGTACCTGGGCTGTGCGTATACATGTAATGGTGTAGTAGTGGCTGTGCTGTACCTGGGCTGTGCGTATACATGTAATGGTGTAGTAGTGTCTGTGCTGGACCTGGGCTGTGTGTATACATGTAACGGTGTAGTAGTGCCTGTGCTGTACCTGGGCTGTGTGTATACATGTAATGGTGTAGTAGTGCCTGTGCTGTACCTGGGCTGTGTGTATACATGTAATGGTGTAGTAGTGTCTGGGCTGGACCTGGGCTGTGTGTATACATGTAATGGTGTAGTCGTGCCTGTGCTGGACCTGGGCTGTGTGTATACATGTAATGGTGTAGTAGTGCCTGTGCTGTACCTGGGCTGTGTGTATACATGTCATGGTGTAGTAGTGTCTGTGCTGGACCTGGGCTGTGTGTATACATGTCATGGTGTAGTAGTGTCTGGGCTGGACCTGGGCTGTGTGTATACATGTAATGGTGTAGAAGTGTCTGTGCTGGACCTGGGCTGTGTGTATACATGTAATGGTGTAGTAGTGCTGGTGCTGTACCTAACAGGATGTTTTAGAGGAATATTTCTTAATAAAGGGGATATTCACCAGATATATTACATCTATTGTTACAGCTATTCAAGTTGATAATAGAAGAATTACTGCAGCAATTTAACAAGGAGCTCTTGCTGTGACAGCTCAACCCACAACAGGCTGTCCCAGCTAAGAGTTTTCATTATAGTGATAGTAAAAGCTATTGCTAGATCTCCCAAGTTCTGTACAATGGGGGTCATTCCGAGTTGATCGCTAGCTGCCGTTGTTCGCTGCGTAGCGATCAGTGAAAAAAACGGCTAATCTGTGCATGCGTATGCACCGCAATGTACAAAGAGCATCATGGTTTTGCACAGGTTCTAACGAAGCTTTGAGTCGCACAGGCGTTCGCAAGAAGATTTACAGGAAGAGGGCGTTTCTGGGTGTCAATTGACCGTTTTCTGGGAGTGTTTGGAAAAACGCAGGCGTGGCCGGGCGTTTGCTGGGCAGGTATCTGACGTCATTACCGTGTCACTCGTCGCAGCAATCATCGCACAGGATAAGTAACTACAGGGCTGGTCTTGTTTTGCACAAAATGTGTTTGCAGGCGCACTGCTGCACAGGCGTTCGCACTCCTGCAAAGCAAAAATACACTCCCCCGTGGGCGGCGACTGTGCGTTTGCACGGCTGCTACAAACTGCTAGCGAGCGATCAACTCGGAATGACCCCCATTGTTCCTTAGTGCGCATATGCCGGAACACCCCAAAAAGCAAAACCAGCTAACCTTCAGATGGCATTACCTAACTTTTCAGAACTTATTAAACAGCCCCATATCACTGCCTGTTCTTTAGCAAACTCGACGGTATTTTAATAAATGCCAGAGAGACTTGTGATATCTCTGACGCTGTAGCAATGATAAAACAATTTGTATTTTTGCCACAATCCTGTGAAAACTGCTGTTTTTTGGCAGGATTTACGTCTTAAAAAAACATAACATACAGATCTCAGTGTCTGTCGTGTACCTAGCGTAGTGAGGCTGTTGGAGATGACTTACTGACACAATACTCTATATATAGACAGTCTCTGCGAGAACCTATTTTTGCAGGGATTAGACACCTCACCATGGAGACGGACAGTGACATCACTGGCAAAAGACCAGCAGGTCAATGCATTTGTCTTAATTCGTAATTAGGAGATCTATTTTTGTTCGGTGGACAATGCAGCAAACAGACAATCTGAGGAAATACGGGCTGCCGCTGCTTATTATATATTCTTACTCCGCATACAAAATAAACATTTTATTTTGAGCAATCTCTTAATTACAATGTAGAGAAAGCTGACCTTTTCCGTAGTGCCCTCTGAAATGGACCTTAAAGGGGAAATACACCTTCAGGGGGACATGTACCAAGCAGTGATAAACGTGGAGAAGTGAGCCAGTGGAAAAGTTGCCCATGGCAACTAATCAGCTGCTCTGTATGTGTTTATAGTCTGCAAATTATAAATGTTACGTTAATGCTGATTGGTTGCCATGGGAAACTTCTCCACTGGCTCACTTATCCACTTTTATCACTGCTTAGTACATGTCCCCCTAAGTCTAGAGAGAATGTTTCACCTGTGCTATATGTACATCTGTCAGTAGTGTTTATGAGTATTGCGTATTTTGTAAGCATTATGTCGGTTTTATTGTACAGTAATCTCTGAGGATCAGTTTTATCTAATATGTTCTCTCTAAGATACAGTGCAATTCTCTACAGTCAAGACAATTTATTAATCCTGGTAGATAAGGAATGACGAAGTTAAAGATGTTTGACAACAGAAACTTGACTTCTGTCCAACTCTTCAAGCTTTGAAAATTAAAAGGAACCGCCGGTGATAAGAAGAAGCAGAAAGCCAGGGACTTCCAGAGAAATCTCTCTGGCCAAAGCTCACTCAGCTGTTTCCAACAAGTCCATTAACTTACTGATTGCAGTTATGGGTTAGGGTGGCGTCATACAGAAAGGCAGTAGGGCACACTTGCCTACCTGACCCTCTCAGTGAGGGAGAAAATGCTCTGTTCTGGACTTTCCTGGTAATGTTTGATTGCCATCAGCTGTGGTGAGCTAGGTAATTTATAAGAAAGGTGTTTCACCACAGGTGATGGCAATCATACATTACCAGGAAAGTCCAAGTCCAGGTAGGCAAGTATACAGTAGGGCTCGCAGAACACTGCATAGATCTTTGGTGCTCCGTATGCGTTGATAATGTCTCTATTATCTTAGACCGTAAAGCTATACCTCTACATACACTTTTACCGTGGAGCCGCTATGGCCGCTAGACTGAACACGTGCTACGCAATCTGTACGCTATTTGCGTACAGAGTCCCGTACGTGGTACGTACTTGGCGTACACACGCCGCGCTGAGTGTACAGAGTATGCACAGCGCACGCACACACAATTGATAACCTTTAAACCTTGTTAATGATACAATGCAATGATAAGAATACACTTTAAACCTTTTAGCAGCAAAGTACTGCAACGATGTTATACCTTAAACCTTAAGTAGCGCTGACGGTATAAAGTACCCGCAGTGCGTACACCTTATCAATGCTTATAAACCTTATACAGTAAAATATGCTTTTAAACCCTTGCAGGAAAGTGAGGACACAACACCGATTTGTAGTTGAAACCACAGGGTTCTAAGGCCACCGTGGATTATTTCAAAAGGTAAAACAGTACAAATCATACACTACAGGCTAACAAGTAAATCTAAAACAGAGTAATGGCTACAGAGAATGTACATACGTGAGAATGTTCGCAAGCGCAACCCGGCCGGTCCTCCGCTAGTCAGATAGAAAGCGTTCAGAGTCTTCTGACCGGCCGGTCAACAACGGTCTTTTTATACACAACTTACATACGCAATTCAATGGTCACTGTAATCTCATTGTCCATTGGACACAGAGATGTGTCTTTTTATTACAGGTAAGGTCATAGGTTGATTTGAAAAGGTGGGCGATGTCTTTCCCCAACTGCTCTTGTGGGTGGTATCCTCTGGATTCCCGCCACATACATAATATACAGTAAATACAGTTAATATCTATATTCTACTTCTGCACATAACTATACGCTGGAACATGCGATCTTTCTCTAACCAACACCGGAATGTTACCCTTAAAATACCCTACAGCTGGATACTAGACATCACCTTCCAACCTTCATCTGACCCTTCCTATCATGCAAAGGCGAATCCCTTAGTCTTGGAACGGTTTAAACTATTGATACTCGCTGATGTGGTGTAGGGGAACTATGTGTACAAAATGCACTATTTGGGTTAAATATGTAATGTTCTAATAACCCTCTATGCATCCACAAACTCTACCGTAAATGCGCATACCACGCGCTAAAGCGCATGGCCGTAGGGAGCTACTTTACGCAAATTGCGGATATGTGCACGCACGGCGGACTGAGTGCATGCGCAGCGAGCATGTGCATGGGGTTAGTACATGGTGTATGCATTACAATATGTTTTGACTTTGACAGTCCACCCTTTGGCAGTCAACAATAACTGCCACTATCTAAACATAAAACTGAAAAATATACAATACAATATCTACAGATGATTGGATGGTAGGAGGAGAGGTGTAGGCGGGAAATGTATGACCTAGTGGGATAGTAAAAGCATGTATGTATGAAATCCATGTCTGAGGGGCATGTATCATCGTGCCGTATATGTTCTAGATAAGCTTCGAGGTATTGCGAAGTATACATTAAATCCTTCTCATCCCGTATTAAGGGTCTGTAAGTGGGCCAACAAACACTACCGAGCTCTTTTCGGCTTCTTGTTCCAAAAAATGGGGTGCACATTTAGTTGATGATACATGGAGGGGGAACACATATGAATGCTAATATGTGGATATCACCTGTCGACTATGTGTGTCACTACCTGAAATGTACATATCAAACATACATTCACATAACATTCGCGTAATCATTCTTGGGTGTTGATTGAAGTCTTCTCCAGATGGGTGTATTTTTGCTTAGGGAAAACATAGGAGAAACGGGTGAAAGAAACGGACCGTGGAATCACGTCTTATCACAACATTGTCTCTATTGATGGATCATAAATTAAATCAGTTTGTGTAACAATGCCCCCGCTCCTCAAACTCATCACTTTGGTACCACGCTTGCACCGCATTAAAATTCGAACACACCTAAATATCAAACCAATCATTATGACAACTCCCAGGATACAAAGGAGAAACTTTCCTACACTCACAATAACATTTTGAGCCCATTCTCCTAAACCTGAGAACCAATTTCGTGGGTTCAACCATGAGACCCAGCCGGTCAGTTCATTACTCACAGCAGTAAGGGTAAGGTTGTGTCTCCTCCGGAACTCCCACTTCAACTGCAAGATATCGTCCATCTTTTGATCTATGACCTCGGTTGGGTCATCAGTGCTGTTTGTAATGTACAGGCTGTACTTCACACCATACTGAGTTGCCAAAGTGACACAGTACCCGCCTGTCACCGCTGTGATATAATTGAGGACCATCCTGTGCTGGATCAGTTCCGTTTTGTAAGCTTGCAACTCCCTCCCTGTATACCTGAAGGTGTCATCATACATCTCGGTGATATTATCTATTAGGTTCGCTAGCGCATGGATATACCTATAATTTATAATTCCTCTGGCGGTACGGGTGATGTCTAACGCGAGTAGGAATTGAATCCCGGTGGATTCGTGGATCAAATCAGAGGCTGCGTGCTCTGCCCTATCTATAAGGTGTCTCTTAACGATGTGTTCATAGTGAGTGTGAGTGTAAGGAGCTTGAGCATTGCGGTGAACATCTTTCATCTTATTATGGGTTATGGTCATAACTTCTGGCAACACTCTTCCAATGTAACACAATCCCTCTGAGTTTGGGGCAAGCCACTTATACGCCTTCCTCCCGCATATGAAATATGCATCATCGGGGAGGACATATGGGACAGAATATGACATTACCATATTGCAAACCTTCCAAGTGAAAAATCCTGTCCCTAACTTTCTCATCTGTTCAGTACACATATCAGGCTGTATGATATGCGCGCAGTACCCTGGTGATACTTCTCCAACCCGCATGGTCCTACTTCCTAGAGTATACCTGTACCGAAAATACCTTCCACCGTCGGCTATTTGGCGTATAAGTTCAGAATCTACGGGCATTCTATCAGCTCTGTGTGAAAATGTCATGGTTTGGTTATTCCATGTCACTTCCCAATTTCCCGGCTTTCGGGAATTGGAAATGTTGAAACATACTAAGGATCTATCCACATGGTATTGGTGGAGCTTCAAACTAGGGGGTCTAGAAATATTAAATTTCTTGTCCACCGGTCTCCCACCCCGTAATTCAAGTACTTCATCTATTGTTAAGGGATACGGCACTAGTCCTGACTTGCTCTGACCTTGAGGTACTTGTGAGCACACCCAGCATTCTGTTTGGTTTAAAACCTTACCCACTAATGAGTGATAATCACTCAATGGATGACGGTCCATGTTGATATTAAGGCTGGACTCACATCTCTGATGCACCCGTCCTCAACTATGTTTTCACAGTTTCTACAAATACAATTTTCCTCAGCCAATAACCCTTCACAGTGCCTCCTAGTTTCTTGACTACCAGATCGTTTTCTGATACTCGCCTTTGCTCGGTGGATGTGTTGCTCTTGGAATTCTACAAATCCGTCCTTGCCATCAGAACCCATTCCAGATCCTTTCTCGACCTCTCTGGTACTCTCACCGAAACAGACTGCTCTGGTCAACAACAGGGTCAACAGGAAAACCCGGAATGTAGTCTCTTGGGGTAAGTCCATCTTGTTAAGGGGGGAGAAAAGAGAGCAAGAAGGGGGGGAAATGAGGGTAATGGGAGATGGAGAAAACAATAAAAAGGAAAAAGAAATTTGGTGCGACAACCGCCTCTGGTCTTGTAGTTCTCCGTGGTCAGGTGCCGTGACAACAGTCCTGCCTCTCAGCCTTCCCGGAACAGGCACTCCAGTGATACGATTTCCTCTACACTCTGCTCTTTGTCACAGGCTTTCTCTGGGTCAGCGACCTTTTTACAGTGGGACGAGTGGACCCAAGTCTCTCTCTCTGCAACCTTTAATGCTGTCGTTGTTAGGGTCTCCTGCTCTGTGCTGCCACGTCGTCATGGCAACCGGGAGACAAGTGCTAGCGGAGTAACCTGAGTGTAGCTGATACTCCGGTTCGGGTCTTTTGCTGTGCAGTGGTTACAGGCTCTGTGCACGGCAGGGGATCCGGTGCTGGTTTTTGTGCTCACAGTCTGTGAGGTCTGAGTGGGGCGTGGACAGCACCTGCTATATAAACCCTCTTCTCAGGTTATGCAGATGCTGCTGAATCTTTGTTGGTTAGTCAGTTCCTGAAAGCTAGCTAGTACTGTGTAAACTTTGTATTAGTTTGTTGCTTACTGCAAATAGGCCTTGGGATTTGGTATTACACTCTGCCAATCCAGACCTAGCAGTAAGACTGGAGTCAGTCGTTTAACATGCTGGGGTTCTTTTGCTACTCTGTGAACCTAGCAAGTTTGCGGCTGTATTCTCAGACTTGCCTGCCAAAATCCTTTCTCACTGTGCAAGGTGTTCAGGTGTCAGTTTAGTGGCAGTAAGCTGAACCAGTGCACTGCAAGTGAAGACTAGGATTGTGGAGACTCTCCTTGTGTCTATTATTCCATCTCTGACCAAGGAGTTTACTGCCACACCCGTTGGTAACCCTTTAGGGTTTTGCTGTTGCCCTTAGCAACAGCATTTCGGGTTCTCTACATATTAAATCACAACATCTCGCTTCTTTGCATCTGAGCATTCCTAATACTAGGGAGACACCCAGTTTCTTAGCCTTTATGCTTCTCTGTTCACTTTGTGTTTATTTTGTTACCCTATCACCTTCTGTGTATGTAATGTCATATTCCCCAGTCTGTCTGTGAGTTCATTTGTTTTGCATCCCTCTCCGTTCAGACACCAGTACATTCCTGCTGGCACTGGTGTGCATAACATATTCAGCAGCCTAATACTCCTGTTAAAATTTTGTGGGAATATGGAGCATACCCCTCAAAATACTTTGCAACAGGTGGTCGATCAGGTGCAGGTCCTGACTCGACAATTTAATGATTTGTCCATTAAAATGCACACCTCGCAGGCCGCTGGCGGAGCTCCCGCAGCCGTAGTACCTTCAGGGGTTAAGGAGCCGAAAGTAAATCTCCCGGATCGTTTTTCTGGAGATCGCTCGCAGTTCTTTTGTTTCAAGGAGAGCTGCAAGCTATATTTCCAGCTAAGGCCTCAGTCTTCTGGGTCGGAGATTCAGCGGGTGGGCATAGTGATTTCCTTGCTACAAGGAGACCCACAGGTCTGGGCATATGGGTTGCAGCCTGACTGTCCGTCGCTTAAAAGTGTTGATGCTTTTTTTACGGCACTGGGCATGTTGTATGATGACCCTGACAAGACGGCCTCAGCCGAGGCTCAGATTTCGATCCTTAAGCAAGGGCGAAGGCCAGTTGAGGTTTATTGTACGGAGTTTCGGAGGTTGGCCCATGATACCCAGTGGAATGACCCAGCCCTGAGACACCAGTACCGAAGAGGTCTTTCTAACCAGTTAAAAGACAAACTGGTACAATATCCCTTGCCTGATAGCTTGGATCAGCTCATGCAGTTATCCATTCGGGTGGATAGACGGCTGAGAGAGCGCAGGCTTGAAAGGGAGACTGAGGTTTCCTTCTTTCCCAAGGGAACCTCAGACTCTGAGGAATTTTCCGAGGAGCCTATGCAGATTGGGGCTACCCGCCTCTCCTCGCGTGAGAAGACGCGGAGGAGACAGCAGGGGTTATGTTTGTACTGTGGGAATAAAGGTCATGTGGTAGTATCATGCCCTGAAAAGCCGGAAAACTTCAGGGCCTGAGGGTGATGGGAAATATCCTGTCAGGCCAGAAGTCAGAATTTCCCAAGAAGACTTTTATCATTCCGGTGACCTTGAAGATCCTCGGTCAAACTGTCAAGACTGAGGCCTTTGTGGACAGTGGGGCCGACGGGGTTTTTATGGACCGCCAATTCGCCCTGAAACACTCTGTTCCCTTAGTACCCTTGGCATCGGAAATTGAGATTTGTGGGTTAAACGGGGAACCATTATCCCAGGGTAAAATTACCTCTTGCACTAGCCAGATTTCTTTGTTTATTGGAGCCACACACTCTGAAAAATTGTCCTTTTATGTGACTGTCTGTACTTTTGCTCTGTACTTTTGCCCCATTGGTGTTGGGGTTACCCTGGTTAAGGGCCCACAATCCTCAATTTGACTGGGTCTCTGGGGAGATTCTTAGTTGGGGTACTGATTGTTTCAGGAGTTGCTTGAGCCTTCCAGTCAGGCTTTCGCAGCTAAGTTTTCCAGGATTGCCAGGATGTTATGCAGATTTTGCGGACGTGTTCTCCAAAAGAGTTGCAGAGGTACTACCTCCCCATCGCCCCTATGACTGTGCCATTAATTTGTTGCCGCATGCTAAGCTTCCCAAGAGCAGGTTGTACTCCCTGTCACGTCCTGAGACTCAGGCTATGGCAGAGTACATTCAGGAGAACTTGGCTAAGGGATTTATCAGACCTTCACAGTCTCCAGTTGGGTCGGGGTTCTTCTTCGTGGGTAAAAAGGACGGTTCGTTGCGACCCTGCATCGACTTCAGGGAATTGAACCATATCACGATTAAAAACTCATACCCACTGCCTCTCATTTCGGTCTTGTTTGACCAGCTTCGTACGGCCACCATTTTTTCTAAGATTGACCTACGCGGTGCGTACAATCTAATCCGAATAAGAGAGGGGGATGAATGGAAGACTGCCTTTAATACCCACTCAGGGCATTATGAATATTTGGTGATGCCTTTTGGGCTCTGTAATGCCCCGGCAGTCTTCCAGGACTTCATGAACGATGTGCTCAGGGAATATTTGGATAGATTCTTAGTTGTATACTTAGATGACATCCTAATCTTCTCCCATTCCCTGGAGGAACATCGGAAGCATGTACGCTTAGTCCTCCAGAAACTCAGAGACCACCGGCTTGGGGCGAAGCTGGAGAAGTGCGAATTTGAAGTTCAGCAAATCGCATTTCTAGGATATATTATCTCTCCAGAAGGTTTCCAAATGGAGGGTTCCAAGGTACAGGCAGTCCTGGATTGGGTGCAGCCCTGATAAAGCTAACTATTTATCTTATAACATTCACTATAAATGGGTAAGAGACTCAGTACGCAATTGGCGTGTGGGGTACCGTAAGGGTACGCACTTAGCGTAGCATACGCTCGGCCGTGATCGAGACGCACATGCGACACGCTCGCTCACAACTTGCTACGCTACTAGCGTAGCGTACGCTCGTGACCACGAGGAGAACACGAGCGGCGCAGACGCTCACGGGATGACACTCAGTAAACCTTGTATGCAACACAGTGAAAGACTGAGATTGTACTGTAAACCTTGGTTTTGTAATGTGAGCACAATGCAATGCTAATTAACCTCTATTGTATGAAAGCCTCTTGAGCAATCGAGACACTCTGAATACTCTCAGCAATGTAATAAACACACAATACCTTGCTAAGGTTCCAACACCTTTACTAACAATATCTAGCTATGTAAAAGTTAAAACAGTTAACAGTTCATACACTACAGGCTAACATCAATATCTAAGCAGGCTAACTACACATAAATATACAATATCGTCACAATCTTATGCAATAACAGAGAGAGAGAATATGGCAAATACAAACAGAGATTTAGAATGGTTACAGAGAATAACTTACACACACTGGGAACGATCGCTGCGCAGCTTCTGGTACCAGCTCCAAGTTAGTCAAGATGAAAACCGTTTGTGGAGAGTGAGTGAGCTGCCCAGGCTTGCTGATCTTATATACACTGCGTACAGTACACTACAAAGGGACCTATAATCTCATTGTTCATTGGACACAGGAATGTCTCCTCGCATCATAACAAAAGGTCATAGGTTAGTTTGAACAGGTGGGCTGTGACTATATCAAACTGCTCAGGTGGGAGGGTATCTGAAGATTCCCGCCGCATGGGTAATGAATCGCAAATATAGTAAATGTCCAGAAAATACTAATGGCCATAACTATACGCAGGAGCGATTAATCTTTACCTAACCAGCACCGGATTGTTTCTAATAAAATGTTCTTTAGTTAGGTACCAGACACAGCTGCTCAAACCCTGTCTGACCCTTCGTACCATGCAAAGAGGAATTCCTCTGTCCAGCGACCCTTTACATTAAACAAACTTACAATCATTATTAAGGGGAACATTATCTATAAAACATACTATTTGGTTTTATTATTTAACGATTGAGTCGCCCGCTAGACGCACACAAACTCTACCGTAAATGCACATACCACGCGCCAATGTGCACGGCCGTAGAAGCTCCATTACGCAGCTGCGAGTATCCGCACGCACGGGAGAGAATGTGCACGTGCAGCGGGCAAGCGCATGAGGTGAATATATGGCAACGTGCAGCATGATATTTTTCCGACTTTGACAGCCCACTAGTTTGAAGGCGCTTCAGCGTTTTCTGGGCTTTGCGAATTTTTATAGACGATTTATCGCTGGATTTTCGTCTATAGTGGCGCCCTTGGTGGCACTCACTAAGAAAGGGGCGGATGTTGCTCACTGGTCTTGTGAGGCCAAAGCGGCTTTTGCCCGTCTCAAAAGGGCATTTGTCTCGGCCAAGGTGCTGCGACACCCAGATCCAGAGCGTCCTTTTGTGGTGGAGGTGGATGCCTCTGAGATGGGTATTGGGGCAGTGCTCTCTCAGATGGGGGTGTCTGATAATCGCCTTCATCCCTGTGCTTTCTTTTCCCGTAAATTTTCGCCTGCCGAAATGAATTATGACGTGGGTAACCGGGAATTGTTGGCTATTAAGGATGCACTCGAGGAGTGGAGACACTGGCTTGAGGGGGCTAAGTTTGTGGTCTCAATTCTCACCGACCATAAGAATTTGGCATATTTAGAGTCAGCGAAGCGCCTCAATGCCAGGCAGGCACGATGGGCTTTGTTTTTTGCTCGCTTTAATTTTTTGATAACATATCGCCCTGGGTCAAAAAACATCAAGGCTGATGCGCTCTCACGGAGTTTTGCTCCAATCCAGGAGACCACCGAGGAGCCTTGGGATTTGGTATTACACTCTGCCAATCCAGACCTAGCAGTAAGACTGGAGTCAGTCGTTTAACATGCTGGGGTTCTTTTGCTACTCTGTGAACCTAGCAAGTTTGCGGCTGTATTCTCAGACTTGCCTGCCAAAATCCTTTCTCACTGTGCAAGGTGTTCAGGTGTCAGTTTAGTGGCAGTAAGCTGAACCAGTGCACTGCAAGTGAAGACTAGGATTGTGGAGACTCTCCTTGTGTCTATTATTCCATCTCTGACCAAGGAGTTTACTGCCACACCCGTTGGTAACCCTTTAGGGTTTTGCTGTTGCCCTTAGCAACAGCATTTTGGGTTCTCTACGTATTAAATCACAACATCTCGCTTCTTTCCATCTGAGCATTCCTAATACTAGGGAGACACCCAGTTTCTTAGCCTTTGGGCTTCTCTGTTCACTTTGTGTTTATTTTGTTACCCTATCACCTTCTGTGTATGTAATGTCATATTCCCCAGTCTGTCTGTGAGTTCATTTGTTTTGCATCCCTCTCCGTTCAGACACCAGTACATTCCTGCTGGCACTGGTGTGCATAACAGTCGTGCTGGTTAGTAAGACTTGGTACGGTCCTTCCCACCTGTCAATGAGGCAACCTGAGCGTAGAAAATTTAGAATCATTGCATAATCCCCAGGTTCAATGTCATGACAATTACTGTTTGGTAGGTCAGGAATCACCAGCTTTAGATTTCTATTTTGATTCCTCAACTGCTGGCTCATCTTAACCATGTATTTTACAGTCACCTCATTATTGCATTTCAAATCATTCTGGGGGTCAATCATTACATGGGGTTGTCGACCAAAAAGAATCTCAAAGGGTGATAGGTTAAGGGGGGACCTGGGAGTGGTTCTGATGCTGTACAATACAAGTGGCAAAGCTTCTGGCCACAACAATCCAGTTTCAGCCATCACTTTGCTCAGCTTGTTTTTAATAGTGCTGTTTACTCTTTCCACTTTCGCACTCGCCTGTGGGTGGTACGGAGTATGCAGCTTACTATTAATTCCCATTAGTTTGCACATAACCTGAAAGACTTCACCTGTAAAATGGGTACCCCTATCGCTTTCAATTATCCTAGGGATACCATATCTACACACAAATTCCTGCACAATTTTCTTTGCAGTAAACGTAGCAGTATTTGTGGCAGCGGGGAACGCTTCTACCCAATTTGAAAACACGTCAATACAAACTAACACATACTTTAAATTTCTGCAGGGTGGTAACTGTATGAAATCAATTTGTATTACCTGAAAAGGGCCGTCTGTCGGCGGGATATGGGATGGTTCTGTTGGTATTGACTTTCCAATATTCTTCCTCAAGCAGATAAGACATGTCATTGCTCTCTTATCCGCATGAGAAGAGAATCCTGGCGCACATCAGTAGGCTCTCACCAGCTTACACATGCCCTCTTTGCCCAGATGAGTCAGACCATGTGCCGCCTCAGCTAAGCTTGGAAGATATGCTCTGGGGGCTACTGGCTTACCTTGTCCATCTGTCCAGAGTGCTGAGGACTCCTGGCCATATCCTTTAGACCTCCAGAATGCCTTTTCCTGTGGAGAACACAAATTTTGCTTTTCACTTAATTTTTGTGTGTTGACGGTATTGAATACCATCAGTTGTGTGATATCTGTCTGTATGGGGGTGCTAGCTGCTGATTTAGCAGCTTCATCTGCCCGGCTGTTACCAAGTGACACTGGGTCTTGACTGTAAGTGTGGGCTTTGCACTTGATAACAGCCACTCTGTCAGGTTCCTGTATCGCTGTTAGAAGCCTTTTTAGTGGGATGCATGCGCTACAGGTGTGCCAGCTGCCGTCATGAAATTTCTGAGGCGCCATAGGGCCCCGAAATCATGCACTACTCCAAAGGCATACCTAGAATCTGTATATATATTGGCTGACTTACCCTTAGCAAATTCACACGCTCTGGTTAGGGCGACCAGCTCATCAACTTGTGCTGAGTGCGGTGGGCCCAGGGGTTCAGCTTCTATGATACCTTTGTCATCTACGACTGCGTATCCAGTGCACAAGTCTCCTGAGTCCGTCTGTCTGTGGCAACTACCGTCAGTGTAAAAAGTAAAATCTACGCCTTCCAGTGGGTTGTCACTAATGTCGGGTCTTGCAGTGAAAGTTTGGTTCAGATATTCCATACAGTCATGTGTGTCAGTGTCTATACTAAATCCTCCTTCACCATCATTCTCATCCTCCACCCTTTGTGCCTGTCCAGGCACACCTGGTAAATAAGTTGCAGGATTTAGTGCGCTGCATCTCTTTATGGTGATGTTTACAGGGGCCATTAGTGCTAATTCCCACCTTGTAAACCGTGCTGATGAGACATGTCTGGTTTGGGCAGAGTTCAGTAAGGCTGACACTGCATGAGGTGTATGAATGGTCAGGTTGTGTCCCAACACTACGTCTTCGCTTTTACTCACTAGCAAAGCTATCGCTGCAACACTTCGCAAGCATGTGGGGAGAGACCGTGCTACGGTGTCCAATTGTGCACTGTAGTAAGCTACCGGCCTGCTGGCATCACCATGTCTCTGGGTTAGGACACCTGCCGCACACCCAGCACTTTCCGTACCGTACAACTCAAAGGGTTTCCCATAATCTGGCATGCCTAATGCAGGTGCCTGTGATAGGCATTGTTTAAGTCTCTCAAATGCCAGTTCGGACTCATCTGTGTGAGAGATACGATCTGGTTTGTTCGAGGAGACCATTTCCTGCAAAGGTAAAGCCAGTATGGAGAACCCTGGGATCCAGTTTCGGTAGTACGCACACATTCCAAGGAAAGTGCGGATCTGCTGCTGGGTTTGTGGCAGAGTCATGTCGCGAATCGCCTGTATTCTATCAGCGGTGAGGTGTCTAAGTCCTTGTGTCAAGCAATGTCCCAAATATTTTACCTTGGTCTGGCACAACTGTAACTTATCCTTTGAAACTTTGTGTCCCGTATTAGAAAGGTGAAACAGAAGCTGTTTCGTGTCTTTCAAGGACGACTCGAGTGAATCTGAACACAGCAGTAAGTCATCTACATACTGTATTAATACTGATCCGCTCTCAGGTTGAAAGGATTGTAAACAGTCATGCAAAGCCTGGGAGAAAATACTTGGGCTGTCAATGAAACCTTGGGGTAGGCGAGTCCAGGTGCACTGTACTCCTCTGTATGTGAATGCAAACAAGTATTGGCTGTCAGGGTGCAAAGGGACCGAAAAGAAAGCAGAACAGAGGTCAATGACAGTGAAAAATTTCGCAGTAGGGGGAATTTGCATGAGGATAACAGCTGGATTTGGCACTACGGGGAATTGGCTCTCAACTATCTTGTTTATCCCCCTTAGATCCTGCACTAGCCTGTAACCCCTCCCCCCACTCTTTTTCACAGGGAAGATGGGACTATTGGCAGTGCTGGACGTCCTAACTAAGATGCCCTGTTGTAGCAAGCGCTCTATGACTGGGTACACTCCTAATTCCACCTCTGGCTTCAGAGGATATTGTGGGATTTTTGGAGCTATCCTACCATCTTTTACTTGCACTACTACAGGAGCTACATTTGCCATCAATCCAGTGTCTTGTCCATCTTTGGTCCAGAGGGATTCCGGTATCTGGGAGATCATTTCCTCTACCTTGGATGGACACCTGTCTATAACAGCAGAGTGTGACATCAACCTTTGTGGGGTGTCTAACATGTCCTGCACTTCCTGAACGTGATTCTCGGGTATATCCAAGAAGACACCCTCAGAAGTACAATATATGACACACCCCATCTTACACAATAAATCTCTCCCAAGTAGATTAGTCGGAGCCGATGCAGCTAGCAAAAAGGAGGGCTTGGTCTGCAAAGGCCCTATCGTAATCTCCGCTGGTCTACTTAAAGGGTAGTGTTGCACTACTCCTGTCACCCCCATTGCTGAAATTGTTTTACCCGTGGTTTTCATACCTACCGTTGAATTTAACACTGACCTGGCCGCCCCTGTATCTACAAGGAAAGGTAGTGATCTACCAGCTACATCAACTGTGACCTCGGGTTCATTTCCAAGGCCAGCAATTAACTTCACTGGCTGCAGACTGCAGGTGTGGCCTAACCCCTATTGTATGTTGTGACCCTCCCGCAGCGCGCTGGCAGCTACAATATGTGAGGGGGGTAGCTGAGAATTTCCAAAGGTCTGCCAGTCCCTCCTAGGTGGGTACCTCCTTGTTTCCCCTGCATGTGGCTCATAATTCCTCCTATGCGATCCCTGATCCCAATTACGTGTGTTATGCTGTGAGTCATGTTCTGGTCTAGGGGGTCGATATACGTTGCTTTTATAATTACAGTTCCGTGCGTAATGTCCTTCCCTCTGACAATTATAACATTTTACTACATACGACTTACCATCAGGGGTCTGGGGTTTTGGCTGATGTGGCTTCGTTGTCAGGGCTTTGATACTTACGGTCATCAGCTTATCCCCCTGTGACTCCCTGTGCTTAATGATGTTCCGATCGTACTCGATAGCTGACTCTCTTAATGCAGCCACCGAAATACCTCTCCAGTTAGGTTGAGTGGTTTGTACCCTTGTTCTCAACGTTTCTTTTAAACCGTCCATTAATACGGACACAGCTACCTCTCTATGATGTACATTTTCCTTAATGTCCTCGACACCAGTGTATCTAGCCATTTCCTGCAGTGCTCGATGGAAATATTCAGAAGCAGTTTCACCTTCTTTTTGTCTTATGGAAAAGATTTTATTCCACTTGACAACAGTAGGGAAATATACTCCTAACTGCAGATTGATCTGTCGTACATTCTCCTGAGTGTACTCATCAGTGAGAGGTACTTCTGCGTCTAATTTACAATCAGCAATGAATTTCACAGGGTCAATATTGGAGGGCAAACATGCCCGTTGCACTGACCGCCAATCTTTGTTTGTGGGTTCGGTGGCGTTGCCTAATTCTCTAATAAACCTCTGACATGCGGCTAGATCCTTTCTGGGATCGGGAAAAACAGACATAATTGTCCTCAATTCTGTCCGGGACCAAGGACAATGCATAGCAATGTTCCTGACGGAAGTGATTCCCTGAGCGTCAGTCTTCCCATTGGGGACTGCGATCACCCTGACAGGATTTAGTTCAATTACATCATTCTGAGTTGCTTCTACAATGTGAGGTGCAATTGTTTCTGCATAATGTACTGTACCGTACTTACCTGTGGACACGACCTCACCTGTCTCTCCGCTAGGGGCCTTTGCTACTGTTCTTACTGGTTGGGCCATGCCCACTTGTGTGTCTTGTATGGTGGCTGCTAGAGAGAGTGCCGATATCGTGCTGGGCTCATCTTCTTGGTCGCAGTCCTGAGGGAAGTGTAAGATGGGATACAACTTGCACGGGTTAGCATTAATACATTTATCAGGTTCACTCTTATCATATATTAGTATGCCATTATCTGTAGCCACTTTCTCCCCTGTAATATACGGTGGTGGTGGTGCAGTTGCTATCAGTTTCCTGCTAGGGTTGGAACCGGCTGCGTGAGCTAGTTCCCTCTGCATATCACTCTCTCGTTACCATAAATGTAAACAGTTTGCGTGTCTGACCCTTTGTCTTCGGAATTTTAACAGACATATCCTAATCCTTAAATCCTGCAACACCTCTGGATTAAAACTGCCTACCTTAGGGAATGGTTCCCTATCTTCCGCAGTCATACGTTCCCATTCACTGCATAAAACCTCTGCGTGTGATCCATATTTCTCACACATTATGTACCTCGCCGACCCCTTGGGCCACGGAATATCAACCTGAACCCTGGTTGATCGTCCCTTACTTGAGCAACTGGCCCCCATCTTTTGCAGGTATTGCCTTCTCAGCTAATTCCTACAAAAAAACAAAATACTCAATAATAAGGCAACGGTGAAAGTCCTCCGAGTGCTCTCACCCACTCACGCCCACGTTGGCCAATACACCTAAACACTGTCGTCAGCGCCGGTACGTACCCAACCTAGGGCCCCTGTGTAACCTCTATTTACTGGAAATATATGGGAGTGACTTACCCTAACCAGTAAATGTTGGTCGTTGGAGATTTCCTGAGTGACCAGAGAAACTCCCTTAAAATAAAAAAAATGTTACACAAATCACGTTGCGTGTGCTAAACCTAGCGCTTATGATCCCGCGATTTTACGCAAAGCTCGTAAAAGGGTATCACGTTGAGCTAAGTATTGCACCCACGAACGCGCGGTCCACTCGCACAGCGTATAGGTAACTGTTACTTATCCGCTGTACGACCAATGGAATCGTTTTTTAGGCTGCGAAACCTCAGTCGTAGCGTATCTGAACGGGCCTATATGGGTACTACGCCAACCCCCTGGGCTGCGCTCTCTACACAAAACCTTGCTGACCTTTGGTCTGCGGTACTCTATACCTTCGCTGACCTTTGGTCTGCGATATCTACTACTTTGCTCCTTTCTACTTTAATCAATGTTAACGTGAGCAAGCCACTCTCACGCCACCAAGTGTCCACTCACCTGGTGTGGTCTCCTACGGGATCCCGAATTCCCTGGGTCCACAAAACCTTTATTGTTTGCACACTCACGCTCGTTCACTCATATACACTTTGTTTTTTTCTGTACAGAAAATTAACTTTCATTCAGATAAAACAGCCTTAGTTCCAGAGGAGTAAAAAAGGTTTTTAAACTAAATATTGGAAACTGATCAATTTGTGCTATTATCGCGTGGCTACCGTCTCGCGCCTAAACTAAAACAATGCTATTGTGTGATTTATACTTAGCGGTCGTACTGTTACGCACGTTGCGTAAACACGCCACGTGTATAGGCCTTTACGTTGTGTACGCAGTGCCGTATTGTGTCCGAGACACGTGTACAAAGGCCGTACGTCCGCAGTACTACAAATCCCACACTTCTATAAATGTAAGCGATATTTAACTATAATCGCTCACTTAACACAACACACAGTTTCTTCTGTATAAACCTTTACAACTAGGCCAGGCTGCGTGTGCGTCTTACACTTACTTCCTTAAATATTAACTCTATATTTTAACTAAATAGCAACAAATTTTCTCAGTACAGGTCGAAATGAATCTAGTAATCAATACTTATGGCAATAATGCGAGCAGATATGCAAAGTACAAAATACGGGTGTATGCGTGTGATGTGTGCGCATTTGGCGCCAAGCAGAAATTTCACAGATTTTAAAAATAGCTTTTGCGTTCTTACCTTACGGATCCCTCCAGCATCCCTTCAAACCATGCAGGGCAGATGCTTATCTAATCAGCACTAGTGTATCCACCGACCAAGAGAAGGCTTACGGGGGATACCTTTCCGCCCTTTGCTGATAGATAAAGTCAGCGTAAACCTGCTAGGCTGCGGGTATGAGGAAGAACCGGACGAGCACCCAATTGATAATGTCTCTATTATCTTAGACCGTAAAGCTATACCTCTACATACACTTTTACCGTGGAGCCGCTATGGCCGCTAGACTGAACACGTGCTACGCAATCTGTACGCTATTTGCGTACAGAGTCCCGTACGTGGTACGTACTTGGCGTACACACGCCACGCTGAGTGTACAGAGTACACACAGCACACGCACACACAATTGATAACCTTTAAACCTTGTTAATGATACAATGCAATGATAAGAATACACTTTAAACCTTTTAGCAGCAAAGTGTTATGATTCCAGCACTCCTGACCAGAGGAGATTTTATGACAATGACCAGAGCGCTGGAATGGAATGCTGGTAACGGGAGCAGGAAAGACTAGTTGCCCCTGGCGCCCTAACTCTATTGTCTCACCCGTGCTATCGGAAATCCCTTGCGAGACTATGGTTTCTTGAGCCCTTGGCAGCCACGTTTGAAGGGCGGATTATGTCTGCCCAACTCCGGTGCCCCCCGGTCTTAATGAGAGACAAAGGGAAATCCGAGGCAGGATGATAACAAGAGGACCTCTGACTGACAACAGGCCAGGGGCAACAAGCTAACTAGCAAAGACCTGAAGTATGTGCGGAAAAACCGCCAGGGAAAAGGACAACCAAAAATCCACTTGTCCAATACTCCTACCCAGCACCGCCGGATACCAGAGTGGACCTGTGGAAGCGGAACCCTCCGCAAAATGCTCCAAAACACAAATAATAAATGGTAAAGCGGCCAAGCCGCAACACACGGCCAAGCCGCGACTCACGAACACCACTGGATGTTAAACGGTGATCAGTCAGGACTCCAGGAACAAGATGACAACTTCCGAGTACAGGACTACTGGAGACTGGAACGACCGGATACAGCAAGACTGGAAACAGACTCTCAGCAAACAAGGACAGCATGCAGGAAGCTATTACCGGCGTCTGTGAGAAGCCCTGAGAGTGCATATAAACAGGAGTCCTCCAATCAGCTGCTGACAGGGCTGATTACATAAATGCTGTGCAGCTGCCTTGCTGCACGGCCAGGAAACAGGTGCACAATCATTTTAACTGGACCCAGCAACGGGGAACGCGGTCCGCCAGTGGCGTCCCCGTTGCTAGGGTCCGTGCGGCTCAATGCGCCCGGCGTCTAGCGTTGCCAGGGAGCCGGCGGCTGTACGCGTACGGCGTCCCTGGTTGCTAGGCGCCGGGCCGCACCGACGAGCGGACCCCGGCGCCTAACAGTACCCCCCCCTTGAGGAGGGGTCAAGGAACCCCTAAAGCCAGGCTTCCGAGGAAATTCCCGAAAAAATGCCCTCTTGAGCCTCGGGGCATGAAGATCCTTATCCAGGACCCAAGACCTTTCCTCTGGACCATAGCCTCTCCAGTGAACCAGAAAATAAAGCCTGCCCCGGGACAATTTGGAATCGAGAACCTTCTCCACCAGGAACTCCTGTTGTCCCTGTACATCCACTGGAGATCTTCCCTGAGAGATCTTCCGAGGAAATCTACTGGAAGAAACGTATGGTTTCAACAGGGAGCAATGAAACGTATTTCCAATCCGGAGAGATCTTGGTAAACGTAACCGGAAAGCAACTGGGTTGACTTTTTTAATAATATGAAATGGTCCAATAAATTTGGGTCCCAATCTAGCCGAGGATTGTCGAAGTCTAATGTTACGAGTCGACAACCATACCCTATCTCCCACCTTAAAAGTGCAAGGACGTCGGAGCCTGTCAGAAAAATTTTTCTCTTGAAAGGCCGCTTTTCTGAGAGCAAGGTGCACTTTTTTCCAAATGGCTCTGAGATGGGAGGTTAAGGTTAGCGAGGAAACTGAGGAATGTTGAAAAAAAGAATTAGCTCTGGGGTGAAAACCAAAAACTGAAAAGAATGGAGACACATTAGTGGAGGAATGACAAGAATTGTTGTAAGCAAACTCCGCCAATGGAAGAAACTCGGACCAATCATTCTGGAGTTTGGCTGAGTACAAACGCAAATACTGTTTCAATGATTGGTTAACTCGCTCGGTTTGCCCGTTGGATTGGGGGTGGTAACCGGATGTTAATGACAATTTCATCTTTAATGAAGCACAAAAACACTTCCAGAATTGTGCAATGAATTGTGGACCCCGATCAGAAACAATATCAGTGGGCAACCCATGAAGTCTGAAAACATGGCGGAGAAACAAAACTGCCAATCCTTGGGCTGATGGCAGTCGGGGAAGAGCAATGAAATGAGCCATCTTGCTAAAACGGTCCACTACCACCCATATGACTCGGAATCCGGCTGAAAGGGGAAGGTCTACCACAAAATCCATGGAAATATGAGACCATGGCCTGAGGGGGACATTTAAGGGCATAAGTTGCCCGATAGGCAAGGAACGGGGAACCTTATGCTGTGCACAAACCTGACATGAAAAAACAAACTCCTTAACGTCTTTAGAAAGACCAGGCCACCATACTGAGCGGGAGACTAACTCCAAAGTCTTAGAGATCCCCGGATGCCCAGAAACTTTGTTATCATGGAACTCAGTCAAAACAGTAGCTCTCAAAAACTCAGGGACGTAAAGACGACCAGCAGGAGTATTTCCAGGAGCTTGGTGTTGAAGCTGTTTTAACTGGGTAAATAAATCTTGTGTGAGGCCTGCCCAAATGACTGAAGATGGAAGTATGGGAGTAACAGGACTGTTATTGTGAACCGGAAGAAAACTGCGTGACAGGGCATCCGCCTTGGTATTCTTGGAACCTGGCCTGAAAGTGATAATAAATTTGAAACGAGTAAAGAATAAAGCCCAACGAGCCTGCCGGGCATTCAGCCGCTTAGCTGATTCGATGTATTGCAGGTTTTTATGGTCAGTCAATACTGAAATAGTATGTGTAGCTCCCTCCAGCCAATGCCTCCACTCCTCGAAAGCCCATTTTATTGCCAGTAACTCCCGGTTACCAACGTCATAGTTGGATTCAGCGGAGGAGAATTTCCTGGACATAAAGGCACAAGGATGTAGTTCCAGAGACTCCGGATCCTTTTGAGATAGGATAGCCCCCACTCCAACCTCCGAGGCATCAACCTCCACAACGAAGGGCAATTCTGGATTGGGATGTCTGAGGACTGGAGCCGAGACAAAAGCCTGTTTCAGGGCCCGAAAGGACAACTCAGCTTCACACGACCAGTTGGTAGGATCTGCTCCTTTCTTTGTCAGAGCCACAATGGGAGCAACCAGGTCGGAAAAAGAATGAATGAACCTCCTATAATAATTTGCAAACCCTAAAAAGCGCTGAATTGCTTTTAAATTGGTGGGTTGCGCCCAACTAAGGATGGCCTGGAGCTTCTTAGGTTCCATGAAAAATCCCCGAGGGGAAATAATGTACCCTAAAAAAGATACCTCCGTGACATGAAACTCACATTTCTCCAGCTTGGCATATAGATGATTCTCACGTAACTTCTGAAGAACCTGACGCACCTGGGTAACATGTTGTTCAATTGAGTCAGAATAAATCAGGATGTCGTCTAAGTAAACGACCATGAATTTCCCTTTGGAAGTCACAGAGCACATCGTTAATGAGGTCCTGGAAAACTGCTGGAGCGTTAGACAAGCCGAACGGCATCACCAGGTACTCGTAGTGACCCGACTGAGTACTGAAGGCCGTCTTCCACTCATCTCCAGACTTGATTCGGATGAGGTTATACGCTCCTCTTAGGTCAATTTTAGAAAAAATCACAGCCGAACGCAGCTGATCAAAGAGGACAGAAATCAGCGGCAGAGGATAAGTATTTTTTACTGAGATTTTATTCAGGGCTCTAAAGTCAATGCAAGGTCTAAGCGAGCCATCCTTTTTCTCCACAAAGAAGAAGCCTGCACTTAAAGGAGATTTTGATGGCCTAATAAATCCTTTCCCTAGGCTCTCCTTAACATAATCATTCATGGCCGCAGTTTCTGGCCCGGATAAAGCATATAACCTTCCCTTTGGCAATGCGGCACCAGGAATTAGCTCAATAGCACAATCATAAGGCCGATGTGGAGGCAGAATGTCTGCATTGCCCTTGGAGAACACATCAGCAAACTCTTGGTATTCCACGGGAATGAGTTCAGGAATGGCAGCTGCTATTCTGACTGGAAACGTAATACATTCCTTATCACAGAAGGTACCCCATTGTGAAATCTCCCCCGACCGCCAATCAATGGTGGGATTATGAAAGGCCAGCCAAGGGTGACCCAGAACCACTGGAACTGCTGGGCAATGGGTAAGGAAGAACTCGATCTTTTCAGAATGAAGAGCTCCTACCGTAAGTAGTACAGGGGGTGTACAGAGGGAAATAACCCCATTGGACAGTGGACTCCCATCTAAGCCATGCATGGTGACACACCTACCCAAAGATAACTGAGGAATGCCTAAGGCCTTAGCCCAAGTTAAATCCATAAAGTTTCCTGCAGCTCCACTGTCAACAAAAGCCGACACCGAAGAACTGAGGCTGCCAAAGGAACTTTCAGCTGGGACTAAAAGGGAGTTATTCGAGGAGATAAGCTGCAGACCTAGGTGAACCCCCTCACAATTCACCTGGTCGAGGCGTTTCCCGACTTGTTCGGACAATTACGAGCAAAATGTCCCTTACCCCCACAGTACAAACAAAGACCAGAGTTTTGCCTTCTGGCTCTTTCTTCAGGAGACAGCCGGGAGAGACCCATCTGCATGGGCTCCTCTACGTCCTCAGGAATGGAATACACACATGGAGTTGACCTGACAGGTGCTCCTTTTTCAGCCCTCCGCTCTCTGAGACGACGATCAATCTTAATAGAAAGCTCCATGAGTTTATCGAGAGTCTCAGGAGCGGGATACTGAAGGAGACTGTCTTTTATAGACTCTGATAAGCCGAGGCGAAACTGACTGCGCAGGGCTGGGTCATTCCAGCCACAGTCGTTCGACCAACGGCGAAACTCCGTACAATAAACCTCTGCAGGATTCCTACCCTGTCTGAGAGCGCGCAACTGACCTTCAGCGGATGCCTCTCTATCAGGGTCATCATACAATAGCCCTAAAGACCCAAAAAAGGCGTCTACTGACAACAAGGCCGGATCCTCTGCTTTTAAACCAAATGCCCAGGTCTGAGGATCCCCCTGGAGCAAAGAAATAATAATCCCAACCCGCTGAGATTCAGTACCCGAGGAGATCGGTCTTAAACGAAAATAAAGTTTACAGGATTCTTTAAAATTAAAAAACTCTTTCCTATCACCAGAAAAACGGTCAGGCAAATGCATCTTTGGTTCAGGGACTACCCTCGGGGAAGTTCGCAAAAGATCTTCCTGCGACTTCACCCGAAGGGAAAGATCCTGAACCATCTGAGTAAGTTCCTGAATCTGGCTGACCAAGAGCTGACCAGGATTTGGCCCTAAACCTGTTGGATTCATGAGGCCGATAAACTCTTACAAAACTGAATGAGAAAAAAATTAAACCCCGTTTAATTTTAAGTTTTGGTGGGGCCGGTAATAATGTTATGATTCCAGCACTCCTGACCAGAGGAGATTTTATGACAATGACCAGAGCGCTGGAATGGAATGCTGGTAACGGGAGCAGGAAAGACTAGTTGCCCCTGGCGCCCTAACTCTATTGTCTCACCCGTGCTATCGGAAATCCCTTGCGAGACTATGGTTTCTTGAGCCCTTGGCAGCCACGTTTGAAGGGCGGATTATGTCTGCCCAACTCCGGTGCCCCCCGGTCTTAATGAGAGACAAAGGGAAATCCGAGGCAGGATGATAACAAAAGGACCTCTGACTGACAACAGGCCAGGGGCAACAAGCTAACTAGCAAAGACCTGAAGTATGTGCGGAAAAACCGCCAGGGAAAAGGACAACCAAAAATCCACTTGTCCAATACTCCTACCCAGCACCGCCGGATACCAGAGTGGACCTGTGGAAGCGGAACCCTCCGCAAAATGCTCCAAAACACAAATAATAAATGGTAAAGCGGCCAAGCCGCAACACACAGCAAAGCCGCGACTCACGAACACCACTGGATGTTAAACGGTGATCAGTCAGGACTCCAGGAACAAGATGACAACTTCCGAGTACAGGACTACTGGAGACTGGAACGACCGGATACAGCAAGACTGGAAACAGACTCTCAGCAAACAAGGACAGCATGCAGGAAGCTATTACCGGCGTCAGTGAGAAGCCCTGAGAGTGCATATAAACAGGAGTCCTCCAATCAGCTGCTGACAGGGCTGATTACATAAATGCCGTGCAGCTGCCTTGCTGCACGGCCAGGAAACAGGTGCACAATCATTTTAACTGGACCCAGCAACGGGGAACGCGGTCCGCCAGTGGCGTCCCCGTTGCTAGGGTCCGTGCGGCTCAGTGCGCCCGGCGTCTAGCGTTGACAGGGAGCCGGCGGCTGTACGCGTACGGCGTCCCTGGTTGCTAGGCGCCGGGCCGCACCGACGAGCGGACCCCGGCGCCTAACACAAAGTACTGCAACAATGTTATACCTTAAACCTTAAGTAGCGCTGACGGTATAAAGTACCCGCAGTGCGTACACCTTATCAATGCTTATAAACCTTATACAGTAAAATATGCTTTTAAACCCTTGCAGGAAAGTGAGGACACAACACCGATTTGTAGTTGAAACCACAGGGTTCTAAGGCCACCGTGGATTATTTCAAAAGGTAAAACAGTACAAATCATACACTACAGGCTAATAAGTAAATCTAAAACAGAGTAATGGCTACAGAGAATGTACATACTTGAGAATGTTCGCAAGCGCAACCCGGTCGGTCCTCCGCTAGTCAGATAGAAAGCGTTCAGAGTCTTCTGACCGGCCGGTCAACAACGGTCTTTTTATACACAACTTACATACGCAATAAATTGGTCACTGTAATCTCATTGTCCATTGGACACAGAGATGTGTCTTTTCATTACAGGTAAGGTCATAGGTTGATTTGAAAAGGTGGGCGATGTCTTTCCCCAACTGCTCTTGTGGGTGGTATCCTCTGGATTCCCGCCGCATACATAATATACAGTAAATACAGTGAATATCTATATTCTACTTCTGCACATAACTATACGCTGGAACATGCGATCTTTCTCTAACCAACACCGGAATGTTACCCTTAAAATACCCTACAGCTGGATACTAGACATCACCTTCCAACCTTCATCTGACCCTTCCTATCATGCAAAGGCGAATCCCTTAGTCTTGGAACTGTTTAAACTATTGATACTCGCTGATGTGGTGTAGGGGAACTATGTGTACAAAATGCACTACTTTGGTTAAATATGTAATGTTCTAATAACCCTCTATGCGTCCACAAACTCTACCGTAAATGCGCATACCACGCGGTAAAGCGCATGGCCGTGGGGAGCTACTTTACGCAAATTGCGGATATGTGCACGCACGGCGGACTGAGTGCACGAGCAGCGGGCATGTGCATGGGGTTAGTACATGGTGTATGCATTACAATATTTTTCGACTTTGACAGCGTTAATGCTGGGTACACGCTAGACGATATAGTGGACGATGTGCCCGATTCCAACACATTGTTCACGATATCGTCTAGTGCAGTGGTTCTCAACCTCGGTCCTCAAGTACCACCAACAGTTCATGTTTTCCAGGTCTCCTCACAGGATTGCAAGTGAAATCATTTGCTCCACCTGTGGGTCTTTTATAATGTGTCAGTGAGTAATGAATACACCTGTTCAACTGCTAGGTGACCTGGAAAACATGAATTGTTGGGGGTACTTGAGGACCGAGGTTGAGAACCACTGGTCTAGTGTGTATGCACCGTGTAGCTGACAAAGTTCGCTCCCGCTCGTCGTCAGTGACATCGCCCGTCTGACCTGCAGGTCAATCCAGCTACATAGCCAGCGAGGGCCATGCTGCAGAATGCAGCATTTTGCTCCACCCACACACAAACGGCGCAGTCGTTCATTGCTGCCTGCATCAGCAAATGCGTATGCACTTATTGTGTGCTGATATTGCCGGGTACACACTATACAACTATATCCCATTCACTTGAATTGTGCACATTTAGATAGCAGCAGGACTGACCTCCAAACTTCAGTGTGTTGTGCACCTATCGGGGCCCAGGAGTCAAAAATGTGATAAGTTTCAGAAAAAAATGTGTCATTTATCGTGTGATTTTCAATTTTCCCCCCCGAAGTATGTATCTTTTTTTTTTTTATCGAAAATGTGATTGGGATAAAAGCCCAAAATGCGATAATTATCGCTCTACTGTCTCACAAACAAAACACATACAGTGTGTATATATATATATATATATATATATATATATACACCCCCCACACACCCCCATGTGTATGTGTGTATATATATATACATACACACATACTGTATAATATATATATATATATATATATATACAGAGCTCAATAAGAGGCGGCACTCTGTGACTTTTCAAAATATCAAAAGCGTGTATTGTGGTACATCAACGTTTCGGGGACCCCCGTCCCCTTCATCAGGATAACCAAACATAACAAGTGACAGTGTTTAAATAGATCACACTCACCCCCATTTTGCGCGTTGTCCCGCTGCAAACGCCGCTGGCCACGCTGCTCCGGCTTCCTGTCTGGCGTCCTGGCGCACATCCTGTGACGCGGAACTGCCGTCTTGGTTGCCAGGCGGGTGGTCATGACGACGCTGTAAACAAACAGACTGCGAATTAGCTTAAACCAAAACCAATATCATGTGCACAGCTAACAGTGTAATCGGCATGGCAAATTCAATCTCTAACACAATTACTTCAAGTGAACCACCTGCAACATGTTCAATAATCAACATGTGACAATAAAATATAAAATTTATACATAAAAATAGATAATCATGGGGAAAAAAAATTCTCTTTACTAAAAAATCTGAATCTATACAAGGATTCCGAAGTGTGTTATTGCAATTATTTCTGTGACCATAACCTCTTAATTGCTTCTACCTGGTGGTCTCCCCGTACTCTGCCATATTATATCGGGGCCCATTGATGGAAATTGGTCCTGCCACCTCCGTATGATTGTATAACCATGACCTAACTAAGTGCTCACTCATTGCTTCTTGTGGATTCTAACGCTTTAAGCATGATCTCTTCATTAAACCGTGCTTTGCAATTGGGTGCGGGTGTGGTTCATCAAATCGACAGTGTCTAGGTCGACAATGTTTAGGTCGACCACTATAGGTCGACAGTCACTAGGTCGACATGGATGGAAGGTCGACAGGGTTTCTAGGTCGACATGTACTAGGTCGACAGGTCTAAAGGTCGACATGAGGATTTTTTTTTTTTGTGTTGTTTTCTTCGTAGAGTGACCGGGATCCCAAATTAGTGCACCGCGTCCCCTCGCATGGCTCGCTTCGCTCGCCATGCTTCGGGCATGGTGCCTTCGCTCCGCTACCGCTTCGCTCGGCACACTTTACCGTTCCAATCGTAGTCCACGTGGATCGTTAAGTATGAAAAAATTCAAAAAAGAAAAAAAATGTGAAAAACCCTGTCGACCTTCCATCCATGTCGACCTAGTGACTGTCGACCTATAGTGGTCGACCTAAACATTGTCGACCTAGACACTGTCGATCTTCAGACCGGATCCCATTGGGTGCTCATATCAACCCTGCATTTAGAATTAAGTCATAGAGCAAATAGGTGGCTAAGCTAGTTCAGAATATAAAGGGTTGATATGAGCACCCAATTGCAAAGCACGGTTTAATGAAGAGATCATGCTTAAAGCGTTAGAATCCACAAGAAGCAATGAGTGAGCACTTAGTTAGGTCATGGTTATACAATCATACGGAGGTGGCAGGACCAATTTCCATCAATGGGCCCCGATATAATATGGCAGAGTACGCGGAGACCACCAGGTAGAAGCAATTAAGAGGTTATGGTCACAGAAATAATTGCAATAACACACTTCGGAATCCTTGTATTGATTCCGATTTTATAGTAAAGAGAAACATTTTTTTTCATGATTATCTATTTTTATGTATACATTTTATATTTTATTGTCACATATTGAACATGTTGCAGGTGGTTCACTTGAAGTAATTGTGTTAGAGATTGAATTTGCTATGCCGATTACACTGTTAGCTGTGCACATGATATTGGTTTTGGTTTAAGCTAATTCGCAGTCTGTTTGTTTACAGCGTCGTCATGACCACCCGCCTGGCAACCAAGACGGCAGTTCCGCGTCACAGGATGTGCGCCGGGACGCCAGACAGGAAGCCGGAGCAGCGTGGCCAGCGGCGTTTGCAGCGGGACAACGCGCAAAATGGGGGTGAGTGTGATCTATTTAAACACTGTCACTTGTTATGTTTGGTTATCCTGATGAAGGGGACGGGGGTCCCCGAAACGTTGATGTACCACAATACACGCTTTTGATATTTTGAAAAGTCACGAGTGCCGCCTCTTATTGAGCTCTGTATGTGAGACCAGCTGGCCTGTGGAGGGCACCGGCGCGAGATTATCCTGCAACGGATTGAGTGAGTGCCGGGGTGTTGGAGTATATATATATATATATATATATAAAAGAGAATTTTTATATGTATACATTATAAATCTCTAGCAAACAACACAGAAAATATTTGTACATTTTTAGACTAGTTCAGTGTATGTAAGTATAATTTAGATAAAGGGAGATATTTTTAGCATATTCTTTTTGTTAAAAAAAGGAAATTTAGAGGTGGAACTACAAAAACAATCATGGCCTATTGCTAAACTCGCCAGTAATAGCTGGCGAAAAAAAAAGATATGAAAAGTTTCAGACAATTTTCACGATAATACAATGATACATAAGGTTCCCATTAATTTTCAATAGAGGTCCCCAGTGGCCCCGTCGTTCGCCAACAGCTTCATGTGGGAGGTGGAAAGGGACTTGTTTTTTCTGGATGGGAGCATTTCAAGTGCAATTCTTCTATATTTTCGTTACATTGACGATCTCCTGATGATGTGGAACGACGATATACAAAAATTGATTGGGCTCATTAATAAACATAATGGCCCTCATTCCGAGTTGTTCGCTCGGTATTTTTCATCGCATCGCAGTGAAAATCCGCTTAGTACGCATGCGCAATGTTCGCACTGCGACTGCGCCAAGTAACTTTACTATGAAGAAAGTATTTTTACTCACGGCTTTTTCATCGCTCCGGCGATCGTAATGTGATTGACAGGAAATGGGTGTTACTGGGCGGAAACACGGCGTTTCAGGGGCGTGTGGCTGAAAACGCTACCGTTTCCGGAAAAAACGCAGGAGTGGCCGGAGAAACGGTGGGAGTGCCTGGGCGAACGCTGGGTGTGTTTGTGACGTCAACCAGGAACGACAAGCACTGAAATGATCGCACAGGCAGAGTAAGTCTGAAGCTACTCTGAAACTGCTAAGTAGTTAGTAATCGCAATATTGCGAATACATCGGTCGCAATTTTAAGAAGCTAAGATTCACTCCCAGTAGGCGGCGGCTTAGCGTGTGTAACTCTGCTAAATTCGCCTTGCGACCGATCAACTCGGAATGAGGGCCAATGATTCCAACAGTCCCATCAAATTGACCTTGGTATCTAGCAAATCAGACATCTGCTATCTGGATGTCTGTATTCAATTGATAGAGGGGAGAGTTGAGACATCCCTATATAAAAAACCTACGGACAGGAATACACTGCTTTGGGCAGAGAGCTCCCACCCTAAGGCAATGATACGCAGCTTGCCCTACTCCCAATTGCTCAGGGTCTGCAGGAATAATACTGACCCGAATATACGAGAGGAGCAACTTGAGGAGATGATTCTCAAATTTAGTGAGAGAGGGTATGCACTATCAGAACTCAAAAAAGCTAGAGAGAGAGCCCTCTGTAATTTTCAAAAACAGGCCAAGCAGCGACACCGAACCCTACCCAGGGAGATCATTCCATGGGTGACGGAGTACAATGCCAACAGCCCGGCACTGGTCAAGCAAGTCAGGGACACGTGGCAAATGGTCACCTCGGACCCTGACCTGAAATGCTTCCAAAATAGCAAACTCATGGCGAGTTACGCCAGGGGCAAGAACTTGAAGGATTTAGTTGTCAAGACTGATATCACAGGTTTTGACGCCAGGAGTGCACCAAGGCATTTTTTAAGCAAGAAGAATGGCTGTTTTAAATGCCTGGGATGCACGACTTGTTCCTTCTTTATCCAAACAAAAACAAGAGTGGTATAACCTGCGCCCTGTGGCCGCTTTGTACTGCCTCCCTAGGATCACCGCTCCCTAATTCACATATAATTCACATATAATACAAAGATAAAATATGAGGTGTGGGAAAACCTTACCACCCAAAATAAAAACACAGTGTTTTTATTTTGGGTGGTAAGGTTTTCCTACACCTCATATTTTATCTTGTTTTTAAGGAGTATTTTTTGGAGGGATTTTAAATATTCCTCTGTCTTTTTTGCACTATTGGGAAGTATTGCCCAGAGTTGTCCCCTAGGGGAGTATTGGAGGAAAAACCCAGACTGCCT